>NC_135984.1:4231236-4958736 GCF_053455715.1 Rhinoraja longicauda
GACAGACGCAGTGGGGGAGAAGGGACGGAAGGGTTTTGTTGACGGGTGGGGGTGGGGGGATTCTGTTTAATGACAAATATAAAGAATGGGTGAAGTGTGGACAAGGGATGTTGGAGCCACAGTTTCCCGTTCTCCAGGTGAGGGAGGTGAAAATTATACCCTGTTCTACTCTTGATTATGTTCTAGGAGCAGAACTAGGCCATTCTGCCCATCAAGTCTATTCAATTGTGGCCGATCTATCATTCCCTCATCCACCCCATTCTCCTGCCTTTCCCCCCGTGATTATCCTCCTCCAACACCTGCCTAGATGTCCTTTTGTGTGGACGTTGAACAGGGACTGACTCAGGCTGGAATGCTCAAAGAACTGCATTATGTTCTGCCTCAATGCAATAAAATGTCGTTCACATGAATGCAAATCAAATAAAGCACACGTGTCAAAGTGCCAATGGAAGGGGGGGGGTTTTAAGGATCATCCGAAATGAGCGAGAGGGGAGAATGATTTAAGAAAGGAATTCCAGAGCTTGGAGCTTGGATGGACGGGCGGCCACAAATGGTGATTTTAAACTTGGGCAGAGTTGGGGGGGACGCACGGATCTTGGGGTGTGCTTCAGGGTTGTAGAGCTGGAAGAGGTCGGCGGGGGGTAAGGTTAAGGTTCGGGGGGGGGGATTCGACCACTGGTTTGCGGAGCAAATTCAAGAGGTTGGCAGATAGGGAGCTGAAGAGAGTCGCGATGAGTAAAGGTATGGTCCATGGCAACACTCGACGTCGTTCATTTGATCTCACGTGGAAGATGGAAAGTGAGGGCAAGTGACACAAGGTGAAGCCAGGCCAAGGAGAGAGGGACGAGGGGCGAGGGACGAGGGAGCTGAGCCTGTCAAAGATGCCAGCCAGTACGTGCGGATGGTACACACTTCCCCCCACAACCCCTTACATGTGTCTCTCTGTGATTCGAACGCTTGTCTTCCACCTCGTCTCCCTCTCTAATACTCTAATGCCTGTATCTCTCTCCACCTGTGTCTCTTCCCTCTCGCACTCTTCCACTGCTCGTTCCACTTTGGTCTCTCCATTACACCCCCACCGCCCTACATTGCACTTGCCCCCTCTCTCCACCCCCCCCCCCCCACACTTTTCATTGCAGCCCCCCCACACTCTCCATTGTCCCCCCTCTCCCCATTGTGCCCCCCCTCTCTCCCTCTCTCTCTCTCCAATGTCCCCTTCTCCCACTCACCTTTCCAACTTTCTCTCTCTGAGGAGGAATGGGTGACGTCTCGGGTCGAGACCCTTCTCTCCAGAGATTCTGCCTGTCTCGCTGAGTTACTCCAGCATTTTGTGTCTACTCTCTCCCTCTCCCTCTCATCCCCTCTCCCTCCCTCTCCCTCCCCTCTCCCTCTCCCTCCCCCTCTCATCCTCTCTCCCTCCCCTCTCCCTCCCCTCTCCCTCCCCTCTCCCTCCCCTCTCCCTCCCCTCTCCCTCTCTCTCCCCTCTCATCCCCTCTCCCTCCCCCCTCCCTCTCCCTCCCCCTCTCATCCCCTCTCCCTCCCCTCTCCCTCTCCCTCCCCCTCTCATCCCCTCTCCCTCCCCTCTCCCTCCCCTCTCCCTCTCCCTCCCCCTCTCATCCCCTCTCCCTCCCCTCTCCCTCCCCTCTCCCTCTCCCTCCCCCTCTCATCCCCTCCCCTCCCCTCTCCCCCTCTCCCTCTCCCTCCCCCTCTCATCCCCTCTCCCTCCCCTCTCCCTCCCCTCTCCCTCCCCTCTCCCTCTCCCCCTCTTCCTCTCCCCCTCTCCCTCCTCCTCCCTCCCCCTCCCTCTCCCCCCCCCCTCTCTCTCCCTCCCACACACAACCTCTGCTAGTTTACGAGGGGTTTCACGTGGTTGGATAGATTATTTGTACCAAATCAATGTAATCCCAGCCCTGGGGAAGATGTAGGAGGGGGGGGGGGGGGAGATGTGGGGGTGATGGGTTGTGGGGGAGGGGGTGATGGGATGTGGGGGAGGGGGGATGGGAAGAAGGGTAAGGCCATGGAAGAGGAATGAGAGTGGAACACAGAGGGTGGTCTCAGAATATGAAACAGGTTACAATGAGGGGAGAGAGTGCGTGGAGCAGGGACAGGGATGCAGAGAGACCCAGGAGGTAGGTGTGCGTGTGTGTGTGAGAGTGTGTGTGAGGGTGTGTGTATATGTGTGTCTGTACGTGTGTCTGTTTGCGTGTGTGAGGGTGTGTGTGAGAGTGTGTGTGAGGGTGTGTGAGGGTGTGCGCGTGTGAGGGTGTGTGTCTGTGTGTGAGAGTGTGTGTGTGTGAGGGTGTGTGTGAGGGTGTGTGTGAGGGTGAGTGTGGGCGTGTGAGGGTGTGTGTGTGTGTGTGTGTGTGTGAGGGTGAGTGTGTGAGAGTGTGTGTGTGTGAGAGTGTGTGTGTGTGTGTGAGGGTGTGTGCGTGCGTGCGTGTGTGTGTGTGTGAGGGTGAGTGTGTGTGAGGGTGAGTGTGTGTGAGGGTGAGTGTGTGTGAGGGTGTGTGCGTGTGTGTGTGTGTGTGAGGGTGTGTGTGTGTGAGGGTGTGTGTGTGTGTGTGTGTGTGTGTGTGTGTGTGTGAGGGTGTGTGTGTGAGGGTGTGTGTGTGTGAGGGTGTGTGTGTGTGGGTGTGTGCGTGTGTGGGTGTGTGTGTGTGTGTGGGTCAGTGCGGTGCGAGTGTGTATCCAGGTAACCCAAGCTGATAGTGTCCCGCCCTGTTGTGTCATGTTGTAACAGGTGACTCACGACAGCCTTGCACAGAAACTACAACAAGTCTGTGCTCTGGAGAAGCGCAGGGTTGTGACTGAGAGGGAAGGGGGTACCTACCCTGTGCCGCTGGAATCATGAGCTTGCTGTCCGAGCTGCTGGAAGCACACACCAGTAAGAGAATTCCTTTGTTGGAGAAGCGGCTCGGATACAGTTGACAGTCTCTGCTGGAGCGAGTTGTGTACGAGTGAGAGAGAGAGAGAGAGAGAGAGAGAGAGAGAGAGAGAGAGAGAGAGAGATTGAAACTTGTACTACAGGTTTGTGAGTCAGTTGTTGAACTGTAGGAATTCATGATTCTGAATCTCAGGGTGTGTTGTGCATTAAGCTCTGTGTTTGATAGCTGCTTACAGATAAGGCCCTGGCCAAGTTACTCTGTTGTTTATCGGCCTGTACCCGATTTAAGACAATATTCAATTTAACTTGGAGACCAGGGATGGCACGAGAGGACCTCAAAGAGTTTGTGCTGCTTCCAGTGACAAATTCAGTAGCTGCAAAGCGTGGTGATGTTGGGGCATTTAGGTTTTGTAGACAAACGTACATTGTGATGCCTGGTGTTTAGGTGACTGTGCAATGCTTCACTGTGGCGTTGATATTTCTAAGTGCTGCCTTGCTTGGCGATCTTGGGGGGGTTTTGACAATGAATGTCCAAATGGTGAGCTGGCCTCCGGTCCCGGTTGACAAGGAGGAGGGTAGGGGCAGGGCTGAACTATGACCCAGACAGTTCCCTTGGAATAGCAGGGCATTCCCGCCTGCCTTGGGCACTCCCTGCTGGTCGTCTACTGCATAACGCACCTACCCTACCCTGGACTATCCCAGGAGGGAAATTGGTCTGCCCACAGTCATAGAAACGCACGAAACATGACATTAAAGTGACGAGTGGGACGGATTGGGGATGTCCAAAGATTGGAGTCAAGTCAAGTCAAGTCAATTTATTTGTATAGCACATTTAAAAACAACCCACGTTGACCAAAGTGCTGTACATCTGACTAGGAAAAAAAAAAGAAACATACAGTGGCAGGGGGAGGGGGAGGTGGTGCTGAGAGGGGGGGGTGGTGCTGAGAGGGGAGGGGAGTCAGTCAGTCTCAGTTAAGGTTGCCAACGTTCTCACTCCCAAATAAGGGACGCAAGATGACATCACCGCCCCGCGCCCCACGTGACCTCACCCAGCCAGCGACCACGTGCTCCCGCTCCACCAATGGCGGCCGCCCGGGCCGGGAGATGAGTTGCTACGGAACCTCCGCCAGGCGGCGCCCAGGTCTCCGAACCCACAGTGTCCGGGCCCACAGTGTGTCCGGGCCCACAGTGTGGTCCGGGCCCACAGTGTGTCCGGGCCCACAGTGTGTCCGGGCCCACAGTGTGTCCGGGCCCCACAGTGTGTCCGGGCCCACAGTGTGTCCGGGCCCACAGTGTGTCCGGGCCCACAGTGTGTCCGGGCCCACAGTGTGTCCGGGCCCACAGTGTGTCCGGGCCTACAGTGCCCTCGGGCCTAATACAGGACAATGGCAGTACCGTACGGGACAAAACAATTTAGGCCGATATACAGGATGTCCCGGCTAATACGGGACAGGTGGCAACCCTAGTCCCAGTCTACCCCACGACAGAAGGGGGAGGTGTTGTACAGTTTGAGAGCCACAGGGAAGAAGGATCTCCTGTGACATTAGTGTTTGTGTCCCTGTATTGTAGCTGAGAGATGCTAGAAGGGAGACACAAAATGGTGGAGTAACTCAGCGGGACAGGCAGCATCTCCGGAGAGAAGGAATAGGTGACATTTCGAATCAAGACCCTTCTTCAGACTGAGGGTCTCGACCCATTCCTTCTCTCCAGAGATGCTGCCTGTCCCGCTGAGTTACTCCAGCATATTGTGTTTTATCCGGTGTAAACCAGCATCTGCAGTTCTTTCCTCACGGAGATGCTTGAAGATGCTGGAGGTCACTCATACTTTCAGCGGGATCTCTGTAACGCTCTGTTCACTGATTGACCGGCTTATTAGACAAGAAAAAGAACATGGAGAGATAAATCAAAGCATTGTTGAACCAGACAGACCTAGCTCCATGCCTAGAATGGGTTTTGATTGGTTTCGTCGGCACTGTGTATCACTGGGATCCATCACCTCTAGATTGGGTTCTGTTGCTCTTTAGCATTGGTAGTTAGTGCTGGCGGGCACCGTTCCTCCGCTGTGTTGTGTAGGAACTGCGGATGCTGGTTTAAACGGATGATGGACACAAAATGCTGGAGTAACTCAGCGGGACAGGCAGTATCTGTGGAGAGAAGGAATGGGTGACGTTTTGCATCATGACCGAAGAATGGTCTCAAATTTAGAAGGATGAGAGGGGATCTTATCGAAACGTATAAGATTATTAAGAGGTTGGTGACACGTTAGAGGCAGGAAACATGTTCCCAATGTTGGATGAGTCCAGAACAAAGTGCCACAGTTTAAGAATAAGGGGAAGGCCATTTAGAACGGAGATGAGGAAAAACTTTTTCAGTCAGAGAGTTGTGAATCTGTGGAATTCTCTGCCTCAGAAGGCAGTGGAGGCCAATTCTCTGAATGCATTCAAGAGAGAGCTAGAGAGAGCTCTTAAGGATAGCGGAGTCAGGGGGTATGGGGAGAAGGCAGGAACGGGGTACTGATTGAGAATGATCAGCCATGATCACATTGAATGGCGGTGCTGGCTCGAAGGGCCGAATGGCCTACTCCTGCACCTATGTCTATTGTCTATCGTCTATTGACCCAAAACGTCACCCATTCCTTCTCTCCAGATGATGCTTCCTGTCCCGCTGAGTTACTCCAGCACTTTGTGTCTACCGTCACTGTGTTGTACCTTCAGTGGCACAACACTGGGCTGAGGCTGGCGAGAATCATGCCGCCACCTCATAACACACGAGGGGACAGTTCTGTCACTAATACATCGTACTCATGGCAAAATCATTGAGTCAGTGATTGGAATCCTTGCAGGAGCAGAGGGCAGTGAAACTAATCTTCATTCAATCAAGATATTGAAAAGTAAGGTTCAGTCATCCTTGATCTTCACACACCATTGGATTCACAACCCTTCACTCAAATACAATTGTGCACTTCACCAATCCATTGCTCACCTGGTTAGTTAAACTGTTAATATGATTGCCTCACAGTCATTGTCAGGGTTAACCCAACGTAGGGGTGCCAAATGTCCCCTTTTAGCTGGGACATCTCGTATTTTGGGCTAAATTGGTTTGTCCCGTACGGGACCGGCCTTGTCCAGTATTAGACCTGGGGGACGCTGTAGGCCAACGATACTGTAGGCCCCGACACTGTAGGCCCGGATACTGTAGGCCCCGTCACTGTAGGCCGGACACTGTAGGCCCCGACACTGTAGCCCCCGACACTGTAGGCCCCGACACTGTAGGCCCCCGACACTAGGCCCCGACACTGTAGGCCCCCGACACTGTAGGCCCCCGACACTGTAGGCCCCAACACTGTAGGCCCCGACACTGTAGGCCCCAACACTGTAGGCCCCGACACTGTAGCCCCGACACTGTAGGCCCCAACACTGTAGCCCCCGACACTGTGCCCCGACACTGTAGGCCCCGACACTATAGGCCCCGACACTGTAGGCCCCCGACACTGTAGGCCCCCGACACTGTAGGCCCTCGACACTGTAGGCCCCCGACACTGTAGGCCCCGACACTGTAGGCCCCCGACACTGTGGGCCCCGACACTGTGGGCCCCGACACTGTGGGCCACCACACTGTAGGCCCCGACACTGTAGGCCCCGACACTGTAGGCCCCCACACTGTAGGCCCCGACACTGTAGGCCCCCGACACTGTAGGCCCCCGACACTGTAGGCCCGGACACTGTGGGCCCCAACACTGTAGGCCCCGACACTGTAGGCCCCCGACACTGTAGGCCCCGACAGTTTACGTCCCGACACTCTAGGATTCCGACATTTTAGCTCTGGACAGTATAGGCCCGGGGCGCTGCCTGATGGAGGTTGCGTAGCAACCCGCCTCCAGGCCCAGGCGGCCACCATTGGTGGAATGGGAGCACGTGGCCGCTGGCTGGGTGAGGGCCGGTGGGGCTCGGGGCGGTGGCGTCACCTTGCCCCGTATTTGGGAGTGAGAAAGTTGGCACCCCTAACCCAACTCCTCTGACAGACGTTCGCACTGCTGATGGTGAGGCCCTCTAGCTTGTTTCAGACACGTTAGCTTCTTCTGTGTGCAGTGGAAATGGAGGATGTTGCCCATCAGCGCAAAAAGCAGAGAGGTTTCTAAATGCCCCAAACCTGAACACCAAAATGGTGAAGCACTTGTCTCCATCTTTACAAAATGGTTCAGTTGAGAAAGTCACCAAAAAGGTTGACAAGGGCAAGGCTGTGGACATTGGCTGTATGGACCTCAACAAGCCCGTTGATAAGGTTCCGTGTGGTAGGCTGCTCTGGAAGGTTGGATTGCCAGAGATCCAGGTAGAGCTAGTTAACTGGATACAGAATTGGTTTCATGGAAGGAAGCAGAGAGTGGTAGTGGTGGGAGACCGCCTATCGGACTGCAAGCCTGCAATGAGTGGTGTGCCTCAGGGATCGGTGCTGGGCCTACTGTTGTTTGTGGTTTATATCAGTAATTTGGATGAGCACGGACAAGGCATGATTAGTGAGTTTGCAGAGGGCACCAAGGCTGGCGGTATCAAGGACTGAAGTTGGTTATGAATAATATAAATGAAGGCTCTTGATCAGCTGGGCAAATAGGCTGAGGATTGGCTAATGGTGTTTAATGCAGATGAGTCCTTCACTCAGTCCGCCTTAACAAACCTGATCTCCCGGTGGCTGAGCATTTCAACTCCCCCTCCCACTCCCAGTCTGACCTTTCTGTCATGGGCCTCCTCCAGTGCCATAGTGAGGCCCACCGGAAATTGGAGGAACAGCACCTCATATTTCGCTTGGGCAGCTTGCAGCCCAGCGGTATGAACATTGACTTCTCCAACTTTAGATAGTTCCTCTTTCCCTCTTTTCCCCTCCCCCTTCCCAGTTCTCCCTCTATCTTCCTGTCTCCACCTATATCCTTCCTTTGTCCCGACCCCCTGACATCAGTCTGAAGAAGGGTCTCGATCCGAAACGTCACCCATTCCTTCTCTCCAGAGATGCTGCCTGACCTGCTGAGTTACTCCAGCATTTTGTGAATAAATACCTTCGATTTGTACCAGCATCTGCAGTTATTTTCTTACACTTTAATGCAGATGATGTTGGTAAATACTTTTTCAGTGAGAGACAATAGACAGTAGACAATAGACAATAGGTGCAGGAGTAGGCCATTCAGCCCTTCGAGCCAGCACCGCCATTCAATGCGATCATGGCTGATCACTCTCAATCAGTACCCCATTCCTGCCTTCTCCCCATACCCCCTCACTCCGCTATCCTTAAGAGCTCTATCCAGCTCTCTCTTGAAAGCATCCAACGAACTGGCCTCCACTGCCTTCTGAGGCAGAGAATTCCACACCTTCACCACTCTCTGACTGAAAAAGTTCTTCCTCATCTCCGTTCTAAATAGCCTACCCCTTATTCTTAAACTGTGGCCCCTTGTTCTGGACTCCCCCAACATTGGGAACATGTTTCCTGCCTCTAATGTGTCCAATCCCCTAATTATCTTATATGTTTCAATAAGATCCCCCCTCATCCTTCTAAATTCCAGTGTATACAAGCCTAATTGCTCCAGCCTTTCAACATACGACAGTCCCGCCATTCCGGGAATTAACCTAGTGAACCTACGCTGCACGCCCTCAATAGCAAGAATATCCTTCCTCAAATTTGGAGACCAAAACTGCACACAGTACTCCAGGTGCGGTCTCACCAGGGCCCGGTACAACTGTAGAAGGACCTCTTTGCTCCTATACTCAACTCCTCTTGTTACGAAGGCCAACATTCCATTGGCTTTCTTCACTGCCTGCTGTACCTGCATGCTTCCTTTCAGTGACTGATGCACTAGGACACCCAGATCTCGTTGAACATCCCCTCTTCCTAACTTGACACCATTCAGATAATAATCTGCCTTTCTATTCTTACTTCCAAAGTGAATAACCTCACACTTATCTACATTAAACTGCATCTGCCATGTATCCGCCCACTCACACAACCTGTCCAAGTCACCCTGCAGCCTTATTGCATCTTCCTCACAATTCACACTACCCCCCAGCTTAGTATCATCTGCAAATTTGCTAATGGTACTTTTAATCCCTTCATCTAAGTCATTAATGTATATCGTAAATAGCTGGGGTCCCAGCACCGAGCCTTGCGGTACCCCACTGGTCACTGCCTGCCATTCCGAAAGGGACCCATTTATCCCCACTCTTTGCTTTCTGTCTGTCAACCAATTTTCTATCCATGTCAGTACCCTACCCCCAATACCATGTGCTCTAATTTTGCCCACTAATCTCCTATGTGGGACCTTGTCGAAGGCTTTCTGAAAGTCAAGGTACACCACATCCACCGACTCTCCCCTGTCAATTTTCCTAGTTACATCCTCAAAAAATTCCAGTAGATTTGTCAAGCATGATTTCCCCTTCGTAAATCCATGCTGACTCGGAATGATCTTGTTACTGTTGTAAATCTGTGGAATTCTCTGCCTCAGAAGGCAGTGGAGGCCAATTCTCTGAATGCATTCAAGAGAGAGCTAGATAGAGCTCTTAAGGATAGCGGAGTCAGGGGGTATGGGGAGAAGGCAGGAACGGGGTACTGATTGAGAATGATCAGCCATGATCACATTGAATGGTGGAGCTGGCTCGAGGGGCCGAATGGCCTCCTCCTGCACCTATTGTCTATTGTCTATAACTCAGTGGGTCAGGCAGCACCTCGGGAGAGAAGGAATGTGTGACGTTTTGGGTCGAGACCCTTCTTCAGACTCCGTCTGACTCCGTCTGAAGAAGGGTCTTGCCCCGAAACGTCACCCATTCCTTCTCTCCCGAGGTGCTGCCTGACCCGCTGAGTTACTCCAGCATTTTGTATCTGCCAAATGGGGTAGTTGAGGCAGGTACTAGAACAACATTTGAAAGGCATTTGGACAGGGACACAGACAGGAAAGGGTTAATGGGATAAGGGGCCAAAGCATGGAAATGGGGCTAGCTCAAATGGGGCTCCTTGGTTGGCATGGACAAGTTGGGCTGAAGGGCCTGTTTCCGTACTGTGTGACTCTGCCTCTGTGATTATCCACTCAATTTGGAATCTACAGATTGTTTACATTGGAAGGACTATGAGTGAAAGGGTCATCCAAAGTTATAACCAATAAACAGATCCTGATGCAGAGAGTATTTATTGAAGGCTGGTAAGAGACCATTGTGCTTTATTCCACATCTGGAATCTGAAGTACAGTGTGAACGTGGAAGTCGGTGTAACAAGGAACAGTTTGAGGTGTAGCACAGATATGTTTAAGGGCAAGCTAAATAAACACGGCTGGGATGTGCTGGTTAGATGAGATGAAGTATGTGAGGAGGAGACTTGTGTGGAACATGTATATTGGGCCCAATGGGTTTGGCGTCTGTCAATGCAACCATTGTGAAATATATACAATGGCCACATTGCACTTCACCGAGAACAGAACTTAACCAAAGTTTGGAAAAATCCTCTCTGCACTTCTGGCAGTTTGAGATGGAAATAATAAGCTAGTTAGAACCACAATCAAAAGGCTTTTGATTCCGATCTGAGGGAAAAGTTTGTGACAAAGTGATGATGTGAAGTTGGCAAAGGGTGATGGTTGAGCGGGATGCTGAATGGTCCTTTCTACCCTGTCTTGGCATTTGGATGTTCTTGAGCAGCCGTGTGAATCCTATCCCAGAGCTAGACGGGCTGAAGGCTCATCCTTTGCCTGGCCATTGTGTTCCCAGTATCCCGCTCTTTCCTCACAGTCTGACACAGGGTCCTGACCCGAAACGTCCTCTGTCCATTCCATTCACAGATGGGGTTGCCAACTGTCCCTTATTAGCCGGGACTTCCTGTATTTTGGGCTAAATTAGTTTGCCCCGTACGGGACCGCCCTTGTCCCGCATTAGTAGGGTTGCCAACTTCCTCGCTCCCAAATAAGGGACAAAGGGCGACATCACCGCCCCGCGCCCCACGTGACCTCACCCAGCCAGAGGGGGAGCACGTGGCCGCTGGCTGGGTGAGGTCACGTGGGGCGCGGGGCGGTGATGTCACCTTGTCCCGTATTTGGTAGTGGGGAAGTTGGCAACCCTAGTGAGGGCATCAGTGGGAGGGACATGGTCCACTCTCTCTGGTCCTCCACTCCTTCCTCTCTCTCTCAATGGCCCTTATCCCTGCCTCACCTTGCCCTTGTGTTCCCCCTCTGTGCAAGGTGGTGTGTGTGTGTTAACCTAACGTGGCCCCACAGCATTGTCCCAGGTTGGAACGAGAGCTTTGAGATGGGGCAGAACGGCACATTATTAATATCCATTAAAATAGTTTACAATAGCTTTGTATCACTGGCATGAGGGAATCTCCAGGGTGTCTGGGCTTGAGGGAGGGCTGGTGGCATCCACGTTAGCTTTTCATGAACCGACTGTTCCAATAAATGGTTCAGGAGTTTGACTTGCGATTGTTGAATGTTAAGTTGAAGCAGTTTTCAACCTTGCTATCTCTCCCCATATCTCTCTCTCTCTCTCCCTCTCTCTCTCTCTCTCCCTCTCCCTCTCCCTCTCCCTCTCCCTCTCCCTCTCCCTCTCCCTCTCCCTCTCCCTCTCCCTCTCCCTCTCCCTCTCCCTCTCCCTCTCCCTCTCCCTCTCCCTCTCCCTCTCCCTCTCCCTCTCCCTCTCCCTCTCCCTCTCCCTCTCCCTCTCCCTCTCCCTCTCCCTCTCCCTCTCCCTCTCCCTCTCCCTCTCTCCCTCTCCCCCTCTCCCCCTCTCCCCCTCTCTCCCTCTCCCCCTCCCTCTCTCCCCCTCTCTCCCTCTCTCCCTCTCCCCCTCCCCCTCCCTCTCTCCCTCCCCTTCCCTCTCTCCATCCCCCTCTCCCTCTCCTCCTCTCCCCCACTCTCTCTCTCCCCCTCCCCCTCCCTCCCTCCCTCCCACTCCCTCTCCCCCCCTCCCACTAGCCCTTTCCCAGCCCCGCTCTCTACTCTACCCACCCTCCCTGCCGGCTCTTATTCCGCCTCTCTCCCCCTTAGTCTGGGCCCCTAATTGAACATTTAACAGTTTCCCTGCTGAATAAAGTGGGGCTGTTTGAAATTTGGGAGCTGTTTTATTCTGCGTAGTTCCTGGAGGGGCAGACTCGAGACTCGAGACTCCAGACTTCCCATCTGTAAATAATGACGGGCCTGAATGAAAATTTACATAAAAATTCCTGTGCCTCAGTTGTGTGAGGCTGGGCCTGATTGAACAGGCCCAGGGCTGGGCTGGGCCTCTGTGCACAGGGCCCTGTCCCTGTCGGCCTGCTGATAAACCCAGCCCTTGTAAATATTTAGTTCACCAAATTTACCGATTGTATAAAAAAAAAAAGATGTAAACCTGTTTGCATCACAGCTAGCGATGAAAATTGGGATGGGAGTTGACCAGAGAAGTGGCTGCTTTATGCCTGAGTAATACAGAGCCCACCTTCCTTGCTGACACCAGTGCCTGATACATTCTTGTTCCATGCGAGTCGTTGCCTGTGAAACACTACTCCTTTGGGAGTAGGTGCCGAGAGAGCTGTTCTCTGTGAGTTAGCACCAGCTGATCTGAAACCTGGTGAATCAGATTGTAGGAAAGAACTGCAGATGCTGGTTAAAACCCAAAGGTAGACACAAAATGCTGGAGTAACTCAGCGGGACAGGCAGCATCTCTGGAGAGAAGGAATGGGTGACCAGCTGAGTTACTCCAGCATTTTGTGTATACCGAAGAGAATTTCCCGATCTGAGGGAAAAGTTTGTGACAAAGTGAGGATGTGAAATTGGCAAAGGGTGATGGTTGAGTGGAATCCTTTCTCCCCTGTCTTGGCATTTGGATGTTCTTGAGCAGCCATGTGAATCCTATCCCTGAGCTGGACTGGCCTGGTCATTGTGTTACCAGTAACTTGCTCCTTCCTCAGCCTGACACAGGGTCCTGACCCGAAACGTCCTCCGTCCATTCCCTTCACAGATAGGGTCCCGTATTAGGCCCAGGGGGCGCCGTGGGCCCGGACACTGTGGGCCCGGACACTGTGGGCCCGGACACTGTGGGCCCGGACACTGTGGGCCCGGACACTGTGGGCCCGGACACTGTGGGCCCGGACACTGTGGGCCCGGACACTGTGGGCCCGGACACTGTGGGCCCGGACACTGTGGGCCCGGACACTGTAGGCCCGGACACTGTGGGCCCGGACACTGTGGGCCCGGACACTGTAGGCACGGGCAGTGTAGATCTGGACAATGTAGGTCCGGACAGAGTAGGCCCGGACACTGTAGGCCCGGACAGTGTAGGCCGGGACATTCTGGGCCGGGACACTCTAGGCCGGGACACTCTAGACCGGGACACTGTAGGCCCGGACACTGTAGGCCGGGACACTGTAGGCCGGGACACTCTAGGCCGGGACACTCTAGACCGGGACACTGTAGGCCCGGACACTGTAGGCCCGGACACTGTAGGCCCGGACACTGTAGGCCCGGACACTGTGGGCCCGGACACTGTGGGCCCGGACACTGTAGGCCCGGACACTGTAGGCCCGGACAGTGTAGGCCGGGACACTATAGGCCGGGACATTCTAGGCCGGGACACTATAGGCCGGGACATTCTAGGCCGGGACACTCTAGGCCGGGACACTCTAGACCGGGACACTGTAGGCCCGGACACTGTAGGCCGGGACACTGTAGGCCGGGACACTCTAGGCCGGGACACTCTAGGCCGGGACACTGTAGGCCGGGACACTGTAGGCCGGGACACTGTAGGCCCGGACACTGTAGGCCCGGACACTGTAGGCCCGGACAGTGTAGAGCCGGACAATGTAGATCCGGACAGAGTAGGCCCGGACACTGTAGGCCCGGACACTTTAGGCCCGGACAGTGTAGGCCGGGACACTGTAGGCCGGGACTCTCTAGGCCGGGACACTCTAGGCCGGGACACTCTAGGCCGGGACACTGTAGGCCCGGACACTGTAGGCCCGGACACTGTAGGCCCGGACACTCTAGGCCCGGACACTCTAGGCCGGGACACTCTAGGCCGGGACACTCTAGGCCGGGACACTGTAGGCCGGGACACTCTAGGCCGGGACACTCTAGGCCGGGACACTGTAGGCCCGGACACTGTGGGCCCGGACACCGTGGGCCCGGACACCGTGGGCCCGGACACCGTGGGCCCGGACACCGTGGGCCCGGACACCGTGGGCCCGGACACCGTGGGCCCGGACACCGTGGGCCCGGACACCGTGGGCCCGGACACCGTGGGCCCGGACACCGTGGGCCCGGACACCGTGGGCCCGGACACCGTGGGCCCGGACACCGTGGGCCCGGACACCGTGGGCCCGGACACCGTAGGCCGGGACACTGTAGGCCCGGACACTTTAGGCCTGGACAGTGTAGATCTGGACAATGTAGGTCCGGACAGAGTAGGCCCGGAGGTCCGGGCCCTGCTTATTGGTGGTTGCGTGGCAATCCGCCTCCTGGCCCGGGCAGCTGCCATTGGTGGTGCAGGAGCACGTGGCCGCTGGCTGGGTGAGGTCACGTGGGGCGCGGGGCGGTGACGTCACCTTGTCCCTTATTTGGGAGTGAGATAGTTGGCACCCCTAGTCTCGACCTTCTTCAAATTGAGTGTCCTGACCCATTCCTTCTCCCCAGAGATGCTGCCTGGCCCGCCGAGTTACTCCAGCATTTTGTGTCTTTCCTGGTGAATCAGTGTTCACCGCAAGACTGGACGATCGTTTTCGCTGAACACCTTTGCTCAGTTTTCCCAGGCCGACATGATCTCCCGGTTGGTATCCAAGCCGAGACTCGGTGACCATTTCATTAACCACTACTGCGCTGTAACTCTAAACTAACGCTCGGTCCAGCAGGGACTGGTCTGCTGGATCTCCCAGTTGCTGAACACCTTACCTTCACCCCCCCCCCCCTTCCCATTCCCACACTGACCTTTTTGTCCTGGGCCTCCTCCAAAGTGAGGCCAAACACAAATTGGAGGACCAGCACATCATATTCTTCTTGGGCAGCTTACAACCCAGCTGTATGGGGTAGGCCATTTAGAACGGAGACGAGGAAAAACTTTTTCAGTCAGAGAGTTGTGAATCTGTGGAATTCTCTGCCTCAGAAGGCAGTGGAGGCCAATTCTCTGAATGCATTCAAGAGAGAGCTGGATAGAGCTCTTAAGGATAGCGGAGTCAGGGGGTATGGGGAGAAGGCAGGAACGGGGTACTGATTGAGAATGATCAGCCATGATCACATTGAATGGCGGTGCTGGCTCGAAGGGCCGAATGGCCTCCTCCTGCACCTATTGTCTATGAATATTGATTTCTCTAACTTCATGTTCCCCGTGCGTCCCCTCTCTCTGCGACCTAGTACCCTGGTCATCGTACAAATTTCACTGTCGTCCTGTTCACTGACTGTATAACTCGTTATCACCTTTCCAAACAATGAACCATTGTGGACTCCCCCTTTCCTTGATCATCGTTACCGTTTGCATATCTTCCATTCATTTGTTCTATAACTCTATCACCGTTAATATCTCTCATTTCCCTTTCCTTTCACTCTCAGTGTGAAGAAGGGTCTCGACCCAAAACGTCACCTCTTTGTCTTTTTTCCAGAGATTCTACCTGTCCCGCTGAGTAACTCCAGCATTTTGTGTCCATCTTCGGTGTAAACTGGCGTCTGCAATTCCATCCCACACCAGGACTTTAACATTTTTTACTTCCCACACTGAGTGCATTTCCTGTATTTGTCATTGGTGGAGTATTGTGTTCGGTTCTGGGCACCGTGTTATAGGAAAGATGTTGTCAAGCTGGAATTGCTGCAGAAAAGATTTACAAGGATGTTGCTCGGACTAGAGGGTGTGAGCTATAGGGAGAGGTTGAGTAGGCTGGGACTCTTTTCCATGGAGCGCATGAGGATGAGTGGAGATCTTTTTTGAGGTGTATGAAATCATGAGAGGAATAGATCGGGCAGATGCACAGAGTCTCTTGCCCAGAGTTGGGGAATTGAGGACCAGAGGACATAACAGGTATAACAGGTATAACAGAGCTTTATTTGTCGTTCGGTACCGAAGTACCGAACGAAACTACATAGCAGTCATAGAAAAAAAAAAGAAAAGAACACAAGACACATGACCCCAACACAAACATCCATCACAGTGACTCCAAACACCCCCTCACTGTGATGGAGGCAACAAAACTTCCACTCTCTTCCCCACGCCCACGGACAGACAGCTCGTCCCCGACCGACCCGCACAGTCCCCGCACCGGGCGCTGAAACGTCTCGCGGCCGAACCGGGCGATGAAAGGCCCGCGACCAAGCCTTGCGCAGCTAAGTCCCGTGGTCGAGCCGCACCGGGCGATGTCAAGTCCCGCAGCCGAGCCGCACCAGCAGTGAAAAGTCCCGCAGCCGAGCCGCACCGGGCGATGTAAAGCCCCGCGGCCGAGCCGCACCGGGCGATGTTAAGTCCCGCAGCCGAGCCGCACCAGCGATGTAAAGCCCCGCAGCCGAGCCGCACCAGGCGATGTTAAGTCCCGCAGCCGAGCCGCACCAGCGATGTAAAGCCCCGCAGCCGAGTTGCACCGGGCGATGTTAAGTCCCGCAGCCGAGTTGCACCGGGCGGTGTTAAGCCCCGCAGTCGAGCTGCACCGGGCGGTGTTAAGCCCAGCAGCCGAGCTGCACCGGGCGGTGTTAAGCCCCGCAGCCGAGCTGCACCGGGCGATGTTAAGCCCCGCAGCCGAGCTGCACCGGGCACTGTTAAGTCCAGCGGCCAAGCCGCACCGGGCGATGTAAAGTCCAGCGGCCAAGCCGCACCGGGTGATGTAAAGTCCAGCGGCCAAGCCGCACCGGGCGATGTAAAGTCCAGCGGCCAAGCCGCACCGGGGGATGTAAAGTCCAGCGGCCAAGCCGCACCGGGCGATGTAAAGTCCAGCGGCCAAGCCGCACCGGGGGATGTTAGGCCCCGCAGCCGAGCCGCACCCCGCGCCGTGAGGAAGAGAAAAGTTCCCCCCCCACCCACACCACCACCCCCTCCCACACATACACAACCAAAAAAATATATATAAAAACCATCCCAACACCGACACACAACAAAAAAAGGAAAAAAAAAGACGGACAGACTGCTAGTCAGCCGCTGCCGTTAGGCGCCGACATAGGTTCAAGGTGAAGGGAAAAAGATTAAATAGGAATCTGAGGGGTAACTTTTTCACCCAAAGGATGGTGGGTTTATGGAACAAGCTGCCAGAGGAGGTTGTTGGGAAATATAGAAACATAGGAACATAGAAAATAGGTGCAGGGGGCCATTTGGCCCTTTGAGCCAGCATCGCCATTCATTGTGATCATGGCTGATCATCTACAATCAGTAACCTGTGCCTGCCTTCTCCCCATACCCCTTGATTCCACTAGCCCCTAGGCAGGGACTATCCCAGCAGTTAAGAAGCAATTAGACAGGTACATGTATAGGAGCAGGTTTGGAGGGATATGGACCAAATGCTGGCAGGTGGGTCTAGTGTAGCTGGGAGATGTTGGCCGGTGTGGCAAGTTGGGCCAAAGGGCTTGTTTCCACACTGTATGCCATTATAAGCACTACCTGCGCTTTTCCTGTTCTGTTTCCACCCTTGCTCCTCCTAGTTTCTGGACCGCCCCATTTCAGTTGTGTTCCGAGCTCGCTGTGGGTGTACAACAGTTCCCGTGGTCAGGTTTCTGGGCTGAGATGTGGTGGGTGTTGTTTTGTCAGCGGTGGGTTTGGGTGGGGTAGGACGCTGGGTGGGGTAGGGCGGTCACAGTTCCAGCTCTGTGGGTGCTAAATGATTTACCGTATCATCAGTCTGAAGAAGGGTCTCGACCCGAAACGTCACCCATTCCTTCTCTCCCGAGATGCTGCCTGACCCGCTGAGTTACTCCAGCATTTTGTGAATAAATACCGTATGATCAGTGTCATGTCTTTATTACTCATGGCTCAACCTGCGTCAGTGAGAGAATGAACAGCTCTGGTGCGCGGCGTTTCAAAGATAGCAGTCCTGTTGCATGCAGCACAGCCAAGAGAGTCTGCAGACTCAGGCTCTGCCACGCGACATTGTGTACGGGTGACGTCAACTGGGCACCTCTGATGCTAATCACTCTCTCATTTGCAGGCATGTTTTCACAAGCCATAGAAGCAGAATTAGGCCATTCGGCCCATCGAGTCTACTCTGCCGAAGGTATTTTTTCACAAAGTGCTGGAGTAACTCAGCAGGTCGGGCAGCATCACCGAGGTGCTGCCTGACCTGCTGAGTTACTCCAGCACTTTGTGAATAAATACCTTCGATTTGTACCAACATCTGCAGTTATTTTCTTATATTATGAGTCTACTCTGCCATTCAATCATGGCTGATCTTAAGTCACAGCTTAAGGATAAGGGGGAAGTCTTTTAGGACCGAGATGAGAAAACATTTCTACACACTTCTTCTGAGTCTGTGGAATTCTCTGCCACAGAAGGTAGTTGGCTATATTTAAGAGGGAGTTAGATGTGGCCCTTGTGGCTAAAGGGATCAGGGGGTATGGAGAGAAGGCAGGTACAGGTTACTAAGCTGGATGATCAGCCATGATCATATTGAATGGCGGTGCAGGCTCAAAGGGCAGAATGGCCTACTCCTGCACCTATTTTCTATGTTTCTATCTATCTTTCCCTCTCAACTTCATTCACAAGTTCATCTTCAAAGGAAATTTTAGATTTAGATTTTTTAGATTTAGAGATACAGCGCGGAAACAGGCCCTTCGGCCCATCGGGTCCGCGCCGCCCAGCAATCCCCACACACTAACACTATCCTACACACACTAGGGACAATTTGAACATTTGCCCAGCCAATTAACCTACATACCAGCACGTCTTTGGAGTGTGGGAGGAAACCGAGGATCTCGGAGAAAACCCACGCAGGTCACGGGGAGAACGTACAAACTCCGTACAGACGGCGCCCGTAGTCAGGATCGAACCTGAGTCTCCGGCGCTGCATTCGCTGTAAGGCAGCAACTCTACCGCTGCGCCACCGTGACCGCCCTTAATGAAGCACTCCTTTCATCCCAACGAGTCTACTCAATTCTCCCACCTTCTCCCTGTAACCTTTCACACCCTTACTAATCAGCGTCCTTTTCAGCTGTCTTTCAGTTCTTATCAGCCACTCCTTCTTTGTTCCCTCCTTTCATCTAACTACCCAGAGTAGGGGAATCGAGGACCAGAGGACATGGGTTGAAGGTGAAGGGGAAACGACTTAATCGGAATCCGAGGGGTAACGTTTTCACACAGAGGGTGGTGGGTGCATGGAACAAGCTGCCAGAGGAGGTAGTTAAGGCTGGGACTATCCCATCGTTTAAGAAACAGTTGGACGAGTACATGGATAGCACAGGTTTGGAGGGTTATGGACCGAGCGCAGGCAGGTGGGACTAGGGTAGCTGGGACATTGTTAGCCAGTGTGGACGGGTTGGACCAGAGGGCCTGTTTCCACACTGTATCACTCTATGACTATAAACTCTGTGACCATATCACTGCAGCAGTATCTCCATGCGTAGCATTGACAGATTTTGCACATTGAGATTTCTTGCCTATCACCTTGGGACATTGTCACTGTAGTCAGGGTGCTGTTGGATTGGAAGTTGTTGGTACATGTCCTGAATATTAGTCGGTAACAATCGACTCCTGGTACACTCACCAGCACTCTGAGGAAGTGGCTGAGGACTGATTCACAGGTGCTCCGATCACCAGGTGTGTGAATGCCCACCTCTGCTTGGCTTTAACCTACTAAGAGCAAGTGGGAAGTTTGGGTTGAAGGGAACCTATGTTCCTCCTTGTTCAGTATGGATCACAGGAAACAGAAGGTATTTATTTCACAAAATGCTGGAGTAACTCAGCAGGTCAGGCAGCATCTCTGGAGAAAAGGAATGGGTGACGTTTCTGGTTCTGACCCAAAACTTCACCAATTCCTTTTCTCCAGAGATGCTACCTGACCCACTGAGTCACTCCAGCAACTTGTGCCTATCTTTTGTTCTAACTTTTATTGTTTCCCAATTTATTCATGAGTCAGCTTGCCCTTGTTAGTGTCACCATGCTTGGTGACCTCGTAGAGGGTGAAAGCAGATGCTTTGACAAGTTGAGTCCACCATCAAGCCACCACTTACCGTACTCGCGTTGTAGTCTCATCCCATTCCCAACAACTCATCTTACTGATGGAGAGACTCTTGGAGCAATTGGCACCAAGCCACAGAAGGGCGGTCACAGTGGCGCAGCGGTAGAGTTGCTGCCTTACAGCGAATGCAGAGTCGGAGACCTGGGTTCGATCCCGACTACGGGCGCCGTCTGTACGGAGTTTGTACGTTCTCCCCGTGACCTGCGTGGGTTTTCTCCGAGATCTTCGGTTTCCTCCCACACTCCAAAGATGTACAGGTATGTAGGTTAATTGGCTCGGGTTAAATGTAAAAATTGTCCCTAGTGGGTGTAGGATAGTGTTAGGGTGTGGGGATCGCTGGTCGGCGTGGGCCAAAGGGCCTGTTTCCACGCTGTATCTCTAAACCTCTGGGATGTGGGAGAACACTCCAGTAGAGGAGGAGGACCTTACAATGACAAGGAGAACGTGCAAGCTCTACACAGACAGCGTGAAAAGTCGGGCTGGAACCCAGGTGACTGAACAGTGAGGCAGCAGTTCTCTGCTGTACCACTGTGTTCTTCCATCATGGTGGGTAGCTCCATGGTGGTTTTGAAGAACTCACAAGCGTTGCAGTTGTTGGATCTCCATGCCCTGTCTCCCACCATCCATTATTTAGCCCGCGAGTTTTTTGTTGGACTTTGATCTACAGATATCTATTGATCTCTGTTTTCCCCCACGAGCTGAGACGGCGCTTTTAACATTGCACTTCTGATTTATTAGCCTCCAGATCTCCTTAACAAACCATCCTCCGTGTTTAGACACAAAATGTTGGAGTAACTCTGCGGGCCAGGCAGCATCTCGGGAGAGAAGGAATGGGTGACGTTTCTCGACCCGAAACGTCACCCATTCCTTCTCTCCCGAGATGCTGCCTGACCCGCTGAGTTACTCCAGCATTTTGTGTCTTTCTTCGACTTAAACCAGCATCTGCAGTATTTTTTTCCTACACTGAACTTTGTCACATTGGAGTGTAGTCTAGCATGTCAGTCTAGTATGTCAGTAGGGTGGTACTGAGGGAGAAATGTATCTTTGTGAAAGATGCAAGATCTCAGAAAGGCGGTGCTGAGATTTTGCTGCGTTGTTCAGGTCTTGTTCGTCCTCCAGGATGAACAGACAAAAACCCTACAGCATTGGTATGAAGAAGAGCAAGGGAAATGGGTCTCAGAGACCAGAGATCCAATCTGAAGCAACATTGCAAGAGAACAATTCAATGAGATTTTCTTTCCGCATACCAAGAGTCCCGGCAGATGAAAGTACAGGAACTGTATCATACCATAGGCTATGCTTCAAATAGTATGGTTCTTTGGGACATCCTGGAGTTGTGAAATCATTATGTAAATGCAAGAATTTCTCCTCGGCTTCTTTCAAAGTAATCGTTGTGAACGAAAGCAGGTCAAAGTGAAAGTGCAAGCAAACGTTTTGTTAGATGCTGTTCTGTGGCTGATTTGAAACATCAGTCTGACTTTTCTTCATCCAACTCGAAAAGATCCCTTAGATGGATTTCCCAGGAGAAACAGGCCATTTGACCCATCTGGGCTGTGCTAACATTTCTGCTTAACCCCCTTCCTAGAACTTCCATTCATCAAGCACTTTCAGCATTCCCTTTCTTCTGTGTTCAGTTTCCCCTTGAGCAGATCATTACTTTTCAGCTACAAGGCCACTCTTTGTGGTGGGAAAAACTCACCATTCCCTGGATCAACTTGTATATCCTAAAAGTCCGGAAGACAGACGCAAATTGCTGGAGCAACTCAGCGGCTCAGGCAGCATCTCTGGAGAGAAGGAATGAATAGGTGACGTTTCGGGTCGAGACCTTAATCTGAAGAAAGGTCTCAACCTGAAACGTCACCTATTCCTTTTCTCCAGAGATGTTGCCTGACCTGCTGAGTTACTCCAGCATTTTGTGTCTAACTTCGGTGTAAACCAGCATCTGCAGTTCCTTAAAAGTCCTGACAGATTCCAAACTACTTCTCCATATCTATTCTACCAAGATCCAAAGTAATTAAAGAGACATCCATCAAATTATTCTGCATTTCCAGAGAAAAGATTCTCGGTTTGTTCAGACTAGTGTGTTTGGTTTTGGGTATCTTGTTATCTCCTTATATTAGGAGTGTGTCAGGGTGTTTTTCTGGACACTGCCAGTATTGGGAGGTGAGCTATTGTAACAAGGCTTGAGGTAGACAATATCAATGGCCGTGCCTCGCGCTGCACAGGTGATTTATCTGGCAAATATTGAAAGTTCTCAACAGCGAGGTGGACTGAAACTAGCAAGCGAGAAAGCTAAGCGTGGGTATTTATTTCACAAAATGCTGGAGTAACTCAGCAGGGCAGGCGGCATCTCAGGAGAGAAGGAATGGGTGACGTTTCGGGTTGAGACCCTTCTGTCTCGACCCGAAACCTCACCCATTCCTTCTCTCCCGAGATGCTGCCTGCCCTGCTGAGTTACTCCAGCATTTTGTGAAATAAATACCGTCGATTTGTACCAGCATCTGCAGTTATTTTCTTAAGCTAAGCGTGGGGATGTTCAGAGGTTCTACTCTTCCCATACCCCCACCAGCCCACCCATGTCATTGTTTTGCCCCTCATTATTGGGCAGCACGGTAGAGTTGCTGCCTCACAGCCCCAGAGACTCGCGTTCGATCCTGACTACGGGTGCTGTCTGTATTGAGATTATAGGTTATCCCTGTGACCGCGTGGGTTTTCTCTGAGTGCTCTGCTTTCTTCCCACACTCCAAAGACGTACAGGTTTGTAAGTTAATTGGCTACGGTAAATTGTAATTTGTCGCTAGTGTGCGTGACGCTGTTAGCGTATGGCGATTTTGCTGATCGGCGCGGACTCTTTGGGCTGAAGGGCCACCTTCAATGCTGCATCTCTAAAGTCTAAAGTCTTTGCCACTTCAGTCCTTGTTCAGGGAAGTGGTGGCTTATTCTGGGACACGGTTCTGTACTAGTTTACTGCTCTCTGCCACCCTGTCAGATGTGAAAATACTGTAGCAGACCCAGCAATTCCCTATTGATCCATTCAAAGGCCACTTAACACATGAATAAAGAGCAGAAGTCGACTATTCCTTCCCTTGGACCAGCTCTGCAGTTTAATAAGATCATAACTGATCTGAATTCAACCACCTCTCATTCCCAGCGCCCCAGGTCATCTTTCACCCCCTTGGTTATGAAGAATGATTCCACTTCTGTTCTAAATATATTCAGTGAGCAAAATGAATCCTCACCTCCTCCGTCTTCCACGGGTAGCCTCGTACTTTTCAACAGTGATTCCCAGTTGTAGATTTTCCCACAGGACCCAATACCCTCTCCACCCTCGCCCTCTCAAGACTCCCCCAGGATCCGATATGTTTTAATTAAATACTGACATCAGCAGACATGATCTCGCCTCTGCCCTATCCTGTAAAGACACAAATTGCTGGAGTAAGTAACTCAGCAGGTCAGGATAGGTGACTTTGGACTTTAGAGGTACAGCGTGTAAACAGGCCCTTCGGCCCATCGAGCCCACACTGACCAGATCACTTCATACACCACCAACTGTCCTACACACACAAGGGACAATTTACAATCTTTACCAAAGCCAATAAACCTAGAAAACCTGCACGTCTTTGGAGTGTGGGAGGAAACTGAAGCACCCGGGGGAAACCCACACAGTCACAGGGAGAACGTACAAACTTTTGGTCTCCAAATTTGCAGTTTTCGTCTCCAAATTTGAGGAAGGATATTCTTGCTATTGAGGGCGTGCAGCGTTGGTTTACTAGGTTAATTCCCGGAATGGCGGGACTGTCGTATGTTTAAAGACTGGAGCGACTAGGCTTGTATACACTGGAATTTAGAAGGATGAGAGGGGATCTTATCGAAACGTATAAGATTATTCAGGGGTTGGACACGTTAGAGGCAGGAAACATGTTCCCAATGTTGGGGGAGTCCAGAACAAGGGGCCACAGTTTAAGAATAAGAGGTAGGCCATTTAGAACGGAGAGGAGGAAAAACTTTTTCAGTCAGAGAGTTGTGAATCTGTGGAATTCTCTGCCTCAGAAGGCAGTGGAGGCCAATTCACTGAATGCATTCAAGAGAGAACTAGATAGAACTCTTAAGGATAGCGGAGTCAGGGGGTATGGGGAGAAGGCAGGAACGAGGTACTGATTGAGAATGATCAGCCATGATCACATTGAATGGTGGTGCTGGCTTGAAGGGCTGAATGGCCTCCTCCTGCACCTATTGTCTATTATCTAACTCCGTACAGACAGCACCCCTAGTCAGGATCGAACCGGGGACTCTGGCCCTGTAAAGCAGCAACTCTACCGCTGCGCCACCGTGCCGCCCTAATTCAGTCTGAAGAAGGGGAATCGACCCAAATCATCACCTGTCCATGTTCTCCAGAGATGCTGTCCGACCTGCTGGGTTACTCCAGCACTTTGACCCTTTAGTGTACCGACCAGCATCTGCAGTTCTTTGTGCCCACGTGCCCTAAAACCTGGTCCAAGGAGTTGATGACTGAGAACGGCTAGTCGGAATGAGAAGGAAAGAACAGCAGATGCTGGTTTAAATCGAAGATAGGCACAAAAAGCTGGAGTAACTCAGCGGGACAGGCAGCGTCTCTGGAGAGAAGGAACGGGTGCCGTTTCGGGACGAGACCCTTCTTCAGACCGATGTCAGGGGAGGAGGCGGGACAGAGATAAGATGTAGTCGGAGACAGTAAGACTGGTGGGAGAACTGGGAAGGGGGAGGGGATGGAGAGAGAGAGAGAGAGAGAGAGAGAGAGAGGGGGGGAAAGCAAGGGCTACTTGAAGTTAGAGAAGCCAATGAAGAAGGGTCTCCATCCGAAACGTCACCCATTCCTTCTCTCCACAGATGCTGCCTGACCCGCTGAGTTACTCCAGCATTTTGTGAATAAATACCTTCGATTTGTACCAGCATCTGCAGTTGTTTTCTTACACAGCTGGGGTGTGAGCTGCCCAGGCGAAATACGAGGTGCTGTTCCTTGTCAGAACGAGAAGATGGTTGTTATTGAATGGTAAAACGTGTCAGTGCCTGGACAGGCTCAGGAGCTCCCCCCAGTGGTCGAACGGCTCAGCGGAGGATGCATCTCGGGTTGGCTGCAAACAGTGGCGCTTATTCGTGTTTCTGTTTTGTTTCACAGGCCAGTGAAGATCCAACACGCTGTGGAAGGAAGGAGAATGTTCTACTACCCGCCTCTCTCATTGGTCACAGCTTGCTTTCCAACCGCATAAGAAACTGCCTGATTGGAGTATCTTCAGTAAGGATCTTAAATAGATTAAAGTTAAACTAATTAAGAAGGTGGGGGAATTATATCAGATGTTCCGATAGGGAACTGCAAACGTGGGTGCAGTGCGATGTAACCAGTCTGATACCACAATATATAGGATAATTCTGGGACAGACACAGAGTACTGGAGTAACTCAGCGGGTCAGGCAGCATCTCTGGAGCGAAGGAATGGGTGACGTTTCAGATCGAGACCCTTTAGTTTAGTTTAGTTTAGAGATACTGCGCGGAAACAGGCCCTTCGGCCCACCGGGTCCGCGCCGACCAGCGATCCCCGCACATTAACGCTATCCCACACCCACTGGGGACAAA
The DNA here is from genome assembly GCF_053455715.1 of Rhinoraja longicauda. Taxonomy (NCBI): domain Eukaryota; kingdom Metazoa; phylum Chordata; class Chondrichthyes; order Rajiformes; family Arhynchobatidae; genus Rhinoraja; species Rhinoraja longicauda. Next base: position 4,256,855 of record NC_135984.1, read on the forward strand.
TTACACACCCACCAAGCCAATTAACCTACAAACCCGCACGTCCTTGGAGTGTGGGAGGAAACCCGAAGATCTCGGAGAAAACCCGCGCAGTCACAGGGGTAACGTACAAACTCGGTACAGACGGCGCCCGTAGTCGGGATGGAACCCGGGTCTTCGGCGCTGTAAGGCGGCAACTCTACCGCTGGGCCACCGTGACCATCTGAACCCTTCTTCAGACTCAGTCTCAGTCTGCTAGATGAAGTGGCTCAACCCGAAACGTCACCTACTCCTTTTTCTCCAGAGATGCTGCCTGACCCGCTGAGTTACTCCAGAGTTTTATCTGTCCATCTTTGGTGTAAACCAGCATCTGGAGTTCCTTCCTACACGTTAATTCTGGGACAGCTCACCAGCCAGTAAGCTGATGGGCTCAATGTCCATCTTCTAACCACCACATGTATTATCTTGGTTTTAGTTCTTGGGAGGGGGAGGTCTGTGTTTTGGCATTTTAGTTAAATTTGTTGGGTGCAATTACTCCTTGTGTGCAATTGACTTTCTGTGTTGAGCGTTGGCTTCATCTAGACAATAGACAATAGGTGCAGGAGGAGGCCATTCGGCCCTTCGAGCCAGCACCGCCATTCAATGTGATCATGGCTGATCATTCTCAATCAGTACCCCGTTCCTGCCTTCTCCCCATACCCCCTGACTCCGCTATCCTTAAGAGCTCTATCTAGCTCTCTCTTGAATGCATTCAGAGAATTGGCCTCCACTGCCTTCTGAGGCAGAGAATTCCACAGATTTACAACTCTCTGACTTCCTCATCTCCGTTCTAAATGGCCGACCCCTTATTCTTAAATTGTGGCCTCTGGCTCTGGACTCCCCCAACATTGGGAACATGTTTCCTGCCTCTAACGTGTCCAACCCCTTAATAATCTTATACGTTTCGATAAGATCTCCTCTCATCCTTCTAAATTCCAGTGTATACAAGCCTAGTCGCTCCAGTCTTTCAACATATGACAGTCCCGCCATTCCGGGAATTAACCTAGTAAACCTACGCTGCACGCCCTCAATAGCAAGAATATCCTTCCTCAAATTTGGAGACCAAAACTGCACACAGTACTCCAGGTGCGGTCTCACTAGGGCCCTATACAACTGCAGAAAGAAATTCTCTTTGCCTATATACGCATGCGGAAGCCACCATGTTTTGGCGCCGTTTGCAAAAGTCCGGTGGGCCGCACAGATAGCGCCCGTGGTCGGGATCGGACCGGGGTCTCTGTCCCTGTCGGGCAGCAGCTCTACAGGAGGTCACTTTGCTTTTGGACAGCACTCTGTGTGTGTCTTTCCCTCCTACACCAAACACCACCTGCCATCGCCCAGCTTGTTTCCCCTGCCGTCTCCACCATTGATTCAGGGGTAGCGTGGACGAGGCCAGGTGCTGGCAGCTGGAGCCCGGCAGCTTGTGGTGGCCGGACTCTGTTCTTTCACCGGGTACGTTCTCACCGGCAGCGTCGGCAGGGGAGGGTAGCAGCACTCCAGGTCTGTTGCCAGCTGCCCCTCGTCCTGCCTCCACATTGGGGCAGGTGCTGTGAAGGTGATAACTTTAGACTTTAGCCCTCGCACTTTTCTTCATCTGCACTTTTTCCTGGAGCTGTCACACTCCGTTCTCTGCTTAAGACTTTAGAGATACAATGCGTAAACAGGACCTTCGGCCCACCGAGCCCCTGCCGACCTGCGATCACCGCGGATGCTAACACTATCCTACACGCACTAGGGACAGTTTTTACAACTTTCCAAGTCTTTGGAGTGTGGGAGGAAACCGGAGCACCCGGAGAAAACCCACGTGGTCACGGGGAGAATGTCCAAACTCCGTACAGACAGCGCCCGTAGTCAGGATCGAGCCGGGGTCTCTGGCGCTGTGAGGCAGCAACTCTACCGCTGCGCCACCGTGCCACCTCTCTGTGCTGCCTCAATATAGTCGTCTTGCACTACGTGTGGCCTTCCTGTTCACCTGTTCTCAGAGTTGAGTGCAGGCATTGCATCGCATTGACCCATGTCTAGCTTTGCTGCAGGAATAACAACCTCTGGATTGTCCCGCGTAAATATGTAACCGCAATTGGTGAAATGGAAGAGCAGGCAGACCATGGCTTTGCTTTGCAACTACTTCCAACGTAACGTTAACCTGGCACCTTCTTACCCCGAACTGAAAAAGGTTGTTCACGTTAGTGAAGTTTCCTGCCCACTCCAAGTAACGTGGATAACTCACAGCAGACCAACAGCAGGATCTAAAGGGTTGAGTGTACACACAAAGACGTGCAGGTTTGTGGGCTAATTGGCTTGTTAAAATTGTAAATCGTCCCTGGTGTATGTAGGGTAGTGTTAGTGAACGGGGATCGCTGGAAGGCCTGTTTCCACGCTGTATCTCTAAAACTAAAACTATTATTGAACCTGAACCACCTTGATGAGTTACCTTCCATTGTGTTACTCACTGCTACACTGGCAAACACCGTGCCCATCTCCCAGATCCGTGACCAGGGCGGTTGTGAAAGAACCAGCTACAGCAGAGCGACAGTGGCGTGGCGGTGGAGTTGCTGCCTTACAACGCTTACAGCGCCGGAGACCCGGGTTCCATCCCGACTATGGGCGCTGTCCGCACGGAGTTTGTACGTTCGCCCCAGGCCCGTCGTGGGTTTTCTCCGAGATCTTCCGTTTCCTCCCACACTCCAAAGACGTACAGTTTTGTAGGTTAATTGGCTTGGTATAAATATAATAATCCCTAGTGTGTGCAGGGTAGTGTTAATGTGCAGGGATCGCTGGTCAGTGTGGACTCGGTGGGCCGATGGGCCTGTTTCCACGCTATATCTCTAAACTAAAATAAACTAAACTAAGCTGCTGAATGCTACAAATGTAAACAGGTGGAAGTCCTTTTGGTGCTGCCAGTCCCCAGTGGCCCAGTCTTTTCTCTGTATGAATGCTTAAATTGCTCCTCATCGTGGCAGTGACTAACAATGTTTTGTCATGTTACAGTGTTGTGAACACATCGGCATTCAGAGTTTCAGCGTGTGGGATTATCGTGCGGTTTCCTCACAATTACATTTAGAGATACAGCGCGGAAACAGGCCCTTCGGCCCACCGAGTCCGCGCCGCCCAGCGATCCCCGCACATTAACACTATCCTACACACACTAGGGACAATTTTTACATTTACCCAGTCAATTAACCTACATACCTGTACGTCTTTGGAGTGTGGGAGGAAACCGAAGATCTCGGAGAAAACCCACGCAGGTCATGGGGAGAACGTGCAAACTCCGTACAGACGGCGCCCGTAGTCAGGATCGAACCTGAGTCTCCGGCGCTGCATTCGCTGTAAGGCAGCAACTCTACCGCTGCGCCACCGTTCCACCATTGGTGGAGCGGGAGCACGTGGCCGCTGGCTGGGTGAGATCACGTGAGGCGCGGGGCGGTGACGTCACCCTTTGTCCCTTATTTGGGGAGTGGGGAAGTTGGCAACCCTAGTAGGCAGTTCCTGACAGTCATTGCCTGTCTGTGGCCCAGGCTGAAGGCTGAGAGAACCCCAGTTGTGAAACCTTAGATATTGTAAGATTATTAAGGGGTTGGACATGTTAGAGGCAGGAAACATGTTCCCAAGGTTGGGGGAGTCCAGAACAAGGGGCCACAGTTTAAGAATAAGCGGTAGGCCATTTAGAACGGAGATGAGGAAAAACTTTTTCAGTCAGAGAGTTGTGAATCTGTGGAATTCTCTGCCTCAGAAGGCAGTGGATGCCAATTCTCTGAATGCATTCAAGAGAGAGCTAGAGTGAGCTCTTAAGGATAGCGGAGTCAGGGGGTATGGGGAGAAGGCAGGAACGGGGTACTGATTGAGAATGATCAGCCATGATCACATTGAATGGCAGTGCTGGCTCGAAGGGCCGAATGGCCTCCTCCTGCACCTATTGTCTATTGTAAGTCCAAAGTGGTAGAATAATAGAAATCTGCATTTGCCCATTTGGCCTGTTGTGTTCAGGTTGACCGAAAACAAACAGATTTGTGTGATGTGACGTTAAAGTTCTTGCCCTGTGGTTTTGCAGTTTGCAACCTCTCGCGTTCATTGTTTGCGATGCTGGAACTTTTAACTTTCAAATACGGTGGCGCAGCGGTAGAGTTGCTGCCTTACAGCGCTGGCAGTGCCGGAGACCCGGGTTCGACCCCGACTACGGGTGCTGCTTGTACGGAGTTTGTACGTTCTCCCCGCGCATGGCCTGCGTGGGTTTTCCCCGAAATTCCTGAGAAATTCCGTTTCCTCCCACACTCCAAAGAAGTACAGGTTTGTAGGTTGATTGTAGGTGTAAATGCAAATTGTCCCTAGTGTGTGTAGGATAGTGTCAGTGTGCAGGGATCGCTGGTCGGTGCGGACTCGGTGGGCCGAAGGGCCTGTTTGCGTGCTGTATCTCCAAACTAAACTAAACTGCTCAAATCAGATGAGCAACAGATGAGGTCATGGAATCCATTTGAGACAGTTCCTGGAAGAATATTTCGTGAGCCCATTCAGTGAAGCGTCTATTTTAGGAATGGGAATATTGAATAATTCAGGATTAATCAGTCATCTCAGTAAAGGATTCGCCATTGGTGTTGGTTTATTAATGTCACGTGTTACTGTAAGATACAATGAACAACTTTGTTTTGCGTGCTATCCAGGCTCATCGTACCGTACTTGAGTACAATCAAACCGTGCACAAGATCAACAGGTAGTGCCAAAGGGGAAGGAAACAGTGCATCGGTGATTATTACAGGTATCAGAGGCTATGGGGAGAAGGCAGGAGAATGGGGTTAGGAAGGAGAGATAAACCAGCCATGATTGAATGGCAGAGTAGACCTGATGGGCCGAATGGCCTAATTCTTATGACCTTATAGTTGTGTGCGGCACGGTGGCGCAGCGGTAGAGTTGCTGCCTTACTGCTCCAGAGACCCGGGTTCAATCCCAACTACGGTTGCTATCTGTACGGAGTTTGTACATTTTCCCTGTGACCTCCTGGGTTTTCTCCCAGTTTCTTCCCACGCTCCAAAGAGGTGCGGATTTGTTGGTTAATTGGTGACCGCTGGTCGGCACGTACTCAGAGCGCCAAAGGCCCGTTCACGTGCTGTTTCTCCAAAGTCTGAATTGCAGGATGGAGTGTTATGGCTACTGATAAAGTGCAGGTGAAGAAAAGTGCAAGGGCTGCACAGGGTAGACTGGGAGATCGGGAATAATATCCGTATCTTGTGAGAGCTTTTGTTCATGAGACTGACAACAGCTGTTCTTGAATCTGGTGCGATGTGATTGCAAGCTTTATATCCACTGCCTCATGGGAGAAAGAGGGAGAAATGGAATATGATAATACTTTCCTTTCAGTTTAAGGGCTACGATTACAGCTTCATGCGTGCATCAGATTTAATTCTGATGAAAGGTTATTAACCTGAACCCTAACTTTCTTTCACCCTCCATTGAATCCCCCTGATCGACTAAACAGTCCCAGTGAGGTAGACAGTCAGAACCTTTATCCCCAGGGTGGTCATGCCCAACACTAGTGGGTACATCAGTAGGGCGAGAGGAGGGAACGTTTAATGGAGGGCAAGCGTTTTACAAAGAAGGTAGTGGGGGCCTGGAATGCATTGCCAGGGGTGGTAGTGGAGGCAGGTACAACAGAAAGAGGCTTTTGGATCGGCACATGGAAGTGCAGGGAATCACGGAATATGGATCGTGTACAGGCAGATGAGATCAGTCTAACCTGGCATTGTGTTCGGCACAAACATTGTGGGCCGAAGGGCCCGTTTCTATGCTGTGCTGGACAGTAATATGTGGACGCAATGGACTGCAGATGCTGATTTATACCAAAGATAGACACAAAAGTGCTGGGGTAGCTCAGAAGGTCAGGCAGCATTCCTGGAGAAAATGAATGGGTGATATTTCAGGTTTGGGCCCCTCTTCTTCAGCCTAAAATATCACCCATCCATTTTCTGCTGGTGCTGCCTGACCTGCTGAGTTACTCCAGCACTCTGTGTCTATCCTGCTCTATCTTCATTTCGTATTTTTATTTCAGATTACTGGCAATTTTTTTCTCCACATTTGTAAGGTGGACGTATTGTTTAGAATCTTTAAACAATGTCCTAGTTCCCAGAGTGGAATATAATATTCTACGTTAAGTTTATAAAGCTTTCCACTGTACCTCGGTACACGTGGCAATAAACTAAACTGGGCTGATAAATGTAACGCCATCGTTGGAGAAAAGGCGGAGAGAGAGAAACGGGAAATGACCAATGATGTTAATGTAAGAAGTTGGGAGAATGTCGCAGTCCATTATTAAGGAAATGACAAAGCCTGGCACTTAACAAGTATAACATGATCAGATACAGTCAACAGATACAGGGCGGCCCGGTGGCACAGCGGTATTGTTGCTGCCTTACAGCTTTTGCAGTCCCAGAGACCCGGGTTCGAACCCGACTCCGGGCGCTGCCTGTACGCAGTTTGTACGTTCTCCCCGTCACAGCGTGGGTTTTCTCCCACACTCCAAAGACGTCAGGTTTATAGGTTAATTGGTTTGGTATGTGTAAAAATTCTCCCTATGTGTGTGTGTGTGTGTGTGTGTGTGTGTGTGTGTGTGTGTGTGTGTGTGTCTGTGTGTGGTAGTGTGTGTGTGTGTCTGTGTGTGGTAGTGTGTGTGTGCGTGTGTGGTAGTAGTGTGTGTGGTAGTGTGCGCGTGTGTGGTAGTGTGCGCGTGTGTGGTCGTGTGCGCGTGTGTGGTAGTGTGCGCGTGTGTGGTAGTGTGTGCGTGTGTGGTAGTGTGTGTGTGTGTGTCTGTGTGTGTTAGTTAGTGTGTTAATAAGCGGGGATCACTGGTCGGCGCGGACTCGGTGGGCCGAAGCATCTGTCTCCGCGCTGTATCTCCAAAGCAAACTAAACATGGTTTTATGAAAGTGCAATTATTTTTATCATGTCGGCCTGCCTTGTGGATTTTATCGGCAGGATGGGTAAAGGGCAGGCAGCAAACGTACTTTGTGTTTCTGGATCAACAAAGACCTTCATTAAGGTGTCACAGACAGGATTGCCACAAACGACAGCAACTGATAAGATTGAGAATAACTATTACCACGACTAGTCCAAAGAAGAATCAGTCTGAGGAAGGATCTGAGGAAGGGTCACCCGTTCATGTTTTCCAGAGATGCTGCCCGACCTGACGAGTTCCTCCAGCACTCTGTACCATGAATAGGGAGGGTGGTTAACAGATAGAAAACAAAGAATCGGGATAAATGAGGTCACCAGCAAGTTGTAAACGTTAACTAGTGTCTTGCCTGAGGGGTCATTGTTGAGAGCTCACCCTATAGAAACGATTTAAATGAAGGAGGCCGCATAATGTGTGAATGTTTGCAGAACTGCTAAGTTAGTTGTTAAAGTAATTTATGAGGAGTGCACAAAGTGACTGCAAGCGCTGGCCGATGTTTGTGGGCACAAAGGTGAATGGTGGAATATAATGAGGGCGGAATAGCTGGGATTCTCTTTTTGGTGGGAAGTGTAGAAAACCGAGATTGATTGAATGATAGGAGACCATGAAGGGTGTGGGAAGGAACTGCAGATGCCGGTTTAAACCGGAGAGAGACACAATGTGCCGGAGTAACTCGGCGGGACAGGCAGCGTCTCTGGAGAGGAGGGATGGGTGACGTTTCGGGTCGAGACCCGTCTTTGGTGTTTGGAGGGCTCACAAGACAATCAGCCGCATTGTACACGACTCGGAAAATGTCCAAGCCAGTTTGGCAAGTGGTTTTGAAGGCAAATGGAATGTTGGCCTGCAATGGGAGGGGGTGTACCCTCAGTGGAGTAAACATCACTGCAACGCAAAGGCTTCTTGGCTCCAGACTACTGTTCTGGCCCCAGGTGATAGTTTTGGTGGATTTTATTATTTTTTCTTTTTGTGGCTGTTGCTCTGTAATTTGATGTCCTTCTCTCTCTTTCTCTCTCCCTCCCTCCCTCCCTCCCTCCCCCTCTCTCTCCCTCCCTCTCTCCCTCCCTCCCTTCCTCTCCCCCTCTCTCCCTCTCTCTCTCTCCATCTCTCCCCCTTCTCCCTCCCTCCCTTCCTCTCCCCCTCTCTCCCTCTCTCTCTCTCCCTCTCCCTCCCTCCCTCCCCCTCTCTCTCCCTCCCTCTCTCCCTCCCTCCCTCTCTCCCTCTCTCTCTCCCTCCCTCTCTCCCTCCCTCCCTCCCTTCCTCTCCCCCTCTCTCTCTCTCCATCTCCCCCTCTCCCCCTCCCTCTCTGTCTCCCTCTCTCCCTCTCTCCCCCTCTCCCTCCCTCTCTCCCTCCCTCCCTCTCTCCCTCCCTCTCTCCCTCCCGATCTCCCTCTCTCCCTCCCTCCCTCCCTCCCTCCCTCTCCATCTCCGTCTCCCTCTCCCTCTCTCTCTCCCTCCCTCTCTCCCTCCCTCCCTCCCTTCCTCTCTCTCTCTCTCCATCTCTCCCCCTCTCCCCTCCCTCTCTGTCTCCCTCTCTCCCTCTCTCCCTCTCCATCTCCCTCTCTCCCTCCCTCCCTCCCTCTCTCCCTCCCTCTCCGTCTCCCTCCCTCCCTCTCCCTCCCTCTCCCCCTCTCTCCCCCTCCCTCTCTCCCTCCCCCAGTGAGCGCAGGAGATGAGAGAGTACCGCCAGCAAGAGCAGGCTGACCCCCAGCGGGTTCCGTCCGTGCCGCTGGAGCTCCCCATCCTGGAGCAGTTCGTTTGTCAGAAGAAAAACAAGAAGGAGAAGACTCGGCTGGCCGACAGTAAGATGTTGTCCGGCTCGCAGAAGCCAGCCCGGGCCCAGAAGAACTCCAGCCCCAACAAGCACTTAAAGAGCCCGGGATCACCAAGCATAATGTCCCACAGCCCGAGCACACTTCACTCAGGCTGCTCCAAGCCCCGGGGTCTGAAGAGCCCACCGCTGGCAGACACACAAAGGTATTTCCACTGCTTTACTCTTGCCGTTACTATTTCCTGGACTTTATAGAGTGATAGAGCCATTTGGCCCACTTGCCCACACTGACCAACATGTCCCATCTACACTAGTCCCACTTGCCCACACTGACCAACATGTCCCATCTACACTAGTCCCACCTGCCCACACCGACCAACATGTCCCATCTACACTAGTCCCACCTGCCCACACCGACCAACATGTCCCATCTACACTAGTCCCACCTGCCCACACCGACCAACATGTCCCATCTACACTCGTCCCACCTGCCCACACTGACCAACATGTCCCATCTACACTAGTCCCACCTGCCACACTGACCAACATGTCCCATCTACACTAGTCCCACCTGCCCACACTGACCAACATGCCCCATCTACACTCATCCCACCTGCCCACACTGACCAACATGCCCCATCTACACTAGTCCCACCTGCCCACACCGACCAACATGTCCCATCTACACTAGTCCCACCTGCCCACACCGACCAACATGTCCCATCTACACTCGTCCCACCTGCCCACACTGACCAACATGTCCCATCTACACTAGTCCCACCTGCCCACACCGACCAACATGTCCCATCTACACTCATCCCACCTGCCCACACTGACCAACATGTCCCATCTACACTCGTCCCACCTGCCCACACCGACCAACATGTCCCATCTACACCCGTCCCACCTACACCCGTCCCACCTGCCACACTGACCAACATGTCCCATCTACACTCGTCCCACCTGCCCACACTGACCAACATGTCCCATCTACACCCGTCCCACCTGCCACACTGACCAACATGTCCCATCTACACTCAGCCCAACTTGCCCACACTGACCAACATATCCCATCTACACTAGTCCCACCTGCCCACACTGACCAACATGTCCCATCTACTCTCGGCCCACCTACCTGCATTTGCCGCATAGCCCTCTACACCTGTCCTATCCATGTACCTGTCTACATGTTTCTTAAACTTTGCAAGAGTACCTGCCTCTACTGTCTCCTCCGGCAGCTCGTTCCGTACACCCACCACCCTTTAAGTGGAAAAAGTTATCCCTCAGGTTCCTATTAAATCCCTCCCCCCCCCCCCCCCTCACCTTAAACCTATGTCCTCTGGTTCTCGATTTCCCCAACTCTGGGCAGGATACTCTGTGTGCCTAACCGGTCGGTCTATTCCTCCAATGATTTTGTACACCTCTATAAGATCGTTATCTTGCACTAAACGTTATTCGCGTTGTTCCCTTTATCATGTATCTGTACACTGTGGACGGCTCGGTTGTAATCAATCATGCATAGACATTGTGCTAACTGGTAAGGATGCAACAAAAGCTTTTCACTGTACCTCGTTGCACATGACAATAAACTAAACCGAAGAGCAAATGCAGGGCGTTGGGAAGAAAGTCGCAGCTAATTTGCGGGCACTCAATGGAAGTTTGATGAATGTCTGCTGTGAAATTTGACACCCCTTTAAAAATGTTTTCCATGAATTGCAAGTTTTGAACAAAGAGAGGAGGAACATGAATTTGGGCAGGAGGGTGTGTTGGCACTACCTGCCTGTGTGCTTGCATGACAAGATTGTCTGATTTGACACACCTGCAGATCTTTGCAAACAGAGGTGTATTGTGCAGCTGTGAGTCTTGTGTTTACCGGGCGACATAGGTTGGCACGGTGGCGCAGTGGTAGAGTTGCTGCCTCACAGCGCCAGAGAGCGTGCTGTCTGTACGGAGTTTGTGACCTGCGTGGGTTTTAGACAATAGACAATAGGTGCAGGAATAGGCCATTCGGCCCTTCGAGCCAGCACCGCCATTCAATGTGATCATGGCTGATCATTCTTAATCAGTACCCCATTCCTGCCTTCTCCCCATACCCCCTGACTCCGTCCGCTATCCTTAAGAGCTCTATCTAGCTCTCTCTTGAATGCATTCAGAGAATTGGCCTCCACTGCCTTCTGAGGCAGAGAATTCCACAGATTCACAACTCTCTGACTGAAAAAGTTTTTCCTCATCTCAGTTCTAAATGGCCTACCCCTTATTCTTAAACTGTGTCCCCTTGTTCTGGACTCCCCCAACATTGGGAACATGTTTCCTGCCTCTAACGTGTCCAACCCCTTAATAATCTTATACGTTTCGATAAGATCCTCTCATCCTTCTAAATTCCAGTGTATACAAGCCTAGACGCTCCAGTCTTTCAACATAGCGACTAGGCTTGTATACAAGATTTTCTCCGAGATCCTCGGTTTCCTCCCACACTCCAAAGACGTACAGGTTTGTAGGTTAATAGTCTTTGTATAAATGTATATTGTCCCCAGTTTGTGCAGAACAGTGTTAATATGCAGAGATCGCTGGTGGGTCTGGGCGCGGTGGGCAGAAGGGCCTGTTTCCATGCTGTATCTCTAAAACTAAAACTAAAGTTAGAATCCCCGTGACCTGCGTGGGTTTTCTCCAGGATCTCGGGTTTCTTCCCACACTCCAAAGATGTGCACATTTGTAGGTTAATTGGCGATATAAATGTATATCGTCCCTAGTGTGTGTGTAGGGTGGTGTTGGCAGATGTGAGATCGCCGGACCGTGCGGACTCGGTTACCACCCTGTATTTCTAAACTAAACTGAATGTATCTGTGCAGGAAGGAACTGCAGATGCTGGTTTAAACCGAAGATAGACATAAAATGCTGGAGTAACCCAGCGGGACAGACAGCATCTCTGGAGAGAAGGAATGGGTGACGTTTCGGGTCTGAAGAAAGGTCTCAACCCGAAACATCACCCATTCCTTCTCTCCAGAGATGCTGCCTGACCCGCTGAGTTACTCCAGCATTTTGTGTCTATGAGCATATCTGTGCCCGAGAGCTGGAATAGTGGAGACCTATTCACAGTGTAGGCACATAAACTTTCAATGTAGTAGGTTGGACATAACAACAATGTTAATTTGCTTCCACTGGAAGGCACGTCACATTGTCGAATCTCTTCTGGTATAAAGGGCTATAGGGGGAAGAAAATAGGTGATGCAGACGGACTAAACAGAAAGTGTCAGCACAGCAGGACTGTAATGGCAGCATCAGCAGACTACAGTGGACTTTAGTTTAGTTTCGAGATACAGAGTTGAAACAGGAGCTTCGGACCTCTGAGTCCCCCACCCGTACACTAGTTCCATGCGTTTGCGTCCCGTACATCAGTGGCGATTTACAGGTCCATTAACCCACAAACCTGTACGCCTTTGGAGCGTGGGAGGAAACCGGAGCACCCGGAGAAAACCCACGCGGTCACAAGGAGAACGTGCAAACTCCGCACAGACAGCACCCGAGGTCAGGATCGAACCCGGAGGCGGCAACAATACCGCTGCGCCATCATGCCTACCTGTATTTGTTGACCGTATCCAATCATGTTACACTTGGTAAGTTCTATGCTTCATCATTTCCTTATTAGCCTGGACAGACAAGTATTGATAAGGATGGGGCACAGCAAACATACGAGTGCACCAGAGTGAACAGACTTTTTCTGTAATCACACAATAAGAATGAACAGCCTTGTTGTACACAGATTGACTGGAATGAACTATATTTTGGCATGCATCAACTAGAGTGAAAATGCTAATGGTTTTTTTAATTAATCAAACGTATTTCTTCAAATATTAAAATAATATATACAATACAATAAAACCAAAACTGACCCCAGCACCACAATACAAGACAAACAATAAACTATTATACAACTGTCTTACACTCCTGGTCAAGGATGCATTCAATCCCCCCAGCATCCCGGAGATCCTCCAGGGTGCCCGTGGACAGCGCATAGTCCCTCTCCAACACCACCCGGGCACGGACGTGACCCCACAAAAGGGGCAGGCAGCCGGCTCGGGCAGAGCCCTCTTCTGCCTGGTGCCGTGAGTCACGGATGGCCATCTTGGCCAGGCCCAGGAGCAACCCAACCAGGACATCCTCGGCCCTGCCCTCTCCCCTACGAACAGGGTGTGCAAAGATGGGGATGGTGGGTGAAATGCTAATGTTGGCATGGTTGGACTAATATTCACCAAGTATCGTCACAGCAACCAGACTGCAGCGTGGGGAACAATAAGCTCAGCAGGAACATGGGGAATGGACTGGGGGCACATCTGGGTTGCAATCCACTGACCGGTGAGTGTACAGTCCGATCAGTTACACGGAGTAATGGCAGCGTGCCTGGATCACTGGGCTGTCGTCTTGTCAGTGTCGTTGTACCACGCTGGACAGAGAAGCACCATTGTGACTGGACTGGACTGGACTGGACTGTCCCGGTGTGGGTCAACACAGCACTGCACTGGGAGAGGTGGATCAGCACAGCTGGACTGCATGGTGGCGCAGCGGTAGAGTTGCTGCCTTCCAGTGAATGCAGCTCCAGAGACCCGGGTTCGATCCCGACTGCGGGCGCTGCCCGTACGGAGTTTGTACGTTCTCCCCGTGACCTGCGCGGGTTTTCTCCGAGATCTTCGGTTTCCTCCCACACTCCAAAGACGTGCAGGTTTGTAGGTTAATTGCTTTGGAATGTGTAAAAATTGTCCCGAATGTGTGTGTGTAGGATAGTGTTAGTGTGTGGGGATCGCTGGTCGTCGTGGGCCGGAGGGATTGTTTCTGCGCTGTCTTTCTAAACTAAACTAGACTAGACTGCACTGGAGAGAGCACAGCTGGTTTACAAATGAATAATTAATATCTGTGTAGATGTTCAGTGAATGGACACGTGGCAATACGGCTGGTAGACCAGCCACCACAGCTGGAATATACTGCGTGGATTAAGGGCACTGAAGGAGTAGAAGAATAACCAAATGGATTAACTAATGGCGGAATCAGTGAATGGGTTTGTAACCAGAGTGAGCCAAGTATTGAAAGCACGGTTTAGCTTAGTTTAATTAAAATATACAGCGTGGGAAAACGCCCTCCGGCCCACTGAGTCGACACGAACCAACGACCTTTCACCATCCGGCGCGGCCTGAAATAGGCCGCGGGATTTTTTTTCACCACCCGGCGGGGGCTTCAATGTCAGGAGCCCCGACCGCCCCGACGTGGCAACTCCAACAGCCTGACCGCGGGACAAGACGGCAGGGAAGAGGAAAAGACATTCTGGCCTTCCATCACAGTGAGGAGGGACTGGAGGAGACTCACTGTGATGGATGTTTATTTTTGTTTGGTGTTAGTTGTGATTGTATGTGTTATTGCATTTTTATTGATTAATCTTATTGGTCTTATTGTTCAACTGCGGGTAATGTTTCATTTCACTACACATTTATGTGTATGTAACAAATAAACGACTATTGACTATTGACTATTGACCCATGCGCTAGTTCTGTCCCGCACACTGGGAACAATTTGCAGAAGCCAATTAACCTACAAACCTGCACGTCTTTGGAGTGGGAGGAAACCGGAGCGCCCGGAGAAAACCCACGCAGGTCACGGGGACAAGGTAGAAACAGGTGCAGACAGCGCCCGTAGTCAGGATTGAACCCGGGTCTCCGGCCCCGTGAGGCAGCAACTCTGCCGCTGCGTCACTGTCACCCGCAGTTAGACTTCAGCAGACGCTGCAAGGCATCACAGTGAACAGACTGGTGTTGGCAATCTGGTGGCGGCCACAGCAGGATGAAGCTGGCCACTGTATCCCCAGCACAGCCTAATTATGGTGGCCAGAAAGAGACCGTTCCCTCCGTAACTCCCTGGTCCACACGTCCCTTCCTACCCAAACCACCCCCTCCCCGGCAACCGCAAGAGATGCAACACCTGTCCCTTTACCTCCCCCCTCAACTCCATCCAAGGACCCAAACAGTCTTTCCAGGTGAGACAGAGGTTCACCTGCACCTCCTCCAACCTCATCTATTGCATCCGCTGCTCCAGATGTCAACTTCTTTACATCGGCGAAACCAAACGCAGCCTCGTCGATCGCTTCGCTCAACACCTTCGCTCAGTCCGCCTTAACCAACCTGATCTCCCAGTGGCTGAGCACTTCAACTCCCCCTCCCACTCCCAGTCTGACCTTTCTGTCATGGGCCTCCTCCAGTGCCATAGTGAGGCCCACTGGAAATTGGAGGAACAGCACCTCATATTTCGCCTGGGCAGCTCCCCCTTCCCAGTTCTCCCTCTATCTTCCTGTCTCCACCTATATCCTTCCTTTGTCCCGCCCCCCCCTCACATCAGTCTGAAGAAGGGTCTCGACCCGAAACGTCGCCCATTCCTTCTCTCCTGAGATGCTGCCTGACCTGCTGAGTTACTCCAGCATTTTGTGAATAAAATGATGGCCAGAAACGTAGCTTTGTAATTAGCTACGGTGGCGCAGCGGTAGAGTTGCTGCCTTACAGCGAATGCAGCGCCGGAGACTCAGGTTCGATCCTGACTACTGGCGCCGTCTGTACGGAGTTTGTACGTTCTCCCCGTGACCTGCGTTGGTTTTCTCCGAGATCTTCGGTTTCCTCCCACACTCCAAAGACGTGCAGGTATGTAGGTTAATTGACTGGGTAATATGTAAAAATTGTCCCTAGTGTGTGTAGGATAGTGTTAATGTGCGGGGATCGCTGGGCGGCGCGGACTCGGTGGGTCGAAGGGCCTGTTTCTGCGCTGTATCTCTAAATCTAAATCTAAAATCTAGACTAACATGAGCAGACGTGTCGGGATTCACGGGCTGGACTGAATTAAACGGTGGCAGCACAGTCGGGCTGGACCGAGTTTTGTGCCGCCGAAT
This sequence comes from Rhinoraja longicauda, assembly GCF_053455715.1. Lineage (NCBI taxonomy): Eukaryota > Metazoa > Chordata > Chondrichthyes > Rajiformes > Arhynchobatidae > Rhinoraja > Rhinoraja longicauda. The sequence continues at coordinate 4,272,491 of NC_135984.1, forward strand.
TAGTGCAAGTGGAGCTGAATAATAGTGAACACACTAGTGTACGCCCAGCTGTGCCATTTGCAACAGACCAGTTTTAGACACAGCTGGAGTAGAGTGAGTGAGGAGCATGTGTCAGCACAGCTGGATCACGGTGAACAGCTGGTTTTAGTCCCGCTGAGACACAACCTGCAGCACAGCACTCTGTTCTTTCACCAAAAATAAATGTGTTGAATTATTTACAACCATGATATTCACAAAATAAACAATGCCAACTCACCCAACACCATAACACATAAATCACAAAATATTCTCTTAATACTAAATATTAAATGACCATATCACGATCCAATCTATATTATTACGATTTGATTAGTGCGACTGTTGGGGGAGAAGGCAGGAGAATGGGGGTGAGAGGGAGAGATGGATCACCACTGATTGAATGGTGGAGTAAAGTTGATGGGCCGAATGGCCTAATGCTGCTCCTATCACTTATGAATCCCGGCCTGGGATGCATCCAAACCCCTCCCCGCCCGCAGTGCCCAGCGGTTCCCCAGGGTGTTGGTGGGGTGGGTGAGGGTCTGCAGGCTCATGGCAGAGCAGCTGGTCAATAACAAACAGACACAAAGAGGCTGGAGTAACTCAGCGGGTCAGGCAGCATCTCTGGAGAGAAGGAATGGATGACGTTTCGGGTTGAGACCCCATTCCCATCTCTCCAGAGACCCACTGAGTCACTCCAGCTTTTTGACCCACTGAGCCACTGAGTCACTCCAGCTTCTTGTGTCTATCGTTGGTTTAAACCAGCAGTTCCTTCCCACACGCCAGTGTCGCTGCAGCCGGGCCAGACTGAACAGGGTGGCGGTGGCACAGCTGGACGATACGGAACTGATTACAGCACATCTGGCCGGCAAACAGACCCGCTGCAGCACGGTCAGACACTGTGGACCGAGCGGCATCTGTAACGGTCAAACCTGCTTGAGTACGGCCAGCAGGGGTGAGCAGAATAGTGGCAGCACACCTGGACAGTTGTGAACAGACGGTGTCAGAACAGCTGGATTACTGTGAACAGATAGTTTAAAGATACAGCGCGGAAACTGGCCCTTCGACCCACCAAGTCCGCACCGACCAGCGATCCCTGCACCTTAACATTGCCCTGCACCAGAGACAATTTAAACATTTATACCAAGCCAATTAATTCACAAACCTGCACGTCTTTAGAGTGTGGGAGGAAGCCGAAGGTCTGGGAGAAACTTGGGGCCGAATGGCCTACTTCTGCTCTATCGCTTATGATCATTATGATCAAAAACCTACGCAGAGAATGTACAAACTCCATACAGGCAAGCATCCGTCAGCAGGATCGAACCTGGCTCTCTGGTGCATGTAAGTGCTGTGAGGCAGCAACTCTACCGCTGTGCCACCGCAATGTCAGATAGTGTCGTAGCAGTTGGATTATTGTAAACAAGATAGCGTTAAAACAGCTGGACTGTTGTGAACAGATTGTGTGGGAACAGCTGGACTGTGGAAAGGAGAGCAGCGTTTGTGACTCTGGACCTGACTGAACAAACGCAGTGCTGGAGCCAGTGGCATTGCATCTCCGCTCGAGTAAGCAGCCAGGTTACAATAATGTTGTTTGATAGTAAATAGAGAACTGTCACTAGACCTGTGTTGACAGTGAACAGGTACAACTCTCTTCCATTGCCATTGCACTGGACAAGGGTAGGGAACCCTAGGTGTACAGGGATGGTGCCGGCCGGGAAAGAGGAGAGAACGGAAGCTTATGACAGGCATTGGCATATATTATGGCATATGTGACGGGTATTATGACAGTGTAACAGTCTACAGAGGGGCTTAAAACAATCATTAGGAAGGTTAAGAGCGGTGATGAGCGGTGTTTTAATCCTTGATGGGTCCACCACAGACATTTACCCACTGGAGAATCGTGACAAAAATAAACCTAAACTGGCCCTAATTTCCCCCTGGTCATTCCTTTGCCCTTTATACGCTTATAGAATGCCTTTGAATTTACTCCAACCCTGTTGGAGTAAATTCAAAGGCATTCTATAAGCGTATAAAGGGCAAAGGAATGACCAGGGGGAAATTAGGGCCAGTTTAGGTTTATTTTTGTCACGATTCTCCAGTGGGTAAATGTCTGTGGTGGACCCATCAAGGATTAAATAGAGAACACAGAACAGTACAGCACAGGAACACAATGTAACGTGTGAAACATGATGCCAAGTTAAATTACCACACGCACACACACACACACACACATGCACACACACGCACACACACACGCGCACACGCACGCACACACACACGCACACACACACACACACACACACTGACCCACACACACACACACGCACACACACAGTCAAGTCAATTTTATTTGTATAGCACATTTAAAAACAACCCACGTTGACCAAAGTTCAATGGCACACAAACATAACAGCACATACATAAACAGTTCACAGCGCCCCCTCAGAGGACCTCAAACGCTAGGGAGTAGAAATAGGTTTTGAGCCTGGAAATAAAGGAGTCGATGGAGGGGGCAGTTCTGATGGGGAGAGGGATGCTGTTCCACAGTCTAGGAGCTGCAACCGCAAAAGCGCGGTCACCCCTGAGCTTAAGCCTAGACCGCGGGATAGTGAGTAGCCCCAAGTCGGCCGACCTGAGGGACACTAGGGACAATTTACAATTATGCCAAGCCAATTAACCTACAAACCCGCACGTCTTTGGAGAGGGGGAGGAAGCCGGAGCACCCGGAGAAAACCCACGCGGTCACGGGGAGAACGTAAAATCTCCACACAGACAGCACCCGTAGTCAGGATGGAACCCGGGTGTCTGGCACTGTAAGACAGCAGCTCTACCCGCTGCACCACCTTGCAGCCCCGTCAGTGCTCTGCCTTCATCTGTTTCAGATCGAGAAGGTTTCTGAGTGTGTGGGTGGATCATCTGCTCATCATCGTGGGGAATCTCACAATTGGTAATACAGCAAGATGTTTTCAGTGAGGTGACCTGTTCACTTCCCAATCACCCTGACTGTTGCCGCTGATGTCACTAGGTGCCCCCCTGGGCTAAATTCCACATGAATCAGCTGTTTTCTTTCACCCACTTTGGGCTGTTCCATGCCTCCAGCTTCCCTCCAGCCCCCATTTAGTTTTGGTTTAGTTTAGTGTCACGTGTACCGAGGTACAGTGAAAAGTTTTTGTTGACTGCACCAGTGAAGCCCAGGAGAGCGGAGAGTAATTGGTTAGCTCTTTTGGAGAGATATCGCAAGCTCCCAGTAGCAGCCTCTGCTGTTTAGTTCTGGGAGAGGTCTTGTCACGGTGGTGGCTTGTGTCTGGCGGTGTGGTGGGTTGTGGGGAAGTCCGTTGTGGGCTCTCTGGAGTTACAGCTGTACTGACGGAACCAATGGGGCTGGTGCTAGTTCCAGTTGCTGCACGCTTCTCCTTTGGGATTTCCCCCGATTAATCTTCATCACTTGGCAACGTCACAAAGAATTCAACTTGTATCAACCTTCTCCCCTCGCCTCAACTCCACCATCTGCCAGAACCTGCCCCCGCTCACCACATCCGTCTCGGGGAAGAAGTATTTCCTTAAATCTGAATCTTTAGCCCTTGCCTTAAACTTGCCACTCTCATTTAAACTCCTCTTGTTTAGACAATAGACAATAGACAATAGGTGCAGGAGGAGGCCATTCGGCCCTTCGAGCCAACACCGCCATTCAGTGTGATCATGGCTGATCATTCTCAATCAGTACCCCGTTCCTGCCTTCTCCCCATACCCCCTGACTCCGCTATCCTTAAGAGCTCTATCTAGCTCTCTCTTGAATGCATTCAGAGAATTGGCCTCCACTGCCTTCTGAGGCAGAGAATTCCACAGATTCACAACTCTCTGACTGAAAAAGTTTTTCCTCATCTCAGTTCTAAATGGCCCACCCCTTATTCTTAAACTGTGTCCCCTGGTTCTGGACTCCCCCAACATTGGGAACATGTTTCCTGCCTCTAACGTGTCCAACCCCTTAATAATCTTATACGTTTCGATAAGATCTCCTCTCATCCTTCTAAATTCCAGTCTATACAAGCCTAGTCGCTCCAGTCTTTCAACATATGACAGTCCCGCCATTCCAGGAATTAACCTAGTAAATCTACGCTGCACGCCCTCAATAGCAAGAATATCCTTCCTCAAATTTGGAGACCAAAACTGCACACAGTACTCCAGGTGCGGTCTCACTAGGGCCCTGGACAACTGCAGAAGGATCTCTTTGCTCCTTAGTTTAAACTCTGCTGCTCTCACTGCGAGGCTCTGCCCTGTAGTGTTTGAATCTTCCATCCTGGGGAAAAATGTCCCGACTTGTCTATCCTGTCCATGCCTCCCCAGAATTTTACAAACTTCTATCAAGTCGTCCCTTCATCTTCCACCCTTTCACCAGGCATGGGATGGGTCGGCAAAGCTTGGAGGAATGTGGGCTGAGTTTGGCAGAATGCAGAAGCAAAGGACTGCAGATAGTAGACACAAAAAATGCTGGAGTAACTCAGCGGGACAGGCAGCCCCTCTGGAGAGAAGGAATGGGTGATGTTTCGGGTCGAGACCCATGCATAAAATGACACAAACTCCCACCAGGGGAGTTAAATGGTTTCACGAGTCTTTGTCCTGTCACGATCATGGCCATCAGTGTTGTTGATGATATATCCCAGTAAGGTAAGGCGGAGATGGAGCATAATTAGGGTTGCCAACTGTCCCGTATTAGCCGGGACATCCCATATTTTGGGCTAAATAGGTTTGTCCTGTATGGGGGCCGCCCTTGTCCCGTATTAGGCCCAGGGGCCGCTGTCGCCCGGGACAGTGTAGGCTCACGGAGTGTGTTCGGGGAGCGGGGCCGAGTGTGTTCGCCTAACGAAGGTTTGAGTAGTAACCCGCCTCCTGGGCCGGGCAGCCGCCATTGGTGGAGCGGGAGCACGTGGCCGCTGGCTGCGTGAGGTCACGTGGGGCGCGGGGCGGTGACATCACCCTTTGTCCCGTATTTGGGAGTGAGGAAGTTGGCAACCCTACTAATGCGGGACAAGGGCGGTCCCGTACGAGACAAACCAATTTAGCCCAAAATACGGGATTTCCCGGCTAATACGGGACGGTTGGCAACCCTAGATGAAAGGTAGCTGTATGTTACTCATGATTCACCGGGTCTTGATGCATGGTTTTAGCCCAAAACATTACCAATTCCTTTCCCCGTAGAGAGGCTGCTGAACCCACTGAGTTCCTCTAGCAGATTGTTTGTTGCTCCAGAATGGGCGGCACGGTGGCGCAGCGGTAGAGTTGCTGCCTCACAGCGCCAGAGACCCAGGTTCGATCCCGACAACAGGTGCGGTCTGCGCGGAGTTTGTATATTCTCCCGGTGACTGTGGATTTTCCCCGGGTGTTCCGGTTTCTTCCCACACTGGTAGACGTACATGGTTGTAGGTTAATTGGCTACAGTTAAAATGATAAATTGTCCCCCTAGTGTGTCAGATAGTGCTAGTGTAAAGGAAGATCGCAAATTGGTGGGCCGAAGGGCCTGTTTCTGCGCAGTATCTCTAAATGACCTCTAAACTACGAAAGTTGAGACACCATAGAAACATAGAAACATAGAAAATAGGTGCAGGAGTAGGCCATTCGGCCCTTCGAGCCTGCACCGCCATTCAATATGATCATGGCTGATCATTTAGCTCAGTAGCCTGTACCTGCCTTCTCTCCATACCCCCTGATCCCTTTAGCAAAAGTCTTAAAGGGTCATTTATTCACAAAATGCTGGAGTAACTCAGCAGGTCGGGCAGCATCTCAGAAGGAATGGGTGACGTTTCGGGTCGAGACCCTTCTTCAGACTGATGTCAGGGGAGGGGGCGGGTCCTGCCCTGAAGAAGGATCTCGACCCGAAACGTCACCCATTCCTTCTCTCCTGAGATGCTGCCTGACCTGCTGAGTTACTCCAGCATTTTGTGAATAAATACCTTCGATTTGTACCAGCACCTGCAGTTATTTACTTACACGTCTTAAAGGGTCACATCAGGTTGGTGTCTCCTTTACCCCGTTTGTTAATGGATGTCGGCTGCTAGGATCAGCCGGCACTGACTGCACTGCCTGACCCCTCAGACGCTGTCTAGCCTCATTCAAGTTGGCTCCAAGATCTCCCTCTTCGAGACGTGTTTAGATTCATTCACAAACCCGTGGTCCCCTCGCCATGCCAGCCCAGTGACCCTTACTTTATTTACAACCTGCTTTGATGGAGGACCGTTCAGGCGTGAGTGGATCGCTTCCATTTGTTGTTCCTTCCTAATTCAGCTGATCTCAGAATAGAACGCTCTCATTTCTCTGGCCCATTCTGCAGAGCCCCAGTTAGCTGCCAGACAGCCACAGAACCACGTCTGAGTTTAGCAAGGAGAGAGCTAAACATGCACAATTTGATGGCATAAACAGCAATGTGCTAAACCACCGGATAATCTATTTAAGAAATAGAGTCACAGAGTGATACAGCGTGGAAACAGGCCCTTCAGCCCAACTTGCCCATACCGGCCAATGTGCCCCATCTACACTAGTCCCACCTGCCTGCGTTTGCCCCATACCCCACTCAATCTGACCTATCCATGTACCTGTCTAAACGCTTCTTAAACAGTTCGATAGTCCTTGCCTCAACTACCTCCTCCAGCAGCTCATTCTGTCCACCCACCAATCTTTGTGGAAAAACAGTTACCCCTCAGGTTCCTATTAAATCTTTCCCCCATCACTTTAAACCTATGTCCTCTGGTTCTCCTTTCTCCTACTCTGGGCAAGAGATTCTGTGCGTCTACCCGATCTATTCCGCTCATGATTTTGTACACCTCTATAAAATCGCCCCTCATCCTCCTGTGCTCCAAGGAACAGAGTCCCAGCCTGCTCAACCTCTCCCCACACCTCAGGCCCTTGAGTCCTGGCACCATCCTTGTAAATCATCTCTGTACCCTTTCCAGCTTGGCCACATCTTTCCTATCACATGGCGACCAAAACTGACAATACTCTAAATGTGGCCTTGCCAACGTCTTAAACAATTGCAACATGACCTCCCAACTTCTCTACTCAATACTCTGACTGATGAAGGCCAATGTGACCAAAGCATTTTTGACCACCTGTTGGCCATTTGGATGCGGGCACAAAATGCTGGAGTAACTCAGTGGGACTGGGTGAGACCTTTAGAGACAAACAGGTGTCAGCATCTGTTCCCCAGTTTAGGACAGAGTAGGGTGATCAGATTAGTTTACCCTGCCAGACCAGTGCCAGTCAGCACATTTTGTATGTTGAGGAAGGAACTGCAGATGCTGGTTTAAACCGAAGATAGACACAAAAAGCTGGAGTAACTCAGCGGGGCAGGCAGCATCTCTGGAGAGAAGGGATGGGTGACCTTTCGGGTCGAGACCTTCTTCAGTCTGGAGCCACCAGTCTGAAGAAGGGTCTCGACTCAAAACGTCACCCATCCCTTCTCTCCAGAGATGCTGCCAGTTAGTCCAACTTTTTGTGTCTATCCCAGGACGTTTCTGTATCTTGCACTGAAGCTTCATCAGAATCTCAGTCCTCGTTTTCAGCTCAAATCAGGATTCTCCCGGGCTGACTGTTTGATGATTTCCTTTTATCAGCTAATGGAGCTGTTAAACTTGAAGCACTAACATTCCCTGGGCAGCACATTAAAAGGAACTAGGAAACAAAGTCTCTCGCAGACAGTCCCCTTGGTTTGCCTGCACTCCCAGGCAAATGTTAAAGAATCCAAAGCAGTTTGTGTTTAGTCTGAAAAGCGTTGAATCTTGTAGCGCTTGAAGGGACTTGAGCTGAGGGACACGTTTAACTTAGCATTAGCCCTCCCGTCTTATCCGTCTCACTTCGCTTTATGATTTGGATTCTGTGGAGCGGCAGAGAGGAGAGTTTATAGATTCTGGCCGCGGCCTGCTAACTTCCTTTTGGTGACAATTAGATCATTTAGGTTTTCCCCAGAGACCCCAGGGGTTCACTGATGTCCAAGATGACTGGCTGTCACATTGCACATTCCCTCAGTTCAATTCAATTCTAACAACCAACGGGCAATGAGTTTGGAAATCCCAATTGATGGGACTGTTGTGTTGAGCCCCTGTCCCACCTAGACGTTTTTTTAGGCGACTAGGCTGTCACCACACGGTCGCTGGGGTGCCGCCTGTTCAATAGACAATAGGAGCAGGAGGAGGCCATTCGGCCCTTCGAGCCAGCACCGCCATTCAATGTGATCATTCTCAATCAGTACTCAATCAGGTCGTGAGTCGTCTCCAAAGAGTCGTAGCGTTTTTCTGGTCGCCGCTGGATTTTGAAATGTTTTCGGCAACTGTTGGTTTGATGCCGATGATCGTAGCTTGACATCTCCTGACGGGGGCGCTGTCGTAGGTTGTCGCCAGGTGACGTAGGTTGTCACCAGGTGCTGACTTCGGTGAATTCCATTGGCGACTACCCACGTCAACCGGCTACAGGTACCAGCATCAAAACCGGAGGCGAAAACGAGGTGAATTGTCTTCAGCAGTCGCCGACAGGGTCGTAGCTTGTCGCGGGTAGACGCAGGTTGACTTCAGTTGGCGTAGGTTGTCACCTGCGTTATCGTAAGTGCGGTCGTAGGTGGACGTCCTAAGTCGCGACGATTGGGTCGCTGGTCGTCGGTAGCTCGCGGTAGCTTGGCGTCCACTAGGTGGTAGGTTGTAGCTTGTCGTGGACATTGTCGTAGGGAGGGTCCAGTCACCGTTTTCTCGCCGACCTGCTACGACTCTGACAGTCGCCGGCAGTCGCCTAAAAAAACGCCTAAGTGGGACTGGCCCTTTAACCTTCCTACAAACCAGAGGATATAATAAATAAAGTTGATGCAGACCAAGCACAGAACTAATTGAGGGTTAATTGGATTGCCTCATTCCCAAGATCAAAGTCGTTCTTTTCTTTTATTTTGCCCTATTAAGTTGTAATTGAAAAGTGATTAATAATTTCTGTTTCACCAGTCTGGTCTGCCCATCCCCTTCATTGCCATAAATCCCCTGTGTTTCCAGTGCATGGTGACCCACTGCTTCATTCAATAGGCATTCCCCACTTCTAATCATCCTTTTCCATATCTTGTCCAAGTTTTCCAGCTTGAATGGTTCATTCACTTTGACAGTCATTGTCCCACGCCCCCACCCCCACCCCCACCCCCCCCCCCCCCCCAACTCATTGCTTTGCTTTGTAGTCTTCTAGTTTTTCAATATGTTGTTGATGTTCTGATGGGTGTTTTTTAGTCGTGTTTCATCTGCAGTTTTTCTGGGATATGTGATTGATAGACACCCAGGTTGCAGCTAGACACAAAACGCAAGAGTAACTCAGCGGGTCAGGCAGCATCTCGGGAGAGAAGGAATGGGTGACGTTTCGGGTCGGGACCCTTCTTCAGTCTGAAGTAGGGTCTCGATCCAAATACATCTCTGGTTGTTGTTACCGTCGTAGCGGAGAGGAGTCGCGTTCTGCTTGTGCAGTTGAGTGACCAGACATGTAGTGTCGCAAGTGTGGCTGGTCGTAGGGTGAATGGTGGCCTTTATCATTGGGTGTAATGCTTGAGGGACAAGGTGGGAAGTCGCCAAAGATCAGTGGACAACCCCCTTCTCCCCTCATGACAGGAAGACATTGACGTTGGTTGAGTCAGGCAGAGTGCCCTGAGAAACTCTTAGGGTTGGGATGCTTGATCTCCAACAGCCACCACTATCTTCCTGTGTGCAATGGATCATTGATCCGCCCGACAGGTTTCCCTTTGAAGCCCATGATGTGACGTTTCACTGGCAATGCTCACTGCACTGGTAGATATTCTGTGGTGCTGCAGCAAGTAAGGATTTCATTGTTCTATCTGGGCTCATGACAATAAAACAATCTTGACTCTTGAAACAAGGAACTGGAGATGCGGGTTTACAAAAATAAGAGACGGAGCTGGAGTAACTCAGAGGGTCAGGCAGTGTCTCCAGAGAACATGAATAGGTGCGTGTTTCTGTCTTTTCACCTCTGGCCTTTGTCTAACCGTCTGCCTCTTAACCCCACTCTCGCCTGTACCCACCTATTGTGGAATGTTCACTGGCGATGTGGAGTTGGGATAGGGATAGACGCAAAATGCTGGAGTAACTCAGCGGGCCAGGCAGCGTCTCTGGAGAGAAGGAACGGGTGACGTTTCGGAGTCGAGACCCTTCTTCAGACTGATAAAGGGGGGGAACTGCAGATGCTGGTTCGATCCGAAGACAGACACAAAATGCCGGAGTAACTCCAGATGGGGAAACAGGGTTTCCTGGTCAGCTCTTACCCGAGTGTGTCTGCACTAATGATGGTGGCGTCTGGAGTGTGACACACGCTCGGCGTGCTGGGTGCAGGCAGCCTGTGCGATCCGCTCTGTAGAGCGAGCGGAACAGGGTTGCTCTGGAGTCTCAGTCGGTCTACTGAAGTTTCCATTGAGTGCAATCTGGAGCTCTTTGATCGTGAAGCATTTGGGTGCATCTTGCCAGTATTTGTGTGCAGGCACGCAGGAGCATACACTATCCATTACGCCCCGCCCCGCCCCACACAGGCTCCACTCCCCCCAGCCTCTCTCTCTCTCTCGCTCTCTCCCTCTCCACTGTTCACCGCCCCACACAGCCTCCACACCCCCCCCAGCCTCTCTCTCTCTCGCTCTCTCCACTGTTCACCATCCCACACAACCTTCACACCCCCCACAGCATCTCTCTCTCGCTCTCTCTCCACTGTTCACCATCCCACACAGCCTCCACACCCCCCAGCCGCTCTCCCTCTCCACTGTTCACTGCCCCGCTCCTCGCCCATTCTGCCAGCGCTTGCTTCTGTAACCTAGACTTTGTAGTTCCCCGTGTCTCCCCTGCACCTTCACATGTCCGGGGTGGGGGAGGGTGGGGGATATACGTCCACAGACACTGCCCCCTCAGCGGCTACGAAGGCACAGCCACAGGTTCCCACGGGCTACTGTCCCCACACCGGCAGAGTTTAGAGACACAGCGCAGAAACAGGCCCTTCAGCCCACCCACTCCGTACCTGCTAGCGATCCCCGCACATTAACTCTATCCTACACACACCAGGGACGATTTAAGTTGATACCAAACCAATTAGCCTACAAACCTGCCCGTCTTTGGAGTGTGGGAGGAAACCGGAGATCTCGGAGAAAACCCCACGGGGAGAACGTACAAACTCCGTGCAGACGGCGCCCGTGGCACGGATGGAACCCGGGTCTCCGGCGCTGCAATCGCTGTAAGGCGGCAACTCTACCGCTGCGCCACCGTGCCGCCCCTGCCCCTGAGACGGGTGCGACGACAACATTGAAGTGACGTTGGTGACAGGTCTCATGAGCAGGCATCAGGTCGGGCAATGATTCCGGGCTCACGCCCCTCTTCGCACGAGGAGAATTACAGATCCTGAACCTTGCCGGTCCTCGTTTGGAGCCCGTGGTGCAATCAGTTCCAGAACTGACCCCAGAGCACATATCTGTACATTTGAACATCTCAGAAGCTGACGGCAAGGAGTATCCATATGCTGCAGAATTTGCATCGCTGTGTGGGTTCAGCCACACAAGATCCAGATCTAAATATCACTCTGAGTTCCTGTGAACTTTTTTTTGCAGTTTTGACAGAAATTAAAAAATAAAAACAGAGAGTGCTGGAAATACACAGCGGGTCGGGCAGCATCTGTGAAAGAAGAACCGAGTTAACCATTCCAGTCAAATTCTTCATCGACATGAAAGGTCGGAACTATTCACACCGTTTCACTTTCCACTGCCCTGTTTACTATTTCTGTGGATACGAGGAACTGCAGACACTGGTTTACAAAAAGGACACAGAGTGCTGGAGTAACTCAGTGGGTCAGGCAGCATCTGTGGAGAACATGGATAGGTGACGTTTCACAGAGTGCTGGAGTAACTCAGCGGGTCAGGCAGCATCTGTGGAGAACATGGATAGGTGACTTTTTGGGTCGAGTCCCTCTTTCAAACGAATAAATTATAAGAAGGATAACCAGAAGAGTTATTAACGAGATACATAATCTTAAAATCTTTTTCACCGTATCCCTCAATGTGAAGAAGGATCCCGACCTGAAACGTCACCTATCCATGTTCTCCAGAGATGCTGCCTGACCCGCTGAGTTACTCCAGCACTTTGTGAAACGTCACCTATCCATGTTCTCCAGAGATGCTGCCTGACCCGCTGAGTTACTCCAGCACTTTGTGAAACGTCACCTATCCATGTTCTCCACAGATGCTGCCTGACCCACTGAGTTACTCCAGCACTCTGTGTTAGCATTTCTTTCTATGTAGTATGTTGGACATAACAACAATGTTAATTTACTTCCACTGGAGGGCATGTCACAGTGTCGAACCAATGGGTAGCAACTCAGCGGGACAGGCAGCATCTCTGGGTAGAGGGAATGGATGCCGTTTCAAGTCAAGACCCTCCTTCAGAGCTAGTCCTGGCTCTGTCCAACAAGGCTTGTGTACAACTGAACATGAACTCGCTGTGATGGGGGAGGCAAGCAGAGGGTTACTGGAAGGTTGAGCCTGGGAGGGTGACTGGGAAATTCAGAGACCATGTCTCGACACCCCCATTGACAAGCAAGCAAGCAGGGGCTTTTCTTGTCCCTTGATACCCTCTCCTGTCACTGGCCCCCGATGTGTACTCAGGCAGCTAAGGGGTTGTGGTGAATAAATGACTCATTGCGTGTCTCAGTAGAAGCTTCACACAGTGGCCAGTCAGACTCGAGACGTTCAACTGTTGTCTAGCATTGTCCACACTATCTGTGAATAACAGACCCATTCCCCTCAATTTAATTTAGTCTAGTTTTGGAATACAGTGTGGAAACAGGCCATTCGGCCCACTGAGCCATCATAGACCACCGATCATTCCTTACGCCAGCACCATCATTCACACGAGGGACAATTGTACAATTACCGAATTACTGAAGCCAATTAACCTACGTATCTGAACGTCTTTGGAGTGTGGGATGAGACCGGAGCACCCGGAGAAAACCCACGCAGTCCACTGGCAGAACGTACAAACTGCGTACAGACAGCACCTGTCGTCAGGATTAAACCTGTGTCCCTGGCACTGCAAGCGCTGTAAGGCAGCTACTCTACCGCTGGGCCTCCATGCCGCCCAATTGTATCTGGTCCTGATGAAGGGTCTCGGCATCGACTGTCCATTTCCCTCCACAGTCGCTGCCCGACCCAGCTGCTCGCTCGTCCGCTCCACATTCCAGCATCTGCAGCATCTTGCATCTCTAACCTCCTTTCCAACCCTACTGCCGACTACATTAGAAGCAAGGGACTACAGATGCTGGTTTACAAAATGGGACACAAAGTGCTGGAGTAACTCAGCGGTTCAGGCAGCGTCTCTGGAGAACAAGGAGTCTAGATATCTCATCCTCTGCGATTGGTTCCAGCGAAAACTTTATTCAGATTAATTCTGCTTCAAATCCTGGAATGTGGTGTAATCTCAGGGTTGCCAAGTGAGGACCTTATCTCAATTCTGCAATTTCCTCCAGTACTTAAAGAATGTCATCTCCCACCGCCTCAAGAATGTCATCTACCACCACCGCCTCAAACGTTCCCTATTTGTTTGGTTCATTATTTCTGTGTCAGTCGATTGCATTCTGAACAAAGTACCTCGCCTGTATGCACCTCAGTGATCTAAGGCGGGTGCCTCGCCAAAAACGATCGCTCTCTCTAACTGCATGTCCAGCTTTGTTGACTGCGTTTAAAGGAGCAGCGATCTGCTGATAACCACTTGATCTTACTGACCAACAGGTCGTTCCCATTCACCTGGTCTGCACAGTCACAGTTTTGTACCCTTCCATTGGATGGCGCGATGCTGATGAGTCGCCATTTCCAAACCATTAAATGGAATGAGAACAGTTTTACACTTGAGAAGATACAGTGCGGAAACAGGCCCTTCGGCCCACCGAGTCCGTGCCAACCACCGACCGATCACCCTGCACACAAGCACTATCCTGCCCACGAGAGGCAATTTACAATTTTACCAAAGGTCAATTAATCTACGATCCTGAGTGTGGGAGGAAACCGAAGCACCCGGAGCCAACCCACGCGGTCACGGGGAGAACGTGCAAACTCCGTTTAGACAGCACCTGTAGTCAGGATTGAACCCGGGTCTCTTGCGCTGTAAGGCAGCAACTCTACCGCTGCGCCACCGTGCCACGCCAAAGTTCTAAAACTATTTTTTTTTGTTTGATTATGATTTTGGTCGGGTATGGTGGTGTTTAGTGGGGCCCAGTTCAGCCTGTGTGCAAGGTCAGATTCCTGTGGGTCACAGGGAAGTGAATGAGAAGGGTTGTATGTTAGAACGTCGGAGTGTTAGCGAGCAAGGATAACAGGGGAGCAAGGCCCTTTGTTTATGCCTGAGATTAAACGCAAGGGTCTGAGAGCTGAATTCCACACATATAAATCGTGTAGCGACAGGCTGTGGTTTGAGGCATGAGTCATGCTGTCGTTTGAAGTTGAGCGAAGGAAGCAATGTAGGTGTGAGGATTGAAGCCCCACTGTGTGCGTGTGGAGGGGGGGGGGGGGAAGGAGCAGGCGGGCAGCACTGCGAGGGCTCGCAGTCCCCTCACCCACCCACCGTGGCACGGCACGCCAATGCTGGGGTTGGAGCTGGACGGAGGTGAAGCCTGCACGACTGGGCTGCAAGGCACACACTGCCGGGTGAGTAGTCCCACAGGCAAGTGACAGGAAGCTTTGTGCAACCAGAGCAGTGCTGTTACAGAGGTAACGTGTGAATCAGACCGTTCCCAAACGGTCGCCCCATTCAGGCAGCTCATAAGCACTGACAAAATGCTGGAGTAACTCAGCAGGTCAGGCAGCATCTCAGGAGAGAGGGAATGGGTGACGTTTCGGGTCTCGACTCATTCCTTCTCTCCTGAGATGCTGCCTGACCCGCTGAGTTACTCCAGCATTTTGTGAATAAATACCTTCGTTTGTACCAGCATCTGCAGTTATTTTCTTACACTTCATAATTACTGAATGACTTTTAGTCTGGTGCGAGTTGGGGATTAAAGAACTCTGCTTTGATTTGTTCTCTTGAACTGTTGACTGTCCGAGCATGGATAAATGTGGGTGTGAGATGTCTTTGGGGAGAGGAGGTGTGTGTGCGTAGGGAGGCTTGTGTGAGCTGTATGTGCAGGTACTGCACTGGCCAGATGTGCACTGTACAGCTGTTGGGTGCAAGTAAGAATTGGTCAGGTGCCCCCATGGCAGATGTTCGCTCTGTATTCCGGTCGGCAGCAGCCAGCTGTTCACAGTCAGTTGACCAGCTGTGGTCTGGCCAGATGTGAACTCTGGAAAAACAGGGCTCAGGTCGCCAACTGTCCCGTATTAGCCGGGACATCCCGTATTGTGGGCTAAATTGGTTTGTCCCGCGCGGGACCGCCCTTGTCCCGTATTAGTAGGGTGGCCAACTTCCTCACTCCCAAATACGGGACAAAGGGTGACCATTGGTAGAGCGGGAGCACGTGGCCGCTGGCTGGGTGAGGTCACGTGGTGCGCAGGGCGGTGACGTTACCTTGTCCCCCGTATTTTGGAGCGAGGAAGTTGGCAACCCCAGCTGTGACCAGGTGTGTTGTACCTGCTTATGAGTTGCATGTGCAGATGGGCCATGTGTGACAATCAGTGACCAGGCTCATCCAAGTGCCAGACCAGGTTCCCCCGTGACTGTCACAAAATGCTGGAGTAACTCAGCGCGTCAGGCAGCGTCTCCAGAGAAAAGGAATAGGCAACCTTTCAGGTTGAGACCCTTCATCAGACAGAGTCTGACCCCTGACTCTACGTCCGAAGATGGGTCTCGACCTGAAGCATCACCTATTTTCATCACTTAGAAAATAAGCATAATTTATTTTCTCCCGGAGTGCTGCCTGTCCCGCTGAGTTACTCCAGCACTTTGTGCCTTTCTTCGGTTCCTTCCCACACAGACGTCCATCGGGACTGACCAAGTGTACTCTGCCACCTGTGACTATCCCTGATTTAACATTGCCATCATCGGCACGAGTCTCTTGTCCCGTATTAGGCCCGGGGGGGGGGGGGGGGGGGGCACTATAGGCCCGGACGCTGTAGGTCTGGACAGTATAGGTGCGTATGCTGTAGGCCCAGACAGTGTAGACCCGGACGCCGTAGGTCTGGACGCTGTAGGTCCGGACAGTGTAGGTCTGGATGCTGTAGGTCTGGACGCTGTAGGCCCGGACGCTATAGATCCAGACAGTGTAGGTCCGGACAGTAATATCGGGGATGCTGCTGTAAGGCATCGAGGTGATTTGGAATGGGTCTGCTGATTGTAGTTATCAGTCAGTGACCTCCCATGTTGATCTTCTGAAAGCTGCACATACCGCTGCTCCAAGACAGATTCCACGTGGTTTCTGCGTGTTCGTCAGTGGGCAGTTTCTACCTGTTCCTTCCTGTCCGTTGGAACAATCTCTCCATGCATTGGCTGTTGCACTTTCTTAGTTTTAGATTTTTAGTTTTAGAGATACAGCGCGGAAACAGGCCCTTCGGCCCACCGAGTCCGTGCCGACCAGCGATCCCTGTACATCAACGCTATCCTACACACACTAGGGACAATTTACAATAATACCAGACAATAATAAAATTTACAATTATACAGACAGCACCCGTAGTCAGGATCGAACCCGGGACTCTGGCGCTGTGAGGCAGCAACTCGACCGCTGTGCCGCTGGGAGCTTTGCTTAAATTTGCATCTTGTACACAGCCAGCTCCCACAACCTGCTGTGTGATAATCGAATTGAATGATAAATGGTAATTGAATGATAAATATCGGCCAGAGCATCAGGAGAATCTCCCAATTCTTTCAAATGGCCCCTTAGAACCCGTTACACCTAGGGTTTGCCAAATGTCCCGTATTAGCCGGGACATCCTGTGTTTTGGGCTAAATTGGTTTGTCCCGTACGGGACCGCCCTTGTCCCGGGGGGCGCTACAGGCCCGGACGCTGTAGGTACGGACAGTGTAAGTGCGTATGCTGTAGGCCCAGACAGTGTAGGCCCGGACGTTGTAGGTCCGGACGCTGTAGGTCTGGACGCTGTAGGTCTGGATGCTGTAGGGCTGGACGTTGTAGGTCCGGACGCTGTAGGCCCGGACGCTGTAGGTCTGGACGCTGTAGGTCTGGACGCTGTAGGTCTGGACGCTGTAGGCCCGGACGTTGTAGGCCCGGATGCTGTAGGGCTGGACGTTGTAGGTCCGGACGCTGTAGGCCCGGACGCTGTAGGTTCGGACGCTGTAGGTCTGGACGCTGTAGGTCTGGACGCTGTAGGTCTGGACGCTGTAGGCCCGGACGCTGTAGGTCCGGACGCTGTAGGTCTGGACGCTGTAGGTCTGGACGCTGTAGGCCCAGACAGTGTAGATCCAGACACTGTAAGTCCAGACAGTGTAGGCCCGGAGGCCCGGGCGCCGCCTAATGGAGGTTGCTACGCAACCCACCTCCTGCCCGGCAGCCGCCATTGGTGGAGCGGGAGCACATGGCCGTTAGCTGGGTGAGGTCACGTGGGGCTAGGGTGGTGATGTCCCTTATTTGGGAGTGAGATAGTTGGCAACCCTACGTCCACCTGATGGGGCTTTGGTTTGATCTCTCTGCTGTCAGAGACACGTCCAACATGGCCGACCACCCCTGGTATTTGCAGCGATCCAAGCCGACGTTTTTGTGCCCACTAATCTGGGATGGGGATTGAACCGAGAACCATCTGATGAGAAGAATCCACCGCCAGCTCAACCACAGCTGATGTGTATAAATCCCTGCAGAACCACATCAAATATCATCGCAGTAGCCTCCAGGCTCTGCTGCCAGCCAGCAGTCTGTGAACTCACTTAGTGCCTTCTTACCCCTTGTAAATTGTGACTTTTGCAAGCTATGTTGGCTCTTCAACTAACCGTGTAAATGGCGCAGCGGTAGAGTTGCTGCCTCACAGCGCCAGAGACCCGGGTTCGATCCCGACTACAGGTGCTGTCTGTATGGAGTTTGTACGTTTGCCCTGTGACCTGCGTGGTTTTCCCAGTGTCCTCCCACTCTCCAGAGACGTGCGGGTATGCAAGTTAATCGGCTTGGTGTAACTGTAAACTGTCCCCAGTGTGTGTAGGGTAGTGTTAGTGCGCGGGGATCGCTGGTCGGCACGGACTCGATGGGCCGAAGGGCCTGTTTCCTCGCTGTATCTCTGAAACTAAACTAAACCGTGCATCGACCGGACGTGGCAAATTACATTTGGTAGCAAGGAACGGGCTTGTTAATTCTTGTCGCGATGGAAAAATGGCGATTCACATCTTATTAAATTAAACTTGTTTTGTGAACTTCTGTCCCGCCAGGTTTTCCGAAAACAGTTTGAAAATAAAACACGAGACAGAAATCCGGATTCCACCGGTGCCGTCGCCAAAAGCCGTGACCAATCAAATGCACCCGGACACTAAGCTGCCCAACCACGGCAAGCCGGTCAACAGCAATGCCCCAGCGCCCAACGCCAGCCAAGGCACGCCTGGCGGCCTGGGCTCAAAGGCCACGGGAGCAGGCGGCCATGGGGGCAAGTCAAGCCAGATCTCTCCCGGCAACTCTGGACTCAAGGGCTCCCAGAACTCTGTGCCCAGCCTTGGAGCTTTGAAAGGGAAGGTGAAGCGGGAAAGGAGCATCTCGGTGGACTCTGGAGACCAGCGGGAAGCTGGCACGCCCGTCATCGATACGGAGTCTAAAGGTGAGTTGGTGCCATCACCCGTGGCAGCCCATCGGAAACGATCAGCGTCGATAAGACACGACACGACACGGTACGATAGGTCCGCCAACAGTCATAAACACACAAAAACACAAACTACATGAAATATTTGATTTGATTTTTTTGATTTAGAGATACAGCGCGGAAACAGGCCCTTCGGCCCACCGGGTCCGCGCCACCCAGCGATCCCCGCACATTAACACTATCCTACACACACTAGGGACAATTTTTACATTTACCCAGTCAATTAACCTACATACCTGTACGTCTGTGGAGTGTGGGAGGAAACCGAAGATCTCGGAGAAAACCCACGCAGGTCACGGGGAGAACGTACAAACTCCGTACAGACGGCGCCCGTAGTCAGGATCGAACCTGAGTCTCCGGCGCTGCATTCGCTGTAAGGCAGCAACTCTACCGCTGGGCCACCGAAAGGATTGGGGGGGGGTGCAAAGATTGGGGATGGGGGTGGGGGAGGAGGAGAAGGCAGTCTCAGTCTACCCCATGACAAATTTAGGGAAATATCGACAGAGAGACTGATTTCTTTATACAGACACAAAGTGCTGGAGTAACTCAGCGGGACAGGCAGCATCTCTGGAGAGAGGGAATGGGTGACGTTTCGGGTCGAGATTCTTCTTCAGATCTGATTTCTTTAGTCAGATGGTGGTGAATCTGTGAAATTTGGTCGGCTGTGGAGGCCAGGCCAATGGATATTCTTAAGGCAGAGATGGATAGATTCTTGATTAGTACGGGTGTCAGGGGTAATGGGGAGAAGGCAGGAGAATGGGGTGAGGGGGGAGAGAGAGATCAGCCATGATTGAATGGCGGAGTAGACCTGATGGGCCGAATGGCCTAATGCTGCTCCTATCAGTTATGAACATAGACATTAGGAACTGCAGATGTAATCTTGTGTGGAACACAGAGTGCTGGAGTAAGTCAGTGGGTCAGTCAGCAAGGAAATAGTTCACCCCCAGCATCTTCAGTGAAATTAGTGTTATAAAACCAGAAGACCTTGAGACATAGGAACAGAATTAGACCATTAATCCCATCGAGTCTACTCCGCCATTCAATCATGGCTGGTCTATCTTTCCCTCTCAACCCCCTTCTCCTGCCTTCTCCCCGTAACCTTTGACGTCTTTACTAATCAAGAACCTATCGAGCTCCACTTTAAAATCGATACACTAAATGCTGCTGTCTTTGGACTTGCAGTAATGAATGAATATGCAAATTGTGACTGCATGTGACAAACCAAAATACTATCCATTCGTCCCCTGCCCCAGCAAACAAAGATGCTCACCATTCCCCCCCCCCCCCCCCCCCCCCCCTCCCCCCCTCTGCATCTTTGGCAAATCTGACCATCAGGCTGCACTCTTACTCGGCACTTATAGGGAGAATCTGAAGCAGTCGGCCGGATCTTGAACATTGAGGAGACTGAGGTCAGAAAGGAGATACAGAGCTTAGTAATGGTATCACTGCGTACAGTTTTGGTCTCCTAATCTGAGGAAAGACATTCTAGCCTTAGAGGGAGTACAGAGAAGGTTCACCAGATTGATCCCTGGGATGGCAGGACTTTCATATGAAGAAAGACTGGATAGACTAGGCTTGTACTCGCTGGAATTTAGAAGACTGAGGGGGGGATCTTATTGAAAAATATAAAATTCTTAAGGGGTTGGAGAGGCTAGATGCGGGAAGATTGTTCCCGATGTTGGGGAAGTCCAGAACCAGGGGTCACAGCTTAAGGACAGCTTAGAACCGAGATGAGAACGTTTTTTTTCACACAGAGAGTGGTGAGTCTGTGGAATTCTCTGCCACAGAAGGTAGTTGAGGCCAGTTAATTGGCTATATTTAAGAGGGAGTTAGATGTGGCCCTTGTGGCTAAAGGGCTCAGGGGGTATGGAGAGAAGGCAGGTACAGGTTACTGAGCTGGATGATCAGCCATGATCATATTGAATGGCGGTGCAGGCTCGAAGGGCCGAATGGCCTACTCCTGCACCTATTTTCTATGTTTCTAAGACAACAGGCTCGCCCTCAAAGTCAGCAAAATGAAGGGGCTGGTTGCTGGCTTCAGGAGGCCTGATGGAGTACGTGGCCCTGTCTGTATCACTGGTGCTGCTGGTGGAGATGGTCATGGGCTTCACGTTCCACAGCGTAAATACCACCAGCAATATGTCCAAAACCAATCGCATTGATGCCATTGCCAGGAAAGCACAATGTAGTTTCCGTCCCCCACCCAAGTCGCACCAGCTCCTCGTTTCCACAAACTGAACAATAACCTGCTTCCTTCATCATCGTTTATCATCGTTACTTTTTTTGCGTATCTTTCATTCATTGTTCTTTATCTCTCTACATCAAAGTCTATATCTCTCGTTTCCCTTATCCCTAAGCGGTCTGAAGTTTAGTTTAGAAATACAGCACAGGAACAGGCCCTTCGGCCCACCAAGACCACGCCGACCAACGTTCCCTGCACACTAACACTATCTCAACACACACTAGGGACAATTGACAATTGTACCGAAGCCAATTAACCTGCTCACCTGTACGTCTTTGGGCTGTGGAAGGGAACTGGGTATCCCGGAGAAAACCCACGCAGGTCATGGGGAGAACGTACAAACTCCGTACGGACAGCTCCCGTAGTCAGGATTGAACCCGGGTTTCTGGCGTTGTAAGGCAGCATCCCTACAGCTGCTACATCCTCAAAAGGCTCAGGAAATTCAGCCTGTCTCCAGTGACTCTTACCTAATTTTTGCACGGTGCATCGATCAGCGCATGGTGGCGGCACGGTGGCGCAGCGGTAGAGTTGCTGCCTTACAGCGAATGCAGCGCCGGAGACTCAGGTTCGGTCCTGACTACGGGCGCCGTCTGTCCAGAGTTTGTACGTTCTCCCCGTGACCTGCGTGGGTTTTCTCCGAGATCTTCGGTTTCCTCCCACACTCCAAAGACGTACAGGTATGTAGGTTAATTGACTGGGTAAATGTAAAAATTGTCCCTAGTGTGTGTAGGATAGTGTTAATGTGCGGGGATCGCTGGGCGGCACGGACTCGGACTAAGCTTGGCAACTGCTCACCCCAAGGCTACGTGAAATTGCAGAGAATTGTGAACGTGCCACAGTGCATCACACAAGCCCGGCTCTCCCCCCACCGCCTACCCCAGTGACTATCGATATCTCACACTGCCTCAGCAAAGCACCAACATAATCAAGGACAAAGCCCACCCTGGTCATTCCCACTTTGCGCCCCTCATCTGCTGGGGAGAAGATGCACAACCTTGAAAGCAAGTACCACCAGTTCCTAGCACAGCTTCCTACACACTTTAATCCCACTCTTAAAAAGGTCTCGTGTGTGTTGAGGATGAATTTGCATCTTTCATTCATTGTTCTTTATCTCTCTACATCAATGTTTATTTCTCTCGTTTCCCTTATCCCTAACATCCCTAATCTTTCAAAGGTAGACACAAAATGCTGGAGTAACACAGCGAGCGGGTCAGGCAGCATCTCAGAAGAGAAGGAGTGGGTGACGTTTCGGGTCGAGACCCTTCCTCCATCTTCCTCTTTGAAGTCCTTGAACTTTTTTTCATTTACACTTTCCGATACAGATGTTTGTTGACATCAATGTTAGAGACTTGATACCAACACCAAACGCAACGAGCCTTCAACAAGGGATCCAATGACTGAACAGGTTGGGTCTCATTTCAAGGCTGAGGTTTCTCCAAGATAGACACAAAATGCTGGAGTAACTCTGTTGGGTCAGGCAGCATCTCTGGAGAAAGGATGGGTGATGTTTCCGGTTGGGATCCTTCTTCAGACTTTCAGACCCCGAAATGTAGGCCTGAAACATAGACTTGGGGTGAGGAGGACGAGATAGATCAGCCGTGATTAATTGGCGGAGTAGACCTGATGGGCCGAATGGCCTAATTCTCCTCCTATCACTTATGACCTTATGACTTCCAGTCCGAAGAAAGTTCCCAACCCAAAACGTCACCCATCCTTTTTCTCCCGAGATGCTGCCTGACCCTCTGAGTTACTCCAGCACTCAGTGAAACGTCACCTATCCATGTTCTCCCCAGATGCTGCCTGACCCTCTGAGTTACTCCAGCATTTTGTGTCTCTCTTCAATGTATATGGGCATCTGCAGTTCCTTTCAACACACTTGAGATTTTCCTATCCAGGTCTCTGTCCAAATTGTCTTAATCGCCTTGTAGCTTTATTACATACACTTCACAGACCCACTAAATTGTTTATCATTGGCGATCTATATTCTGTCCACTCATGTGTCATTAGTGCATGTAGTGAATGGCCCATGTCCATACACTGATCACTGCAGTAAACCATGGATTGCCAGCCATCGTCCCAAGAAAGACCCATTTATCCTTACCGTTTCCTGTCTTTCAACCCATGAAAGTACACAACCCTCAATCCCATCTGGTTTAGTTTTGCACACTATCCTCTCATGTGGGACTTTATTAAAGGCCTTTTGCACCAGAAAATCCAGATGCACCACACTCACTAGTTCTTAGATTTTTTTTTAGATTTAGATTTAGAGATACAGCGCGGAAACAGGCCCTTCGGCCCACCAAGTCCACGCCGCCCAGCGATTCCCGCACATTAACACTATCCTACACACACTGGGGACAATTTTTACATTTTACCCAGTCAATTAACCTACATACCTGTACGTCTTTGGAGTGTGGGAGGAAACCGAAGATCTCGGAGAAAACCCACGCAGGTCACGGGGAGAACGTACAAACTCCGTACAGACGGCGCCCGTAGTCTGGATCGAACCTGAGTCTCCGGCGCTGCATTCGTTGTAAGGCAGCAACTCTACCGCTGCGCCACCGTGCCGCCCGTCTGTGCCTAGTTCGGTCTTATCTATTCTGTCAGCTAGATCCTCACATAAAGGCCCCAGTACATTTGTCAAACACTATTTCTCTTTCATAAATAAATGCTGACTTTGTCCAATTCTGTTGACATTTCTGGGGTATCCTGCTGATGAGTCTGAGGAAGGATCTCGACCCGAAACGTCACCCATTCCTTCTCTCCAGAGATGTTGCCTGTCCCTCTGAGTTGCTCTAGCATTTTGTGTCTATCTTCGGTGTAAACCAGCGTCTGCAGTTCCTTCCTACACTAATCATTTCGCTCAGTATGAGCTCTGGAATTTCTTCACAACTGATGTTGGGCTAATTGGTCTGCAGGTCCCTGTTTTGTGCCTCTCCCTTTTGAATAGCAGGCTCACATTTGCCATCTTCCGATCTCAGGGAGGGTTCTGTAATCAACAGAGGTTTAGAAGATGACAACCAATGCATCTACGACTTCTGTGTCTGCTACCAACAGCCAGCAATGTAGATTGTCAGACTCCCTGTAGAGTTATTAGTCTTCCAATACATTAATTATTCCAACACCTTGGTTAACTAGCACTAATTTCCTTTAGTTCCTCTTTTTTATTAGACTTTCTTCCCTTGCATTTCCTGGAAATTATGTGTCCTTCTCCATTAAGTTAAAACCAAAGTATTTGTTTAATTGCCCTGCCACTTCTTTACTCCACATTTTATAAATTTTCACATTCCTGACTACAAGGGACCTACATGTTTCTTCACTAATCTTTTTCCTTTTGCTGTCCACTTTTGTAGATGGTTTTGCTGTTCACTTTGCTGCGCCTTTATTCTTATTCTCCTTATCAAAGTCTTGGGGGTTTTGTTTGCTTCACGGAGTGTACAGATCTTGGCGGCCGGTAAGGCTGGAGGAGTTTGTGGACTTTCCAAGAGCTAGAGTATAGTCAACAGTGGAAGTTCTTCCTCTTATCGTGTCCACACATGCTAGATATTCTGTTTCGGCCAAAACTGAACACAACTCTGAGCAACTCTGGAGTAACTCTGACCTGCTGAGTTACTCCAGCATTTTGTGAATAAACAACTCTGAGCAATATCATTGTTCTCCACGAGGTTCTCAGCTTTGCATTTGTGCTCCAATAGAGGACATCTCAATAGGTGCTCCGTAGTTTGTGGTTCAGTGCCACATGTACAGATGACATCTTCAGCGTCTATACAACCCGACTTCTTGAGAATGGCTTTACAACGACCAGTACCAGCTCTCAGTCTGTTGAGGCATCTCCATTCAGCCCAACTTGATTCGGCCCCAGGACGAAGTTCTTCTTTGGCACTTAAGGACATGGACGTCGTTGATGGGAGATTGGTTAGTCTCTCTTCCCACAAAGCAACTCTAGTACCGTCAGCTTTAGCTTTTGGTTCAACCTCGTCGAGGAAGCTTTTCCTCAACAGTGGAAGTGAATTTTAGCATTGGGGGAAATATTGAAGAGGGAGCCATTGTCGAGCTAACCCGGGATGGCCCCCAGATTTATGGTTGCCAACTTCCTCACTCCCAAATACGGGACAAAGGGTTACGTCACCACCGCCCCGCGCCCCACGTGACCTCACCCAGCCAGCGGCCACGTGCAGCGTAGGGTATGGACAACCTCTGTAGGAGCTGCTTCCAGCGCCATTTCTGGAGTTACACATTTGTGATATGGTTGATAAATGATCTCACAGATGGCAATACTGGACTTTTCTGTCAGACTGCAAGCACCATATACATATTTGGCCCATTTAAAAGGCGCTGCTAATTTTAGGTAAGGTTAGATCTGGGTGGGGTCGCCAACTGTCCCGTATTAGCCGGGACTTCCCGTATTTTGGGCTGAATTCGTTTTGTCCCGCACGGGACCGCCCTTGTCCCGCATTAGTAGGGTTGCCAACTTCCTCACTCCCAAATAAGGGACAAAGGGCGACGTCACCGCCCCACGTGACCTCACCCAGCCAGCGGCCACGTGCTCCCGCTCCACCAATGGCGACTGCCATTGGTGAAGCGGGAGCACGTGGCCGCTGGCTGGGCGAGGTCACCCTTTGTCCCTTATTTGGAAGTGAGTAAGTTGGCAACCGTAAATCTGGGGGCCATCTCATTCAGCAGTCTGCACCAGGTTGTTGGCACGCGATCACCTTAAGGATGAGACTCTAGTTTTCTGCAACTGTGAACAAATCAGAAAGCTGGCGATTGGGAGAGTTTTTTTAAAAATTAGCTTAATTTAGGCCTTTAAAAAAAAAATGGTGCTTTTGATTTTGTGGTGCTTCTGTATTGGAAGTGAGAATGGTGCACTTACACAAACTGACTAGACACCCTGTGAAGGCAGACACAAAATGCTGGAGTAACTCAGCGGGTCAGGCAGCATCCCAGGAGAGAAGGAATGGGTGACGTTTTGGGTCGAGACCCTTCTTCAGAGGGAACGGGTGACGTTTCGAGTCGAGACTGTCTGAAGAAGGGTCTCAACCCGAAACGTCACCCATTCCTTCTCTCCCGAGATGCTGCCTGACCCGCTGAGTTACTCCAGCATTTTGTGTCTACCTTTGAACTAAACTGAATCTTGACTGTTGCCAGGAGGAGTGAGAGGGGAGGGATTGCAGATGCCACCACTCCTGGCACACTGTGGCCAGAATCTGGATTTTTTTTTAAGGCAGAGATAGATAGATTGTTGATTAGTGCGGGTGTCAGGGGTTATGGGGAGAAGGCAGGAGAATGGGGTTGAGAGGGAGAGAGATGGATCAGCCATGATTGAATGGGAGAATTCTGCTCCTATCACTTATGAATTTATCCCTCCAACCAATTGCTGATCCTTTTTTATATTTCTGTTGCTTTGGAGATCTTGCGGAGTGCAGATTTACTGCCACATTTCTTATTTTCGCCACTGTGACTACATTTCTTTATTGGCTGTGAGTTTGGAATGCCCTGAAGTTAAGACAGACATCATGTTCAGCCAAAGTTGAACGCAGAATCATTCCACAGACCCCCCCCCTCTTTTTCTCCTTATTTATTTATTTATTTAGTTGAGCGTAGTTTAGCGATACAGAGCAGAATCAGGCTCGTCAGCCCACTGAGTCCGCACCGACCAGCGATTCCCACAAAATAACACTTCCATGTGCCAGGGGCCATTGACATTGTTACCGACGCCAGTTAACCTACAAACCTGCACGTCTTTGGAGCGCAGGAGAAAACCGGAGATCCTGGAGGAAACCCACGTGGCCGCCGGGAGAACGGACAAACTCCGTACAGACAGCGCCCAGAGTCAGGATCGGACCTGGCTCTGTGGCGCTCCGTGGCAACAACCTTACCGCTGCGCCACCGCGCCCATTCCTGATGGCTCCGGCTACTTGCACTGACCAAGATGCTCCACAAACCCATTGCCCCTTCCTTCTGAATCACCAACCACCTCAAACAGCACAGCTCACGCGGACGGTTCTTGTTTCTGGCGGAATGCTGTCCTCCAGTCCTGGTGACAGTAAATGAAAGCACTAAGCTCTATCTTCCCCCCAGTCCAGTGTTTCTGTGGCAGTTCACATGGCCTATTGGTTAAGGAAGCTTCGATGTGTCTCCATTAAGATGTGTTTAAACTTTCAGAAGGCTCCTCGTCACAAAAAAGGGACTCATTTTGCTTTGTGTGTCTGTGTGCGTCTGTGTGTCTCTGTGTGTGTGTGTGTGCGTCTGTGTGTCTCTGTGTGTGTGTGCGTGCGTGCGCGTGTGTGTGTGCAAGCAGGTGTGTTTGTGTGCAAGCAGGTGTGTTTGTGTGTGCATGTGTGCGCGTACGATTGTGAGCGTATGTGTGCGCTCGTGTGTGTCCATGTGTGTGCGCGCGTTTGTGTGTGCGCCTGGGTGCGTGTGTGCTTGCGCGTGTGAGTGTGCATGCGCGGGTGTGCACTCGTGTGTGTTCATGTGTGCGTCGTGTGTGTGTGCACCTGGGTGCGTGTGTGCGTGTGAGTGTGTGCGTGTGTGTGCATGTGCACATGTGCACTCCTGTGTGTCCATGTGTGCGCTCGTGTTGTCCGTGTGCGCGCGCCTGTGTGTGCGTGTGTGTGTGTGTGTGCGTGTGTACGTGCCTGTGTGTGCGTGTGTGTGTACGTGCCTGTGTGTGTGCGTGTGTAGCATGATCCTGTGATGTGGACAACCCCCAGCCTGTGACGGTGTGCTTGTTATCTGTGCTTTGCTGAGAGTAGATGGACCCCCGCGCAGCAAGCGACGCTGTGTACTGGAACGCAAACAGCCCTACAGTGGGGACGAATGGTACTCGGGACCAGACAGCGAGGACGAGGACAAGCCCAGAGTGGCGGCGCTCAGTAAGTAACCCACGGACAGAGTCGGCAAACGCCTGGTGGAAACCATTCACTTAGGAACCAGTGTTGAAGTCAGCAAACAACTCCAATCTTCCATCAATTACTGGCCAATGTTTAGTTGGACTGTAGATGGGCGGTTACCGATTAGTGAAAGGCCTGGATAGAGTGGAGGAGTCTGAAGAAGGGTCTCGACCCGAAACGTCACCCGTGCCGCTGAGTTACTCCAGCATTTTGTGTCGATCTTCGGTGTAAACCAGCTTCTGCAGTTCCTTCCGACACATGGATAGAGTGGATGTGGAGAGGATTGTTCGACTAGTGTGAGAGTCTACGACCAGAGGTCAAAGCCTCAGAATTAAGGAGAAGGAGATGAGGAGGAATTTCTTTAGTCAGACGGTGGTGAATCAGTGGAATTCATTGCTACAGCAGGATGTGGAGGCCAAGTCAATGGGCATTTTTAAGGCAGAGATAAACAGATTGGTGATTATTACAAGTGTCAGGGGCTAGGAGATAGATCAGCCATGATTGAACGGCGGAGTAGACTCGATGGGCCGAATGGCCTAATTCTGCTCCCATCACTTGTGAATTTATGAACGCAAAATGCTGGAGTAACTCAGCGGGACAGGAAGCATCTCTGGAGAGAAGGGATGGGTGACTATTTGGGTCGAGACCCTTCTTCAGACAGGGGAGAGGGAAACTAGGGAAAATTAAAGGGTACAAAGAGCATGTAAGGTGTGAAAAGGACAGATCAAAGCGGACGGTTGTCAAGGAAGTTCACTGTTGGCTGAGGGGAAGGAGACAACGAGGCTTACAAACGATAAAATTAATCAGGAGTTAGACCACAGTCCACATTTATCTCAGTTCTATGTAAAGGAAAATAAACTGCAGATGCTGGTTTAAATCGAGGGTAGGCACAAAATGCTGGAGTAACTCAGCGGGTCAGGCAGCATCTCGGGAGAGAAGGGATGGGTGACGTTTCGGGTCGAAACCCTTCTTCATGTGTTATATATATGCCCGCCCCCTCCCCTGCCATCAGTCTGAAGAAGGGTCTCGACCCGAAACGTCACCCATTCCCTCTCCCAAAATGCTGCCTGACCCGCTGAGTTACTCCAGCAATTTGTGTCTATCTGTTTATCTGCTTTGCTCTGCACCTCCTTGTGTTCCTGCCCCCCCCCCCCCCAAATGTCAGTCTTCATTTTGAGATCTTCCATTGATTCCTACAACCAGAAAGGGTTTTTTTTGGGAACCAGATGTTTCCAGTGGCCTTTGCAGGGGGGTGTGCTTGGTGACACAAACACCGAGTGCCTTCCATGTATTTTTAAGGATATGTTCCACCCAAAGACAGTTTTTGTACCACGAGGAAACGTTATGGGCAAACGTGGATCATATCTCTGCTTTAGAAGCAAGTAGACAGGTACGTAGACAGTGGGATTACGGGCCAAACGCAGGCAAGTGGGACTATTATAGATGGGACATGTTGGTCGGTGTGGGCAAGTTGGGCCGAAGGGCCTGTTTCCACGCTGTATCACTCTGTATGACTGTGCTTCTGCATCTCCAGATATATTTTATTTTAGTTTATTGTTAAGTGTCACCGAGGTACGGTGAAAGCTTCTTTGTTGTTGCGTGCTGTCCAGTCAGCGGGAAGACAGCGCTGTACATGATTACAATCGAGCCGTCCACAGTGGACAGACAGATAGATGCAGGATCAAGGGAACAACGTTTGGCAATCCTAGCCTGCACCGCCACCTGGAGGCCATGCTCTGTATCGGAGACTCTGAAAGAAAATCGTTAAAGCAAGCTGTGTTGGGTCTCGACCCCAAACGTCACCCATTCCTTCTCTCCAGAGATGCTGCCTGTCCCGCTGAGTTACTCCAGCCTTTTGTGCCTTATCTTCCATGACTTCTTCTCCCCTACTCCCCCTCTCCCTCCTCCCTGTGTCCCAGCCCACTGCCCCTCTTCTTTAACCCCCTGCCCCTCCAACACATTGTATGTCATTTACATTGGCTGATGTAATCCTGCTCAAGTATTGCCCACGACCACATGCGACGATGAAAGATTATATTAGAAACATAGAAAATAGGTGCAGTAGTAGGCCGTTCGGCCCATCGAGCCAGCACCGCCATTCAATGTGATCATCCACAATCAGTTCCCCGTTCCTGCTTTCTCCCCATATCCCTTGATTCCATCGGCCCTAAGAGCTACATCTAACTCTCTCTTGAAAACACCCAGTGAATCGGCCTCCACTGCCCTCTGAGGCAGAGAATTCCACAGATCCACAACTCTCTGGGTGAAGAAGTCCTAAATGGCCTACCCCTTATTCTTAAACTGTGATATTAGCACATTTTGTGGTCACACCTCCACCACCCCCCACCCAGCTCCTACCTCTCTGTTTACCACATACACCATACAGTCTGAAGGAGGGTCTCGAACCCCAAACGTCACCCATTCCTTCTCTCCAGAGATGCTGCCTGTCCCGCTGAGTTACTCCAGCATCTTGTGTCTATCTTTGTTGCAAACCAGCGCCTGCAGTTAGTTCCTTCCTACACACCGCCTTCTCCCCTCTGCTTTCTGCACCCTGCAGCCGTTCCTTGCCTCTTGCCTTGGTTCCAGGGCTCGGGCCCAGAGGGTGGGGGGGGGGGGGGGGGGGGGGGAGCAAGGTCCAGTGGGTAAGGAGCACCGGTGGGGAAGGCCGAGGGCGGGATTGACTCTCTTGTCTTTTTGCTCTCCGCTGCAGATTGTACGGTGGTGGAGACGGCTCTGTCGGGGACTGTCCAGCCCTCCCCCAGCTCCAACCCCCTGCCGCCCGTCAGCGAGAGTGCCCCGTCCAGCGCCCCTCACAACCCCACAGGTGGGCCCTGCCAGCACCCGGACTCTGGCAACACCAGGAACCCCAGCAAACCACCCTCCCAGTTTGTGTACGTCTTCACGACTAACCTGGCCAACATGTGAGTGTGCGGAGGGCACGTGAACGGACAAGGGCCACAAACCGATCAGTGTGGGGCGTCCGGGGTTTACGGGGAGGGGGCAGGAGAATGGGGTTAGGAGGGAGAGATAGATCAGCCCTGATTGATTGGCGGAGTAGACTTAGACAATAGACAATAGACAATAGGTGCAGGAGGAGGCCATTCGGCCCTTCGAGCCAGCACCGCCATTCAATGTGATCATGGCTGATCATTCTCAATCAGTACCCCGTTCCTGCCTTCTCCCCATACCCCCTGACTCTGCTATCCTTAAGAGCTCTATCCAGCTCTCTCTTGAATGCATTCAGAGAATTGGCCTCCACTGCCTTCTGAGGCAGAGAATTCCACAGATTTGCGACTCTCTGACTGAAAAAGTTTTTCCTCATCTCCGTTCTAAATGGCCTTGATGGGCAGAATGGCCTGATTCTGCTCCTATCATTTGTGAATTCTCGGGAAGCTCGAGCGCAGTTGAACCGAGGCAGAGGTCGACAATGGAAGAGGTCACTTTGTTCGTTCAAAGTAACTCCGGAAGCGAGAGGGGGCTGAAGCTGTGGAACCACAGTGAGGCACTGGAGCGTGAAACACCAAAGGTGGTGTCGGACAGAACTGGGCGGCCGTGGACAAAGTGAAGACGGGTAGCGCAGCGGTAGAGATGCTGCCCCACAGCACCACTGACCCGGGTTCGATCCTGACTACGGGTGCTTGCTGTCTGTACGGAGTTTGCACGTTCTCCCCGTGACTGCGTGGGTCACCTCCAGGTGCTCCGGCTTCCTCCCACACTCCCAAAGACGTACAGGTTTGTGGGTTAATTAGCATCAGAAAAGATTGTAAATTGTCCCCAGTGTGTGTAGGATAGTGTTAGAGTTGGGGATGATCGCTGGTGGGGGCGGACTCGGTGGGCCGAAGGGCCTGTTTCCGTTGCTGTATCTCTAAACTAAACAAGACGGATGGGTGCAATGCAACCCAAACTTGAGGGGAAAGAAATGGCAAAGCAACAGAAAGCTCTCAGGGTGGGGGAACAAGGGCAGAATCCTGGTGTGGACGACCCCATGAGGAATGAGGCAATGGAGAATTCTCCCACTCCCTGCCATCGCCGCTCCCACCGCGGGGCTCTTCCACCGGTGGTGGTGCCTTTGGCTCTGTGTTTGCTGAAGAATGGCCACCACTAGATCCAGACGAAGGAAGGGGGAGTATAAGTTAGATGCAGCTCTCAGGGCTAATGGAATCAAGGGATATGGGGAGAAGGCAGGAACGGGGTACTGATTCTGGATGATCAGCCATGATCACATTGAATGGCTCGAAGGGCCGAATGGCCTACTCCCGCACCTACATTCTATGTTTCTAGGTGTGGGGAGGGATGGGACAGCAGGGGCTGGGAAGGGGTCTGTGGGGGTTGGGGGGGGGGGGGGGGTAAGTAGGGATGCCAAGACCATGGCGGATTCATTGAGGGTGGGGCAAGTGTCTCGGTGGGGATTGAGGGGCAGGGGGGTGGAGGTTGCACTGCGGTTATTGACGGTGTTTCCGACTGTGTTGCACGGCAGGGCGGCGGAGGCTGTGATCCAGGGGCGATCAGATTCCATCGTTGCTTACCACACGCACAATGTGCCTCGCACAAAACTGGAGCAGGTGTACGATCAGAAGGTGAGTTACAATCCCAGAGAAACGTCATCCATCACTGTCCAAATACACGTCCACCACCGACTTTGGTCCTGGACATAATCTGATCCCCCCCCACCCCCACCACAAATCCCCCTGAAACTGGTGCCAGGCCCGGGCAAGGCGGCCCATCTCCACCTCACCGGGACTTCCGCGGCCGACCGGCGGGTGGAATCTGCCCCCTGCGGCCCGGGGCTCTGGAACTCCAGCCCGGCCCGAGCCGGCAGATCCGTTCCCACAGCCGACTCCCCAGGCCGACTTTGCGGCCCCTCCCCTGGGCGGCCCAGGCGGAACGTTCCGGTATATCGTTGGACCCCTCTCGGAGGCCGCAATCTCCGCTGCTCCAGCAAGTTGGATAATCCAGAAACGCTCTGGAACCAAGGCAGCCGGAGAAAACCGGTGTTGGACCCATAGTCTTCATCATTCACGTTGACATTGGGCGCAGGTGCCGCAAGTTTCCAACTCCCTCTCCCCCCCCCTCCCCATTGACCTAGACTGTGGAGGGTGGGGGTGGGATGCAGGGGAAGGGGTTTGGAGGGAACCCCCTTTCCCATATTTGCACCATTTTCCTTGGTGCTTCTACCTAAGAAAAGTCTCAGTCGTGAAGTTTTCATTTGGCCCTGCAAGGGGAATAAACGTTCCCCCTCTCACCTCTACCGCCACGCCGTCTAGCGTTGGACATTTCCCACCTGGGGAAATAGATTAAACGTAGAAAACAGGTGCAGGAGAAGGCCATTCGGCCCATCGAGCCAGCACCGCCATTCATTGTGAATATGGCTGACCTCTTCTTCTTCTGTCGTGTCCATCGTCCATGTTTCAAATGTTACATCGCTGTCATCGTCCGCCCTGAAAAGGGCGCAAGCAAGCGTCCGGCGACAATCAGTGGGAGCCATCACTTGTACAATAGATGATGGTGGTAGCAGAATTAGCTCAGGACACTTCCAGTTTCCAGCCCCGCAACATGGACGCTTCTGCTATGGGGACGACATTGCTGATCATTCACAATCAGTAACCCGTGCCTGCCTTCTCCCCATATCCCTTGATTCCACTAGCCCCCTAGAGCTCTATCTAACTCTCTCTTAAATCCATCCAGTGAATTGGCCTCCACTGCCCTCTGTGGCAGAGAATTCCACAAATTCACAACTCTCTGGGTGAAAATGTTTTTTCTCACCTCAGTCATTGATTAGGTAGATTCTAACTGTCTACCTTATCAATGACTGTCATATCTCAATGCTTCTCATAATTTTATTGAGCAGTTTAGAATGCCCTGCGACTAGACGTGACGTCCAACTATAATGCGACATGTGTAATTGGACTCGTTAGAGGCAGGAAACATGTTCCCAATGTTGGGGGAGTCCAGAACCACGGGCCACAGTTTAAGAATAAGAGGTAGGCCATTTAGAACGGAGACGAGGAAAAACTTTTTCAGTCAGAGAGTTGTGAATCTGTGGAATTCTCTGCCTCAGAAGGCAGTGGAGGCCAATTCTCTGAATGCATTCAAGAGAGAGTTAGATAGAGCTCTTAAGGATAGCGGAGTCAGGGGGTATGGGGAGAAGGCAGGAACGGGGTACTGATTGAGAATGATCAGCCATGATCACATTGAATGGTGGTGCTGGCTCGCTACTCCTGCACCTATTGTCTGTTGTCTATTGTGATGCTTGTCCTCCACCCGTCTCAGTTGTCCTCTATCCTTCCTCTCACCCTCAGGTATCCCATGCTGCCCAGAAAGGAGCTGGACTTCAGGAGCAGCTGACCCGGAACAGGCCTCCATCTGGCACCCCCCAGCCCCAGCAACAGGGCCAACAGTGCCTGCAGCCGCCCAGCTCACTGCCACAGGAGGGGGGAGCTGGACTCCAACCCTTGCTCCCGGACATGGGTTCCAAACCGATGGAGAGCAACGGCGGAGCTGGCATCCAACCGGGGGGCGGTCACCCCAACGTCGGCAACGCCCCCACCAATCCGCTGCAGGGGCCCCCGGTCGACCCGGCCAATGGCAGATGCGTGGAGGCCAACAATCCCAATGGCAATGGCCTGTCGAAGGAACAGCTGGAGCACCGGGAACGTTCCTTGCAGACACTGAGGGACATCGAGAGACTCCTGCTACGCAGCAGCGAGGGCGACTTCTCCATGAAAGGCAACTGCGGCCCCAACGGGCCGGGGGATGGACAACAATTGATGAAGAAGCCGGAAGAACCTCTGCAGTCCATGATCTCCCAGGCACAGTCGTTGGGCGGAGTGGACGGGCCAAATATGGAGCAGGACCCGATGCACCATCAGGAGGTGATGCAACACGACCCTATGGGGCAACAGGTCTCCATGATGATGAATCCAGTCAACCAGGACAACCTGACTCCGGAGCAGGTGGCCTGGAGGAAGCTGCAGGAGGACTTCTACGAGGAGAAGAGGAGGAAACAGGAGCAGGCAGTGGTTCAACAGCGGACGATGCAGGAGATGATGATGCAGAGGCCCATGGGGGGCATGATAGTGCGAGGCCCCCCACCTCCCTACCACAGCAAAGCTGGGGACCAGTGGCCTGCGGGCATGGGCAACAGGTTCACGGGCCCCATGGACGTCCCTGACCCCATGCAGCCCCGAGGCGCCGCTCCCTTCTCCAGCCCTCGCTTCCCCAACAGCCAGGTGCAGCGGGTCAGTGGGTACGGGGCAATGCAGAACATACCCATGGAGGCTCTGGGAGCCATGAACCCAATGCAAAGGACTGTGCGGCCCGGCATGGCCTGGCCGGATGACATGCCACCCATGGGAGGTGGGGGGGCCTTCCCTCAGGGGGGCATGCCCTACCACCCAGGGCAGGGCGACCCCGAGCGCTTCATGAACCCCAGGGCCAGGGAGGAGTTGTTGAGGCAGCAGCTGATGGAAAAGAGATCCATGGGCATGCAGCGCCCACTAAACATGGGCAACGCCAACACCATCAGTGGCATCAGCCAAGGGATGGAGATGGAGAGGATGCTGCAGGCCCAGAGGCAGATGGAGCCGGGGGCCATCTCCGGCATGTTTCCCGGGCCCGTCCCTGGGGACAGCGTGAGTGGGAACCCAATGGGTCTGGAGTTTGTGGGGTCGAGGGGGATGCTGAGCCCCCCCCTGGGGCAGGCAGGACCTGTGCGTGACATAGACCCATCAATGGGCCCTGGCAACCTCAATATGAACATGAATGTAAATATGAACATGAACATGAATCTCAATGTCCAGATGACACCCCAGCAACAGATGATGATGTCCCAGAAGATGAGGGCGCAGGAGATGATGTCCCATCAGGTGTTGACTCCAGAGGAGATGGCTCGGGTCAGGGCGCAGAACGGCAGTGGCATGCTGGGGGACCCTCAGAAGATGATGATGCAGTCGCCGTTCCCAAATCACGGGCAGCAGGGCTTTCCTGGTGGCCAGGGGCAGTATTCCAGTATGTCTCAGGAAGTCAACAGCATGGGGAACCCTGGGGAGATGTTCGGTCCTGAGCAAGGCCCCATGCCCGTGAGTAGCATGGGTAACACAGCCAGACTGAGCCACATGCACATGACCCCGACTTCAAACCAACCCAGCAACCATGGCAACGTGGCCGCCATGCTTCCGGTGTCCCAAAGGGGACTAGGCCGAAGACCTTCAGACCTCACCATCAACATCAACCAGATGAATTCTCCCAACATGGGCCACCTCAAGTCACCGACCATCAGCCAGGTTCACTCCCCGCTCGTCAGCTCTCCCTCTGCCAACCTCAAGTCCCCTCAGACGCCATCTCAGCTGGCCAGCCTGACATCCTCCAACACCTCGGGTCCCATCAAGTCTCCCCAGGTCCTGAGCTCGTCGCTTCCCGTACGCTCCCCGGCGAGCTCTCCCAGTCGGCTAAAGTCACCGTCGATGTCCGTCGCCTCGCCCGGCTGGAGCTCCTCGCCCAAGACCACCCTCCCGAGTCCCGTGGTCAGCCAGGGCAAACCGCCCATGAGCCTCAACTCGTCAACCCCCTTGGGGAACATTGAGCAAGGTGAGAAAGGAGCAGAATATTTACGCTCCTCGCCCGGTAGTCAGCGATCAAACCTCCGGGGCTTTGTACATTTTTGCCAAACCGTTCGCTCTCGGCGGATTTCCCCAACTCACTTCACACACCGGGAACGGTGGATTGGCGCAGCGAGTGGAGTTGCTGCCTCACATTGCAGTCCGTGTGGAGTTTGCACGTTCTCCATGTGACCACGTGGGCTTCCTGTGGGTGCACTGGTTTCCCCCCACATCCAGAAGATGTGGTTTGTCAGGTTAATTGCCCACTGTTCGTTGCCCCTAGGTTTTGGGTGGGATGTAGAAGCTGGGAGGAGGTGACGAGAATAAAATGGGATTAGTGTGGGGTTTGTGGATGGTCATGTTGAGCATGGGTTCGATGGGCTGAAAGGCCTGTTTCCGTGCTGCTAGCCTCTATTACCAGGCACCATGTTGTGCCAGCCGCAACAGCAGGGTGGGTCTGCCACGCTACATCACAGAAGGTCCCTCACTCCCTGTGTCCCCCTGTCTCCATGTGCCCCCTCATCTCATTCCCCCCCCCCCGACCCCACACACCAGTCTCGCCACCCCCCATCCCTCTCCATCTCCATGTCCCCACCCTAGCCCCTCACCTCCCTGTCCCCATCCATCTCACCCCCCCCATCGCCCCATCTCCCCATCCCCCCATCTCCCCGTCCCCTCCCATCCCCCCATCGCCCCGTCCTCCCCATCTCCCCATCCCCCCATCTCCCCGTCCCCTCCCATCCCCCCATCTCCCCGTCCCCTCCCATCGCCCCGTCCTCCCCATCCCCCCATCTCCCCATCCCCTCCCATCTCCACTCCCCCTCCATCTCCACTCCCACTCCATCTCCACTCCCCCCCCCCAACCCACCCGTCTCCTCACCTCCCTGTCTCCACCCATCTCACTCCCCTCCCATCGCCTCGTCCTCCCTATCTCCCCGTCCCGCCCCCCTCCATCTCCCCCACACCCTGCCCCAGGCCCAATCCTGCCGATATTCCTCATTCGGCTGACCGTTGCCCCCACCCCAAGCTGCTCCCCCCCCCCCCTTGTATTCCCTCGTCTGTTTGTGACCATTGGTGATTTTAGACGTCTTTGTGTCTTCATCACAATGATTGCCATGGACCACGCAGAGAGCCGTCCAATGGCTCCTCCATCCCTCTCCCCATCTCAGCCTATTATCGGGAGACACAAAACGCTGGAGTAACTCAGTGGGTCAGGCAGCATCTCGGGAGAGAAGGAATGGGTGACGTTTCGGGACGAGACCCTTCTTCAGATTTGTGTCTACCTTCGATTTAAACCGACATCTGCAGTTGTTCTCCTACTCAGAGTGTTGTGCCATCTACCACCGCTCCGTCTGTTTCCCCGTTAATGCCCCCACCGTCCCGCAGGGCAGTTACTGATCTTGGATGAGCATTTCCACAGTCCCACCTCCTTCTGGTTAAAGTCATTTCTCTTATTAATGCGATAAGATACGATTTTGCTAGAACGTTATTTATCCCAGGAGGGAAATTGATCTGCCAACTGTGATAAAAACACACGAAGTACGTGAAACATGAAATTAAAGTGGCGAGTGGAAAGAATTGGGGGATGTGCAAAGATTGGGGTGGGGGGAGTCAGTCTACCCCATGGCAGAAGCAGTCTACCCCATGTACAGTTTGATAGCCACAGGGAAGAAGGATCTCCTGTGGCAATCTGTAAATGTGTTGATGTTGATCTCGTGCCCATTGATCCTAGTTTAAGAAGCCAAGTCATCAAACCCGTTTGCAGTTGTGTCTGTAGTTTTCCACGCACTACAAATGAATGTTCTGTCCCATTGCCCTGGACTCTTGCACCAACTTTAGTTCCTCACTATCTCCTCGATGAGTTCCTGCAAAAAACTTGAAGCCATTAATTAAGTTAGTCGCCTGAATTCCATGAGCGTAGTTTATATCTTCATGAGTCATAGGAGCAGAATTAGGCCATTCGGCCCGTCAAGTCTGGTCTATCTCTCCCTGTCAACCCCATTCTCCTGCCTTCTCCCCGGCAACCGTACTAATACTATCGCGGTGCACGTGCTGTGCACATTGGAAGTGGGGTTGCCAACTTCCTCGCTCCCAAATAAGGGACAAAGGGTGACGTCACCGCCCCGCGCCCCACGCGACCTCACCCAGCCCAAGGGAGCACGTGGCCGCTGGCCGGGCGAGGTCGCGTGGGGCGCGGGGCGGTGACGTCACCCTTTGTCCCGTATTTGGGAGTGAGGAAGTTGGCAACCCCACTAATACGGGACAAGGCGGTAAACTAATTTAGCCCAAAATACGGGATGTCCCGGCTAATACGGGACAGTTGGCAACCTCAGTTGGAAGGCATTTTATAAATTAAAGCTTATCTTTTACACGCGTCAGTGTGTGAATTTAAAGTATTTTTAAAGAAACTGAACTAATAAAAATAAAATAAAGGAACAAAAAAAAGGACAGCGCGGGGAACACAACAGTAAAGTTGCAGAGTCACAGCGCCAGAGACCCGGGTTCGATCTTAACTACGGGGGTGTTGTCTGTACGGAGTTTGTACTTTCTACCTGCGACCACGTGGGTTTTGCCCGGGTGCTCAGGTTTCCTCCCACACTCCAAAGACGTATTCTTGCTATTGAGGGCGTGCAGCGTAGGTTTACTAGGTTAATTCCCGGAATGGCGGGACTATCATATGTTGAAAGACTGGAGCGACTAGGTTTGTATACACTGGAATTTAGAAGGATGAGAGGAGATCTTATCGAAACGTATAAGATTATTAAGGGGTTGGACACGTTAGAGGCAGG
Source organism: Rhinoraja longicauda (assembly GCF_053455715.1). Classification (NCBI taxonomy): domain Eukaryota; kingdom Metazoa; phylum Chordata; class Chondrichthyes; order Rajiformes; family Arhynchobatidae; genus Rhinoraja; species Rhinoraja longicauda. The sequence goes on from NC_135984.1 coordinate 4,311,796, forward strand.
AAACATGTTCCCAATGTTGGGGGAGTCCAGAACCAGGGGCCACAGTTTAAGAATAAGGGGTAGGCCATTTAGAACTGAGATGAGGAAAAACATTTTCAGTCAGAGTTGTGAATCTGTGGAATTCTCTGCCTCAGAAGGCAGTGGAGGCCAATTCTCTGAATGCATTGAAGAGAGAGCTAGATAGAGCTCTTAAGGATAGCGGAGTCAGGGGGTATGGGGAGAAGGCAGGAACGGGGTACTGATTGAGAATGATCAGCCATGATCACATTGAATGGCGGTGCTGGATCGAAGGGCCGAATGGCCTCCTCCTGCACCTATTGTAGTGGGCAGGACAGTGTATGTAGTGGGCAGGATAGTGCCTGTGGTCGCTGGTCGGCGTGGGCTCGGCGGGCCGAAGGGCCTGTTTTCACGCTGTATCTCTAAAGTCTAATGTTATCAGACAGCTGTTTATCTAGTGTCCAGTTCGGATGGAGATGATTCACGCGACTATCAGGGGTATGGCCACACTACCTCTGCTGCCAGATGGTCGGAGGTTGCTGAGTTAGTCCGGCGCTTTGTGCTTTGATCAGAGGTTGTGGTCAGTTTGCAGCTCTTCCCACTAGAGGGTGTCTTCTTGATGTGGCTTCTTCTTGAACTGTGGTTCACGCTGCAGCCTTGGTGCTGAGGATGTGCTTCAAGAGCTTCAGGCCAGTTCTACAGTAACTTATAATCCTTCAGGCTCACAACCATGAACATTCGAAGGGTCCCAACCCGAGGCGTCGTCTATCCATGTTCTCCAGAGATGCTGCCTGGCCCGCTGAGTTCCTCCAGCACAACGTTTAGAGATACAGCCGGAGACAGGCCCTTCGGCCCACCGATTCCGCACCAACCAGCGATTTATTTATTTTTAGATTTAGAGATACAGCGCGGAAACAGGCCCTTCGGCCCACCGGGTCCGCGCCTCCCAGTGATCCCCGCACATTAACACTATCCTACACACACTAGGGACATTTATTTTTTTACATTTACCCAGTCAATTAACCTACAAACCTGCACGTCTTTGGAGTGTGGGAGGAAACCGAAGATCTCGGAGAAAACCCACGCAGGTCACGGGGAGAACGTACAAACTCCGTACAGACGGCGCCCGTAGTCAGGATGGAACCTGAGTCTCTGGCGCTGCATTCGCTGTAAAGGCAGCAACTCTACCGCTGCGCCACCGTGCCGCTCGTTCCCCCACACATTCACGATACTAGGGAGAATTTACACTCGTACCAAGCCAATTAACCTTTGCAGTGTCGGAGGAAACCGAAGATCTCGGAGAAAACCCACGCAGGTCACGGGGAGAACGTACAAACTCAATACAGACAGCGCCCGTAGTCGGGATTGAACCCGGATCTCCGGCGCTGCAAGGCAGCAACTCTACCGGTGCGCCACCATGCTACCCCTGCATCCCAAAGTGTTGACGATGCTTGCACTCATAGATTATAAGGGGAGGGATATTACAGTATGATTTATTAAACATTGGTTGGACCAGATCTGGAATACCATGCAGTTTTGGAAGAATGTGATAGGCCTGAGGAGGAGGGTTGCCAACTGTTCCGTATTAGTCGGGACATCCCGTATTTTGGGCTGAATTAGTTTGTCCCGTACGGGACCGCCCTTGCCCCATATTAGTAGGGTTGCCAACTTCCTCGCTCCCAAATAAGGGACAAAGGGTGACGTCACCGCCCCACGTGAGCTCACCCAGCCAGCGGCCACGTGCTCCCGCTCCACCAATGGCGGCCGAAAGGGCCTGTTTCCGCGCTGTATCTCTAAACTAAACTAAACTAAACCTCCAGAATTCAGCTGGACAAAGACTGTGATGAGATCTTGGAGAATCTAAACTGAGCATGGGCGAGGAGACGGTGGGTGAGAAGGTGCCACTTGGCAGCTCTCATCAGCGTGCTGATTGCTGAGAGCTGTGAGATTAGTCCCTCACCATCACTCACACCATCTCTTCCACCACCACCACAAACCTCCAACCCAACCAGCCTGGTTGGTACAAGTTGGAGGAACATCCAGACGCCGTGCCATTGAGATCTTTCATCTCCGTTTAGCAGCAGACACACATTGGTTGTGACTTCAATGAGAATTTAGATGTGAGCTGAGTTGTTTTTGATATTGCAGCTGAGTTATTCCCCCCATCTGGGGATGGGTGGGGGATTTTATTTCATGATGCGGCTAGCTTCAGAATATGTCATGATTGTCTCCGCCACGCTTGAATGCCCAGTGTCAGTCGCACACAGTTGACCCAAGCTGGGCCCACCGTGGCCTTTGTAGCTCGCTCGTCTCCCAGGAGTTTCAGACAGACTTGCAGATTGAAATCAAAAAACTAGTCAGGGTTTTCACCAATGGCTTAGATTGTCTGTGAGTGGCAGTTTCACACCAATCTGCCCCTCAATGGGAGAGAATGATGGTACAACTGTTCCCTGGAGAGTGTCTGACCCTGGGGAAACTGTTGGGCAGTACCTGTGGGACTGTACCCCAGTGTTGGTGTGTGTGTGTGTGTGTGTGTGGACCTGTAGTACCCCAGTGTTGTCTGTGTGGACCTGTACCCCAGTGTTGTCTGTGTGGACCTGTACCACAGTGTTAGTTGGTGTGTGTTGATCTGTACCACAGTGTTGGTTGTCGTGTGTGGACCCCAGTCAGTTGCTATGTAAATCAATCCTTTGAATATCCACATTTCAAGTGAAGGAGATCTCCGCTGTCATCACTCTCGCTCCTCACTTTTGTGTGTGTGAGGCATGTCAAGATCTCTCTTGAGAGGTGGATGTTCACCAGACCGGACCATTACTGAGAGCTGTTTCTCTTTGCCCTCTGTCCACATTGAACAGGCCCCATCGTCTCCGCCTCTCGCCCCGGCCCCGGATTACCATACAACTCTCCGGATTCAACGCCATCGCAGAACCCCCTCTCGCTGATGATGTCTCAGATGTCCAAGTACGCCATGCCAAGCTCCACGCCGCTCTACCACGATGCGATTAAGACCATCGCCACTTCCGATGACGAGCTGGCCCCAGAGAGGTCCATGTCCATGATCCAGCCCACCAGCGTCTCTGGTGAGTGAGAAGACAACTTGTGCTTCCAAAGCAGAGGGCGGTGAATCTGTGGAAGTCACTGCCGCGGGCGGTGGTGGAGGACAAGTCAGTGCATGTATTTAAGGCGGAGATTGGCAGATTTGTGATTAGTACGGGTGTCTGGGGAGATGGGGAGAAGGCAGGAGAATGGGGTTGAGAGGGAGAGGTAGACCGGCCATGATTGAATGGCGGAGTAGACTTGATAGGATCGATGACCTAATTCTGCTCCTAGAACGTACGAGCTTGTGAAAGCATCTCTTGTGGCCAATGTTGTGCTTCATGACGGCGATGTTAGAAATCTGTCAATTTGTACACAAATGGAAATGGTGTATGAGCAAATCATCTCTGCCATTAAAATTGGTCCAAAGATAAATAGACAAAAGGTGCAGGAGTAGGCCATTCGGCCCTTCGAGCCAGCACCGCCATTCAATGTGATCATGGCCGATCGTTCTCAATCAGTACCCCGTTCCTGCCTTCTCCCCATACCCCCTGACTCCGCTATCCTTAAGAGCTCTATCTAGCTCTCTCTTGAATGCATTCAGAGAATTGGCCTCCACTGCCTTCTGAGGCAGAGAATTCCACAGATTCACAACTCTCTGACTGAAAAAGGTTTTTCTCATCTCCGTTCTAAATGGCTTACCCCTTATTCTTAAACTGTGGCCCCTGGTTCAGGACTCCCCCAACATTGGGAACAATGTTTCCAGCCTCTAACGTGTCCAACCCACTTAATAATCGTATACGTTTCGATAAGATCTCCTCTCATCCTCCTGAAGACCGAGCTATGTCCCAGGTACTTCTTCCCTTACCGACATCTTTGCTCTGTAAGCTGTCCTGGGCCTGAACAACAGAATCCCCATCCTCACAATGGGTTTACTGTTACTTCTCCTTCTATGTTTATGATATTGTTTACGGTGCACTATGTTTATATATTCTGTTGTGCTGCTGCAAGTAAGAACTTCATTGTTCTGTCCGGGACACATGACGATGAATCACTGTTGATTGTCCCTTGATGATGCTTCGATAAACCTGATTAAGTATCTCGTTGCCTGCCATAATTTCTTGTTCAGTTTCATTTGGGTTCTTAGTAGGGTTGCCAACTTCCTCGCTCCCAAATAAGGGACAAAGGGTGATGTCACATCCGCCCCGCGCCCCCACGTGACCTCACCCAGCCAGCGGCCACGTGCTCCCGCTCCACCAATGGCTGCCGCCATTGGTGGAGCGGGATCACATGGCCACTGGCCGGGTGAGGTCACGTAGGGCGTGGGGCGGTGACGTCACCCTTTGTCCCTTATTTGGGAGCGAGGAAGTTGGCAACCCTACTAATACGGGACCAGGGCGGACACGTTAGAGGCAGGAAACATGTTCCCAATGTTGGGGGAGTCCAGAACAAGGGGCCACAGTTTAAGAATAAGGGGTAGGCCATTTAGAACTGAGATGAGGAAAAACTTTTTCAGTCAGAGAGTTGTGAACCTGTGGAATTCTCTGCCTCGGAAGGCAGTGGAGGCCAATTCTCTGAATGCATTCAAGAGAGAGCTAGATAGAGCTCTTAAGGATAGCGGAGTCAGGGGGTATGGGGAGAAGGCAGGAACGGGGTTCCTGATTGAGAATGATCAGCCATGATCACATTGAATGGTGGTGCTGGCTCGAAGGGCCGAATGGCCTCCTCCTGCACCTATTGTCTATTGTCTATAAAACCGATTTGCCCCAAAATACGGGACAGTTGGCAACCCTAGTTGCTATAAATTGTGACCGGGGGGGGGGGATTTTAGTCGTGCACCATGGAAGTTAGATTTAAGATGGCCGCCGAGAGGAATGGGACTTGTGTGTTAACTCCCCTTTCCGATTGCTTTGCAGGGATGAGCGGAGGGCAGAATCCACAGCAGCACCTGGTGTCTCAGAGCGTAGTGGGGCCTGGACCTGCCAACAGCCCCCTGGCGCTGGGCATGGTGGGGCAGCCCCTGTCCCACGAGCCCCCGGCATCCATGATGCCATCGCCGGGCATGATGGGCCCCAGCCTGGGCCTGCACGAGGGCCACGGACCGGGCATGGGCGTGCAGAGCCCCATGATGGTGCACCCGTCCCAGGACTCGCTGGGCCAAGGCTGCGGCCCTCAGATGCTACCTCAGAACCCCATGGTCCTCCAGCGGATGCAGCACCAGCCCCACAATCCCCTGCAGTCTCCGGGCTCGGGGATGCAGCAGCAGCAGCAGGTCTACCCTCCAGGGATGGCCATGTCCCACGACGACGGGGTACCTCCGCACAGCGTCGCCCCCGGGCCGGCCCCCGCCCCATCACAGCAGCAGCAGCAGCAGCCTCAGCCCCCACCTCCGCACCTGATGACCAAGATCGTGCCGGGACGCTTGGTCGCCGAAGCCTACCATCTCTCGGGGGTGGCCTCGGTCCTCAACGACCCCGAGCTTCAGGACGTGATCCGGCCCTCGGCCAGCGGCATCCCGGAGTTCAACCTCTCGCGCATCATTCCCTCGGAGAGGCCCAGCAGCACGCTGCAGTACTTCCCCAAAGTAGAACCCCAGGCGCCCAAAGCCCCGTCTTCCAACCCCCACCTCATGAACCTTCAGAGCATGATGCTGGAGCAGGGGCCTCCCAGCAGGCCCAGCCTGGCGGGGCAGCAACACCAGCAGCAGCAGCAGGTGCAGAGAGGCCTGAGCATGCACATATTCCACCCGGGGCAGGTGCCTGGGCCCATGATGGCAAGGACAGGCATGCCAGGCCAGCACGGCATGATGGGCAACAGCCTGCACCAGGTCCTCATGTCTCCACAGCAGAGCCTGATGGCCCAACAAAACATGATGCTCCAGGCCAAGCAGAGAAGCCTCTCTCTGTCGGGGGACATGTATGGGCAAGGGGGACACATGCTGCCCCCTCAGGTGGGCGTGCTGGCTGCACTGCCCCACCAAAGTATGATGTTCCCCCAGCAGTTAAGACAGAGGAGCATGTCCTTGGATACACCCATCACCTTTGTACCAGGGCCAGGGAACGCTGCCAACATGCCCTTCTAAGCTCTTCTCGTCGGCTTTTCGTACAATTAGGGTTTATGCAAGTCACGGAGCAACAGTGGTGGGAAAAATACAAATGATAATTTTATTGCGAAAAGTGGGGCCCAGAAAACTGAGGAGACGAAGAGTTTATACCGAGGAGGGGCTGGGAAGTGGGGGGGAGGGGGGGAGGGAGGCGTGGGAGTCAAAGATTATTTTTTAACAGAGTGAGCTCGGCCGAAAGACTTCCAGACATTTGCGTTTTCGATTTTTTTTAAATTTCTCTCTCTCTCTCTCTCTCTCTCTCCCCCTCTCTCTCTCCTTCTCTCTCTCCCCTTTTGGTTTCCTCGCCCGCTGTTGTGCAAAGGGATTTTATTATTGCTGTAAATATTCCGCCTCAGTCTGTGATTTTGTTTTTACGGTTCCTGTAACTCTGTGTTTTCGCTAGAGAACCATCTAGAACTGTGACTGGGAAATTCCAGGAAGGATCTCTTCCACAAGAAGGGTCTGCCGGGCTCGTCAGGGTGTTGGCATGGTCCTGAGGTCAGCAGGGTGGTGGTTGAGGGGGGGTGGAGTGTGGTCATAGGGTCCCGGCCCCAGTCATCACTATCCCCACTGCCCACACCTGCCCATTCTCCCAGCACCCCTCTGGGTCAGCCTGACCACAGGCCGAGAACGTACCTACCCTTCACACCGAGCCTGTGTTTCAACGCAGGGATACGGTGCGATGAGGGATTAGCGACGTTAGCTCTCCAGAGCTGAGGAACCACACAGTGTTTCCCTGGGTCCGATTCGATCAAGGTTTATCTCTGTCCTAGGGTAGACGCAGCCTCACGGTTACTGGGGTCCACAGGGCAGTAGGTTGGGAGGGGGAGAAGGGAGGAATGGATCGGGGGGAGGTTCACTTGCAACGCAGCAGGGTTTCCAGAGACCTGCGTTGGAAATAGATCCTCTTGGGTGGAAGCCAGACCTCCTTCCCATCTCTTCGGATCTCCTGAAAGGAGTGGGTGAGGTTAAACCACTCCCCCAAAGAAAAACAGAAATTTAAAGAGCTCTGGTGGCAAACGCTCCAGTGAGTGGTTCGCAGGGCAGCCACACTGGGCTGGCAGCTCTGCCACCTGCTCAGAAGGAACTGAGGAATCAACAAGGTGGTCGGTCCTCACCTGTGAGCACACCTGGATGGATGGGAAGGAGAGCAAGTGGGTGGAGGGCGCTTCACTGATAGGGGGTGGGGGGGGGGGCGGGGGGAGGGGATGGGTTTAAAGGAGAGGTGAATGGAATCACGGGACACCTGCCCGAAACATAGCACAAATCCGGAGGAGTCCTCAACTAAAGCACGAGGACTTGTCAGCCCAGAATTACCCATCAATTGATTCGTCAGAAGGGTTTGGCGTTTCTACTGTAGCTCTCACTGAATGCAGCCCCAGCTCCCGGCTGCCATTACAAGCCCGTTGCTTGACCCAGCCTGCAATGTCTGCCCCTCGGGCTTGGTGTTTCACCCGCTCTCTGCAAGGCTTTTACGAGTTTTGTCCGAGAACGCGCTCTGACATTGGGCGTTGGGGACTTGCAGGGCTGGGGTTGGGGGCATGATCCCATTGTACATCGTTCTCTGGAGATGTACCCGAGGGAGGGGAAGCTCTCAGAGGGAAGGGGACGTGGTGGGAGGGAGACTATCATGAGATTGGGGTTCGTCGAGGGAGGGTTTCTTGGACAGATTTAACCGTCACAGGTCTTCATTTGAAACTATTTTTTGCACCTTTTGGTCCAGAGGCTGGTTTTTGTTTTTGTTTATATAATACAGACATTCATAAAATAAATGAAATTTTAAAAAACTGATTTTGCAAGGAGAAACATTCTTAATGAGAATTGAAAAGTGTTTTTGATTGTTTTTAAAAAAAATCTATGGACCAGATGTGTAAATGGAGGCCAGGAATCTCCTGCTGCTGGGGAAGAGGATCTCACGAATGAAGAGAAACTTCCCGGGAAGTAAAAAGATAATAAAGCAACGAAGTGTTACATCTTCAAGTGTCACAATATCACCCATTCCTTCTCCCCGGAGATGTTGCCTGTCCAGCCGAGTTACTCCAGCTTTTTGTGTCTCTTCCATTTAACTATATTGACATGAATTTGCCTTTTGTACACCAAAACCTCGTGGTTAATAATGGAGCCTTTGAATAAATGAAGCAATTGATGTACACGTCCTGACACCCAGCAGTGAAACATCACCAACAACATGTACAGTCAAAGTAATTATTGTCAACTCCTACTCTGTTTTCAGTGTTGAGTCTTATTTATTTGGATGCGGTACTCTTTGATTGTAAAGCTTCCGATCTTATTAATCAGCCTACTCCGTGGCCTGTGTTCCCTTTAAGAATAATTAGTGATGCTTGGCCTTATCTTCTGATGTCTTAATCAATCAGTCATTTACAGATTGTCAATGTGTTTCTACGACATTTGAACAAATATTCCATTATTGTTCCTTCCACTGACATTAACTGTGATATATATGGGTGCCACACCTTGATGCTGGGAAATGAGTCATGGGAGGTCAGTTTCCACCACAGGGCATAATCTTGAGTCATTGCAAGGGTGCAGGTGGTGGAGAGATGTATCCGTTTGGTTCCACCGCTCACAGCAGAGATTTTGTTTTTAGACTCTTGTACTTCCCGTCTTCTCACAATGCATCAGTCCTAAAGAAAATACCGCTGACCATCCAAAACAAAGGCAGAAAGTGTTTGAGCCACCCAGCGGGTTCGGCAGCATCGGTGGAGAGAGAAATACGAATGACTGGGTCAGGCTGATGTGGAGAAAGGAACTGCAGATGCTGGTTGAAACCAAAGATAAACGCAAAAAGCTGGAATAACTCAGACTGTAGAAAGGTCTCGACCCAAAACGTCACAATAGACAATAGGTGCAGGAGGAGGCCATTCGGCCCTTCGAGCCAGCACCGCCATTCAATGTGATCATGGCTGATCATTCTCAATCAGTACCCCGTTCCTGCCTTCTCCCCATACCCCCTGACTCCGCTATCCTTAAGAGCTCTATCCAGCTCTCTCTTGAATGTATTCAGAGAATTGGCCTCCACTGCCTTCTGAGGCAGAGAATTCCACAGATTCACAACTCTGACTGAAAAAGTTTTTCCTCATCTCCGTTCTAAATGGCCTACCCCTTATTCTTAAACTGTGGCCCCTTGTTCTGGACTTCCCCAACATTGGGAACATGTTTCCTGCCTCTAACGTGTCTAACCCCTTAATAATCTTATACGTTTCGATAAGATCTCATCTCATCCTTCTAAATTCCAGTGTATACAAGCCTAGTCGCTCCAGTCTTTCAACATATCAACATATCAGTCCCGCCATTCCGGGAATTAACCTAGTAAACCTCTGCTGCACACCCTCAATAGCAAGAATATCCTACCTCAAATTTGGAGACCAAAACTGCACACAGTACTCCAGGTGCGGTCTCACTAGGGCCCTGTACAACTGCAGAAGGACCTCTTTGCTCCTATACTCAACTCCTCTTGTTATGAAGGCCAACACTCCATTGGCTTTCTTCACTGCCTGCTGTACCTGCATGCTTCCTTTCAGTGACTGATGTACTAGGACACCCAGATCTCGTTGTACGTCCCCTTTTCCTAACTTGACACCATTCAGATAATACTCTGCCTTCCTATTCTTACCACCAAAGTGGATAACCTCACACTTATCCACCTTAAACTGCATCTGCCATGCATCCGCCCACTCACACAACCTGTCCAAGTCACCCTGCAACCTCAGCATCTTCCTCACAGTTCACACTACCACCCAGCTTTGTATCATCTGCAAATTTGCTAATGGTACTTTTAATCCCTTCATCCAAGTCATTAATGTATATTGTAAATAGCTGCGGTCCCAGCACCGAGCCTTGCGGTACCCCACTAGTCACTGCCTGCCATTCTGAAAGGGACCCATTTAACCCCACTCTTTGCTTTCTGTCTGGCTGGGTGAGGAGGTCACGTGGGGCGCGGGGCGGTAACGTCACCCCTTGTCCCTTATTTGGGAGGGAGGAAGTTGGCAACCCACTAATACGGGACAAGGGCAGTCCCCATACGGGACAAACTAATTTAGCCCAAAATACGGGATGTCCCGGCTAATACGGGACAGTTGGCGAACCTGACTCTTACCACATACTTCAGGAATGAGTATCAGGCTTCAGCCCAGGTCTCAAGATGATGAGCTACTTGGAAGGAAACCTGTAAATAATTGTGTTCATGTCTTCCTGCTGCTCTTGTCCTCCATGGTGGCAGAGTCTTGGACTTGGGAGGTGACCATCTGTTCTAGTTTAGTTTTGTTATTGTCACGTGTACCAAAGTACAGTGAAATGTATTTTTTGTTGTGTGCTATCAGTGGAAAAACTATACATGATGAAGTTTCTCAACCCGAAACGTCACCTGTTTCTTTTCCCCAGAGATGCTGCCTGACCCGCTGAGATGTTCCAACATTTTGTGTCGATCTTCAGTGTAAACCAGCATCTGCAGTTGCTTCTATAGACATGATCACAATCAAGCCATCCACACTGTGCAGATACAGGATAAAGGGAATCATTTTTAGTGCTGATTAAAGATAGTCTGAGGGTCTCCAATGGGGTAAATGGTAGCTCAGGACCGCTGTAGTTGCTGCCGTTCAATAATTTCATAGCCGATGCCCTAGCTCGACTTTGCATTCATAAACGCTGCCCGTATTCCTCAAGTCATTTCCTTAGTGTTGAAACACCCAGCACATTCTGACTTGAAACTACTAACCGCCCAGAGCCCTTGCGAAGTCGAGAATAACTAAAGAGTCAATTCTCGGTATATTTTTTTAAATCTTTATTTCTGATGCAAGTGGCCAACCCTTTATCAGGGAGATCATCCTGCCAACACCCATTTTAGAAAATACAGACTTTGCACAATCTCCCTTTTAGGACTATCGCTCGTGAACCTCATTGAACTTTGTTTCAGTTCTTTCCAGGATTAATATACCCGGGCAAAGCAGCAATTCACTTGCGTTTTTTGCAACCCAATTTCCAGCATTTGGTGTCCACAACGTGGCCTCCTCCAAGTTGGACAACCCAACACACAGATTGGGTGATTGTTTTAGTTTAGTTTCAAGGTACAGCACAGAAACAGGCCCTTTGGCCCACCTTGTCCGCACCGATCAGCGATCCACACACACTTGCACTATCCCACACACACTAGGGATAACAATTTGCAATTATACCAAGCCAATTAAACTCCAGACTTGTACGTCTTTGGAGTGTGGGAGAAAACCGGAGCTCCCAGAGAAATCCCACACTGGTCACGGGGAGAAGGTACAAACTCCGTACAGACAGCACCCGTAGTCAGGATCGAACCCGGGTCTCTGGCGCTGTGAGGCAGCAACTCGACCGCTGCGCCACCGTGCCGCCATAAATTGATTTTCAGGGCTAGTTTCCTGCCACTTTAATTCACCAGCCCACTCCCACTCTTGTCGATGACCCCCTGCACTGCTACATCAATGCTCAGTCCAAGCTCACGGATCTGTGCCTGATCTTACAACTGGGCACGTTGTAACATTCTGGACTCCCCACCTCGAATTCCCAACTTTAAACAACTCGCTCTTCATAAGTTCTTAAGTCATAGGAGTCAAGGTGAACGTCGATGATCCAGGCCACAAGTATCTCATAGAAACATAGACAACAGGTGCAGGAGTAGGCCATTCGGCCCTTCGCGCCAGCACTGCTATTCAATGTGATCATGGCTGATCGTCCAAACTCAGTACCCCGCTCCTGCTTTGTCCCCATCTCCCTTGATTCCTTTAACCCTAAGAGCTGTGTCTAACCCTCTCTAGTGAGTGAGCCCGCCCGCAGCAGACAGACAGACAGGGAGGGAGGGAGGTTGTGCTTCCAATGCACCTTTCACGCACAAGTGTGGCTCTCCGTACATCTGGACCAATAATGTGCTTTGTGAGGTTGATGTTAGAAATGTGCCATTTTGTGCACAAACGGAAATGGTGTCGTAACCAAATGTTCTTCCCCAGTGAAATTGGTCCAAGGATAAATATTGAGCTGAACATCGGAGCAATGTTCCAGACACTTTTTCCCTGATGAACATTTATTCTCTTAAAGCTGCCTTGGGCCAAAGCTACAGATTCCTCCCCTTCACTGCAGGTGGCTTTTTACTGTCATTTCTCCTTCACAAGTCCATAAGGTCCAGCAGCAGAATTTGGCCATTCGGCCCATCAACTGTACTCTGCCATTCAATCATGGCCAATCTATCTCCCTCTCAACCCCAGTCTCCTGCCTTCTCCCCATAACCCCAGACACCCGCACTAATCAAGAATGATGTCAGGGCTCTGAAGAAGAGTCTCGACCCGAAACGTCACCCATTCCTTCTCTCCAGAGATGCTGCCTGACCCGCTGAGTTACTCCAGCATTTTGTGATACCTTCGAATTGTACCAGCATCTGCAGTTATTTTCCAACACAAGAATTATGTCGATCTCTGCCTTAAAGTACGTTCTGCCCATATCAGAGATGACACTTCTGCCTGCCGTCATTTCTGTTTATTTACTTTACTGCTGTTGCATCTAAAGTGTCCCAGCCACAAAACCTTATCATTGGCAACTCGTTACATAGAGAAAGAGGCTTAATCTGATTTTATAAACTGCGGCATTACATAATCTGAGTTAACCCTATCAGGGATATTTCCTCTAGTTTACAGATGGATCCTTTGTTCAGCACTTGGGCTAGTCATGGTTGCAAATGCTTCAGTTTTTCACATCAGAAGCAGACCTGGTCCTAGATCATGGAGGATGGGGATTTGCATGGAGTGCCTCTTCCCTTTAACAGTTTAATTGTCCGCCAGGACGGCATATTAAGGATGTAATCCCGAGGCTTTTTCGGGTGCTGGTGAGGCCATATTTGGAATATTGTGAGCAGTTTTGGGCCCCGTCTCTGAGGAAGGGTGTGCTGGCATTGGAGAGGGTCTAGAGGAGGCCTAGGGAAATGATCCTGGAGTGATTGGGTTGACATGTGAGAAGCTTTTGATGGCACTGGGCCTGTACTCGCTGGAGTTTAGAAAGATGAGGGGGGATGTCATTGAAACCTACCGAATAATGAAAAGCCTGGATAGAATGGATGTGGAGAGGATGTTTCCCATGAATGGCAGAGTCTAGGACCAGAGGGCACAGCTTCAGAATAGAAGGACCTACCTTTAGAATGGAGATGAGGAGTAATTTTATTATCCAAAGGGTGGTGAATTTGTGAATTCATTGCCACAGACAGCTGTATAGGCCAATTGAATGGGTATTTTCAAAGCGGAGATTGATAGGAAGGGTGTCGAAGGTCATGGGGAGAAGGCAGGAGAATGGGGTTGAGAGGGAAAAATAGATCAGCTATGACTGAATGGTGGAGTGGACACAATGGGCCGAATGTCCTAATTCTGCTCCTATGTCTGGTGGTGTTATGTGGCAGGTTTGCAGAGCTGTGATCTGATGTGCCAGTTGTCTGCCGTTCAGCACAGGTCTTGTTGCTTCTGCACCAGGCTGCCATCTCATGTATTAGAGCAGCCGATGCTGTTCCTACCCTGCCTTCTCCATTCGTCATTGACCCCTTCAGGGTTGATGCAGGCATCTTCAGTGTGAAGACATCTTCAGTTGTCTCCCCAAGGGGTGTCATTGTCTCTCCTTCAGCACCTGGCCAGCATCTCTGCCATGGACAGACTGGCGGGGACAAGGTGGGCTAGTTTTATGGGAAAGAAAACTGCAGATGCTGGTTTAAATCGAAGGTAGACACAAAATGTTGGAGTAACTCAGCGGGACAGGCAGCATCTCGGGAGAGAAGGAATGGGTGACGTTTCGGGTTGAGACACTTCTTCAAAAGAAGTCTGAGATTTTAACCAGCATCTGCATTTTTTTCCCCACCAGCTTTTTGTGTCTATCTTTGGTTTAGATACCCAGAGAGTTGTGAATCTGTGGAATTCTCTGGAGGCTGATTCACTGGATGTTTTCAAGAGAGAGTTCAATTTAGCTCCGAGGCCTAAAGGGATATGGGGAGAAAGCAGGAACGGGGTACTGATTTTGGATGATCAGCCATGTTCATATTGAATGGCGGTGCTGGCTCGAAGGGCCGATTGGCCTACTCCTGCACATATTTTCTGTTTCTGTGTAAACCAGCATCTGTTCCTTCCTACACAGTCTACATTTCCCAATTTATTTCCTGTTGTTTCGCTCAATGACACGCCCACACTCCACGTTTCCTGGATTTGCCACTCTGGTGTGAGTTAAGACGTGCGTTTGCACTTTCCCTGGGTGGAGTGTCAGAACCTCACCCACTCCCTGAGCCGGGAACAGCACCTGCCCAGATCTAAGGCCAAATGTGTTACCTCTGCCCCCAACACTCTCAAGATTACATGAGTGTGCATTGTATCTCTAAGTCATTTCAGGTTTCTCGTCTGAATTCAAGATCTTGAGATACCACTCACTGGAGATGTGCTGATCAATAGTGGGATCAGCTTCATGCTGTCTTATCAGATCTGACACCGGGTAGTGAGTGAAAACTGAAGCAACCAAGTGCACTGCAACAGAGACAGGGTTGGAAGGCATTAGATAACAGCTAAACTCATCTACTTTGCTCCCCACTACTTCCTTTGTTTTGATTAGCATCAAAACTTCAAAGGTTTATTATTTTTTCTTGCAATGACAGGCTGTGAATCTTTCACAAACTGTTATCCACACTAACCACACAGAAGACAGACACAAAGTGCTGGAGTAACTCAGCGGGTCAGACAGCATCTCTGGAGAGACCGAATGGGTGATGTTCCGAGCCGGGACCCTTCTTCAGACTTTTAGCTGAATTGAGAAATTAGTCTGAAGAAAAGTTCCGAACCGAAACGTCACCCATTCCTTTTCTCCATAGATGCTGTCTGACTCGCTGAGTTACTCCAACATTTTGTGTCTATCTTTGGTTTAAACCAGCATTTGCAGTTCCTTCTTACACATTGCAATCTTGCATGGGTCTTACAATGTACTAATGGGTCTTACAATGTACTAGTACATGGATAGTACAGGTTTGGAGGGATATGGACCAAGCGCAGGCAGGTGGGGCTAATGTAGCTGGGACATGTTGGCCGGTGTGGGCAAGTTGGGCCGAAGGACCTGTTTCCACACTGTATCACTCTGTGACTCTAATGCTAAAATGGTCCTTTTCCGTCTGCTCAGCTCGAGAATTGAGGACAACTGGCTTTCACTTCAGTTCTGTGGGGTGTGAGGTGGCTGTTTGGGCCATTGTGGGGCCTGCAGTCTATGGCACTTAAGGTTGCCAACTGTCCCGTACTAGCCGGGACATCCCGTCTTTGGGCTAAATTAGTTTGTCCCGTACGGGACCGCCCTTGTCCCGTATTAGTAGGGTTGCCAACTTCCTCACTCCCGAAAAAGAGAAGGATGAGGGGGGATCTTATTGAAACATATAAGATAATTAGGGGATTGGACACATTAGAGGCAGGAAACATGTTCCCAATGTTGGGGGAGTCCAGAACAAGGGGCCACAGTTTAAGAATAAGGGGTAGGCCATTTAGAACAGAGATGAGGAAGAACTTTTTCAGTCAGAGAGTGGTGAAGGTGTGGGATTCTCTGCCTCAGAAGGCAGTGGAGGCCAGTTCGTTGGATGCTTTCAAGAGAGAGCTGGATAGAGCTCTTAAGGATAGCGGGGTGAGGGGGTATGGGGAGAAGGCAGGAACGGGGTACTGATTGAGAGTGATCAGCCATGATCGCATTGAATGGCGGTGCTGGCTCGAAGGGCTGAATTGCCTACTCCTGCACCTATTGTCTATTGTCTATTGTCTAAAGGATGACGTCACCGCCCCGCGCCCCACGTGACCTCACCCAGCCAGCGCCCACATGCTCCCGCTCCACCAATGGTAGCCGCCATTGGTGGAGTGGGAGCACATGGCCGCTGGCTGGGCGAGGTCACGTGGGGGGCGGTGATGTCACCCTTTGTCCCTTCTTTAGGAGCGAGGGAGTTTGCAACCCTACCAACACGGGACCAGGGCGGACCCGCGCGGGACAAAACCAATTGGGACCAAAATACGGGACGTGCTCCCGCTCCACCAATGGCCGTCAAAAACCAGATGGCCGCCATTGGTGGAGCGGGAGCACGTGGCCGCTGGCTGGGTGGGGTCACGTGGGGCGCGGGGCGGTGATGTCACCTTGTCCAGTATTTGGGAGTGAGGAAGCTGGCAACCCTAGTGGCACTAGTCAGGTGGAGGCCCCTGAGATGCAGATGTGGGAGGTGGCAAGTGTTTCATCACTGTCACTGGGCATCTGTGTGCTCTTGACTCCTGGGTCTCGGTGCCACCCAGCCACTGCTCCTTCATTTGGAGTGGTAACGGGACAAGAATGTTTGCAAGCCCGTGTGGGAGCCAAGGATGTGTTGAGAACATCCGTTAAGAATTTCCTCTCATCTCCAGGTAATTGTGTGTCCCATCGTTGGAGCATCTTGGTCGGCGTGGGCAAGATGGGCTGAAGGGCCTGTTTCCATGCTAGCCCTTGGTTCTTCCCCCCACATCTGCTGCCTGAGCTGCTGGGTGTTTTCTATATATATATTTGTATGGTTTTGCTCTAAATGCCTCAAGCTGATTTAAAAACAGAAGTAGACAAAACACATGGTCAACAGTGCGTGGAAAGTAGAGAGGTTCGGGGTGAATGAGAAGGATGAGTATGTTGTACATTTCCTGAACCAGCAGATGTTACATGCCTCCTAGCTCCACGCTGGACTGCATACACACCAACGATCACCATGCATGTAGGCAACTATAAATGACACGGAAACTGACTAAAAAACACAAGCAGACAAGATGCATGATCGGCAGTGTGTAAAATGTGGAAGAGATTCAGCTGGGTGGCAATGGGGTAGGGGGAGGGGGGAGTAAGGGGGTGAGGAGAACATTCATTGACTATTTCATGCAACGGCTGTCGAGAAGGGTTGGGGTGTCGTGGTACACCAGTCATTGAAAGTAGGCATGCAGGTGTAGCAGGCAGTGAAGAAAGCGAATGGTATGTTGGCATTCATAGCGAGGGGATTTGAGTAAAGGAGCTGGGAGGTTCTGCTGCAGTTGTACAGGGCATTGGTGAGACCACACCTGGAGTATTGCGTACAGTTTTGGTCTCCTAATCTGAGGAAAGACATTCTTGCCATAGAGGGAGTACAGAGAAGGTTCACCAGATTGATTCCTGGGATGGCAGGACTTTCATATGAAGAAAGACTGGATAGACTCGGCTTGTACTCGCTGGAATTTAGAAGATTGAGGGGGAATCTTATAGAAACTTACAAAATTCTTAAGGGGTTGGACAGGCTAGATGCAGGAAGATTGTTCCCGATGTTGGGGAAGTCCAGAACAAGGGGTCACAGTTTAAGGATAAGGGGGAAGTCTTTTAGGACCGAGATGAGAACGTTTTTTTTCACACAGAGAGTGGTGAATCTGTGGAATTCTCTGGCACAAAGGGTAGTTGAGGCCAGTTCATTGGCTATATTTAAGAGGGAGTTAGATGTGGCCCTTGTGGCTAAAGGGATCAGGGGGTATGGAGAGAAGGCAGGTACAGGATACTGAGTTGGATGATCAGCCATGATCATATTGAATGGTGGTGCAGGCTCGAAGGGCCGAATGGCCTACTCCTGCACCTATTTTCTATGTTTCTATGACTTGGCCAATCAAGTCAGAGCTACATTGTACAGATGTTGGATTGGCCAAAGATCATAAGTGAAAGGAGGAGAATTAGGCCATTCGGCCCATCGAGTCTACTCCACCATGGCTGATTCTCTCTTTCCCTCTCAACCCCATTCTCCTGCCTTCACACCATAACCCCTGACACCCGTACTAATCTAGACTCTGTCAATCTCCACCTTAAAAATATCCATTGACTTGGCCTCCACTGCTTTGTTTTCTGGCACTGTGGGTTATTCTGCACAGGATTGGATGGAAAGATTTCACAAGATCATATGACAGAAGAGCAGGTATTTATTTCACAAAATGCTGGAGTAACTCAGCAGGTCAGGCAGCATCTCAGGAGAGAAGGAATGGGTGTTGTTTCTGGTCTCGACCCGAAATGTCACCCATTCCTTCTCTCCTGAGATGCTGCCTGACCTGCTGAGTTGCTCCAGCATTTTGTGAAATAAATACCTTCGATTTGTACCAACACCTGCAGTTATTTTCTTACACTGACATAAGAGCAGAATTAGGCCATTCAGCCCATCCATCCTCTGCTCCGTTTGTACATTCTCCCTGTGACCGACCGGGTGCTCCGGCTTCCTCCCACACTTCAAAACGTGCAGATTTGTAGCTTAATTGGCTTCGGTAAAATTATAAATCGACCCCAGTGTGTAGGACAGTATGAGTAGTGTATGGGGTGGTCGCTTTTCATGTTTATTTTTTTAATTTTTAATTTAATTAATTACAGTGCATATAACAACAACAGTAAATCCCATCCCTCCCCTTCCCTACATAATCATGAAAACAAACAAACAAACAAATAAATAAATAAATAAAAATACATTTTAAAAAAACATAACTACAATGTGACAAAAAAAGACAAAATCACAAAAACATGAGTCAAGGTAATTTTCACAAGTCAAATATTTCAGTATTTTCACTGCTGGATTCACAGGAGGTACAAAAGCCTGTGGCATTGAGGGGATAGTTTTACTTGTCCTGAATATGCTGCAGCACTGGGTTCCATATGTTGAAGAACTTCCGAGGGTTGCCAGACAATTCATATCTCAGCCTCTCTACGTGTAAGATGCCCATTCATTCTCTTAACCAAGTCTCAAACTGAGGAGCAGAGTCTGATTTCCATAGTTTCAAAATACATCTGTTGGCAATTACCATACCATAAACCAAGATTGTGCGAGCATTATGGTCTAGCTTCTCAAGCGTTGTGGAATACCCGAATAGAGCAGTTTCAGGGTCCGGAGTTAAAGTGACGTTTAAAACAGTAGAGTACCATTGAAATAAAAGACACCAAAAGTTGTGAAGTTTTGGACAAGTCCAAAAGTGGTGAGTGAGTGTACCCTCAGCGGTCTTGCAAAGGTGAGAGACCAGGAAAGATTTTATGCAGTTTAACCTTAGAGTAGTGTAATCTGTGTCTGAAGCTCGGTGCAGCCAACGCCAAGGCCCTGTGGGGGAGGACCACAGTCTAGGGTCCTTCCGCTGCTGGACATGGGGGGGGGGGGGGGTGGCAGGGTGTGGTGGAGAGAGACGCCCCTCCAAATAAGGGATATGTATGTAAATGTATGTAAATGTCTAAGTAAATGCCTGTATTGAATATGTAACCTCCGGAAATGTCGGATGGGTTTGTTTAAAAAAGATGTTTTGTAAATGATATTTATTACTTGAATAAAGTATTTTTTGATATTAAAAAAAAGTGTAATCTGTGTCTGTGTATAACCTTGAATTGAATCAGTTGTAGCCTAGAATTAATAGAACAGGATTTTATACTTTTCAGTACTACCTTCCAGACATCGTCATCAATTTCAATGTTAAGGACTTCTTCCCAGGTTTGTTTTATTTTTAAAGTAGATTTATCTAGTTTGTTTGAAAAGATACCTACAAAAGATGAGATTAGGTTCTTTGCTTCCGGGGGACCCAGCAAAATTTTGGACAATGAGTCGTCTTCGGGCAGGGACTCAAAAAGCGAATTGTTTTATCATCATATCATATCATCATATCATATCATATATATACAGCCGGAAACAGGCCTTTTCGGCCCACCAAGTCCGTGCCGCCCAGCGATCCCCGCACATTAACACTATCCTACACCCACTAGGGACAATTTTTACATTTACCCAGCCAATTTACCTACATACCTGTACGTCTTTGGAGTGTGGGAGGAAACCGAAGATCTCGGAGAAAACCCATGCAGGTCACGGGGAGAACGTACAAACTCCTTACAGTGCAGCACCCGTAGTCAGGATCGAACCTGAGTCTCCGGCGCTGCATTCGCTGTAAAGCAGCAACTCTACCGCTGCGCTACCGTGCCGTACCGTTTTGTCGAACATAATTTCTCAGCTGTAAGTACCTGAAGAATTGAGTTTTGGGCAATGAGAAATTGGATTGTAGCTGATCAAATGATGCAAAGTGTCTATTTATGTAAAGATCTTTTATTGTAACTATCCCTTTACAGCTCCACTCTGAACGCTGTGTCTGTAAATGATGGGGGGAAAGCGTGGTTATGCCAGATTGGGGCGTGCATTGACATATTCGGAAGCTCACAAGCTTTCCTAATTTGGTGCCATATTCTCTGAGCATTGGACAGAGTGAAGTGATCCTCTCTAAGAGAGGTGAGAGATCTGGGTAATGAAAAAAGGAGAGCAGGGAGAGAAGTTTTTGGGGTTAAGCTTTTTTCAATCGCCAGCCAAGGGGGCAGGTCATATCCAACTCCCCGTTCATATGCATACTGCCAGTATACCATGATTCTAACATTGGCCGCCCAATAGTAATATAAAAAGCACGGTAACCCCAGTCCCCCCTGTTCCCTCATTTTTTGAAGATAAGCTTTTGAGATCCTGTGTGCTTTATATCCCCAAATAAATGGCATAATGATAGAATCGATTAACTTAAAGTAGGATTTGGGGATAAAAATAGGGACATTCTGAAATAAATACAGAAATCTCGGCAGGGAGACCATCTTTACTGCGTTCACGCGGCCAATCAAGGAAATAGGCAACGTCGCTTTTCAATGTAGACCCGGTGGTTCCGAAAGGCCTGTTTCTGCGATGTATCTCTAAAGTTTAAAATCTAAAACAGGCTTAAGGGGCAGAATAGCCTCCCTCTGTTCTTCTATTTGAATGCTTTAAAATATCTTTGGAGTTTTTAAGGAAGTTATGGTCTTAAATAAAATGAGCAATGACGTTATTCTTTTTGACGAAGGTAGACACAAAATGCTGGAGTAACTGAGCGGGACGGGCAGCATCTCTGGAGAGAAGGAATGGGTGACATTTCGGGTCGAGACCCTTCTTCAGGCTGAGAGTCGGGGGTGAGGGAAACTAGAGACATGAATGGGTAAGGTGTAAAAACAACAGATCAAAGCAGACAATGGTCAAGGGAATATACAATGGGTCATTGTTGGCTGGGGGGAAGGTGACAATGAGGCACGCAAATAGGAAATGAATCAGGAGGTCTCGGGTGCTTGTTCTGGGGGCGCAACAAAAACTTTTCACTGTACCTCGGTACACGTGACAATAGCCCACACTGAAGGGTGGGGGAGGGATGGAGAGAGAGGGATGGAGAAAGCAAGGGTTTAAAGTTAGAGAAATCAATAGTCATACTGCTGGGGTTGTAAGCTGCCCAAGCGAAATATGACATTTAGATTTATTTTGCAGCCTGATTTATTTTCCATAGGTGTTTTCTTTGGTCTTTTGTTTTTTACAAAGTGGCTCATTGCAGCTTGCAGGTGCATCCCTCATGTGGTGGCAATGAGCTCTTGGCCCAGTAGTATCGTTACATGAAAAACATCCTTAACGTTCAACTGCTCTCATTTCCTGCTTAAAAATTCAAGTTGTAATCAAAGTGTTTAACGCAAAAAAATATTGTTGTTTTTAGACTCAATTCCGATGAAATTTCACTTAAAAACATTAATTCCGTTTCTCTCTTCTTCTGTTGCCTGAACTGCCGAGCAGTACCAACATTTTTGATTTGATCTTGTCCTCTCTTTCCATTAACAACACAACTATGAGTGCCCTTCGAGGTACCATGTGCAGTGTTGTGGAGCAAAATAGACCATCACAAAAATCACTTCATAAGGTCATAAATAATAGGAGCAGAATTAGGCCATTTTGCCCATCAATTCTACTCTGCCATTCAATCATGGCTGATCTATCTCTCCCTCCTAACCTAATTTTTAGATTTTTTAAAATATTTTTTTTTAGATTTAAAGATACAGCGCGGAAACAGGCCCTTCAGCCCACTGAGTCCGTGCCGCCCAGCGATCCCCGCACATTAACACTATCCTACACACACTAGGGACGATTTTTTAAAACATTTTACCCAGTCAATTAACCTTTAGGTCTTTAGAGTGTGGGAGGAAACCGAAGATCTCGGAGAAAACCCACGCAGGTCATTGGGAGAACATACAAACTCCGTACAGACGGCGCCCGTAGTCAGGATCGAACCTGAGTCTCAGGCGCTGCATTCGTTGTAAGGCAGCAACTCTACCGCTGCGCCACCGTGCCTTCTCCTGCCTTCTCCCCATAACCCCTCACCCGTACTAATTAAGAATCTATCTCTGCTTTAAAAATATCCATTGACTTGGCCTCCACAGCCAACTGTGGCAAAGAATTCCACAGATTCACCACCCTGTAAAGAAATTCCTTCTCATCTCCTTCCTAAAGGAACGTCCTTTAATTCTGAGGTTTTGACCTCTAGTCCTAGACTCTCCCACTCTCCCATTCAGTTCTTGAGTCAAAACAAAATAATTTTTATTCCATTGATCTCCCTTCTGCAGGAGAGAGAGTGGCATGAACACATACAAAGCGATCGGCACCTTCCCACTTTACAAAGCATGGCATTTTTTAATATGCATTTTGGAGGCCAATGTATAGAGGTTCGTAATCCAAAGCAAAAAATTGTATGGTCTGCTGCTTCTGATATTACTTTCCCTTTGTGACCATCAAGTACCTCGGACACACTTGCATCCGATCAATATCTGATCATAAGAAGACATTCCTTTGAATAAATTAGCCAATACTTGATTGTTTACCATGTCCTTCAGGGGGCTATTTGTACTCATAAGGCTGGCTCTACCCAGCACATTCCTTCTGGTCACTGTCTGTTTCCAAAAGCAAGGGCGTGCAACGGTAGAGTTGCTGCCTTACAGTGCCAGAGACCAGGGTTCGGGCCTGACTACAGGTGCTGCCTGTATGGAGTTTGGAGTTTGGAGGTTCTCACCAAGACCTGCGTGGGTTTTCTCCGGGTGCTCCGGTTTGTTCCCACACTCTAGACTTACAGATTTGTAGGTTAAATGGCTTCTGTAAAGATTGTAAATTGTCCCTAGTGTGTTTAGATAGTGTTAGTGTATGGTCAGCACGGACTCAGTGGGCCGAAGGGCCCGTTTCTGCGCTGTATCTCTAAACTAAAAGACTTGTCATCTTATATTACTGCAAAGATTAGTTGCCTCAAAACAAACTGACAGGAGCTGTTCCTTTCAGGAGAACCATTAACGTTTCATCCACATTCTTTTGGTCATCCACGATCCTTCAGTTGACTTTAGTTTATTGTCACGTGCAGTGAGGTACAGTGGAAAATCCTGATAGCAAACCCAGAAAAACCATTGAACATCTGGAGGGAGCAGGAATAGGCCCTCCCCCATTCAATGTGATCCATTCTCATTTGTACCCTGGTCCCTTTCTCCCTCTATTCCTTCATCCCATTGCATTAAGATATACACTGATCAGCCAAAACTGTATGAGGCGAAGTGAATAACATTGATTATCTTGTTACAATGGCACCTGTCAAGGGGTGGGATATATTAGGCAGCAAGTGAACAGTCAGTTCTTGAAGTTGATGTGTTGGATGCAGGAGAAATGGGCAGGAGTAAAGACCTGAGCGACTTTGACAAGGGCCAAATTGTTATGGCCAGATGACCGGGTCAGAGCATCACTGAAATGGCAAGGCTTGTGGGGTGCTCCCGGTCAGCAGTGGTGAGTACCGACCGACAGTGGTCCGAGGAGGGACAAACCACAAACCGGCGACAGGGTGTTGGGCGCAAAAGGCTCATCGATGTGCGAGGGCAACGAAGGCTATCCCGTCTGGTCCGAACCTGACAGAAGGTCGACTGTGGCACAAGCCACAGAAAATTTTAATGGTGGTCACGGGAGGAATGTGTCACAATACACAGTGCATCGCACCCTGTTGCGTATGGGGCTGCACACGGAGAACCAACAGCATATTAGGCAGGTGGTCATAATGTTTTGGCTCATCAGGTCATAATGTTTTGGCTGATCGGTGTGTAAGTCCACCTCCTTGAGTACATCTAACAGCTTGGCCTCCACTCCACTGGATGGAGAATTGTTCACCATCCTCTGGATAAATACATTTCTCCTGGTTTCAAATCAAAAGGGCCTACCACACACCTCGAGGCTATGATCCCTGGTTCAGTGCTCTCCGGACTCGGGGTACAATACTTCTGCATCTAGTCCAGCCAGTCCTGTTGGCTGTTTATAGGGTGGCAATGAGATCCTCCCTCATTCTTTTACTCAGTGAATATCGGCCAACCTAACCCAATTTCTTCTCATCCGTCAGTTCTGCCATCTCAGGGATCAGTGTTGTAAACCCTCACTGCGTTATCTCCATGGGAGGAGCATTGTTCCTCTGATCAGTTATCTAAACTGCCCGCCAAACACCAGGTATAGTCTCACCAAGGCCCTGTGCAACTGCAGCCGCACATCCTTGCTCCTATATTCGGATCCCAACACATCACCTTCTTCCAAGAAGGGTCTCGACCCGAAACGCCACCTATTCCTTCTCCCCAGGGATGCTGAGTTACTCCAGCATTTTGTGTCTACCTTCTGCCGACCGTTTGCTTCACCTGAATAATTGCTTTCAGCAACCGTGTTTACAAGGACATCCACGTCTCATTATGCTTCCCCTTTCTCCAGTGTAGAATCCAAAAATCCAGGCACCTAGTGTTTTACGCATGTTTGATTTACTAGTCTAATTTACGTTTAATTACTATTATTGATGCCTGGTAGACTTGCACATCAGCTTTCAAAGATATCTTGTAAGTAAGTTCAGTTTTGCTAATCGGAAAGAAAGTGCAAATGAGTGCCTACATCTATTGCATTATATGTTTAAATGTATCTGCCTTTGGGATATATTTTCCCAATTAGAGCACAAACAGGTAATTTTCTCAATTTTTTGCTCCTCCGGTTAGCATCAGATAAAGCATTGCACAGATGGTAGGGAGGACTTGGTAATGTTGTATGATGTGATTTACCCTCACTTATTTCAAATGGCTGCGTAATTGCGATAGGTGTCTGGCATATGTTGGACTTATGACTGTTTTCAAGCCTCTAGCCCCCCTCCTCCCCCCCCCCCCCCCTCCCTCTCAAGGGCACTGTAGACTATTTTTAACAAATATATCTATCAAGTCTTCTCCGGTGATACATACAAAATGCTGGAGCAACTCAACGGGTCAGGCAGCATCTCTGGAGAAAAGGAATAGGGGACGTTTCGGGTCGGACCCTTCTTCAGACGGAAGTCTTCACAGGTGTTCCCCTTGGGGTCCTTGTTCAATGCCAGGCTATCAGTACAGCAGAGTTACTACACAGACTGCTATAATGCTGTGGCCTCTGAGAAAGAGTGGTTATCTTGAAGATAATATTCAAGTGGATTGATCTTTTAGCTCAACAGGAATGATTTACGTCTACTATAGGTTTTTACATTGTTATGTGTAAGTTGACTCTACACAAGTGATATTCTGAGTTTGTTAAAGTTGACGTATTAGTGGAAGTTTGTAAATAATGTGTGGCAGAAATTTCAAACAGAAGAACCTGTGGCCGCCAATGTATGAGCTACACACCAGCAAAGTTAGAGGGCCACATGTACACAAAGAATTCAAGACTCTGAGCAATGTAGGATATGTCCTTCATCACTGAATAACAAAATGCATCAACAATGCAAGTATATTTTTATTGAGATTAAATCACAAAGCTTTAAGCAGTTTCCTATAGCCTATCTATGCAAATTCTTGCCATCAGCTTACAATCATCGCTCCCTTAGTGGTAGTGCCAGCATTACCTTCCAAACAGGCAGAATTACGCACTCTTTCATCGTGTGATGTGTTTATGGCAGACGCAGGTGACTTCAAGGCCAAATGGCAATTCCTGTTCCAGGTTAATGGCAATAAACCAATGTGTTCTGTATGCATAAGGATTCTGCATATTCATCAAGAGATTTTCACAAACATCATTGTAGACACTGCAACCAATTTCCTGCCTTGAGGCTGTTTGCAAAAGTTCTATTGAAGTTTCTTCCATTTTGGTGATGTTTGATGATATTAACCATTTTGTATTTCCATGCATCTGTAAATTCTGGGTGCTTTTCAAAGATTTCCACTGTTAATCGTTTTATGAGATCATTTTCACCCAAAACTGTGGCATACTTACAAGCGGTCATGATGCTTTGTTTAATTACCCAATTTACTTCATAACTCAACAGCCCCTTGTCTGCCTGCACAGTGGACAGTTGTAATCCTACTGAAGGAGTGAACATTTGTCTATCATAAACATACAGGTGCTGGGCTGATTAATGGGACTTAATGACAGCAACTTTTCCTAATATGCAGAAGATTCCACAATTCCCACATTAGCCTCATTAGTCATCCCAGAATTGACATCCTTCGAGTGGAAGCCAGTCGTTCTCGATCCCAAGGGCCTGGTGAGCAGAAAGAAGGAGCTGCCAGAGGAAGGAGTTGGGGCATTTACGATAACGACATTGAAAAGACTGTTTTTCCCCCACAAAATGCTGGAGTAACTCAGCAGGTCAGGCAGCATCTCAGGAGAGAAGGAATGGGCGACGTTTCGGGTCGAGGCCCTTCCTCAGACTGATGTCAGGGGGGCGGGACAAAGGAAGGATATAGGTGGAGACAGGAAGATAGAGGGAGAACTGGGAAGGGGGAGGGGAAGAGAGGGACAGAGGAACTATCTAAAGTTGGAGAAGTCAATGTTCATACCGCTGGGCTGCAAGCTGCCCAATCGAAATATGAGGTGCTGTTCTTCCAATTTACGGTGGGCCTCACTATGGCACTGGAGGAGGCCCATGACAGAAAGGTCAGACTGGGAGTGGGAGTGCTCAGCCACCGGGAGATCAGGTTGGTTAAGGCGGACTGAAAGACATTTGAACAGGTACATGGGTAAGAAGGGTTGAGAGGGATATGTGGGCAAATGGGACTAGCGTGAATGGGGCATGGGCAGGTTGAGCTGCAGAGCCTGTTTCTGTATTGTGTGATTATGAAAACAATCTTTGTTTGGCAAAAGTTTGAAGTGCTACAAAATCAAAGCCGGTATCTGGATTCCAAGACGCAAACTATCAAATGCTAAAAATAGGCTCAAGGGACTCCATACATTCATTTGATAGAACCCAAAAAGTTGGAGTAACTCAGTGGGTCAGGCAGCATCTCTGGAGAGAAGGAATAGGTGATGTGTGGGGCTGAGACTCTTCATACTGAGAGCCAGGGGGAGAAGGGGAACGAGAGATATGGAAAGTACATAGAACAAATGAATGAAAGCAATGATGATCAAGGGAAGGTGGAGCTCACAATGGTCCATTATTGGCTGTGGGGAAGGTGATAATGAGTGTTACAAATATATTCCGTTGTTCTTTGTGTAGCAGAGGGAAGAGAGGCAGTCATCCCTGGGGTGTCACTCATCCATTTTGAGCGTCTCAGAGCACCTTTAATAAAATCAACTGTGAAGTCCCCTTGATTAACTCAGCGGGACCAGCAGCATAGCATTTCTGGAGAAGGAATGGCCCGAGATGCTGCCTGTCCCGCTGAGTTACTCCAACATTTGGTGTCTACCTTTGATTTAAATCAGCATCTGCAGTTCTTTCCTACACATGTGAAGTCCCCTCTGTTCCTTGAGGAATGTGGAGACTATACCCATTGGTATCCTATTCTGTGATTAACGAAGAATAAAATCCTGTGGGAAGTGCCCACATGTGCATTGGAGACAATTTGTTTGATGTACAATATCATGTTGGAAAAATCATGACAGAGTATTTACATTTGTTTTCACGCGTAATGAGACAGGTTTATTTAGTGATCACAGTTATACCACCAGGTGACGCCAGCAATGGCTGCCTCGCCAACAGTCTGGCCGTCCTTTCCTTCATTGTGTTTAAATTGAATGTATTAAAATGTATGTTTTTAGTGTTCTTTAGCTTGTTTTATGTGGGGTGGGGGTGGGGGGGGGGCGGGCTGTTGGGGGAAACAAATACATAAATGAGGGAGAAAGTGAGCTAAAGTGGATTGGGAAAATTAGGTACTAAAGAAACATTTAAAAATTCTTAAAAAGAGTGCCTTTCCTTTGAGAAATGCTAGATCCGTTGCGAAAACAGCATTTAAAGTTGGTATTAGATTAAAACATGGCTTGTAATCTTGTAAAGAAGTTCATCAGTTTTAGGAGCAGAATTAGGCCATTCGGCCCATCAAGTCTACTCCGCCATTCAATCATGGCTGATCTATCTTTCCCTCTCAACCCCATTCTCCTGCCTTCTCCCCATAACACTTGAAGCCCATACTAATTAAGAATCTATCTATCTCTGCCTTAAAAATATCAATTGACGGCCTTCACAGTCGTCTGTGGCAATGAATTCCACAGATTCACCACCTTCTGGCTTGAGAAATTTTAGAAATATCTCTAAATTAAAAACTAAACAAATTTTGATGCTGAGAGGGTTGCTTTGGATGGAGAATTCAAAGAGAATTCAAGGGTCAGTCTGGACAAGGGGTTGAGCATTCAATGATCAGGCAGGAGAACTCTCTTCACTGATGCTTGTGAATGTGTGTAATTTCTCATCACAAAGTATTGTGCAAATTCAGACAATTGAACCCAGAGATTTATTTATTGTTTTACAATCCATGGATTTGAGGTCAAGAAGGGTTATGCTGAAGAGAACAGCAATGATCTTGTCAAATGATCTTGTCAATGGACCATGTAGTCTACTTCAGCTCCGGTTAAAAATGTTTTTAAGGATAAGTGGAGTTTTTTTTTAATCCATTGAGCTATTAATTATTATGATTTACCTGAAAAGATGGAGGAAGTGGATTTAATAGATATTTTCAGAATACTTTTATTTAAAAAAGGAAACTTATGGTATGTGGGTATTGTTGGAAAGGCCAGCATCTATTGTCCATTCCTATCTTCCCTTAAGAAAGTGACAGTGAGTTCCCACCTGGAACCATTACATTCAATATTGTGTGGAGAAACTCCAGTGATGATGACCAGATGGTGAAATATTTCTAGATGAAAAAGGTGTTGAATTGGATCAGCACCTGTCAGTGGCAGTGCCCCATGTGCCAGAATGACTTTGTTAGCCGATGTTGTGTCTTATAATGATTTTTATAACCCTACCCTTGAACCAATTTTGTCTTCTATCGTATTTGGGCATCTGTTTGCCAAAGATAGATGACCAACTTCTGACTCTCAATCTTTCTCCCCGTGACACTTAAAGTTCAGTGAAATTCATGACTCGTTTTTAAAATCCAGACTCTCCCCTTGTTGTTGTTTATTACTATTCCCTATTTTGCGGTTGCTGGGCTGTTTTAAATATTGGACCAGGACGTGGTATTGTCAAAAGCAGAACTACTCCTATTCCTGTCGGCAATTTTCTGGTGGAGGAGGTTGTCCAAGGTGGTCTGACTAATGCAATGCAGTTCCCTGAAGAGTTTCAGGATGCTGACTCTGAACTTCATCCCAATAAACACGTAAAGAACTGGATTTAGGCAGCTGTGGATGAATCCAGTGCTCTCTGACACCACAATGATAAACGTGAGCTTTCTGTAGAAATCGCAGTCTGGTGTAATCACGTGTTGATTGCACAATGTCTTTATGAAATTAGCCACGTTGTAGGGGGCCCAACAAATGCAAAACATCACAGTGACTGTGAGCACAACTTTAATGGCTTTGTGCCTGCCGAAGGTCTGGGTCTTGTATAATGTCTTGATTACCATTGCATAACAGTAGCACATCACTGTGAGTGGTAGGGCAAAGCCAATTCCATGGTCGAGAAACTGCTCAAAAAGCAGCCATTCATGGGCCGTAACTGGTAGATAGGTGCATTTGGTTTCATTTTCATGATCATTATCAGCGTGCAAGAATATTAGATTAGGAATCTGTAGAATGAAACCTATCACCCAAATAGCTGAACAAATCAGGTGGGCATACTTGGCACTGTGCCTTTTATGTGTCTGGACAGCATAGACGATCGCCATGTACCGGTCAATGCTGATGCACGCCAGCAGTAGGCTGTTGCAGACGAGGTTGAGTTTGTGGATGGAACCTAGTATTTTGCAAAGGAAAGTACCAAAGAACCACTGAGAAATACGCTCGATGGCAAAGAAGGGAAGGACCAAGACCAGAAGAAGGTCAGCCACCGCCAGGTGAAGCAAATAGCTGTCGGTCGGAGACCTTGAACGCTTGTAACGCAACAAAATCGCCAATACCAGACTGTTTCCAATGGTCCCCAACAGGAAGACCAGGAAATAAATTATTGGCATAATAATCTTTTGGAAATAGTGCGGAGTTTCGTCTTCTTCTGGACAGAAAGTTGTTTCAGAAGTCGGAGTGGTCTCTTCATTGTCATAGGATAAGTTTCCATACTGAAAGAAGTAAAAGACACAAACAATGAACATCAAAATTGTTCTGGAAATATTCATCTTACAGATCTGAATGTCAAATAGAACATCACATAAATAAATTACTCCATTTTCTCCCCCAACAAGATTATTTAAAGGAAAGTTCTGATGAGGTTGTCAACCTGAAATGTTCATTCTCTTCTGTAGACACAAAATGCTGGAGTAACTCAGCTGGCCACCCATTCCTTCTCTCCCGAGACGCTACCTGACCCGCTGAGTTACTCCAGCATTTTGTGTCTACCTTCGATTTTAACCAGCATCTGCAGTTTTTTTCCTACACATGTTCATTCTCTTTCTCCCTCTATAGATCCTGCCTGATCTGTCAGATAGTTCCAAGTTATTTATGCTTATTCCAGGTCCCAGCTTAGACCCGTTGCTCTATGAAATCCTGTTCTGGGGAGAATAAATGGCTCTTATGAATCTTGTAGTTAGAATGGAGGAACTCAGCCACAATTCCAAATATAATAATTGAATCCTGTTCAAATCTGCAACTGCCTGGAGGTTGGGTGTGAGTAAAGTCGTAAAGTCAAGGCTCCCACAAACCAATATTTGGTGCACTTAGTCTGAAGAAGGGTTCCGACCCGGAACATCACCTATTGATTTAGCCAGAGACGCTGCCTGATATGCTGAGTTACTCCAGCACTCTGTATCTAGATTGGTGTACTAATCTGGATAGTAGTCTTCTCATCACCAAACAGTCATGCCTTACAAACGTGACTGAGCTTTTAGTGGAGGTGACAAAGGTGATGAGGGCACGGCAGTGGACCTTGCCTACATGGACTTTAATTAGACGTTTGATAAGATCCCTCATTGTAGGCTGAAGATTAAAATGCATTAGCTCCATAGTAACTTGGTACTTTGGATTCAGAAATGGATTACCCATGCAAGGCAGAGAGGAGTGCTGGAAGGGTGTCTTTCTGGCTGGTGATCTGTGACCAGTGGTGTTCTGCAGGGATATGTTGTTTCTGATATATATAAAAGACTTGGGCGAAAATGTAGATGGGTTGGTTAGTCAGTTTGCACGCAAAGGTTGGCAGAATTACTGACAGTGAGAAGGCTGTCAAAGAATACTGCATGATTTAGGTCAGTATGGGTGGAGAGACAGCAGATGGAGTTTTCTCTGGGCAAGAGTGAGTTGTTGCACTTTGGGAGATCAAATGTCAAGGGAGAGTTACTGTTAATGGCAAGACCATGAAATGCATTGGTGTACAGAGTGACCTTGGGGTCCAAGTCCACAACCCCCTGAAAGCAGCAACACAAGATGAAGAGTGGTAGAGAATGCACTCATTGATCAAGGCACCGAGTAATAAAGACAGGATCTCACGTTGCAGCTTTATAAAACTTTAACTAGGCCACATTTGGAGTATTGTGTGGAGTTCTGGCCACCCCATTACTGGAAGGATGCGTAGAGGGCGCAGATGAGGTTTACGAGGATACTGCTTGGATTAGAGGATATTAGCTATCAGGAGAGGTTGTAGAAACGGATTGTTTTCCGTAGAGCGTTGGGGCTGAGGGGTGACCTAATAGAAGTTTATAAAATTATGAGAGGCACAGATAGGATAGACGATCAGAATCTTTTCTATACTAAGCTACAGAGAGAGATTGAACAGGTTGGGTCTTTATTCTTTGGAGCGCAGAAGGTTAAGGGGGGACTTGATAGAGGTTTTTAAAATTTTAAGAGGGACGGACAGAGTTGACGTGGGTAAGCTTTTCCCTTTGAGAGTGGGGAAGATTCAAACAAGGGGACATAACTTCAGAATTAAGGGACAAAAGTTTAGGGGTAACATGAGGGGTAACTTTTTTACTCAGAGGGTGGTGGCTGTATGGAATGAGCTTCCGGTGGAAGTGGTGGAGGCAGGCTCGATTTTATTATTTAAGAGTAAATTAGATAGGTATATGGATGGGAAGGGATTGGAGGGTTATGGTCTGAGAGCAGGTAGATGAGACTAGGTCGGAGAAAGTGGTCGGCGTGGACTGGAAGGGCCAAACTGGCCTGTTTCCGTGCTGTAATTGTTATATGGTTATATGGGATGGAATTATCAAATACTAGAGGGCATAGCTTTAAGATGAAAGGAAGAAAGTTGAAAGGAGATGTGCAGGGCATGTTTTTATACACAGAGAGTGGTAGTCACCATGGATGGTGACTGAAGCAGAAACAATTAAAGCATTCATGACGCTTTTAGATTCTCAATTCGCAAATTCTCAAATTTATTCCTTAAATGTTTTCCATCGGGAGTGGTTGAGGAGGAACCTTGGGTTTACCGTGTGAACATGAGACAGAAATGTTGAAGGAGACGATAGAGGACTAAGGCCAATGCAGCACACAGGAATTTGCTTGGGATCGATACCGGGCTTGACAAGTGTGCAGAGCTGAAGCCTCTGGATATAGGCTACCAAAGCTGCTTCACAAAATCCTTCAAAATTCATTGGAAGGATAAGTGAACCAGAGGTGGGGTGGATGCAGATGTAATAGTGGCATTCAAGCAGCTTTTAGATAGGCGTGTGAATATGCAGGGATTGGGGATGTAGATCATGTGCAGGCAGACAAGTTTAGTTTATCTTGGCATTATATTCGGCACAGACAATGTGGGCCAAAGGGCCTGTTCAAGTGCTGTACTTTTACATGTTCCAACATCAGGTGATGATTTAAAAAATTGAGCGTGCGATCGACCTTTGGGGAGGAAAGCTTTATTATGCTGAAAAATGACAAATGGAACTTCATCCAGAGAAACGTGAGATAATGCATCTAGGGAGGTACCTTGCCATGCGGAAAAATGGTGAAAAAAATTGAGTGATGCCGAAGAAAAGATGGTTCTTGGAGTTTTTAGCCCCCGACTTTAACCGTGGCAGGGCAGATCAATGTTGGTTAAATCAAAACAAACAGGAGGCTATCCTTTATTAGCCGAGGCAGAATAATAGAAAGATAGAGAGATAATGCGCTCAGGTTTAAGGTGAAGGATAAAAGATTTAATAGGAATTGGAGGGGTAACTTTTTCACACAAAGGGCGGTGAGTGTATGGAACGAGCTGTCAGAGGAGGTAGTTGAGGCAGGGACTATCGCAATGTTTAAGAAACAATTAGACAGGTACATGGATAGGACAGGTTTGGAGGGATATGGGCCAAACACGGGCAGGTGGGACTCGTGTGGCTGGGACATTTTGGCCGGTCTGGGCAATTGGGTCAAAGAATGTAAGACTCGATAACAGTGGACAAGTTATTAGGTACAAGGGCAGATATTTAAAATGGAGGGGAACAAGAAACAATATCATCCAGAGGGTGACAGAGGTCAAGAACTCTACCTGAAAAGGTGATTTAGAGACAGAAATCACTACCATATTTAAAGAGCACTTGGTGTGTGCTTGAAAAACGGTCATGCAAGGGTGTTTAGCCAAGAAGGTGGGTTAAAGTTGGGAAGACCTTGTTTTTTTTGATCAGCAGATATTAAATGGGCTGAATGATCTCCTTCTAAACCAGAAGAGATTTTATGGATCTAATCTTGTAAAGAATATTATTAGGCCTGAAAACTGGGAGTGTTTTAGAAGCCAGCGATGAATGCCAAAAAGATTGATAAAAAACAGAGAAAACAGAGATAAGAATAGACTAAGAAGGAAATGGAGTTTCTGCATGTACTGGAAAAATCCAACAGCAAGAGCATGTATGGTCACTTAGCTGACATATGAGAATTGATCATGAAGAACAAGGAAAATAAATTTAAAGTCAATTTTTAAACACTCTTTAAAAGGCTATTAAAGAGTATTTTGCCTGCCTCTTCACAGTGGAAGTCACCAAAGCATACCAAACACAGGAGATAATAGGATTAAAAAGGGATGGAAAAAATTATTATCACCAGATTGATTTCTGAAACAGAGTATATGTCTTAAGTTAAATGATTGCATTGATTGGCATACACTTTCTCACGCTTAGAAAAATATGTGATTTTATTGAAATAGTCAGAGTCATACAGTGTGGAAACACGCCCATCGGCCCAAAGACG
The DNA here is from genome assembly GCF_053455715.1 of Rhinoraja longicauda. Taxonomy (NCBI): domain Eukaryota; kingdom Metazoa; phylum Chordata; class Chondrichthyes; order Rajiformes; family Arhynchobatidae; genus Rhinoraja; species Rhinoraja longicauda. Next base: position 4,346,280 of record NC_135984.1, read on the forward strand.
TACCGGTTTATAGGTTAATTGGCTTGGTATAATTGTCCCGAGTGTGTGTAGGGTGGTGTTAGTGTGCGGGGATCGCTGGTCGGCGCAGACTCGGTGGGCCAAAGGGCTGTATCTCTAAGACTAAAGCTAAACTACAGGCACCATACTGAATTCAATTTGTGAAGTCAAATATGATACATCGCTGGTTCTTGTTTATCCATCCTATTAATCACATCCTCAGAGTCTAATAAATTTAATGAATACCACTTTCCTGATAGAAGACTACATTGACTTTGTTTAATTATGTAATGATTTTCTAACAGTCCTACTAGGACTCAGAGTAACTCAGCGGGACAAGCAGCATCTCTGGGGAGAAGGAATGGGTGATGTTTCGGGTCAAGACCCTTCCCCCACCCAAATCGCACCAGCTTCTTGCTAAACAGCTAACAATGGCCTGTTTCCTTTATCATCGTTACTTTTTTGCATATCTTTCATTCATTGTTCCATATCTCTCTACATCATTGTCTATATCTCTCGCTTCCTTTCCCATGCCTTCCAGTCCGAAGAACGGTCTCGAACTGAAACGTTACCCATTCCTTCTCTCCAGCGATGCTGCCTGTCCTGCTGAGTTACTCCAGCTTTTTGTATCTGTCTTTAGTCAATTCCTTTCTTTGATCTTGTGTATTTCTGGTACTGCAGATTTTGTCATTCTTCATCTTGATTTAATGTTTTCGCATTATGTCTGACATACTCTTTCTTGATTGTAAATACTAAAATAATATATATTTAAAATCGGGCTTTTCCAAACTTGGAGCCAATGTTAGGGTATGACCAACAGCATTTTGAGTAGACTGAAGTACATGTAGTGTGAAAGATGGGAGGCCAGCTAGACATGTGGTCAAGTAACAAAGTCTGGAGAAAACAGATGTATTAATGAGGGTTTCAGCAGTACATAAGCCCAGACATGGCCAGACTAGCTAGACATTACAAAGATGGAACAGGCAGTCTTGGTTTCAGATATAAGATCATAAGCTTATACCTATGAAACAATGCAAGATTTTTCCAAACTAAAAAGCTTTACCTTACACTAAACGGTATCCCCTTATCATGTATACACTGTAAATGGCTCGATTGTAATCATGCATTGTCTTTCCACTGACTGGTTAGCACGCAAGAAAAGCTTTTCTGTACCTTGTGACAATAAACTGGACATAAATGCAATTCCTGGTAATAATACACAGATTTGTTATCACACATCTAGCAGCACAAACTTGCAATGTGTGAGATCAGTTCATATTATATAGTATAATACTTAAATATACCCAATATATTTGCACGTGGACTACCTATACTCCTGTAAGTCACGTAATGGAGATCACAGGTTTTGACAATAAATCTTAAAGAATTATGGCTATGATTTCTTTACCTGTTATGGGATTATATTGCACGTGGTTTAGCAAGCAAGCTATATTTACAAATGAGAGGAATGGTAAAATTGGGGACTTTTCACCCTCAAGTTTATTCCATTATGCAATGAGAATGTGCTGACTAGTATTTTAACTCCATCCGCCCATTTAAATTCCATGAAATGGTTCTGTTGGTGTAAAGGACTAAATGCAATAATACAACCTGTTGGAAGGTCAAATGTAATCCCAATGCATTACTTTAGCAATGAACAATTCAAAGTCTGGCAAGTAACTGAATGGGGAATAAACCCATGAACAATACGCCCTTCAGAAATTTGCTCAAATCATTAGTCACATACCAAAACCATCGATGTGAATAAAAAAAAGTTAAACTAAATTGTTGCTTTCAATATCTAATAGTCGCTCTTTGCAAATGTGTATCATTTTCATTTCTCACACTTACAATCGGTTATACTGCAACAATTAAAGGTTTTTGAAAGTTAACTTAAAAGGCAATTAGAACTTTTTTGTCACAACTTGTTATCAATAACATTCATCATGGTCCATTAAAACCAGATGAGGATTACTTACAGGATAGAAGTCATTCGCGTCTAACCTCATTTCTGACATTTATACCAAGGCATTCAACTGCATTGAAGAGACGGTAACTCAACAGAGAGTTTCATTAATGTATGGATGTCAACTTTGAGAATGCAGACGTTCCACTCAAATGATAAAAATCTAATTAGATTGTCTGATTTTTTTGAACTCAAGCGACATCCTTCCTGTTAGTCAAATTTAAATATTGTGAAGTTTCCCTTTTTTATTTCTTGATTTGCATAATCAATATATATTATAACCAATCCCATTGTCAGCAGCAGGTCAAATTAGGAAACATTTAGCGTCCTGTACAACTTCAAACTATACTCAAATACCTTACGACCAGTGAAGTTAATCTGATATCAGTAGTAGCGAAAACACTGGAATCTATTATTAACAAAATGGTAACGAGCAAATAAGAAAATAATAATGTTGGGCTAAATCATCTAAGATTCATGAAAGGAACTCCATGTTTCAGGTCAAGACTCTTCTTCAGGCAGAGTCAGGGGAAAGGGAAGCCTGGAACAGTCTGTCCGGAAACGTCACCCATTCCTTCTCTCCAGAGATGCTGCCTGCCGCGTTAAGTTACCCAAGCTTCTTGTATCAAAATCTGAAACTTCAACAGCAAAAGATAGAGCAATATAGATATGGTGGGCTAGTTGATGTGGTCCATTTAGACCTTCAAAAGGATGTTGATAATGGGTCACATAGGCAATAATTAAATAAAATTATATTGGTGTGGAAGTGAATTCGTTAAGAGAGAAAACAGTAGGAATAAATGGTCACGTTTGGTTGATGAGGCTGAGGCTATTGGGGTTTTGCAGGGTGCAGCATAGTGCTGGGACCCTAGCTATTAACACACAATAATATATACATTATAACCAAAGATAGACACAAAAAAGCAACTCAGTGGGTCATAGAAACATAGAAACATAGAAAATAGGTGCAGGAGTAGGCCATTCGGCCCTTCGAGCCTGCACCGCCATTCAATATGATCATGGCTGATCATCCAACTCAGTATCCTGTACCTGCCTTCTCTCCATACCCCCTGATCCCTTTAGCCACAAGGGCCACATCTAACTCCCTCTTAAATATAGCCAATGAACTGGCCTCAACTACCCTCTGTGGCAGAGAATTCCACAGATTCACCACTCTGTGTGAAAAAAAACTTTCTCATCTCGGTCCTAAAAGACTTCCCCCTTATCCTTAAACTGTGACCCCTTGTTCTGGACTTCCCCAACATCGGGAACAATCTTCCTGCATCTAGCCTGTCCAACCCCTTAAGAATTTTGTAAGTTTCTATGATCCCCCCTCAATCTTCTAAATTCCAGCGAGTACAAGCCGAGCCTATCCAGTCTTTCTTCATATGAAAGTCCTGCCATCCCAGGAATCAATCTGGTGAACCTTCTCTGTACACCCTCTATGGCAAGAATGTCTTTCCTCAGATTAGGAGACCAAAACTGTACGCAATACTCCAGGTGTGGTCTCACCAATGCCCTGTACAACTGCAGCAGAACCTCCCTGCTCCTATACTCAAATCCCCTCGCTATGAATGCCAACATACCATTCGCTTTCTTCACTGCCTGCTGCACCTGCATGCCTACTTTCAATGACTGGTGTACCACGACACCCAGGTCTCGTTGCATCTCCCCTTTTCCTAATCAGCCACCAAATCGGTCAGACAGCATCTCTAGAGAAAAGGAATAGGTGATGTTTGGGGTCAAGACCCTTCTTCAGACTGAGAGTCGGGGAAAGGAAAACGAGAGATATAGACAGTGATCTAGAACAAATGAATGAAAGATATGCAAAAAAGTAACGATAATATAGGAAACAGGCCATTGTTAGTTGTGGGCAAGGTGAAAACGAGTTATAGACAAACAACATCATAATTTCACAAGGTTGAAATAGGTTGATTCTTGCAAAGACGGTTTTGTTGACATTTCTTGCCATCATGTCCATTTGTACGCTCTGCAAACTCCTCCCTTTGCAGTAGTCTCTTTGCAGCTGGCAGGAGATGGCTTATTTTGCAGCACTGAGCTTCGGCCTGGTTTCCTGGAGGTCACATACAGTATCTGTTGGCACGTTTATGAAGAACTTGCCAGGTGGAAATATATGCGCTGTGCAAGATGAAACATTCAGAAGTGAACATTTTACTTTGCTGTTTCACTCTGAAACTTTCACTTGCAATGTTTCTCACTATCGGCAGGCCCTGGGTTATAAAAGCCCAACTGATGGACAACCGTACATATGAACAAACTCCCATAATATTACATTGAAAATTCCAACGTACATAAGTTTGAGGTTTTGCATTTTGGGAAGCCAAACAAGATCTACAAGGACCTTCACAGTGAATGCCAGGGCCCTCGGGAGTGTTGGAGGGGGGAGCTAGGAGTGTAGGTGCATAGTTCCATGAAAGTGGTGCACAGAAAGGCAAGGTGGTCAAGAAAGCTTTTGGTACATTGGCCTTCATTAGTCAGGGTATTGAGCATAGAAGTTGAGATGTTGTTACAGTTGTACAAGGCATTGGTGAGTGCATTTGGAGTATTGTTTGGGTCACCTTGTTATAGGTAGGATGTGGTTAAGCCTGAAAGGGTTTAGAGAAGCTTTACGGGAATGCTGCCAGGACTTGAGGGCCTGAGATAAAAGGAGAGTTTGGGCAGGCTAGGACTTTATTCCTTGGAGCTCAGGAAGATGAGGGGTGATCTTATAGAAGGTAGACACAAAATGCTGGAGTAACTCAGCAGGACAGGCAGCATCTCTGGAGATAGGGAATGGGTGATGTTTCGGGTCGAGACCCTTCCTCAGACTGATGTCAGGGGAGTAGGCGGGACAGAGATAGAATGTAGTCAGAGACAGTAAGACTGGTGGGAGAACTGGGAAAGGGGAGGGATGGAGAGAGAGGGACTATTTGAAGTTAGAGAAGTGAATGTTCATACCGCTGGGGTGTAAGCTACCCAAGCGAAATATGAGGTGCTGTTCCTCCAATTTGCGCTGGGCAATTGGACAATGGAGGAGGTACTTATTGATCAAGAGATAAAAATAACCATGCGCAGCTGCTTTAAATCAAGAAGAGATTGTTATTTACCCTTCAGACTTGCATAACCCTTTTACTTTGTCTTGCTATTATTCTAAATAACCATTAATACATTTTGCTGCATTTCTAAGTTGGTCTTTGATCGGATAGACTGCCTTCCCGAGGCAGCAGCATGCAATGTAGTTGGAGTTGATGGTGGGGAGTCTGGTCAGTGTGACTCTGCAATTTCTTGTGGTCTTGGGTGGAGCTGTTTCTAAGCAAAGCTGTGATACAACTCAATAGTATGCTTTGCATGGTGCATCTAGAAGTTGATAAGAGTTGATGGAGACATAGTAAACTTCATTGGTACTCTGAGGAAGCAGAGGCATTGTGTGCTTTGTTGGTTATTGCGTCAATGTGGTTTGTCTGGGACAGATTGTCGGTGATATTTACATTTTGGAACTTGAAGCTCTCGACCATGATCGCATTGAATGGCGGTGCTGGCTCGAAGGGCTGAATGGCCTACTCCTGCACCTATTGTCTATTGTCTATTGTCTATTGACCATATCCTCTTTAACACCATTGTCTAAAAAACTGTTACAATGGTTTTGTTTCGTTGGGTTGCTGTTAATTACTTAAATTATTGCATCGTATGGGAGGCGCATTCCCAATCTCGTTGTACCCCTGGGTACAATGACAATAAAGATATATTGTATTGTATTGTATTGTATTGATGCTGATTAGGCCGTGAACACCAACAAGCCTCCTTCAGTCAATAACTAGCTCCCTCGTCTTGCTGGCATTGAGGGGTGGGCTGTTGTCATGACACCATGTCCCTCTATCTCCTTCCTGTTCTCCGCCTCGTCATTGTTTCAGATTCAGTGGTGTCATCTGTAAACTTGTAAATGGATGGAGTTAGAGCAGAATTTGGCCACACAGTTGTGAGTGTATAGGGTGTAGAGTAAGGGGCTGAGAACCCATCCTTGTGTGAGGTGCTGAGCATTATTCTGGAGGATGTTTTGTCATGTACCCTCACTCACTGTGATGGTGATACTCACTAGCTCCCAAAACTTGGCCTTTAGGGCACTGTGACTCCAGGAAGATGAAAGGCTGCCATGTCTTGTTAAGAAAGAACAATCCATGGGAATACCCAACATACTTAGAATTAACCATTAGAACAATCCTCTGCTGCTCTGCTATTATACATATTGACAGAATGCATTTCTCTAACATTTGTCTGTTGAGAATGGGAGTTGCAATGACCACACGAGGGCAGGCAATAAGCAATTTTGGGACACCCGCAATGGCAGAAAATCCTCGCGTCCTGCCTGCTGCTTCGGACAGATGGAGAAGCAGAAGATGTCTCAGCTTGTGGAATAGAGTGTTGATTACCTGTCTAATGCAGCAGCCATCAACAGACAATGATACACATCATAAAAACAGTAGCCATGGGCTTGAATGATCCTGAGATCAAGCATAAGGATGGATTACCTTGACCTCAACTGTGAGAGTAATGCAGGCATGTGCATTAGGCGATACTTGAGATTTCTTAGAGTAATACTTTGTGCATAGTCTGTGGATAAGAGTTTTGCACCCATTGATCCTTAGGTAGGCAAGGTGATGCCTTCTCTCTTGTATGCCTCCTGTGATGTGATTCCTGTGAGCACGTGGTGTCTGAGAGGTCTCTTTAGTATCCATGAAGAGGACAGGCTTTTAAAGGTACATAGTGACTGCAGCAACATGTTTGATGATGCAAAGAACAATCAATTTTCAGTGTGAGCAATTAAAAGTCTGATGAAGGGTCTCGACCCGAAACGTCACCCATTCCTTCTCTCCCGAGATGCTGCCTGACCTGCTGAGTTACTCCGGCATTTTGTGAATAAATACCTTCGATTTGTACCAGCATCTGCAGTTATTTTCTTATATATAGAGCAATTAAAAGTGATCTGTTCGCATGTAGGAATCAGTCTGGCTATCAATGCTGGTTTAGTGCAATAGACCCATTAAGTAACTTTTTTGAGCTTTTGTCGACAGCAATAACTGGCTCATTTAACAATTGAATAATCAAAATTATTTTTCACATTAATATCTGAAAAATTGTCACTAATCATGAATTTTGGCGTAAACTGATGATTGATGTCAAGTGGGCAAGTTTGGTGCTGGAAGAAGGGAAATTATGAAAAATCTCACCCAAAACAAAGAATCGATATCAGTGACTGGCACTAAGACACTCCACATTCACACAGCTTTCATTTCACATTAACACAACTCTTATCTGCGCACTGCTGCTTTTTGGCATCGTGCAAACAATTTTTTAGTATGTGGATTTTTATCTGCATCATAAGAGAGGAAAGAGATGCTGACCAAGGAAATTCCGTAATGGGCTGCAAGGCACTGAAGGCACAACTGCCAATAGTGGGGTCTTGAAAATCAAGGAGGCGCAATAGTCCGTGATGAAAGGAATGAAGAGATCCCGTGTGCTTGCAGTGCAAAATGTCACAAAGATAGGAAGGAGAGAAACCCTTTGTTCAAAAAGGATTTGTAATTTTAAGACTGACGACAAGCATAAGAATTTGTGCTGTACAATAACTGATAACTGAATCTGTTGTAAATACTCTGAAGAGCAGGCATTATTGTTGGAGAGGAAAACAGTTATTTCAGAGTGAAATGCATTTTATGCTTTTCAAGATCAGTGTGTGCATGGTAAACAATGATTTAGATTTAAATCTCCCGTAATAATATGAACAATGTGGTTAGCAATGAATTATGAGCTCTGTGTACTCATTATGTTGTCGTCTGTAGGAGATTTAATTTCAGGAACATTGCTGTTCAAAAAACTCTCTTTGTCACCCCCTTGTGGATTCACAATTGGTTATTTCACAGTTGACAGAAATTAGGTGTCTTCTTTTGCACAATATTTTCTTAAATAAAAAGATAATAAACACAAAATTGAATTCTGCCTTACCGCACAATTCTCCCCCTTGTCAGAGGATGAGCAAATGAAATGGGGCTATTAAAGAGATGCTTCCATTTTGCTGTGTTCTCATTACACTAATCAGCTGAAACTTCAACAGCAACAGAGATTTAATTTTAAAAAACAACATAACATAAAGAAATACAACAATTAATCACTGATTTTCACTGAGGATTCACAAAGTATTCTAATAACAAACACAGGCATACATTTAAACACCGATAGGACTTAGTTGCACATCCAAGTACATACGCCACTGGATAATGGCAACGTAGGAGGGATTAAGGAAGATAAACACAAAATGCTGGAGTAACTCAGCGGAACAGGCAGCTATCTCTCCTGGATAGAAGGAATGGGTGACGTCTTGGGTCACTTTCTTCAGGAGGCTTGCTTGACGATAGAAATTGAGGCTCTACTCAAGAAAAAGAGGAGGCATGGGACAGGCAAAGGAAGCTGGGATCAAAAGTAGCCCGGCGTGAATTTTGGGAACTGAGGAGCAGGCTTAAGAAGGAAATCAGAAGGGCAAAAAGGGACAGGAGGCAGCTCTGGCAGGTGATGTTTGGAGGCTGAGATTAGGTAGGCTCAGGTAGTTATTTGTGTAAATATTCTGCGCAATGCTGCAGAATCTGTATTTTCTGCATTATCACAATTTAAGGAGGGCCTTAGTAATCCTGTAAATTCGTTCTTCTGCAGTAGTTGCCTTAGGTTGGCACAACTAATCATTTGTTTTCATTTCCCTCTAACTTACCTGCTTTAGACTAAACAGGATTCCTGGAATCTTGACTTTCTCGCTATAGATTTGAAACTATCATTCTTTGTATTCATTTAGTTTTAAAATATGGACAATTACGAATAAGCTAACATTTATTGTTCAAACATTGTTGACCCGAAGGCATTAAAAATCAACATCACAAACTGCAGTTATATATAGACTGCAGAGTTTTTTCCTTAATACTTAATTGTGGAAAAGTTGACAGAAAGACCAGATGGAGATTTTTTTCAATTATTAATTGATTCTTATCTTCAGTAAGACGGTGGCAGACACAGCTAGAGCTGAGTAATCACCAGTGTTCCTGTTTAATTGATTTCACCACTGAAATGATCTTTGGATCATTTGAAACAATACATGAATGTCCATTTCCCTGCAGTGATTTGCATAATGACACAGTTGAGTTCTATCTTGACTAATCTCAGAGCCTACAGCCACACACAAACGAGTTTCTCATTTTGCCTCAAGTCTTGAATGCACCAAAGAACTACAGAGATCAGATTAAAAAATGGGACTTTCAATTAATTAGCCGGCAAGGAAAGTAACAAGAGTCTGTGTTAGCTGCTATAATCTCGGCTTCTAATGCTGATTCGTTAAGGATGAGACTGTCAGAAACCCTCAAAACCCTGTATTTATGCCAACACACAAACTGTGTGGATTGGAATGCTCACTCATTATTAGAACCCCTCAAATGATTAACTAGGCAAGTGGTTAAGATACAGCTTCGCCTCAGGCAACAGTCCTCTTGAATCAAACGGCTGTAAATTCAAGTCCCTCTCTGATGCCTTGAATTAATAATCCAGGCAATTAATAATCCAGTGGTCAGGGATACCTGCATGATCAGACATGATGCCTTTCAGGTATGGTGTTAAAATGACCCTTCATATGCCTTCTTAGTTGGATTATACAAATTATCAGGCAGCGCACTGGAATATACGGGCGATACTCCAGGCATGAGTATGACTCTTTTCCAAGAAGCTATTTCAGAGCACCATAAGCCAAAAATGTAAGGCCATTCTCATATTGATACATGTCTAACTAGTTGCATTTTATGTACGAATAGAATTTAAAACTTCTTTATGACTGCAAATGCCCTTTCCAGTTCAGGCTATTCTTTTGTTCTAGAGTTTTATAGATGTTTTAGAGATACAGCAGGGAATTAGGCCCATCGACCCACTGAGTCCACACTGACCATCGATCACCTGGTCACACTAGTTCTATGTTATCCCACTTTCTCATCGATGCCCTACAAGGTCCCACATAGGAGATTAGTGGGCAAAATTAGAGCACATGGTATTGGAGGTAGAGTACTGACATGGATAGAAAATTGGTTGACAGACAGAAAGCAAAGAGTGGGGATAAATGGGTCCCTTTCAGAATGGCAGGCAGTAACTAGTGGGGTACCGCAAGGCTCTGTGCTGGGACCGCAGCTATTTACAATATACATTAATGACTTAGATGAAGGAATTAAAAGTACCATTAGCAAATTTGCAGATGATACAAAGCTGGGTGGTAGTGTCAACTGTGAGGAAACTGCTATGAGGTTGCAGGGTGACTTGGACAGGTTGTGTGAGTGGGCGGATGCATGGCAGATGCAGTTTAATGTGGATAAGTGTGAGGTTATCCACTTTGGTGGTAAGAATAGGAAGGCAGAGTATTTTCTGAATGGTGTCAAGTTAGGAAAAGGGGACGTACAACGAGATCTGGGTGTCCTAGTGCATCAGTCACTGAAAGGAAGCATGCAGGTACAGCAGGCAGTGAAGAAAGCCAATGGAATGTTGGCCTTCATAACAAGGGGAGTTGAATTTAGGAGCAAAGAGGTCCTTCTGCAGTTGTACAGGGCCCTAGTGAGACCGCACCTGGAGTACTGTGTGCAGTTTTGGTCTCCAAATTTGAGGAAGGATATTCTTGCTATTGTGGGTGTGCAGCGTAGGTTTACTAGGTTAATTCCCGGAATGGCAGGATTGTCATATGTTGAAAGACTGGAGCGACTAGGCTTGTATACACTGGAATTTAGAAGGATGAGAGAGGATCTTATCGAAACGTATAAGATTATTAAGGGGTTGGACACGTTAGAGGCAGGAAACATGTTCCCAATTTTGGGGGAGTCCAGAACAAGGGGCCACAGTTTAAGAATAAGGGGTAGGCCATTTAGAACTGAGATGAGGAAAAACGTTTTCAGTCAGAGAGTTGTGAATCTGTGGAATTCTCTGCCTCAGAAGGCAGTGGAGGCCAATTCTCTGAATGCATTCAAGAGAGAGCTAGATAGAGCTCTTAAGGATAGCAGAGTCAGGGGGTATGGGGAGAAGGCAGGAATGGGGTACTGATTGAGAATGATCAGCCATGATCACATTGAATGGTAGTGCTGGCTCGAAGGGCCGAATGGCCTCCTCCTGCACCTATTGTCTACTGTCTACACACTAGGAGCAATTTACAGAGACCGATTAACCTACAAACCCGCAAGTCTTTGCGATGTGGGAGCACCCGAGGAAACCCACATGGTCACAGGGAGAATATGCAAACTCCACACATACACCACCCAAGATCCAATTCTAACTCTACCAGCTGTGCCACTTTCCTGCCCACGTGTGTTTATGGAAGGAGAGTGGAGTTTTTAACCCGCAATCTGACCAATATCATTATCAGTGACAAGAGCAGAATTCGGCCATTCGGCCCAACAAGTCTACTTTGCCATTCAATCATGGCTGATCTATCTCTCCCTCCTAACCCCATTCTCCTGCCTTCTCCCCATAACCTCTGACACCCGTACTAATCAAGAATCTATCTTGATGGGCAAAAAGGGGGAGCATGGACATAGTGTCCCGGGGAGTCGAGCGGGCCCGATCCACCTGCCCGACACCGTGCTGCCGCCAAAGACCGGAACCCGCCCTAACTCACTCCACAGGCCTCGCAGGGGACTGCGGTGAAGCCGGGCGGTGAGGCCTAAATGGGCCGAAGGAGCCTCAGCGGAGGTGGCGATGGGAGCCTTGGCGGCGGCAGCGGGGCCTCGGTAGCTGTGGGGCCTCGGTGGCAGCAGCGTGGGCCTCAGCAGCAACGTGGGCCTAGGCGGCAATGGGAGCCTCGGTGGCGGTGGGGCCTCATTGTCGAGCATGAGGGGGGAGGTCAAGACAATGGGGACCCAACGTAGGGGGACCGCCGTGAAGAACAATGGGGAACCGATGGGGGGGAGGGGGAAGCCCTGAAGAACAATGGGGACCCGGCGGGGGGGAACCGCTGTGAGGGACAGTGGGAGAACAAAGGGGGACCCTGTGTGGGGGAGGGGGGACACTCTAGTTTAGAATCCTCTGTCCAGGGCATGTCTGTGTTTGTTTGTTTGTTTGTTCATTTGTTCCGGTGAAGGCGCTGTGCACATAGTGGCTTGTCTTTTTCTTTTTGTTTTCACTTTCAATTTCAAGTTTTCGTGTACCTTGTGTGTTGTGACTGTCGGCAGACCAATTTCCCTCCGGAGATGAATAAAGGTTTATTGTATCGTATCGTATCTATCTCTGCCTTAAATATATCCACTGACGGCCTCCACAGCCTTCTGTGGCACAGATTCACCACCCTGACTAAAGAAATCCCTTCTCATCTCCTTCCTAAAAGAACGCCCTTTAATTCTGAGGCTATGACCTCTAATCCTTGACTCTCCCACTGGTGGAAACATCCTCTCCACATCCAATATTCATCCCTTAAACCACTATCGCTAGACAAATGCAGATTAATTAATCATTACCGAAATTGATGTTAGTGCAACTTTGCCTGGCCTTGCCCATTACTCTCTATTACCTTTCTCAAGTCTACTGCTCTACCCTGAGATGCCCGCATTATTCCAATGAGATTCCTATGGATCCCAATGTAATGCATATCATTATAGTGTCTCAGCCATCAATTATCTTGGGCCTAATTCCAGGATTTCTGTCCCTAAACGTTTTTATCTTCAGTTTGTGTCTTCTTGGTGTTACTACCTAAAGTAATTCACCTCTGAACATGCTTTGAGTCATCTTATCCAACATTTCTTCAAATACAAACAGGCAATGCTGGAAGTACATTGCATGCCAGGTAGAATCTCTGCAATGAGATAAACAGGACTAATGTTCATATCTTTCAAGCAGAAAAAGCCCATTTTTAAACACATACATCAGTAGCAGGCAGAATGTTGGAGTCTGTTCCTGAGGAAGTGATAACAGGATACTTAGACAATAATAGTTGGAATAAGCTTGGATTTATGATAGGGAAATTATATTTGGCAAATCCATCAGAACCTTTTGAGGTTCCATTATAACTAATGGAATAGATAAGAGCGAACTAGTTAATGCAATGAGTGGAGACTTTCTTGCTTTTGCTAAAGTGCCACACAAGAGAATTTAAAACAAAATTAGAGTACATGACATTTGAGATGCACTGGCATAACAAAGATTGGTTAATAGACAAAATCAGAGCGTAGGAATAATCAAGTCTCTTTGAGGTTGCAAGCCTCTGAATATTGGGGTGCTGCAGAAATTGGCACTTGGCAAAAGTTGTTTACAATCTGTATGAATGATCAGGATGAGGGGTTTGAGTGTAATATATCCAGGTTTTGTAGATGGTACAAAGCTACTTGCCATGGTAGGCGGAGAAGAAGATCAATGGAGGCTTCAAGGAGATGTAAACAGGATAAATAGATAAGAAATGATTCGGCTGCTGGAAATATAACGTGGCAAAATATGAGGTCATACATTGGATTTTAAAAAGTGGAGTATTTTTAAATAGCAGAAGATTAAAATATGTTGATGTTTAGAGGGAATTAAATCTCTCTGAAATGTGAATCATTCAAAGTTAACATGAAGGTCAAACAAGCAATTAGGAAAGCAAAATTAATGTTGGCTTTTGTTGTAACAGGACTTGGACACAAGAGTAGACACATCTTGCTCCAATTAAAGTTGGGATCACATCTGAAAATGTTGTACACAAGATTAGTTTCCCTACCAAAGGAATAATATTCTTGAGATAAACGAAATGTAAAGAAGACTAATCAGTTTGATTAGTGATGCATTTGTCATACATAGGAGAGATTAAGTAGGCTGAGCCCATGACATGACAAAGTTGAGGTATTTGCTGACGGGTCTAATGTAAGGGGTCAGCCACTGATAACAGAAACTGGAAGAGGGTTGTGAAGATTTAGTCACATCCAACAGGGTGCATAAATTTATATTCACCTATACATATTTAAAACACCATAATGACCTCTTTAAACACTGATTCAGATAGCTTTATTGTTCCAAGGAACACATCCTGACCTGTAAGCAAGATATCAATGTATTTAATTGCAAATTGTTGTTTCAGCAGTAGCTGTTCCTAAGGTTATTATATTGTACCCTTTTGTTTGTATTTTCAGTTTTTCTCCCGACAATGAATTATAGGCTATGTAAGAAAATAACTGCAGATGCTGGTACAAACCGAAGGTATTTATCCACAAAATGCTGGAGTAACTCAGCAGGTCAGGCAGCATCTCAGGAGAGAAGGAATGGGTGACGTTTCGGGTTGAGACCCTTCTTCAGACTGATGTCAAGGGGGCGGGACAAAGGAAGGATATAGGTGGAGACAGGAAGATAGAGGGAGATCTGGGAAGGGGGAGGGGAAAAGAGGGACAGAGGAACCATCTAAAGTTGGAGAAGTCGATGTTCATACCACTGGGCTGCAAGCTGCCCAGGTGAAATATGAGGTGCTGTTCCTCCAATTTCCGGTGGGCCTCACTATGGCACTGGAGGAGGCCCATGACAGAAAGGTCAGACTGGGAATGGGAGGGGAAGTTGAAGTGCTCGGCCACCGGGAGACCACTTTGGCCAACGCGGACCGAGCGCAGGTGTTGAGCGAAGCGATCGCCGAGCCTGCGCTTGGTTTCCCCGATGTAAATAAGTTGACATCTGGAGCAGCGGATGCAATAGATGAGGTTGGAGGAGGTGCACCTCTATCTCACCTGGAAAGACTGTTTGGGTCCTTGGATGGAGTTGAGGGGGGAGGTAAAGGGACAGGTGTGGCATCTCGTGCGGTTGCAGGGGAAAGTGCCCGGGGATGGGGTGGTTTGGTAGGAAGGGACGAGTGGACCAGGGAGTTACGGAGGGAACGGTCTCTGCGGAACGCAGAGAGGGGAGGGGATGGGAAGATATGGCCAGTGGTGGGGTCCCGTTGTAGGTGACGGAAATGTTGGCGGATGATTTGTTGGATCCGCTGGCTGGTGGGGTGGAAGGTGAGAACGAGGGGGATTCTGTCCTTGTTGCAAGTGGGGGGGGGAGGAACAAGAGGGGAGCTGGATGTAGAAGAGACCCTAGTGAGAGCCTCATCTATAATGGAAGAGGGCAAGCCCTGTTTCCTGAAGAATGAGGACATCTCTGACGCCCTAGTGTGAAACACCTCATCCCGGGCGCAGATGCGGCGTAGACGGAGGAATTGTGAGTAGGGGATAGACTTTTTGCAGGAGACCGGGTGGGAAGAAGTGTAGTCCAGATAGCTGTGCGAGTCAGTGGGTTTATAGTAGATGTCAGTCACTAGTCTGTCTCCTAGATGAGATGGTGAGGTCCAGAAACGGGAGGGAGATGTCGGAGATAGTCCAGGTATATTTAAGGGCAGGATGGAAATTGGAAGTGAAGTGTATGAAGTCAATTAATGGTTAAATCAACTTTGATTCCATCTTCTTACATAATTGCTGCAAAATCTATTAAAATGGGAAAGGGGAAGAATCTTGTATTGCTGCCAATAGATAAATTTGGATAGGCCACATTTGAAATATTGTGTGTAGTTCGGGTCACCACATTACAGGAAGGATGTGGAGGCTCTGGGAAGGGTGCAGAAGAGATTCATCGGGATGTTGCCTGGATTAGACAGTATTAGTTATAAGCAGAGGTTGAACAAACTTGGACTGCTTTCGCTGGAATGTCAAAGGTTGAGAGATGACCTGATAGAGGGATATAAAATTATGAAAGGCAATAAGGTAGATACTCAGTCTTTTTCCTCAGGGTGCAAATGCCAAATACTAGAGGATTTATATTTAAAGTGATATGGACAAAGTTTAAAGAAGATTTATGAGGTTAGGTTTTTGTTTTGCACAGAGTGGTAAGTGCCTGAAATGTGCTGCCCAGGGGAGGTTGTGGAAGTAGATATGAGACCAATATTTATGAAGCCTTGACAGGCGAATCCACAGGCGGTGGATGGAGGGATATGGACCATGTCCAGGTAGCAAGGATTACTGTGAGCTGAAGGGTCTGTTCTTGTGTTATACAGTTGTATGTAACATATGTGTTATACGATATGATAGGATCGATACGATAGAACTTTATTTATCCCAGGAGGGAAATTGATCTGCCAACAGTCACAAACTGCATGAAATTAGAGTGACGAGTGGAAAGGCTTGGGGGATGTGCAAAGATTGGGGGGGGGGGGGAAAGGGGAGTCAGTCTCAGTCTACCCCACGACAGAAGGGGTATCCAAGTGTTATGCTGATATCATGTCTGCACATATTATTCAATGGAGACAGAGAGATCCAGAAAATGGAGAGAAGTGTCAGAAATGGTGGAAGTGAATTTGACATGGGGTAGAAGGTGGGAGCGAAGGTGATAACATTAGCATCTTCTGCACGAGTGCCGGAAGAAGCAGCAAAGCAGTTGTCAATGGAATGGAGAAAGAATTGGGGAGTGGTACCAGAAAAGGTTTGGAACAGGGTCTGTTAAAAAAACAGTAATGGCTAGAGTTCATGCAGGTGCCCATGGCTATACTTTTGATTAGTAGAAAGTGAGCAGAGTCAAAGAGCAGTTGTACAGGGTAAGAACAAGTTTGTCTAGGCAGATGAGAGTGTTGGTAGAAGGGATCTTTGTTGCAATAAGAAGCAGAGGGTGTTGCTATCTTCCTGAAGGGAGACAGAGGTTTAAAGATTGGACTTCCATAGTGGAAATTGAAAGTTGTCAAAATGGTGGAGAGCATGCACGGTCCTGTATGTTCCTGGGAAGAAGCTGGTCAAGAGGATAGGATAGAGTCAAGGTAAGGTGAGATAGATTCAGTGGGGCAAGAGCAGACAGTAACAATGGCCCAGGCAGTTCTGTTTATGGATTTTGGGTAGAAGATAAAACCGAGTCTGAAGAAGGGTCTCGATCCGAAACATCACCCATTCCTTTAATCCAGAGATATTGCCTGTTCCGCTGAGTTACTCCAGCATTTTGTGAATATCTTTGGTGTAAACCAGCATTCTGCACTTCCTTCCTACAGGTAACAATGGCCCACCAGGACACTCCTGTTTGTCCCGTACATCAATGATTGATGGCATCGTAAAAAGAGCACAAGGGAGCATAAAACGTAAAATGACATTGACAGATTAAATAACAGGAAAAAAAGTATTTCAATCGAAGCAAATGTGAAGTCATCCATTAAAGAAATGATCACAGATTTTTAAAAGTGAAAAGACGGAAGTAGCAGAAGTCTAAGGGAATTCCATGTACACCGTCACTAAATAGTGACAAAAATGAAAGATTGATTAATTGATTGATACTTTATTGTCACATGCACCTGGTGCAGTGAAATTCTTTGTTTCACAAACAATACAAGTGTGCAAAGGGCCGCCATGTACAGGGCACCAACAAAGGTAATGAGGAACAGATATTAGTCTTTAAACATGGAGGCGTATAGGAGGCTGCTTTGCTACAGCTGTACTAAATCTGGTGACATCACATCTCCACACTTAGTTCTCCCAGTCGCAGTTGACATGGAGTATATCAGCATTGAAAGAATCTAGTGCAGAATCATCAGAATTGTTTTTAGAATTCCATGCACTAACTTGTCCAGAAAGAATACATTAGCGAGGCTTTTAATCACTAAAATACAAAAGTTTGACGGGCCAAATTAAAATAGACTCTTTTTTTGTTTACTTAGGGTAGTAACGAAAAAGGAAAATAACCTGAAAATTCTGAGAAAGAATTATTCAGGCCATACTGAGAGAAGCTAGCTGCTGCATCATCATGTGGAGCTATGGAACCGTCTCCCACACACAAAAAAAAATAGTTAATGCAAATTCAGATTATAATTTTACATTTGAGATAGATTGATGTTGAGGACTGAGAAATGTGGAGGAGTTCTGGGCGTTCGGTTTGGAGAGAAGCCGATGTTTTTTTTGTCCTGGGGATGATTAGGATGGTTGTGGGCAGGGCAGGGCAGAGCTGGTATTTAACACTGGGCTGTTTTCATTGGGCGTCGTGCTGCTGTTGCTGGGGTCCGGAGAGGAAGAGGCCGGCGCTGATTAGTGCAGCAATGGTGGCTTTGTTCACAGGGGAAGCTGCAAGCAAGCGTTGGATACAAACAGGAGGAAAGGCTGAAACGAAAACTCTGTAGGAATTGGGAAAAGGCTTACGACTCCCCTGGCATAAATTTAATTTTTTTTTTTAAAACAATACAATTTTTTTAAAGATAAAAATAAAAATAAATTAAAACTCCCCTGGCATCTGGAGTCATTTGTTGCAGGAAAAGTATCAGAAGATTTTCGTTACAGTGGAAGATCAAGGATATTTTTTGTCATTTTAAATATTGTGGTTACCTTAACCCCTGCCATATTACAAACTGCAATCAACTTAGAGTCTTACAATGTGCAGGAAGGAACAGCAGATGCTGGTTTACATCGAAGATAGACACAGAATGCTGGAGTAATTCAGCGGGACAGGCAGCATTTCTGCAGAGAAAGAATGGGCGATGTTTCAGGTCGAGGGTCTGAAGAAGGGTCTCGATCTGAAACGTCCCCTATTCCTTTTCTCCAGAGTTGCTGCCTGTCGTGCTGAGTTCATCCAGCATTTTGTGTCTATCTTTAGAGTCTTACAATATGTAGAAACAAAGAATTGCAGATGCTGTTTCATATCACAGATAGACACAAAGGCAGCATCTCTTTCGACCTGAAATGTCACCCATTCCTTCTCTCCAGAGATGCTGCCTGTCCCACTGAGTTACTCCAGCACTTTATGCCTATCTTCGAGCTTTACAGCACGGAATTAGGCTCAAGATAGACACAAAAAGCTGGAGTAACTCAGCGGGACAGGCAGCATCTCTGGAGAGAAGGAATGGGTGACATTTCAGGTCGAGACCCTTCTTCAGCTTTTTGTGTTTATCTTCGGTTTAAACCAGCATCTGCAGTTCCTTCCTACATGGAATTAAGCTCTTTGGCCCAACTTGCCTATGCCAACCAAGATCCCAATTGCCTGCATTTGGCCCATATCCCTCTAATCCTTTCCAATCCATGTACCTGAAAAATATCTTTTGAAATGGTGATTATTGTAGCCTCAACTACCTTCTTAAGCACTCGTTCCATATAGCTGCAGCCCCCTGTGTAAATGTGTTCCAGAACTAGCTATGTTAACATTTTTTGCAATAAGCACCATCAGCTGATGCAAAGTGTTTTTTTTGCTAGCTAATTGAATCATCCTAAAGTGTAATTTCCCCATGCGATCTCTGGTGTATATGAAACCGGTGCTTGCAACATGCTCGTTACTTGATTATTTTCCTTCTGTTGCTCAAATGGCTTTGTTCTATGTTGAAGGGAACATTTCAGATTTTTAAAAAAAATTGGTGTAGATCGTAACCTTCTCCCTCATCACTATCATACTGCCGTATCACCAGACGCTGCCATGTATTTGTCATCCAAATATGCTTTTCTCATAATTAATTGGTTCGCTTTAATAAACAGCAGTCATGCAATTTTCAATTACCTTTGTGTTTTGTATCTATGTTACTTTGTTGGCCGCTACTCAGTCCAACAGAGCCAAAAACGCCTAGGGAAGGCAAACTTCGATAAAAATGGCCAGAACACTCATAAACAGAATCATACATGAGCAAAGGAGGAAATGCAGAGTGCAGAATGTAGTTCTCAGTATTGTAGCGCATCAGTTCCATACACAAAGTCTAACGTCCTTAATGGGGAAGAGTTGAATCGGATGGTACCCTAGCTTATGGAACGATCGTTGGGAAGCCTAATAACAGGGGAAGACACTGTTCCTGAGTCTGGAGGTGTGCACTTCCGAACTACTGTACCTTCTGTCAGGCGGGAGCAAGAGGAAGAAGGAATGACAGGGATGGGACAAGTCCGATTATGTTGGTTGCTTTTATGAGGCAGCGTGAAGTGTAGTTGGAGTCAATTGTGGGGTGTTTGGTCTGTGTGATGGACTGGGCTGCATCTACAACCCTGCAATTACTTGTGGTCATGGCAGAGCTGTTACCAAACCAAGCTACAATGCAACCTGCCTCTTCCATGGTGCATTTGTAGAATCTTCTGTAGAGGTCTGACAGCAGTATTAGGGTACGAAAGCTATTGAAGTTTAAGAACTTTCCCAAAATTGCGTAAAATGGTTGTGTTAGAATCGGAGACTTACATACCATTGTTGACTTGCATGGGAATTTATTTTTTTAAGTTCATTGAACACAATCATCCATCCTAGTGTCCATATGCACCGTGGCTGCTTGTTTACCTGTCTTGTTACCTGCATTGCACACACTGAAGTCCCTCACTTACTGGAGATGGATCAGTTTCTTTGAACCTTGTGGCACTTTGACAGTTGTCATTGCAGCTGATCAATATGCAGCAGCAACCATGGAACAAATTTAGTAGCAGGACACAGGAATATACATATGCCTTCAGCACTGATGCAACACAACACGAAGTAGCAAATTTCATCTCCCTCTGCTGCCTACTTTAGTGGAGTGTAACAGCAAACTGGAGGTGGAATGCTCCAGTGAACACTGATTCCATAAAAGGGAAAGAAATGGATCTCCAGCAAAAACTATAATGGGAAAGATGAAAAGGAGAGAAGTATGGTTTAAGAATTGGAAGAAAGATAGCCAGGACACAGAACAATATGGAGAAAAACATACAGTACTAAAAGACAACCAAGGTTAAAGCCTTCACCATTGAGGTTATGATATGCAGTAGTCTGACAAATACATATTTTGATTGTACTGATTGTGGTTATTAATTAGTTATTAAAAGTTTGTATTTGGGTTTATGTAACTTGCACACAGGTGACCTTAAGAAGATGCTGATCCATAGCAAGTAAAAGCATGTATTCGATAGGAGTAATTCTCCTCATGCAACAATTACAGAATATCACGCCCAGGGGGATGTCAGAATCAGCAAGTAGGTGAAAAACAGCAACTTAAGGTGAAAAATTTCAAAGACAAGAAGACTTAAGTGCATGAAGTTGCACACTTGAATTTGTATGCAATTATAAGAAGCATTGAACAGATCAAGGAGTATCCATGGGGAGAAATATAAAACTGACTTTTCAGGGGAAGAATCCTTCATCAGACCTGGAATCCTTCATCAAGAGTGGGAAAAAAATACACTTCATAGAGAGGAAGAGGTGAAGAAAACAAATGTATGTCTGTGAGAGGGAGCAGACTAATTATGTCAAGGTAACAATTAGTTTAAAAAGGGAAGTTAGAAACAGAAAAGAATAGAATCAAATTAAAATTTAAAGGAACAGCAGCATCTATGGAGACAAAAAAAAATCAAAATTAAAAAGTGTTCATCTGAAATAGCTAAATTCAATATTAAGTCCATTAGGCTGAAGTATGTTCAAACAGAAAATGTAGTGTTTAACTTAAGTTGGGCATCATTGGAGCAATGTCAGAGGCCAAAGCTAGACTGGGAGTTGGGTGGTTAATAGTGGCTCAATACACATGGCTTCCCTTTGCAGGATTTACACAAACTTATTTTTAGAAGGCTCATAATGGATTTTGACTATTTAGTCCACAAGTGTGACCCTGTGTTTTCTGTCACCTGTCACTTTAATTCTCCTTATTCCCTATTTGATTATTCTGTCTTCAGCCACCCATTCTGATCCAATGATTTCCAATGTAAGATCAACTAAAAACATCCTCTGTTCGAGCATGTTGCTGCCCTCAGAACTTGATAATGAATTTAACAATTTCTGTTAGTAGCTGCTTTTTCCACTTTCAATTTATTTCTATTTTCTTTTACTTTTCAAGCTGCTATTTTATAAAGTGATTGTTACGTTGACAAATTTAATCTGCACTCCCTTTTCAACATTCCCTTTGCTGATTACAGCACATGTCCCTTCTGCACTTAAAACACTGTTTTCACACTTTTTTCCATTTGGATGAAGAGTTCTCGACCTGAAACACAAATCTTTTCCCTCAGATGCTACTTGACTTGATATGTGCTTACAGCCTTTTCTATTTTTGTTTGAATTCCTACCAACTGCAGTTTTATGGCTCAATTACTGCGTGAATTTATAACTAGTCAATTTTATAACTGTTTATATATTGTGCCATTGTAATTAATTAATTCCATAAGTTCACATGTAAACAATTACTTGGTTATATGGGGTTCACTTTATTTTAAAGGGGAAGATGTGAGGTTTTTTTAAACATGTTTAAAATTACCTTTAAGAATTGAGTGTACCAAGTGGTTTCACCTTCAAGCACTGTTGAACTGCATACTGTTGTTCAGTTTGAGAATAACTAATAATAATAATGCATTTTATTTATATAGCGCTTTTCTTATACTCAAAGACGCTTTACAGAGATTTTGAGAACATAGGGAAATGAATAAATAGATAAATAAGTAAATAAATAAATGAACAGAGAAAGGAGACAGAAGGTGAGGTGACCTTCAGTGGTTGAAGGCAGTACTGAACAGGTGAGACTTCAGCGATGTTTTGAATGTGGTGAGTGTGGAGGAGTCTCTAACGGTTTGGGGTAGTGAGTTCCATAGGGTGGGAGCAGCGATGGAGAAAGCCCTGTCCCCCCAGGATCTGAGTTTGGTCCGGATGTGGGGGGATAGGAGATTGGCAGCGGCAGAGCGGAGGGTGCAGGTGGGAGTGTGCCTGTGGAGGAGGTCGGTCAGGTAGGATGGGGCCAGGTTATGGAGGGCTTTGTAGGTTATGAGGAGGATTTTGTACTGGATTCTCTGGGGGATGGGGAGCCAGTGGAGTTTATAAAGTACGGGGGTGATATGGTCACGGATCGAGGTGTGTGTGAGTAGACGGGCAGCGGAGTTTTGAATGTATTGAAGTTTATTGATGATTTTTGAGGGTGCGCCATAGAGGAGGCTGTTGCAGTAGTCCAGACGGGAGGTGATGAAGGCGTGGATGAGGGTTTCTGCAGCTGTGGAGGAGAGGGATGGACGGAGACGGGCAATGTTTTTGAGGTGGAAGAAGGCTGTCTTTGTGATGTGTTTGATGTGTTTGTCGAAGGAGAGGGTTTGATCAAGGATGATTCCAAGATTCCGGATGTGAGGTGAGGTGGATACTGGGAGACCATCAATGTTGAGGATGAAGTTTTGGTCAATAAAGCAATGGTCAATAAAATTGTCAATGGTCAATAAAACTATGGTCAATAAAGCAAGAGCTACCCTCTAAGTGTTAGAAATGTAGTGATTCCAAAGAAACTACTCCAGTTCACGTAATTTTGAATGACATCACTTTTATTATTTTCTATTACAAAATCTATTGCAGGAACACAGAAGCAATGAAAGGCCGATGGTCATGATCTCACTGAATGACAAAATAGACTTTAGGAACTGATCATTAATTAGCTGCACAGAGCCACAGGAACATATGTACTTTCTGAAATAGAGTCACTGTTACAACGCAAGTTACACAACATACAACGTGTGCAAAACAAACTACCACACAACACAATATAACAACAAATACAGTGTTTAGTATTGAGTAAAAATCTTTACATTTTTCTTTTTCTTTTTCCAAAGCACTTTACATGCAATGATGTAGCTTTGTGGTATATGTAACAGAAGAAACATGATAACCAATGTGCACAAAGCAAGTTCTCACCATCAACAACGCAGTTATGTGAAGCATTGGCTCAGGAAAACAGCATCTATCATCAAGAATCTCCACCATTTGGGCTATGCCTCCTCTCACTGCTACTGTTAGGCAGGAGGTACAGAAGCTTGAAGTGCTATATCACTAGGTTCAGAAACACCTACTTTTCTGCAGTCATCAGGTTCTTGAATCAACCTCTGCAACCCTAATCATAGCTCAGCAATGGAACACTATAGATTACTTATTGGTTTAGTTTATTATTGTTTTATTCACAAAATGCTGGAGTAACTCAGCAGGTCGGGCAGCATCTCGGGAGAGAAGGAATGGGTGACGTTTCGGGTACGTCACCCATTCCTTCTCTCCCGAGATGCTGCCCGACCTGCTGAGTTACTCCAGCATTTTGTGAATAAATCGATTTGTACCAGCATCTGCAGTTATTTTCTTATAATAGTTTATTATTGTCTTGTGTACAATGAAGAGCTTTTGTTTGTGTACTATCCAGTCAAAGACTATACATGAATACCACACCTTACACACACTTGCATACCCTTGCACTACCATAGACTTGTTTTCTAATTGTGTTCCGCATTTATGTCTTGCTTTTGCAGTCTTTTTAAAAATTTCACTGTCTTCTTTAATTTAAGCATTATATATGTTTTCTGTATTGTCTGAACCTATGCGCCTGTAATGCCATTGCAAGCAAGATTTTCATTGTATCTGCATCTTGCTGTACTTGTGCTCGACTAAACTTGTATTTATTCAATATAATGTGATAATTAGCCAGCACACCTGGGATTTCCTACAGGCAAAGTCTCAAGTAAACATCTCATCTGAAAGACCACACCTTTAATAATTTTTAAAAAAACCTTCAGCATTTGCAATATATTTTTCTAATCCTAGATTATTCTTCCCAAGACTTTGAAATGTATCCTATGTGTAGAACTTCAGGAGGTCTTGCGGTACATCCTACGAAATAAGACCAGTATATTGAAAAAATCAAGTTGGTATAAAGTAAAAGCACACAAAGCCAACAGCTGACAGATGCTGTGCTAGATCTTTGTTAGAACAATCACAAATTATTCCCACTGCCTTCCACATGGTTTCCATTGACCTCTCTGTCTTCCTCTTGACTGTGTGTCACGGTTTGAAGTCTTCCCTTATCACAACACGCTTCACGCTCAGGCAACCTTTAAAGACTGAGCTGTTATCGAACCACAAAATGGGCAATGTGGGCAAGTTAAATAAATCTCCACTCCAACTCATTTTGAAGAGACCCTTTTGAAGAAAAGTGGAGCCACCAGGAGAGGGCGCGAACGTAGAACAACAAAGGTCACCAACAAAAAACAAAAAAAACAACATAGGGGGGGGGGGGGGAATAAACAAGATAAACGAGAACAAACCACGCGAAAGAGAGAGAGATAAACACGGAGTTGAAAGCAATAATAATACCTTCTCAGCGTATCAGGGAATAAAGTCAATGGCCAACATGCAGCTTGACAAGAGGGCGGTCACGTGACAGAGTTTGCCCTTTCCTCCCTCCTCCTCCTCCCCCCCCCCCCCCCCCTTTTTCTTCAACCGCCCTAAACTTAAATTAAAAATTCGAAATCACTTCATTATTTTCTGTCGTGTACGGTCGATTTTGGGGATTTCATGAGGTAAACAAGTGTTTTTATTTAAAAAAAGCGGGTGCGATTGCTTTAATAATTGATGCGATGCCCGCCGATGACGTTGAGGGCTGAGAGTGGAAGCGCCATGTTGGAATCGGGCAGAGCTGACAGACAAAAAAGAGAATAAATATAAGACAAAATCGGTCCGAAATCGCCGCCATCACGGGTTCGTTCACAACTATTTTCTCTCGAGCTAGTCTATCGAAGCGTCAGGGCCAAGGATGGACCTTTATTTTTGAGAACCGTAGCCCCCCTGGCTATTATTTATAAAGCTGCGTAGGGAGTTGATTATTTTTTCTTCTCTTCCGTTTGGCCGTTGCTTTGGTGCAAGGGGGGGCAAACAAAAAGTCTTTGGCGTTGTTTTTGCTTTAAAAAAAAAATGCGTTTAACCTTCTTGAGCTTCGCATTGTGTTAAATTGATTTTAAAACGCCCGTTCTTGTCGACGGCTGTTTGGGGGTTTTTTTCGGAGGGGGGGGGGGGGGGGGTTTAAAATGTCTGGAAAAAAAAAAATGATTGCTTAATTTGTGCTGGGATAATTCTATAGAGGGGGACATTCATTGTGGGGACATGTTTGGGTTTGCGCCGTCTCATTCTCTCCGAGGTGACAGGACACTAGAGGAAGAAGCCCAGGCAGCAGTAGCAGAGATGTGTTGTAAATATTGACCCATTTACTCTTCCCTCTCCTCGCCTTAAACCCCAGTTGCTTTCTTCTCTGTCTGGCAGCAAAACCAATTGTGTGTTTTTTTGTTTTGTTTGTGTGTATGTGTATTTTCAAGTGAGTTTTTTTTTTTTGTTGTTTACACTTGTGTGTTTTCTAATCCATCTTGATTTCCGCCTCTAAAGACTAAGTCACTGTAATGTGACGTGCGATGTGTTTTGAGAATAACATGCACTTTTTTTTTTGTTAAATGGCTTAATTACCAGAAATAGTTCGAAGCCATTAATTTCTTGAGTTAATTTCGAATTGTTCATTTTTGTGTAGGATTAATCTGTCGTACAAATAATTCACTCTGCCTACTGCTTACTCTGTTTAATTCTGTTAAGTTTTTGTAATTTAAATTGACGAATACTTGACGGATAATTTAAAAGTAATTAAAATTTAATCTGGTTTTATTATTTGTCAACACAGGTTGTGGATTTTTTAAGTATGCTTTTAATGAGTGGATTCATGGGATATATTGGGGAGAGTAATTGAAGCTAGGTGACATTTTGCTTTTAACTGTTGGAAGAAACATCCAAATGATTAATTTTATCTGCTTTTTTTATTTCCATTTTTATTAAAATATATATTTAGGAGGGGGTGGAGTTTTAATTTGAGGAGGATTTTCCTGTACTGTATTCTGCAGTTTCTTATTCAAAATTTGTGCTCACTTAGGTCCTACATTACAGTTTATCTTTGGGGAGTGGGAGTGGGGTGGGGGATAGAATACATTAGTTCAGGAGTCCTGTGGAAATTTGGCAAGTTCCAAATGTTATTGTACAGTCATCCTATCAAACGCTTATCAATACCATATGCTGCAGTTTGTTGTTCTGATTGGCAGTTCTGAGTTGCCCTCCCATTCTGTATAAACTGAGGGCAGATTTAATAATAATATTGGGTTTGGTCCTAATGAAATTGGACAACTAAAACTTTTGTTGGACAAATAATTCGGTAGGTAAGTTAAGTAGCGACGAGGAATCTGACAAAATACTTATCAGCTTTTGATTCCATATTTTATGATATTCATGAGTTTCAATGCACTAATTGTATTCTATCCACAAGATGAAAGGCTATTTTACAAATTCCGAAAGTAAAGCACATTCCTTGGTGAAAGTAGTTAGCAGTTTGAGTGATTAGGACTGGATTGTTTGTCTAGGTATATCAGTGTAATTATGCTGCTGTTCTTGCATTGCAATTTGTTTCCATTGGGTTTGGTTTTAGGAGCATCAGCAGGATTTTTTTTTGGTGGTAGTGGTCATAATCCAGTTAGACTTGACATGCACTGGTATCTTGATTGGCTCTACCCTGCAGAGCACTGATTTATTGTAATCGTTCAAGGTCTTTCAGTCTTAATGCTTGCAGGTGAGTGCAACAGTAGTTGCCAGCTCTTCAGCTTGTTGCCATAAAAAATTCTGGGCTGGGGAGAACTGTTCAGCCAAACAAAAGAGGGTGAAAACAGCTTCCATCACATCCAACAGAAGTTGATTGATTTTTTTAAAACTAGAATCTGTGCACTCTGTCAACAAAAGGTATTGTCATTCCTCAGCAATGGATAACACTTATCATGGCGAACGTGTAGCCTTGAGCCCCACATTTTGTCTCTGAGAGGTTGTACCACTCGCCTTGGGTGTTGCATTGATGATGAGCCATGGACATTTCTTTCCTATAGGGGCACCATTGATGGGGGAGGGATTTATGCCATTTTCCAGTCATAGCAGCAGGGACAACAGAGACTTGTACCAGCAAGCAAAAGATAATCCTTAATGAGTTATTATGCAATATGAAGATTCTCATCCTGAGAATTCATCCTGACCAATAAACAAGGTATCATTTGTGTTATAGAACAAGTAATATGGATGTGAATGGTCTAATTTGAGGTAGACTGCAAAATTATTTAGCAGAAGAGGACAATATTCAAAAAGATTCACAGGGTTTGTGTTAAATGTGTTCCCTCAATGTAAAGGGTTTAAACTGACATCTGGAGCTTGATCCCATGTGCAGGTTGGTTAAAATAATAAGCTCCTGGCAGCTGGAAGGAAGCAAAGAATGATGTTGGTGGTATTGAAACATTTGGCTTGAAAATGTGGTATGAGGTAAAAATCCCCATCAGTCGGGCGTCTGCTTGAAGATCCATACCACCAGGACTAGAAACCTGCCTTTGCATGATGCTATGTTTTTTGTATGAGAATGGGATACATGCGTGCATCTTATCAGTACAATGGAATAGGGCACAGTCAAGGACTTAAAGGGTGAATGCAAATTTCTGTTGAGAATGGCAAGTGAGTTGAGGGACTTAAGTGGTAAGACCAAAGAAATTTAGTTTGTTTCTCTGAGCAAAGAAGGTAAAGAACACATTTTTGACAGATGCCGAAAAGCATGAATCATTTTTTTCCCTTGGCCGTAGAATCAGTAAGATGGATTTAATGTGATTGGACTAGTAGATGCAATCGGTGATTTTAGCAATGTGCTCATTTAGAAAGGACAAAGAAAATGGAGTTAATAGTTTTAGGAATAAAATTGTATAAATTGGCAAGATGAGTACAAGGAGAAAGACTGGAGGAGCACAGTTAATTGGATATTGCTACCAACAGACTGATTATCGGTGCAATGACAAAATGGCCCTTGTTAATTTGTAATTCAATATTTTTCACTGACGGTGCATTCTAGTGATATGATTTTGAAGATGTTTGTTATTTTTATTGGCTAATGACTTGAGACTCATCAAATAATTGGTATAAATTCAGAAATTAATTGTCTGACATTTATTTCATTGGATTTTTTAAGTAAAATGAGAACGATGGTTGGAAATTTGATTTAGACTTCAAAATTACTGTAGTACTGTGCCCAGTGAATAGGTAATTTTCTTTATGCCAATTTTCCCTTGCAATTGTAAAGAATCATTTAAATTTGATTTTTGTTTTGCTTAATAGTATTTTGACTCTGCAATATTTGTTTTAGATAAGTTTGGACAAATTAATGAAATGAAATAATAATGTTTTATGAAATGAATTGCAAAATCAAGATGGCTGGATATGTTGTTCCTAAATATTTTAAGGTCTTTAAATGTCCCTTTCATTTATTTTTCTTTCTGAAAGGTTTTTGTGTTTACCCCCAATGCCAAGAATTTGGTCTTGTCTGATTTCAAAATAGCAGATTTTCCAACGATTTATCAGTGTTGGGCCATAGGCACTGGTTTTTAGCCTAAATTAATTTCTGGCGATGTTATTTTAATAGCAAGTTGTAATGTAGCATTTTTCAATCGAAGATAGACACAAAAAGCTGGAGTAACTCAGCGGGACAGGCAGCATCTCCGGAGAGAAGTATTGGGTGATGTTTCGGGTCGAGGATTTATGAGAAACAAGAGGCTTAGAAAAACAGAGGCAGTTAGAAAAACAGGCAGTCTGTGGTAGGCCATAAGATCTCATGTCTGCTTTGTCGATGTATCAATAAAATTATGACGTATCCTTTTTCATGTGCAATTATCATTTTCCTTGATTCACATTTTCCTAATCTTTCAACCTGTGTTGAAGGTATTCGACAACTGAGGTTTTGCACTTATCCACATGAGCGACTTTTCAAAGATGAATAATCACAGTGAAGAAAATTTGTTTCACTTTGGTCTTGAATTTTGTGACTATAATTAGACAAGCGAAAGGAATTGCTTTAAGCATTTACCCTCTGTAGTCCTTGTGGAATTTTGTGTTACAATAAAATTGCATTTCATTTTTCTGAGCCAATCAATCCTGCCCAATCTCCTGGAATCATCTAGCCAAACTATATTGCACCATCTCTAAGTAAACAACCTTCCTTGGATTAGAGACCAACCAAAAGCCCTGCCAATTTTTTTTTTTGTATTCTTGAGCTCTACCCTTTTTGCAATAAAGACAATTGTATAATTTACCTTTCTAATTGCGAATGTTTGTTTGCCCATTATCTTTTTTTTAACCTGAGGTCTCTGGTTATTTGCCATTTTTGCCCACTAAATCGGCCCAAATTCAGGGTGTGTAACATGGAGGTTTGAACCAGCTGCACACCCAAATGTTGTACTTGCAGTTCCACGCCCCACACTTTTTTGGATAACATCTTGATTCCTAAAGCCAGCTCTTGATCTTCAAGACCCTGACGGGCACATGGCCTTCCAGTTGAAATGGAAGATGTCCAATGATGGCTGAAAGTCTAGAATTGTCTCTTAATACTATTAAAATTCACCAGTAATTACCTTTTTTTAAAAAAGAGGTTACATAGATTTAATTTTAAATTGATTTAAGTTTTTAAGTTAACTAAATACATTTTAAATAATTTGATTTAAAAAAAAAAAAAAAAAAAATGTAAGTCATCTGAATCTTGCCCCACTCCCTCGGAGCATTGAATAGGGAAGACTGATTCTATACCTGGTTGAACTTTCAGGTTGAGCAGACAGGTTTCCGTCTGTGTACCTGCTGCTTAACTGATTTATGGTATTACTGGGCTTCATGAACAGTCCTTTGTTAGAGCACGGGGTGAGGGCCTCTTTTGAAAGTTCAGGAAATAGGAATTGGCTCAAGTGGTTCTCAGAAGTGCGTTGGGCTATCAGTCTGGCTTTCCAACAAGAACTGCTTGCAACTTTGATCTAGATATTTATTCAGTGGTTACCTTGTCTATATACCCAATTGTACCTTCAAATACTAAATGCTGTTTCATAAAATCATGCTGCCTCCAGCCAATATTGTAGTGGTGTGTCTTGCCATTTCTTTGGGGAAAGATTCCAACTGATGTCGGGCTAACCTTTTGGGATCTTAATCTCTCAACTACTTCATTATCATTTTATTCTGCCCTTGATTGGCCGTCTAATTTTGATGTTAAGTTCATAAACTTATTTTAAGATAGTCGCATTTTTTTGTTCCTATTAGTTATATTTGGTTTTTTTTGCCAGAAACATGAATTGTAAAGGCAGAAAGTCAGTCCTTTTTAAAATGGCCTCTTTGGCTGAAAAAACACATCCTGAGTTTTGAATGTGCACTTTTCTGAACTAATGGATTTTGAAGAACTAGTGCAGACTTTTTAAAAAAAATGCTGAAAATAATTCCATTTGGGCAGCATCCATTGTGGGAGAAATGGTTGACATTTCAAGTTGATAACTTTTAATCAGAATTACAAAATCAATCCAGAAAAGTTACGGAAAATGAAGGTTTGGTGAATGGGTCACATACTCCCAGGTTGCTTTGTCTTAGTTGCTGGTAACATATTGTTAATGTGTTCCATGTATAAATGGAGGAGACAAATTATGATATTGGATAAGTATCATGCAGTATATGAAATTCAGAATTGACTAAATGATTCCTTCTCTCCAGAGATGCTGCCTGTCCTGCAGGGTTACTCCAAATTTGTGTGTCTATCTTCGATTGTTATGTATGCTGGAGTAAAAAGAATAGTTGAATTTGGTGTTGAGGAAATACAGTACATCGGAATCTGTACATCAGTTGTTCCTAATTCAGAAGTATTCTGAAAATTAGGAATGGCAGCATGAGAATGGATCATGAAATACAATGCATAAACACCATGTAGTGGGATTGTTGAACTTCCTAATGATGTGAACCTTTTTTAATTAAGATTGCCAAAGATGGTGGGGGGGACTCTTGTTGCTATTAGTAGGTTTAAATGCTTGTTTCTAAACTTATTTTTTTAAAGCTGTTTAATTGCTTACAGGTGGAAGTGAAAACATTCAATACCTTTTTTTGAAAAAGGACTTATGCGGAAGAATATTGTCTACGAAGCATCAGTGCAAGTGACTGCTTGACTTTTTAAAAAGACTCATACGAGTGCTTGCTTTGATTGCAACGGGAGGACTCGTATATATTGAGCGAACTTTATTATCTCTTCATTTGAAGAGGTTTAAACTATTACAGTTTCTGTATGAACATTGGGCTGTAAACTGAACTTGCATATACATATATATATATAAATATATATAAAATGACCACAGCCAGGACGGAAAATCCCATTATTATGGGTTTGTCTACTCAGAACGGGCAGTTGAGAGGCCCACTGAAATCCAGTACAGTCCCAGGAGGTGTGCCACCACAGCAAGTCGCACAGACCAATCAACAGCTACAGCAACTAAAAAATGCCAGCACACTTAATGGCACTCAGCAGCAAGCACATACAACCAGCAGTACTATCAAGTAAGTATCTTTTAAAATCTTTGAAAGATAGCTTTATTCTGATTGTGAAGGTTTGTCACGTTTTTTTTGTTGAATTATTTTCTTAATGTATTTAATTTGCCTCATGATTTACTGTGTATTAGTATGTAAATTGCCAAAGGATTTGGGTATTTAGCTGGAATGTCCTTTTGGAAATGTAATAGCCGTTGTAATATACCAAAACAAGATTGTCAATTTGCGACAGGAAGATCCCACAGATGTAATTGAAATAATGCTCATCTCGCAGTCATAAGATTTGTACAGCCTAGAAACTGGCTCCTTGGCCCAACTCATCCATGCTGACCAGATTTTATAGCAAAGCTAGGTCCATTGCCTGCAATTGGTCCATAGCTCCTGAAACATTTCCCATCTATACCTGTCGAAATGTATTTTAAATATTGCCATTGTATCCACCACCACATATTTCTCTAGCAGCTTGTTCCATATATGCATCACCCTCTGTGTGGAGAAATTGCTTTGCAGGTCTCAATTTTTCCCTCTTGTCTTGAATCTATGGCCTCTAGTTCTGGACTCCTACCTTGGAAAAAGACAGTGGCTTCTCATGATTTCATTAGATCTCTATAAAGCCACCCCTCAGCATCCTATGCTCCAATAGGAGAAAGTCCCTGTCCCTACAGCCTCTCATTATAACTCAAGTCCTTGAGTCCTGGTAATATCCTGGTGATTCTTTTCTGCATCCTCTGTAGCTTAATGGTCTTCAGCAGTGTGACCAGAACTACACGCATTACTCCAAATGTGGTCTCACCAATGTTTTGTACAGTTGTAGGATGACGTCCCAACACCTGTACTTGATGCATTTGCTGATGAAGGCAAAAACGCCAAATGCTTTCTTCATTGTCCTGTCCACCTGTGCCACTACTTTAAAGAAACTGGATCTGTAATTAAAATCTCTGTTCCACACAGCCCCAGTCTTGTCAGAGTTCAGCTCCATCTGCCATTCTTGGCCCACATCCCTTGATGATCCGGATTCTTTTGTAAACTTAGATAGCTTTCTTTGCTGTCATTCTACCATTAATCGTGCTGTAATCTGCAAATTTATTCAGTGCATTAACTGCACTGCCATATAAATCATGAATATAGATGACAAACCACAGTGGATTCATCATCAATCCCTGTGGCCCAACTCTGGTCACAGACCTCCAATCAGTAAAATAACCCTCCACTACCAAGCTCTGACTCCTTCCACAAAGCCAATTTGAATCCTAGTGTCTTTCTTGCCCTGGATCCTCTATGATCTTGGTATAGTGTTGGCGGTTAATGGATAATTATTGGCAATGGTGTCAACATGATTGATTCTATTCACTCTACTTGGGTAATATTGCCCTATTCAACATCTTTTAATAATTAGTTATGGCTATCATTTTTCCTTCCCTATTTTGTCCCCTTTAAATGGTGATCATTTCTTATGTGATCATTCCTTAAGTTTTTTTTGCTCATTGTCATGCCAACACTCTTGACATTGCAGTTACTTAATTACCCTTCTTAATATCTGACTGCCTTTTCCCTGTTCTGTATTATTTTCCAAATACCATCTGTTTGGTGCTTTTTATCTAAGAACCTTTTGGAAATAGTTTTATGTAACCACTGATTTTTTTTAAAAAAACAGTAATTTGAAATTGTTGGCATGGACAAGGTTGTAGGAGAGTTCTGTTTCCCAAAGATATCTCAATATTTTTAAGCTATTTAGGTGAATTTAAATTGCATATTATCATCCAGTTTCTTTTTAAAATATGGAAAATAATGTGCATCACTCCCAGCGTAAAATTATTTTTCCTGTCAAGATTTTGGCTAAATGTTTTTATTTCATTCCATTAAACTATTTCTGACATTTGAGCTGTGAATTATGTGAAGCACTGCCAGTGGTACTGTCTGATTTCCTTCATTTGCCATAACCATATGTAATAAGACTTTGAGGAAGAGTAGGGGTAGAGAGCCAGTAGTTGCACAATTCTGGAATTTCCAGAAATGAGAAAACTACAGGTACTCCCCAGGTTACGATGGTTCGACTTGCGATAGTTCGACTTTGCGATGGTGCAAATGGCAGGGACCCGTAGCGAGCCGCCGCTCACTTCTGGACTCATGATTGCGTGTTTTCAATGCATTTCGACTTACGATACTTTCGGTTTCCGATGGGTTTCTTGGAACGGAACCCCATCGGAAGCTGAGGAGTACCTGTATCTACAAATGCGAGAAATACATAGAATTTAAATTATGCATTCTATAATTTGAGTTGTAAAAATATCTATTCTGCTAAAAGCAGTAATAATTTTCCTTACTTTTTTTTTGGATACCCATTACTGTGAAAGGCAAAGGATCGGGCATATGCATGTATATGGAAGATCCTGAGAATTTTTTTAAATGTAAAAGCTCATTATTTTATCGGTTCCAATCTTCTCTTCAGCACTTTTCTTTGATTTGTAATTATAGTGGTTAAAACTTTGAGTTGAGCATCTTCCTTTTGTGCCTTAACAAAACTTTGGGGTTAACAAAATGGGGCTTAATGTAAGCATTTTGTCTCATTTTCTATAGACCAGGTGATGACTGGAAGAAAAGTTTAAAGTTGCCTCCAAAAGACAGGCGGATGAAAACTTCGGTAAGAAGCCTACTATTTTTCTCTAATTTAGACCATTCTAAATTGCCTGTTTGTTGCCTTTTTAAATTGTCATAAATCAGGACATTGTGAGTATGACTTATTTTTCTAGATGGAATTTGTTTTCCCACATTCAGTCCAACCTTGATGGTTAATGACCAATCTTGAAGGCCACTCTGTAATTTATCATTATGATACCTTGAAGTTGGAGGAAACATGTACGTGAATGTGGAAACTTTTATTTTTAGTAATTGGACTGTTGCAGCTTAATAATAGTTACTTTTGTTAAGTCTTGTCTCCATAAGTTAGGGCAACAGATAACGTGATTATTAGTGCTTCTCTGACCTTGATTTCTACAACTAATTTCTGTCAATTTAGGGCAGGCAATTATATTGGCTCGATCATTTATCCATGTATCAGAATATGACATAAAATTCCACAGCTAAGGTTTTAATGGGCTTTTCTAGTAACCAGTTTTGAGAAGATTTTATATTACCGAAAGAATCCTTGGAGCGTAGGAGAATTAGAGATAATCTTAGAGGTTTGTAAATGAGGGGAATAGAAAGGGTGAGTGGACAGCTTTTTACCCAGAGTAGGGGAATCAAGAACCAGAGGACATAGATTTAAGGTGGGAGGGAAAGATTTAACAGGAACCCGAGGGGCAACCTATTCACACAAAGGGTGGTGGGTATATGGAACAAACTCAGAGGAAGTAGTTGAGGCAGGTATTATCACAGCATTTAAAATACATTTGGACATGTACATTGATTCAAAAGATCTAGAAGGATATGGGCCAAACACCATTTATCCACTGCCACTGTAAATTTGGCTTTATAGTGAGAAGTATTAAAAGCAACTTTTATTTTTGTGTCATGCATAAATTAATAATGTTTCAGAAAGTACCTCTGTGATAACTGCAAGGATTTCATTGTTTGGTTTTGACATTTTCAAGTTTTATTTTACTCCTGTCTTACATATTAGCTTCCAATCTATTGCTATTAATCACATGGTAGCCCAAATGATAGAATTCCATATTTTAACTATTGTAACATTGTATATTGATGTGCTGCAAAATCAGCCTTGTTATTTATTTTGATCTTTAGGATGTAACTGCCACAAAAGGAAACGAATTTGAAGATTATTGTTTGAAGCGCGAGTTGCTAATGGGCATTTTTGAAATGGGTTGGGAGAAACCATCTCCAATCCAGGTATGGTATATCCCCTTCATCTTGTATTAGCAGCCTTGTAACAGCCTTGTATTCAGCTCTTCAAGCTCTTGCCTTCTCCCAGGGAAGCAATCCCACTAGTCTTATTCGCCCTCCTTATTTCTCCAAGTTTTGCAACTTACTTGTCCTTGCACATGCCCATCAATTCCTGATTTTTTTTGTTTTGTTTGCATGAGCCAATTGGTCTACCAGCACATCTTTGGGCTGTAGGAGAAAACTTGCAATCATTGCACACCCAGCTTCTGAGATTTGACCAAACCCAGATCACAGGAACGGTGGTGCTCAAAGGATGGTGAGATATTGTACAGATTGGCTATGGTGCATGATTTTTTTTTTTTGATTTTAATATTCTCAACTCTGTGTTTCTCAGGAGGCAAGTATTCCAATTGCATTGTCTGGCAGAGATATATTGGCCAGAGCCAAAAACGGAACAGGTAAAAGTGGAGCCTACCTCATTCCATTACTTGAAAGGCTGGACCTGAAGAGAGACTACATTCAAGGTTTGAATGATTTCTGTATACATCCTCGATTACAGCTACGTCCCCCCAATGTCAGCTCTTTCAGTAATTCCAATTAATTTAGACAGATGATAAAGGGCAGGCTGGAAAACCACTGAGGGCACCATCCTCTGAGCAATATTCAGTTGTGAGTGCTGATCAAGTAGAGGTTTTTTTGGGTTTGTAGCCAGAATGCAAACTGTCACACCATGGGTAGCTCATCTGGATAAGGAAAGGAGAAACTGGCCAGGAGGCAGGACAAAGTATGGCAGTTAATAGGAGAATACAGGTGAGGGGGGGGGGCTGATAGACAGATGGATGTCAGAGATGAAAAGACGGAAGTGTGAGACAAATGGATTGAATTGTGAAGCTAGAGGAAGGAATGTAGGTGGAAAGTGAGGAGGGGAAGAGAAATGAGTGCAGGTGGGGCATGGGGAGAGGGATTTGAGGAGGGGGGGTGTGTATGTTCAGGAACAGAATTGTTCTTGTGCGTCAAAATAAATTCTGGGTGGTAGGTTGTCTCGTTTATGGCAGATTGAACATGTCAGTTTGATGTTTTAAACAAAGCAATCTGAATTTTGCTGGCTCCAACATCGAAAGATTCATGTTCCAAGAACTTAGACATTGCAGGCAACATAAAATCCCCTGGAAGGCAGCTATAAAGTGAAGTCCCCATTGTTGAATACGCTTGACTTTTTTGCAATTAATTGAAATGTTGTTGTTAATTATTGAACATTTTCATTTGATTTATCAATTAATATCAGCTATACTGATGAAGATGGGTCAATGGCAACCTAGTTTTTATTTTACTTTCCATTAAAGCTATGGTGATTGTGCCTACCCGAGAACTGGCACTGCAAGTCAGTCAAATCTGTATCCAAGTCAGCAAACACATGGGTGGTGTAAAAGTGATGGCTACCACAGGAGGAACCAATCTCCGGGATGACATCTTAAGACTTGATGAGACAGGTGGGTATATAGCTCGATAAACTAAGATTGTCAGGTGTTTTTAATCATCTTCAGACTGAAGAAAGGTCTTGAGCCAAAACATCCTCTATTCCTTTTCTCCAGAGATGCTGCCTGATTTGCTGAGTTCCTTCAGCATTTTGCCTATCTTTGTTGTAAACAATATCTTGTTTTTGTTATATCTTAATATTTATTAATTCAGGTTTTTTTAAATGTTGGGTAATGGCAATTTAATGCTGAAAGGACATCGAGTTATTAAAATCAGCAGCTGGAGATGACCATTTAACATTGTATATCTAATTGTTTATTCTGACAAATTAATATACCTTATTAATATATCAGCATTAAGCATCTTAACTGCTTAGTTGAGCAATCCACAAACCAGACTCTTACCATGTGTGTTATAGTTGCATTAAACAAGATTGCTAATCTAGTTCATCTAGTGTCCTTTGTCTTTCATTGTGAATGTGTACTTGAAACTGCTGTTAAGAATTTGTTTTGTTAAATACAGTCCATGTGGTGATTGCAACACCTGGAAGAATCCTGGACTTGATTAAGAAGGGTTTGGCTAAAGTGGACAACATACAGATGATTGTACTTGATGAGGTAACTTAGTTAAAAATGCAATTTTCTTCTGATAACATTCTAAAAAAAGATTAACTTGGAATTTAGAATGACTCTTGGGTGCAGTTGTATATTGTAGTAGTTTTATTCATCTAGAAGTCTTGATGCACTCTGAAACTAATATCTTCACACAGAGTGCTTATGTTTGATTAAAGTTTACAAGTAGATAATCCTCTGTCAAGCATTTTTGGAGAGAAACAGTTGGGTTTTATTAATTGATTGACCGTTGAAGGTGAAGGCCACCATATTTCACCTTTACCAGCCTATCCACAGGATGCTGCCATTTACTGTATATTTTCCTCTTGCATTTGACTTTACAAAATGCAATACCTCGTCTGGATTAAACTCCATTTGATAGTTTTCCAATTAATCTTTTATGGCATCTTTTGACAAACATCCTCGCTGTCTACAACTCAACTCATTTTCATGTAATCTACTGCAAATCTGAAATAAAAATAGAAAATACTTGCAATATAAAATACAGATCTGCAATACTTTTTCCATAGTGTTACCGGACCTGAATGTTTCCAGCATTTATGTTTACATTTAGTTGGGTTTTATTACTGGATTTTATCAGATCTTGGTACAATAGCAATGGAATTTACATTTGGCTTGTGATTAAAGCTGGTATTGGTAATAGTGGCCATCACTATTATTGTAATTAATGTAAACCAAACTGTTTGTAAAAACTTGTATTTATGTAGGTTTGCT
The DNA here is from genome assembly GCF_053455715.1 of Rhinoraja longicauda. Taxonomy (NCBI): domain Eukaryota; kingdom Metazoa; phylum Chordata; class Chondrichthyes; order Rajiformes; family Arhynchobatidae; genus Rhinoraja; species Rhinoraja longicauda. Next base: position 4,385,007 of record NC_135984.1, read on the forward strand.
TCTACCATCCCAAAAGTTTAATGGTTCTTTTAACTGTAATAATGATATGAAAGCAGCATTGAGGAGCTTTGGGGATATATTTATTTTCCATGCATACTGCATCTACTTTATCTCAATTACTGTATTCAAAATATTTTTTTGGAAAGTCTTGCTTTGTACATTAATAAATTGATACTGTGTGTTTCTCTATTTCATTAGCGAGCCTGTTCATAATGTGACCAATTACTGAAAAGTCAGCAAGCCTGAAGGGTCGTCCCTTTATTATTAATATTTTGTCCTATTCATTTTTTTGACCTCTAAGTACCTGGTTTAGCAATTCTGTTCTGCAGTCGCAAAGTTGTAACACTGAATCTTCCTGGATTATTTATTTAGGCAGACAAACTACTGTCACAAGACTTTGTACAGATGATGGAGGATATAATTTCTACATTACCAAGAACCAGACAGATACTGCTTTACTCTGCCACGTTCCCACTCAGTGTACAGAAATTCATGGTAAGAATTTACTGCTTGAAACCAGTTTCATAAAACTTGCTTCAGTTTAAAACATGTTTCTGCCATCCTAGCATGTAGGTCTTAATTTTTGCTATTTTAAGGTAAACTCGGGCAGTATACTGTTGCCATCTGCTTACCATAATTTTTTTTTATGCCGGGAAGAAAATTGAAGATAGTGTGGAACATGTTTTCTGCAAGTTATAATTGGCACCATTGTTGACATTTTGCCAAGAAGCATCATGAAAGGAAATGTAAAAATAGTTCTTCATTATACAATTGCATAACATAATGCTGATGAAGAACTTGCATGTTATTTGTAGAACGCTTACCAATAATAATTAAGAGCCTGGTATTTTTATTGTAGTTAAAGGATGATGTGGAGGACATCCTTTGGGTTATTATTCCATTTTGCTCCTGTATGCAAATACCTGAGTAAAGCTGCTGTGAGAACATTTCAGATCTGTTGCAAGCATCTGAAAGAATGTCCATCAGTGATTTATTATTGAATCTCCATTTTGAGTTAACATTTAATTTAGTTGGGCTGCTTTATTACATCATTCTTAAACTGATTTTAAGCAGATAATCTGAAGTACAATGCACTGATTTGTTGTCTTGGCAGAATTCGCATTTACAGAAACCGTACGAAATTAACCTGATGGAAGAGCTGACATTGAAAGGAGTAACCCAGTACTATGCCTATGTTACTGAACGGCAGAAAGTGCACTGTCTCAACACACTCTTTTCTCGGGTAAGAGGGTGCAAGTGTTCGATTTTCAACATTAACTAAGAGAATAGTTTGATCTTTAGCTATGTTGGAGTTGTACAGCATAAACAAGCCCAGCAGCCAACAACCATATTTTGATTGAAATTGAAGCATGTGTTCTGAACACAAATGCAAAATGAAAGTTGATGTCAAGAGTAGTTTAAGGACAGTTGCTTTATCAAAGGTAATGTCTTCTGATAGTCTGAAGAAGGGTCCTGACCTAAAACGTCACCTATCCATTTTCTGCAGAGATACCGTGTGGCCTGCTGAGTTAGTCCAGCAATTTGTGTATTGGAATAAACTAGCATCGGCAGTTCCTTTATATTACATAATGTCCTCTGATATTTCATAGAGTAGATATGCCTATTTTGAGCAGTAATCAAATGATTGTTGCCTCTTGACACATTTTATCAAAGGCTTGCACCAGGAATTACTTTCAGATTAATTTTTTGCAGCGGAAGGAGACCCAGTGAGTGAAAGTTAATATGAATCGTTCTACAGCATGATATTGCAGGATGCAAGTCCATTGGGATCTGTAGGAAACTTTGAGTGTTCTGTACAACCAGAAGTCAGAGTAGCATTGTTCGTGTTTATTACTTACTCTCTGTTTTAAGAGCGGCATTGGCAAGATTGAAGATCAAATTGGCTGCATCTCGATGTGGTTAAGATATTGATTGAATAGTGACAGCTGAGTGAGAATGAAACAAGGCAGTTATAAATCGGTTTAGCATCTTGACAAACTGTCTTGCATTGTACTAACAGATTTTATTACTTTCAGCTTCAGATTAACCAGTCCATTATATTCTGCAACTCTTCCCAGCGAGTGGAGCTGCTGGCCAAGAAAATCTCTCAGCTGGGTTATTCCTGTTTCTACATTCATGCTAAAATGAGGCAGGTGAGTTAAAAAGAACACAAATTGAAGATGTTTGCTCGTATGAACTGATGACAACTGTTAGGTGGATTTTGATGCAAAGTTTTTTTTTAAATTGCCTGCAATGCCCGTTGTGATCATATAAATTTGTGATGTGCTATAATATGTTGAATTGTTTTAGAAGGGCATGGGGTGGGAAACTAAATTCATTTCATATTTTCTGGAGGATCTGGAACCAATCCAGTTATATAAAAAATTAAGGGGGCCAAGTATCTTGGTTTTCTACTCTTTCTCTCATCTCTCCATCCCCAAAGTTATCCCCTATTTGCTCCTGGGTGGCAATGTTCCACAAATGTCTGTTTTCCAGTACTTGGAAGAAATGCCTTGAACGCGTGGAGATCACGTTTGGAAAATAATTTGACCATCAATGTTTAATATTACAAGCTTTTATTTTCCTATAAAATACTCAAACAAGATTTCTCGTAGTGATTGGGACTAGATTTTGTCTGGTAGGACTTGGTAAGCTTGACTTAAAATGGAAGAATTTTAATAGGGACTCCTTTATATAGAGAATAGACACAAAAAGCAGCAGTAACTCAGCGGGACAGGCAGCATCTCTGGAGAGAAGGGAGGGCATCTCTCCAGAGATGCTGCCTGTCCTGAATTACTCCAGCTTTTTGTGTCGATCTTCGGTTTAAACCAGCTTCTGCAGTTCCTTCCTACACCTTTATATGGAGACGATTAAAAACTTTGATTCTCGCACTTTGTGCTCTTCGTACTGATAATGTGAGGAATACATTATACTATAAATAACCACATTTCTACTTTAATATGTTTTTAAATATACGGTTTTATAAATTATTTAGAATGAACTTCATTTAAGATGAGTTGTCAATTCTTTTCAACAGGAACATCGTAACCGTGTGTTTCATGATTTTAGAAATGGAATGTGTCGCAATTTGGTTTGCACTGGTAAGTATTACAGAAAATCATTTTATTGCAGCGTTAAATTTTGGTTGGCTGCTGTTGACTTTTGTGAAACTTCTTTAGTCATTTTATGTGTATTCTTAGATTGTATGGTTTTCATCTGGAAGGGGAATAGTATTCTAGTCATGTACAAAATAAGAAATATCATTTGATCATCTAAGAGAATCTAATTTGTAGGCTCTAGTTTATTAATTCTCAGACAATTAATTACTTAATTTGGTTTGTTAAAAAAGGAGGTGATAACCATTTGAGTAGATTTACGCTGATTACTTTTAAAACCTAACGGGTAAAGCTCCTAAATTGAGGATACTGCTGGTACTTTGGGTTTCATATTATATTGCCAAACCCATAATCATCCTGGATGTGAGCCCACAATGCAAATAGTGTGGCAAATATATAGGTGCACTCTTTTTCCATTGTGGGATTTCTCATAAAATATCTTTTGGCCTTAAATACATCTGATGAGTAATAAACATACTATTGATAGGTAATAGGTCATATTCTTATTCCACAGTGTCTTCCATTTCCCTCCCCTTCTACTCATCGGATACATTTTTAACCTCGCTGTCTTTTTCCAGATCTGTTCACTCGTGGTATTGATATCCAAGCTGTGAATGTTGTAATAAATTTTGATTTTCCAAAGATTGCGGAGACCTACCTACATCGCATTGGCAGATCAGGTGAGAATAGACCTTTTTATTGTTTTACTTCATAATTCCAGCTTGGCATTGCAGTCAATTCCCGGGTTAATCTTTAGCTATTCTTTCTTCCTTGCTAGTTCCTGTATGCTTTTTTTATGGAATGTGTTTGTCAATGCTTAATATGTGTCAGCAACACCCTGATTGGGGGTTTGGCAGTGTGATAAAAAATTGTGTGTGAACCCAATATTTCCAAAATGATCGAATTAATCAACTGATAGTTTTGTTCCAAATTTAATGTGTTCAATTTTTGTCTTCAGGACGGTTTGGCCATCTGGGCCTGGCAATCAATCTAATCACATATGATGACCGCTTTAATCTGAAGGCCATTGAGGAGCAGCTTGGAACAGAGATCAAGCCCATCCCTGGCAGCATTGATAAAAGTCTGTATGTTGCAGAATACCACAGTGAGCCAGACGGAGACGATAAACAGTAACTTCAAATTAATTTGGTTAGTATTTGAAAGAATTTTAACAGCAACCACTGGTAATGTGATGGTCAGGATTAAGTAGCTATGTTTAAATCTGGAATTGATCCCTAAGTTATGCATGCTATAAAGTGTTCTGCTAGTCATTTCCCTTTCCAGGTGTCTTATGCCATTTGGGTTCATCTGAAGAAACAAGCCAGGATTCTCTTTATTTGAATTCCTGTTACTATTTGTAGGAAAGGCAGAGTGACCTTACAGTAGGCATCTTGCCTTTTTATAGGCAACTTCTTGGCTCATGATGTCCCACGACCCCTTTGCCTTCCAATCAGAACCACCTCTATTGCCCACTTAAGTTCCATGAAATTTGCTGAGATCTGTTTTCATTTCACAACCTCTGCACCAAATTACATCCCATTCTCAGTGACTTTGTATTTCATATCAATTCACCAAGGTCTCTCATTTATCTTCCAACATAATCTTCTCCAGTTCATGAGCACAGTATTTTGCCATTTTATTACTTCATCTTCTCATGCTCATGGAGAGCCCTACCTGACCGCTTCCTTGATTTGCTATGGCTTACATTTTTTTTAAAAAACCTTCCAATTCACTTTTTGTTCCAAAAATGATTGGTAACATTGTGCCAAACACCAAATTTTACCACAACTGATCTCGCAGCCATGCAGTAAAGTTGCCTCTACTTTTAGGATATCTTGTTCTCCATTGATCCATTTTCTTTCTTAATTCAGCTGTTCTCATGCAGCTTTCTGCTCCTTCAATTGCAGTGTAAAGTCAGACATCTATCTAGCTTTTGCCTTTATGATATCTGATACGATCATGAATGAATGAATGAGTTTATTGGCCAAGTATGCATATACAAGGAATGTGCCTGGGTGCTCCACTCACAAATGACAACATAAACATAGTTAACAATTAAGAATAAAGCATAACCACATCAAAACAATAAGGATACAATATTACAGTCTAAACATGTGGGTGAAAATAAACCAGAGCAAAAAAGAGACTACAGACTTTGGTTATTGAGTAGAACTATCACTCGTGGGGGAAAAAAAGCTGTTTTTATGTCTGGCTGTGGCTGCTTTGACAGCCCGGAGTCGCCTTCCAGAGGGAAGTGCTTTGAAGAGTTTGTGGCCAGGGTGAGAGGGATCAGAGATTATCTTGCCCGCTTGCTTCCTGGCCCTTGCAGTGTACAGTTCGTCAATGGGGGGAAGGTTGCAGCCAACAACCTTCGCAGCTGTGCGAACGATCTGTTGCAGCCTCCGGATGTTGTGCTTGGTGGCTGAGCCAAACCAGACCATGATGGCGAAGGAGAGGACGGACTCAATGATAGCAGTATAGAATTGGACCATCATTGCCTGTGGCAGATTGTGTTTCTTCAGTTGCCGCAGGAAGTACATCCTCTATTGGACCTTTTTGACTGGAGTCAAATGAGAAGCAACATCGTCTTCAACATCCACCCACCAAAACTTACTAAGTCCAGCATCGTTCTAGAATGTAGATTTACTTAAGAGTTGCTCCTCACTGCTAACCATCTCTGTCCTCTGCAACATTTGTGAGGAGGTTCTTTAAGATTTGAGTCATCTGTCTTTGCCCTTCCAAAGATTCGGCCAAATGTCTGCTTTCCCCACTGTTTTATCACTTCCCTAAAATTGTATCTTTTTTCCTATTCATTCTCCTCTCAGTAAATCGATCTTGCCTAGAAGACGCAGCCACTGGCTCACTCAATGTTAATACTACTGAATTGCTAATATTTCCCACAGCAGATTGTGATAATGTTGCTAGTTCCCCCCTCTCTCTCTCTCTCTCTCTCTCTCTCTACCCACTTTCACTGTTTCCTACACCCATCCCAAGCTGCCTGCAATTCTGCCTCCATGGTGGGCTCCCGGGTTAGTGCTGCTGCATTGTCACTGTCTAGTGCATTGCAATCCTGACAGCTAATTATAACAGTGGGATGAAGTTTTATAAAATTGTATAAACTTTGGGTGTTTTTATTCTAATTCTGGTAGGCATGTTGATGGAAGTGGGATAATTTGGAATATGCTACAGAACTTCAGGGAATCTAGCCATGTTTTGTGTACATTTTGAGACCCCAAAGTATGGCAAAGGATGAACAGTGGTATTTACTCATACTTTAGTGTTTACTTTAGAGATGCTCTGAGGAAATGTTTTCCCCCCAGAGAATTGAAAATTTGCTGAAATATCCACCATGGGGCAATAGGAGCAAATCATTAAATGTATCTATGTAGAAGAGGGATATTTCTTTTTGCTAAAAGTAACAAAGGTATTGATGGTGGGAAGGCTGCTAAAGAGCATGATCAGCCACGGTTTGTGTTGATTGGCACAAGCACGTGGCTGAATTGCCTACATCTATTTTATCAAGAGCCTGGTTTATTAAGAATTGTCAAAAACATCATGACATTGTCCTTCAGTTCTAACAGTCTGTTTTTGTCTCCTCAGGCCCAATCACAGAATACAGAAACTGAAGATTTTTTTTTTTTGCCTTTTCCGGAACACATCATTTCTTGGGATACCCTTCTCTTTTCTTTGTCTAAGACAACACCAAACTCCCATTTTCCTTTGTTTGATGACACAAAGTGTAGTTCCTGATTTGTGAAGGACCATTTCTTCCTGAGCTCGTATGGTTTGCACTGTGTGCAGGGAGTGGACAAATATTGCACTAACTGGCACGGGAGATCTAGACTTAGCAGCACTGAAGAGCTGAACTGAACAGTGAACAGCACACTTTGTTATATTCTTTTTCCTTCCTTCCCCTCCTTTTACCCTTCCGTTTTTGCTGAAGCCACTGACCAGGATATTCATCTGATGGCTTCTCAACTTCTCCCAGTGCACGTACTCGTCAGTCTTGGGCTACAAAGATTTTATGGTATTTGTATAAAGTGCCTTAAGGTGATGCAGGACCATATGAATACCATCCCTATGTTATAGTCATCCATTTTTTTGAGGGGGAGGGTGGGGTGTTTAGGGGGGGTGGGAGGGATTGGGATGGAACTTAAGATTTATGTGACATTAACTTCATCTGTTTCCATTGGTGAGAGTAAAATGGAATGTATTGGTGGGGGAAGTGAAGAATCTGCAAGATTTTAGATATTTTTAATTTTTGAAAGGGACTATTTTCTTGGAGAAGTTGAGCTGGAACTCCAGATGAGATGTCATCTTGATGTATATATGTTAAATATGTTGGGGCTAATTTTGTTGCATTTGCGCTCAGAAGGAAAGCTTGCATTGTGCATTTTAATTTTGTTCACGGAGGTTGCCCAGAAGACTCCAAGCATGACCCTAGCAGAACACTAAGAATCCCACACCTTCCCTACCTTCCATCTCTTAGACTTGAATGTAGACTGTTCTGCAGCAACTGCACTTGGACTCGGAAACTTCTAAACACAGGCATCCATTTTCCTTCTGACAGCAAGATGAAGTGTGTCCCACAAAAGATTGATGTGTATACACCTGTAAACATGTAAATACGTTTTTTCTATCATCTTGTTACCTTTGATAAAAATAATTACTAGTTACTGGGGCTGGTAGGAAATGGGTAGCATGTTGCTGTGAACTAAAGCTGTGAAGGGCACTGTTGCATGCAGCACCAACATCATTGCTGATTTCTGTCAGCTCAATGTAAATACATCAAACAATCTATAATTAGAAGTTGGTAACATGGGACACAATCTCCATTTATGAATTGAAATATTTGGATACAGTGACGACACAAAACCTTTGACGACCAGTCAGTTAGCACTGAAGTGATTGATAAATGAGATCTTTTTAAATGTAAATCCTCTTCACTTCCTCCCCCATTTGCTAAAGAAAAGGTACCATCTTGCTGTGAAGCAAGAAAAACAATTAACCAATTAAGGAGCAGCAGCCAGCTGAATCGAGACCTTATACTCGTGACTGAAAACTTTAAAAATAAAGAAAAATGGGTGTAAGAATTGTACTGGCAACTAATGCAGTACTTGCCCCAGCCATCCATGGCTGTAGCCATCCATCCCTTTCGAATGTTAAGGTGATTGGAACAACTCGTTTTTATTTGGACATACGCATTCTGTTGCGATTTTCACCACCAGGAACTCTGCTGCCTATCCATTGGGGTTCAAGAGGATTATGGATTTGGAGGGGGGGGTAATTAAAAAAAAAAAAAAATCCCAGTCCAATTTCTCAACATTTTCAGTGTTTCCACTTTTGAGGAGCTGGTTTTGTTACATGCTGCAGGAACGTCTGTAAAATAAAAGAGCTTGGCACAGTCCAACCCACATGGTGATGGTCTGAGCAGCATATTGCTCTAATCCCATATAAATTGCATGTTCCCATTATGTGATCGACAGTCACTGTTTTGATGTGGAGAAGTAGGTCCTGCTGGACTCTAGTATTGTCCGCTCCAGTCAAATACACCCATGTAAGAAATGTGTATATTTCACGTTATTTGGACCTCTGGAATGAATCCTGGAGCCACTTTATTTGGACACACATTATCTCTTGTTTCACGCCTTCCCTGCCCAGTCTGCCCATTATCTAGATCTCATCCAGTTCATAAAGTAGGTTTTACGCTGATATTTGGAGATTTTATTTTGTAACAATAATTGTGAAAATGATAGGATGCCATTACCTCTACTTTTGAACCCTTTTGAGCATTGGTAATGGTATTGTATCTAAAAATTCAAGATTTTTCCATAGGTGTTCAGGTGTATATTGATTTAACTTCAGTTATACAGACATGTTCTGTGTCCATTTAAATATTTTTAGTATATGATCTGACTGACACATTGGACAATAGTTTTTTTTCCTGGAAGCAAATGACTAATCTTTGTGGTGTTGCCTGTTGCTGTGCCCCTCACAGTGTGCTGGTCGATTGGCCTGATGTACAGGCAGTGTGAAGCAATGGGTCAAAATAGTTTGCAAATATCCTCCAGCCTGAGTAACAACTGTCTCAGAGGCACCTATACTTCTGCACTCGCAAACCATCTTAATTTGAAATCTAAATGCACGGTCATTGCTGGAAGAATCCTTTTGAGTTCTGAAATCCTGCTGATCAATGATCAGCAGGCTAACTCTGTGTCCCCATTGAATTTTATGCTAGCCTGTGTACTGAAGTCCAGGGAAGAGAAACTGCAGTTTGGATACTTTGAAATGAATTCTATTTCAAAACTAATCTTGCTGTAGTTATGATGCTGGCAAACACCCATGAGTCCATAAAACCTGGAGGTGACTTATTTGGAGTGTTGGATTGCTGGTGGTTCATCCTCCTGAAATTCCAATCAGTTATGTTATATGGGGCCCCAGTGATGGACCATTGGATTCTTCCATTATTTACTTCCTTTTTGCTTTGTGAAGTGAACATCCATTTTGCAAATACTTGGGAATTGGTATGAGAGAGTGCAGAAGTAGTTCAAGACTAGAATACATTGAGTGTAATCCATGCATAAATAGGCACCTTGCACTTAAGTGCAATAAACATTTTGTGCTTTATATTGCCAACTATTTGTTATTGGGATTTTTGAGTTTAACAAATTTGCACCTGCTTTTCGATGAGTAGATTCTAGGCATGTGTAGGTGCCTCTTGGACAGACATCCATTTTGTTAATGTGCAAAAATTATAGGGTTTACAAGATTTAAAATGCTGTAAGATAGTGTCAGTAGCAGAAAGCTGTGTTAATGGAAAGACTTGAGCATGGGTACCAGCTGTGTAAACACCTCCAGTTCTACAGGTACTTCATTTTAAAACAGCTGTTATGGCAGGTTGGGATTAGGGAGTGGGTGAGAGGAAGAATTGTATTGCGACTTTCTTCATCCACAGTTTAAAAGATGAGGGGATTGTTCCATACACTCACTTCCCACCTTGTAAATAAAGACCAGACGGCAGTGTGCACATCAGACGCAAAGCTTGTGTTGGACTTTGAGCGTATGCACTGCCATCATTAACAAACAAACTTGGTGCCATGGTTTAACAATCCCTTCTGAAGCACAGATAAGTTGAAAATGTGTAGTAGTATTAAATGCTTGGCGCCTCCTTTTAAGGGTTGGCACTTAACTAGACTATCCCCTTAATGGCTACAGGTGTTGGTAGCTATCGGGGGATGGCAAGACTATGTCGGAGTATACAAACCTGTATAAAATTGGGAAAGATGCTTTGTTACCGTTGTTGAGTGTAATCAGATCTCTGCCTCAACAATGTTTTTCTAATTTGTAAGCCAGGAAAGTAGCAGGTCACAGCAGATGTCTACAACAAACTGCTTTAAGAACTTAGTCGTTTACAGCTCTTGTATTAAAAAAATAAGAGTTAAAGTCTCCATCTTCACTGAGTCGTTTTAAGTGGAAACATTCTACAAAAGGGTTGTGCTGTGAAATACTAAGTTTAATAGCAGGTGACTGGCTTCTTGAGAATTTTGCAATATTTTTTTTTGGGGGGGTGGGAGGGGTTAATTTTTTAATGTTTATAGAATGAGATGAAAGCATCTTTCCCTTATTCTCCGCGGCATCTTTCTGATGTGTGAAGTAACTAAACATTGGCTTGCAGTGTCATCAATAAGCCCTTCACACATGAGCTGAAAGTCATCTCATTCTATTTATATGTGTGTTATTGGGTGGGTGGTTCTGCTGTTCCAAGGACTTCATCTGCACAGACAGTGAGCACTTAAAACCTGGCATACCTGTGGTGAGATAAGTGAGGAAACTTCAGAGATAAAATCTCTGGATGCTGAGGTGCCCCATTGTGGCCATCTGACGTCAAACCATTTTGTTAATATACACCAAATATGGTCAGTTATTTTAACTTTAATTTTTATACCCACATCCTCTTTTTTTTTTAGTTTGTTTGGAAATGTGATGGTGTATGTGGTGGGAGATCTTTAGGCAGGATGGAGCTCTTAATTGTGCAGATGTTGTCCTTGGAGGGAATGGGATTGGTTGGGGTCAGGAGTTATTGAAATAATGCCATATGCATATGGATCTTTACCAAAGGGGGGGGGGGAGGGTGCAACAGGGCTGGGTTGAAAACAAATTATAAAGGCAAACCTGTCCCATTTCAGTGTTCAAGAAAAAAAAAATCTTAATGTTTCCCCAATTTGAACAAAGTTCCTTAAATTGGCGGCTTAAAATTAAAGCATAATTTAAACCCATTGCATTAAGGATACTGAAATGATAGGACTGTTAAATGGTGACACGTGGAAACAAATAGTGTTGCAAGTATGAAACAGAGTCTACTTTAAAAAAAAACATTTGATTTCCTATTATGAGTATAATTGGCTTGAATATTCCAGTGAAATAAAAATAACTTTACTTTTGAACCAGAACTTTTCTTTAAAGCTGATGCTGTATGGACCGGTTATGAAGAGATTTGGATACTTATTCAGAATGAGTTGAGAGATTGTTTAGAGAAAGCTACAGAGTTGCATTTTGTTCATTTCAATAAAAACTCACTGGAATCTAATTGTGTATCTGTGTTTTAATTGATGTGCTTGAAACCGAATGAGCAATAAACTTTAATGCAACTGTTACTGTGCGAGACAGAACTCCCAGATTTCAATGTTTGGCCTGAGTCGCAGTACCAAACTGAGCATGGGAAGTGCTGTTGTATATTTGTTACCCTGGATTTGAGAAAGATGGATTTGAATTTCTCTCCTTTGAATAACGAGTTTCTGGAGCTGAATATGCCTGAAGAAGGGTCTCGACCTGTAATGTCACCCATTCCTTCTCTCCAGAGATGCTACCTGTCCTGCTGAGTTACTCCAGCTTTTTGTATCTGTCTATGTGATTCAAAAATATTGTTTGAGAGAACTTGGCAGATACCTAGTATGCATTCACCATGAGGAACAAACATCTTAAAAATGGCGAAAGGTTGAAAACAAAATCAAAACTTTGCAACAAGTGATATATCTAGAAACACTTACTTCTTTCCCACCCGACCCCCCCCCCCCCCCATCTCCAGGGTAAAAAAAAATTGAACTCGAATGAATTTATGTACCTTTTTGTTGCCATTTTCTTATTTGGACTTTATCTACTTTTGCTATGTCATAAATTACAAGGAAATATTGTTTTCAATGTCTTGCATATTTGCCATTTTTATTTCTTTATGTTATACAGACCCTTTGGCCCAACTCGTTCATGCCAACCAAGATGCCCCATTTACACTAGTCCTACCTGATCCTGTTTGGCCAAATCTCTAAATCTTTCCCCATCCATGTACTTGTTCAAATGTCTGTTATTGTTCCTGCCTCAACTACCTCCGCTCACAACTTGTTCCATATACACACCGCCCATGGGGGGGTGGGGGAGGTTCCCCTGCAGGTTCCTATTAAATATTGCCCCTCTTGCCTTAACTATTTCCTCTGATTCAATGTTCCCCTATCCTGGGAAAAGACCCTTTGCATTTGCATTATCTCCCTACTGATTTTATGCATCTCGATAAGATCACCTTTCTGGAATGATATGTGCCAAGGAATAAAGTCCCAGCCTGCCCAACCTCTCACTGTATCTCAGGCCCTCAAACATGGAACATCCTTGCAAATCTTCTCTGCTTCCTTTCCAGCTTAATGGCATTATTATGTGAGTGCCTTGCATGAGAGAATGCATTGTTTTTAGGATCTCCCCTTGCAATAGGGGCATGCAAACTTTTTTGTCCATAATTTATTGTAGAACATCTGCCAAAGGGAGTAAAGTGTAAATTTCAAGTATTGGTGTTTGCATATTTTGTGCCAATACTTTTCTGCTGGACATTCAAGTTTTCAGGTATTTTTGAATCTTCAGAACCATGAAAATGCAATGCAAACAGAATAGCCTTGACTTTGTTGGGAACAGCAAATAACCTGAGCACTGGTTTGAGTACTTGCTCAAGGCTATGAACCACAGCACTTCTGACAACTTTGATTGGATTCTGCTAATGGGAGTATTTGTCAAAGTAGTGTAAATGAAACAGTTTATAATTTGAAACCACCCTTTTTAATATTAGATGCATCTTTTTTATTCTGTTTTCCTGTTTCTTGAATGAATTTATTTTTGTTAGCTGTGGGATTGATTTGAATAATCTGGAGATTGCATCAGCAATTTATTTTGCTATGGGAGTATATATTCTGAAACTCATCCTACATGTGTATCCTTCAGCATGGCTGCCTGGATCTTAACTGTGAGACAAAATGAAGTGTAATAACACTCACCATCTTGCTGCCAGGGATATAGAGGCTGGGAGGACAGCCTAAATGTAAACCTAATGGTACTTGGGAGCAGTGCTGCAACTTGGGGCAGTTCTCAAAAATGTTGAGATTTCAGCACAAATGGAAAGAGGATTTTGCAGGAAAATTAAATGAGGTTTAATGCCGTTCATTGGAATGTTTCATTTTGATAGTTTTAATGTTACCTTGAACTTTGAGAGGAATGTTGTCTCCTCCCTGTTATTTGGAACTTTGTACTTTGATTTCCTGCTGTGTTCTTTCAATGTTGCTGAACAAACTTGGGCTCTTTCATTTGCAACATTCGTTAATTATGGCTGTGAAGTCCTGGTGCTTGCTTTTGGCAACTGTTTTATCATGCAAAAATGGATCCATGGGACTTCCTCCTTGTGACAGGTATGCATTTTAATTTTAGTCTATTAATACATAATTACAAGGTAAAACAGTTCAAAAACAACACCCTTTGACTCACTCGGTAGCTTTCTGTTCGAATGATGCTCCCTTGAGCCCATCCTATTTTTGATGCTTGTAAAGGTTCCCTGAAATCTATATTTTTGACGAGATTTAACATTCTTAACTCTTTATTATTGATATTCAACTTTTTTACAATTAGCTCAACCAAGTTTAAAATGGAACAACTGGAAAATCGAGTTCCCACTTTGGATGTAATAAGTGATGAAAAGGAACAAATTGTATGTTTTGATCGTGTTCCATTTGCTTATTTGTGAACTGAATATTTAATATTCTGCAAATGATGTAATGTGGAAACCTTGTAAAGTGACTGTACAAATTAATGCATGATGTATTTTGATAATCTGGTGTATTTTAGTTGGTAAGTGGTCATTTAGAAACAGATTAGTGTTTCCATGTATGGCTGCCTTTGGAAAACCTAACCCACTGGCTATCGCAATAGAAGGGAGACCACACTTGGTCATTTTAATATATAATGTACAACGGCTCGGAATAACCCTTTCAAATCTTGTTTGTAGTGTCACCATGGCAAGCTGAATTGTAATTTAATTGTGGTCAAACTGAGGTTCTCTGCAAAATGAGCAAAAACTGCAAGATATCCTCTTCGTTCAACTTTAAGAAATTTAGTTCTGTATTTAAGATTTGAGATAGACACAAAATGCTACAGTAACTCAGTGGGTCAGGCAGCATCTCTGGAGAAAAGGAATGTGTGACGTTTTGGGTCGAGACCCTTCAGACTGAGTTGGAGAGAGAAACTAGAGGTATGAAAAGGTTCAGAACAAATCAGAGCTGGTACTGATGACCAAGGAAAGGTGAAGCCCGCCATGGTCCAATGTTGGCTGTAGAGGATTGAATTGAATAATTGAATTGAATACATTTTATTAGCCAAGTATGTATACATACAAGGAATTTGCCTCTGTGCTTTGCTCGCAAGTAACAACACAATATACAGTAAACAATTAAGAATAAAACCTAAAACATTGTTTAAACATGTGAAGAATGAATAAAATACCAGAGCAAAAGGAGGTTACAGACTTTTGGTTGTTGAGTAGAGCTACTGCTCGTGGGGAAAAAAGCTGTTTTTAAGTCTGGCTGTGGTGGCTTTGACAGTCTGGATCACCTTCCAGAAGGAAGTGCTTCAAAGAGTTTGTGGCCAGGGTGAGAGGGGTCAGAGATGGTCTTACCCAGATGTGATAACAAAGGGACATATGGATGCAATCAGTGGAACTAGCAGGACGTCTAGGGTGGGGAAGGGGTGGAGAGAGGGAAGGCAAGAGTTACTTGAAATGAGAGAAATCCACATTCACACCTCTGGGTTGTGAGCTGTTAAGTTTAAAGGAGAGTAGGAATTAGCCTCTGATTCAGAAGGGATCTCATGAAACACCTGGTCAGCTCAACGTTCAACCATCGGTATTATTGAATAATTGGATAGTTGATAGAATTTTACTAAATGGCATTAAATGAAGATTTTTTTTTTCTGCCAACATCTTCGAAAGAACATTAGAGGTGGAATTACTTCTGAGCTCTGGTGTTTTTCACATGTGCTCTCCTAGAAAGAGCAGGTGCAAACAGTCCATAATTTAAGTTTGAGCCAACTGAAGTTCACAGAAGTCATGAACTTGTATATTTATCCATGCTCTTGAACATAGATGCTACTCAACTAAAATGAGAAATTAATATCTGTCGCAGGAATGTTGTTGAGGCTTCATCCAATTTAGTTTAGCTTAGAGATACAACATGAAAACAGGCCCTTCATCCATACACTACTAGTTCAATCCTGTGCACCAAGGACAATTTACAGAAGCCAATTAATCCACAAACCAGAACGTCTTTGCAAGGTGGGAGGAAACCGGAGAAAACCCACGCAGGTCACGGGAAGAACGAACAAACTCCATGCAACCAGCAGCAGTGGTCGGGATTGAACCTGGGCCTCTGGCACCGTGAGGCAGCAACTGTGCCGTTCTGTGGACTTTAACATTGATTTGACATTTAGACCACAAAAGTAATGCAGCCAGGTTATTCAATTGTGGGTTACACACGAATAAGCATTGTGTGAAATGTCACCATCTCAAAACCTGTACATCAAAGCTCAAAACAAATGAAACGGGTGAAACCCTTATTTGAATGGACAACGAGCAGGAACTTGAGTTAATGACTATAAAATGATGAATGTTAAATATCATTTGAGCTTTTTCCATGAGAACAATTAGTCCTGTCTGTGACAGGAGAGATAGTATGGGGACTCTGGAAGGAGCAGCGTAGATAGAAAAGTGTCCGTCAATGAATTAATTGTGCATCTACACTGCTAGTCAGATTGCGAATTGAGTATATAAAGCAGGTGTCCAAATGCAATTGTAGCCTATTTTTGCATAATGTAATTTTTTTATATGGGCCAAGTGATTGTAAGCAGGTAGTTTGAACTGAATCTCGATGCTAGTGCTTGTACTGGCAAATGGGTTTTGGGGCAAACTTTAAAATGATTTTAAATGGCCCACCCCAAGAGTCATGGCAATGAACTATTTGGGTTCTGCAGGCAGAACAGTACCCTCGCCAGAATATAATTATAATCTCTTCCAGTTGTTATGCTCGTCTTTGATAGTAAGCGCTGTAATATTAATGCACATTTCTGCAATTTCATCTTTTTTCTGAAGCCGTATATATTGTACTGGAGAGCTTCTGGAGCAAGTGCAGATGGCTAAACTTTTCGACGATGACAAGTATTTTGTGGATATGAAGTTAAAGATGAGTCCAGGTAGGAGTCATCTGACATGACAGATTTTCCTTTGCCAGTTTCCAATGAATTCTGCTTGTACAGATTCCATCAAATTGCAACTTTCATATCTGTGTTCAGTTACTCGCAATAGAAATTGCAGGCATAGGCTTTGCGGTCGGTCGCTTGAGTGCTCTGCTGTTGAGCAAGAGTATAGTTGATATTCATCAAATCAATCTTCCCAAACTGTCCCTGTATCCCGTGCTTCCTTTCTCAGATCTAAAGATTCCTCCATCTGAAAAACCGAGGACACCTTGTCCTCTGTCTACAGGCGAGCAAGTTACAAAGGATATAATTTACTGAGTGGTAAAACCACCTTTCAACCCAATTTTTAAATAGATTACTACTTATCCTGCGCTTCGAATTGCTAGTTCTAGACGCGCCATGAAATGTACAAGCATTTATCTTGCAGATCAATAGGTGCAGGAGGAGGCCATTCGGCCCTTCGAGCCAGCACCGCCATTCAATGTGATCATGGCTGATCATTCTCAATCAGTACCCCCCCCCCCCCCATTCCTGCCTTCTCCCCATACCCCCTGACTCCGCTATTCTTAAGAGCTCTATCTAGCTCTCTCTCTTGCATGCATTCAGAGAATTGGCCTCCACTGCCTTCTGAGGCAGAGAATTCCACAGATTCACAACTCTGACTGAAAAAGTTTTTCCTCATCTCAGTTCTAAATGGCCTACCCCTTATTCTTAAACTGTGGCCCCTTGTTCTGGACTCCCCCAACATTGGGAACATGTTTCCTGCCTCTAACGTGTCCAACCCCTTAATAATCTTATACGTTTCGATAAGATCTCCTCTCATCCTTCTAAATTCCAGTGTATACAAGCCTAGTCGCTCCAGTCTTTCAACATATGACAGTCCTGCCATTCCGGGAATTAACCTGGTAAACCTACGTTGCACGCCCGCATGTAACTTGGCTCAATTAACTTCTTGTCAAGGGAATGCAGGATTAGACTTCTTGATTTCTCCTCATTGAATAATCCCCTCAACATAGAAATTGACCCACGTAGCCAGTCTTTCTTATGCCATCTCTAACGCAATTTAATTTCCTGGATAATAGCAGTACAATTGCAAGTCATATGCCTGATATGATTTCTCAAAAAACATTATGTTTAAAAAAAAAAATCTTTTATACAGAAACAAAACTGCTGATGCTGGTTTATACCAAAGATAGACACAAAGTGCTGGAGTAACTTGGCGGGAAAGGCAGGATCTCTGGCGAACATGGATAGGTGACATTTTGGATGGGGACCTTGAGACTGAAGAAGGGTCCCATCCCAAAACGTCACCATCCATCTTCTCCAGGGATGCTGCCTGACCCACTGAGTTACTCTAGCACTTTGTGTCTATCTTTACTTTTATACTCTTTTTACATGAGTAAGGCTAACATTTTGCCCTCCACATTACATACTTTACAAAAATTCAGCTTTTCCACTTTTCCAGCAAATTGATAAATAAATACCTGACGTGACCATTAAATTTCATCAGTGAAACATACCTCCTGGACCCACTTTTACTGTTTCCTTTGTCGTCATTAGCAGTGCTTTGAGCTGTTGTAATTTTTGTTCACAGATTGGAGGGTGGGCTGAAGTCTTTTTGTTGCAAAATGATCTCATGGGCTATTTAACTCAACATTCCGAGAGGTAATTATCTGAAGAAAAATATCCAAAGATATTTTTGCTTTACTTTGGAAACTTTGAGGGTTTTGTTTCTCTTGTTTTCCCAGATCTGAGGATTTGTGCTTGTGTAGTTTTGGAGCTAATTGCAAGCTCCTTGGGATTCGGCTTGCTGCAGGCTTCAATCTGTGACTGATGAAACATTTACCATTTCCGAGCAAGAATTTGTATGCAGTTACAAAGGATTTGTGCAGGAAATTGTCGCAATAAACGGTTTAAGGCTAATATTTGGCACTCTGCCCCTGTTGACTGGCATAGCCAGCCATCTTCCAATATCATGACGTTCATTGCTGAAACAATATAAATTGTTTCCTCAAAGTCTTGCTTTGCACGCATTTAAACCATCCCTAAGTGACCATTCTTAATAAGTGATTCTAAGAACATTTCATAAGACATAGGAGCAGATGTAGTTTATTTAACGCATTGATTCTATTCTGCCATTCAATCATGGCTGATCTATTTTTCCCTCTCAACCCCATTCTCCTGCCTTCTCCCCATACCCGTTGACACCCGTACTGAACAAGAATCCGTCCACCTCCGCTATAAAAATACCCATGTGCGTCGGATACAAAACTGGGATAGCATAGAACTTGTGTACGAGTAATCGATGGTTGACGTGGACTTGATGGGTTGAAGGGCCTGTTTCCATGCCGTATTCCTAAACTCTACCGTGCAATTATACATAATGCTGATTGATGATACACAATGCTGGAGTAAATCACCGGGACAGGCAGCATCTCTGGAGAGAAGGAATGGGTGATGTTTCAGGTCGAGACCCTTCTTTAGGCTTCGTTGATAAAGATAACTTGCATTTTATGCCCTGCTGCCTCACACAAGGCAGACCCACAGATCTAAAGTTTTTTTCAAATTTGAATGTAATTTTGGATTTTTTTTTTCCCTCCCCTATTGAAAATGTTAAGATGTCGTTTGGGAAGCTTTCCAAAACCTCACCACTTCCTCATCTGCCGGAAAGCTAACAAAGCAGCAACTGTACAATTTTGTCCAAGAATACTTCGAAGCTCCTGGACAGGAGTTTGAGGCATGGACACCAGATGACTGGAGTGACAAGTAGGTACAAAAGTAGTGCGTTACCTCTTGTCTTCCCAGCTCAGTCTTACAGCTGAGCTAAAAGATCTTGATCAATGACAAAGCAGACAATAGGGCTAAAGAGCCTATTTCAAGATCCGGGTTCGATCCTGACAATGGGTGCTGTTTGTACGGAGTTTGTACGTTCTCCTTGTGACTGCGTGTTTTTTTCCTCGGGTGCTCCAGTTTCCTCCAGTTACACTCCAAAGACGTACCTCCAAATTGTCCTTAGTGGTGTAGGATAGATTTAGTGTATGGAGTGATCGCTGATCGGCGTGGACTCGATGGGCTGATGGGGCTGTTTCTGCTCCATATCTCTAAACAAAATAAACTGACAGACATCCGAAGAAAAGCAAAAATCCTGTGACGAAAAACAAATTCACAAGTTCTCATTGTCCATGGGATCCTTATGGCTGCAAAATGGCATTCACCTCTGCTTGCTCAATTTTCCATCCGCCAGAATAACATAAAACTTCAAAATATCTTTTCCTTAATTCCAATAAGGCACAGTATAAATAAAAATCATGTGCGTATGCACTCGAAGTCTGATTATGAAATCGGCTGCATAAAATGTCAATGAAGCATAATAACTTGTAACTGTGTACTCTAGAGTACAAAGGTACACTGATAAGTTACTGAAGAGAGTTGGCACATGGACTTGCACCCAGACTTGTTATGTTAGCGTATAAGAAAATAACTGCAGATGCTGGTACAAATCGATTTATTCACAAAATGCTGGAGTAACTCAGCAGGTCAGGCAGCATCTCGGGAGAGAAGGAATGGGTGACGTTTCGGGTCGAGACCCTTCTTCAGTCTGAAGAAGGGTCTCGACCCGAAACGTCACCCATTCCTTCTCTCCCGAGATGCTGCCTGACCTGCTGAGTTACTCCAGCATTTTGTTATGTTAGCGTTATATTTGCCTGCAATAAGTCTGGCTCATTGTTGTAAATGGAGTAGATATGATGCAAAAGAAATGCAAGAATAAAACGCAGTACTGCGGGCGCCAGGGGTTACTGGGAGAAGGCAGGAGAAAGGGATTGAGAGGGAAAGATAGATCAGCCATGATTGAATGGTGGAGTAAACTAGATGGGCCGAATGGCCTAAATCTCCTCTTACATATGAAATTTAAAGAATCCGATATGTTTGTAATCTGGAGCTCACTGGTCAACATTGGCACTGGATTATAAAATTCTCATTAGTTGCAGAACTTTTATGTGACTTATTTTTCCCTATCTTTAATCACTCCTGTACCCTGCTTGGTGCGTACTCAAATTTAATGAACCCGCAATTGCTGGCTGTACCTTTTTGGTTGTTGTCATGTGCATCTCTGTTCCCCCACATTAAAATTCTTCTCTCAGGGGTTCCTTTAAAATGTATTTCCTTGATTTCGATTAATAAACCCAGTATCCCTCATGTGACTGACGAGCTATCAAAGTCTTTAAAATGGTTGGGAAATTTCACTACATTTACAGTTAACTTTATTTTTTAAGCAATTTGTGGTACAGTTCAGAGGCATTTATGGAGACTTATAGATATTTAAGGTTAGGCTTGCAACTAGATTGGACACTAATAAAATCGAGAGATACAAAATACTGGAAGGAAAGCATTGAGAAGATGAACCACCAGAACTAATTTGTGGAATCGAAATAAATAGATGAAAAAGAGAAACAATTTAGGGTGGTAGGAAGTGAAGACTGGTAATCAGCATGAGCAGTGCGTGAAGTCCTGGTTATAAATGTGGAGCACAAGTCCCAGTTTAATTAAAACTTCACTCTTGTAGGCCGCAAATCCTCCAGAGGATTTCGAATCCGGATCTGCGACTTTGGGCTGAAGAATTACACGCGCTCTGGAAATCTCTCGGGAGAAAGGTACATGTGGCATTGTATGTTTACACTGGTCACTGATTTCTCTCTGAACAGATTACAAAAGGTGAGGGAGATGATATCTGAAAATGTGATCCTGTAGTTGCAACTTCAAGAAGTATTCAGCCCCAGTAGCTCCCAGGCATATTCAAGTCTTAAGAAGGTGCCTGACTCAATGCCATCCAAGACAGACACAAAAAACTGGATAATTCAGCGGGTTAGGCATCAACTTTGGAGAAAAGGAATAGGTGACGTTTCGGGTCGAGACCCTTCAGTCTCCAGAGATGCTGCCTGTCCTGCTGAGTTACTCCAACATTTTGGGTCTACGTTCGGTGTAAGCCAGCATCTGCAGTTACTGGTGTAGGAAGGAAATGCAGATGCTGGCTTACACCGAAGATAGACACAAAATGCTGGAGTAACTCAGCAGGACAGGCAGCATCTCTGGAAAAGAGTGGGTGATGTTTCGGGTCGAGACCCTTCTTCAGACTGGCTCTCGAGAAGAAGGGTCTCGACCGGAAACGTCACCCATTCCTTCTATCCAGAGATGCTGCCTGTCCCGCTGAGTTACTCCAGCATTTTGTGTTTATCTGCAGTTTCTTCCTACTCGAAATCTCATCTGTCCATTTCCCTCAATTTGTTGCCTGACCTGTTGAGTTCCTCCAGCAAGAGGAAGATTACACGGCCACTATAAGGCATGAATTCTGAATTGCATCCTCTTGCATTTTTATCCAGAAATTTAGAAATCAATGATCCACCCCATCCCTGACTCCAGTTCCTTTGGACACTGGTGTTTTGACATCATGGCATTGTATGGTCTGTGTACATTACACTTCTGGACAGCAATCAAGTATATTGCACAAGACAATCCAGTCATAACATTGAATTACATCATTTGAAACATTCACCTGGATGAATCATAGTCTCAACCTAAATAGTAATTGAGCATAGTTTTAAAACTGACAAGGATCCAGCAAAACCAGAAAAATGATTGTGACTTGCTTACTGGTATGAAGGAGTGCTTCTGTTGGGAGAGAATGAGTAAATGAACTTACTCCACATCACAGAGGATCTGACATGGACAACACACATTGCCGCACTGGTGGGTAAGGCAAGGCAGCGCCTTTACCACCTTAGACAGCTGAGGAAATTCAGAGTCTCTCTGAGGATCCTTCAGTGCTTCTACTCTGGGGCTGTAGAAAGCATCTTGTCCGGCAACATCACAATCTGGTTTAGGAACAGCTCTGCCCAGGACAGGAAGGCTCTGCGGAGAGTAGTGCGTTCGGCTGAACGCACTATGGGAACTACACTCGCCCCCCTGCAGGGCCTATACATCAGGAGGTGCAGATCCAGAGCCAGCAACATTATGGGGGACCCCGACCACCCCAGCAACGGACTGTTCCAGCTGCTACGGTCAGGCAAATGCCTCCGCTGTCACGCTGTGAAAACAGGATGAGACGGAGTTTCTTCCCACAGGCCATCAGGACTCTCATATCACCAGGGACTTATTTAATTTACTGTATTAATTTATTTTTTGTGATTAAAAATAAATAAAAATCTATTCTGTTTTGTAGTTTAGCACAATCCGCAGGCGTTGGCACTTTCATTTCACTGCACATCTTGTATATGTATGTGACAAATAAAGTTGACTTGACTTGAATCTCATCAAGCTGTATTTTAGAAGAATGAGAAGGAATCTTATTAAAACGCACAGGATTCTGAAAAGGTTTGTGGGTGCTGAGAGGCTCCACTCTGGAGCTGGTATTAAGATGAGAGGTTTGCTATTTGGACTTGGATGAGGAGAAATTTCTCTCCTTGCCTCCTTGTGGAGGACTTCTCTTCCTCCAGAGAGTTGAATAAGTTCAATCATACACAGATGCACAGATACATGGACACTAGGTGCAGAGGTAGGCCATTCGGCCCTTTGAGCCAGCACCACCATTCAATGTGATCATGGCTGATCATTCCCAATCAGAACCCTGTTCCTGCCTTCTTCCCATATCCCTTGATTCCGCTAGCCCTAAGAGCTCTATCTAGCTCGCTTTTGAATGCATCCAGTGAATTGGCCTCCACTGCTTTGTGAGGCAGAGAATTCCACAGATTCACAACTCTCTGTGTGAAAAGGTATTTCCTCATCTCCGTTCTAAATGGCCTACCCCTTGTTTCGTAAACTGTGGCCCCTGGTTCTGGACTCCCCCAACATCGGGAACATGTTTCCTGAACATGTTTCCTGCATCTAACGTGTCCAACCCCTTAATAATTTTATATGTTTCTTTTAAGATCCCGTCTCATCCTTCTAAATTCCAGTGTATACAAGCCCAGTCGCTCCACTCTTTCAACATATGACAGTCCCGCCATCCCGTGAATTAACCTGGTGAACCTACGCTGCACGCCCTCAATAGCAAGAAAGTTCTTCCACAAATCATCTGAATATATTGAAGGCTGAAATTGATGTTTAGACATAAACAATTGAGAGAGATCTGATAGGGTGAAGACCCTTGGCACAGAAGCAACGATGATCGTATTGAAGTTGGCGCAGGTTCATGAGTCCTATCTTTACTCCTTCTGTTTTGTTAGCTTGGGCTTAATTGGGGCGATACTTGTACCATAGGGTCGTACCATCACAACATGATTGTAAGGTTTCATGTTGGATTTAAACAAATGTCATTTTCTCCAAACTTCATGATGTCTGCCCTTTCAGATTAAACAGGATGTACAGTTCCACCCAGAGCTGCATTCCCAAATTTACGTGCCTAATCCATTGATTGTACCTGGCGATCGATTCAGGGAATATTATTACTGGTAAGAGCTCATGGAAATTTTCACCATTGTGGTTTGTGGTTTCTGCAACATTACCTGAGCTTCATTATTCCAAAGGAGTTCCCAGTCAGAAATGTCGTCATTTCCTTCTCTCCACAGAAGAGTTATGTGTTTGCAGAGTTCCTCCAGCACTTTTGCTCATAGGTTCCAGGAGCAGAATTCGGTCGTTCGGTCCTCAATGATGGCAGATCTATCTTTCCCTCACAACCCCATTCTCCTGCCTTCTCCCCATAACCCTTGACGCCCTGACTAATCAGGAATCTGTCAATCTCTGCCTTAGGGCGGCACGGTAGCGCAGCGGTAGAGTTGCTGCTTTACAGCGAATGCAGCGCCGGAGACTCAGGTTCGATCCTGACTACGGGTGCTGCACTGTAAGGAGTTTGTACGTTCTCCCCGTGACCTGCGTGGGTTTCCTCCGAGATCTTCGGTTTCCTCCCACACTCCAAAGACGTACAGGTATGTAGGTTAATTGGCTGGGTAAATGTAAAAATTGTCCCTAGTGGGTGTAGGATAGTGTTAGTGTACGGGGATCGCTGGGCGGCACGGACTTGGTGGGCCGAAAAGGCCTGTTTCCGGCTGTATGTATATGATATGATATGATATAAAAACATCCATTTACTTGGCCTCCACAACAGTCTGTGGCAATGAATTCCACAGATTAACCACCCCCTAACAAAAGAAATTCCTTCCTAGAAAGGTCACCTTTCTAAAGGTACGACCTTTTATTCTGAGGCTGTGGCCTCTGGTCCTTGACTATCACACTAGAGGAAACATCCTCTCCACATCCACTCTATCCAGGTCATTAACTCTATTCACTCAATCCAGGATTGCAAAATCTGCAGTTTTGTGTCTGTCTTTATTCTTCAGCACTTGTTAAAATTATAAACTTTCAGAGTAGATTTCGGCCATTCAGCACATTAAGTTTCCTTCTATTTGTGAATCATTTAGAAAATAGTCGACGCCTTTATTCCTTCTCCCAAACTGCATGACTGTAAACGTTGCTACGCTGTATTCCATCCGCCACTTCTTTACCCCCTCACGCTGTCCTTCTGCAGACTCCCTGCTTCCTTAGTACTCTAGGGCGGCACGGTGGCGCAGCGGTAGAGTTGCTGCCTTACAGCAAATGCAGCACCGGAGACCCGGGTTCAATCCTGACTACGGGTGCTGTCTGTACGGGGTTTGTACGTTCTCCCCGTGACCTGCGTGTGGGTTTTCTCCGAGATCTTCGGTTTCCTCCCACACTCCAAAGACGTACAGGTTTGTAGGTTAATTGGCTTGGTGGATGTGTGATTTGTCCCTAGTGGGTGTAAGATAGCGTTAATGTGCGGGGATCGCTGGTCGGCGCGGACCCGGTGGGCCGCATGGGCCTGCTTCCTTGCTGTATCACTAAACTAAACTAAACCTGCCCCTCCACCTATCTTTGTACCATCCACAATTGACACAATTACCTTTGCAACTCTGCCATTTTAGTGCGGCAAACATTACCTTGATTTTCAAAAGTCAAGAATGTTTGATTGTCTTATGTACTGAAGCAGAACCATGATTTTTTTTTCTTGCAGCAGCACAACAGCTATGTAAACATGGCACCCAACAGATGATATAATAAACATTTAAAAAAATGCTGAATAAACAAAAGAGCCAACATTGTGCCAAGAACCAAACATAGCGTGAAGACCCGAGTGCAACCAAGGTGGTGCAGAGTTTAGTTGGAGGTTGTGTTCAATAGCCTGATGAGTTGGGAAGAAGCTGTCCCTGAACCTGGACATTAGTTTTCAGGCTCCTGCACCACCTTCCCAATGCAGGAGTGAAATGCGAGTGTGGCCAATAGACAATAGGTGCAGGAGTAGGCCATTCGGCCCTTCGAGCCAGCACCGCCATTCAATGTGATCATGGCTGATCATTCTCAATCAGTACCCCGTTCCTGCCTTCTCCCCATACCCCCTGACTCCGCTATCCTTAAGAGCTCTACCTAGCTCTCTCTTGAATGTATTCAGAGAATTGGCCTCCACTGCCCTCTGAGGCAGAGAATTCCACAGATTCACAACTCTCTGACTAAAAAAGTTTTTCCTCATCTCTGTTCTAAATGGCCTACCCCTTATTCTTAAACTGTGGCCCCTGGTTCTGGACTCCCCCAACATTGGGAACATGTTTCCTGCCTCTAACGTGTCCAACCCCTTAATAATCTTTACGTTTCGGTAAGATCCCCTCTCATCCTTCCAAAGGGCCAGGCTGGTGTGGCTACTGCCTTTTTGAGATGATCACATTGAATGGCGGTGTTGGCTTGAAGGGCCGAATGGCCTGCACCTATTGTGTATTGTCTATTGAGATAGTGCCTCTTATAGAACCCTATGATGTTGGGGCTGTCAGTACCCGAAGGGCCGAATAGCCTCCTCCTGCACCTATTGTCTATTGTCTACCCCTGATGGATTGGGCAGTGTTCACCACTCTTTGTCATCTCCTTCAGACCCATTTCCCTCTGGGGATGAATAAAGTTTTATCGTAATCCTGGGTGTACGTGTTGCCAAACCAGGGAGATGAGACAAGTCAGTATGCTCAGAAGATGGACACAAAAGGCTGCCTCCAAAACATCATCCTCCGGCATTTTTGCCGCCTCCAACGGGATCCCACCACTGGTCGCATCTTCCCATCCGCACACCTTTCCGCAGAGACCGTTCCTTCCGCAACTCCCTGGTTAACTCGTCCCTCCTGCCCAAACCACCCCCTCCCCGGGTAGCTTCCCCTACAACCGCAGGAGATGCAACACCCGTCCCTATACCTCCTCCCTCGACTCTGTCCAGGGACCCCGACAGTCCTTTCAGGTTAGGCAGAGGTTCACTTGCACCTCTGCCAACCTCATCTACTGTATCCGTTGTTCAAGATGTGGCCTCTTGTACATCGGCGAGACCGAACATGAACTGGCTGGTCATTTCGCTGAACACCTTCGCTCAGTCTGCCTGAACCTACCCGATCTCCCGGTTGCTAAACACGTTAATTCTCCTTCCCATTCCCACACTGACCTTGTGTCTCCATTGTCAGAATGAGGCTCAACACAGATTGGAGGAACAGCATCTAATTTCACTTGGGCAGCTTACAGCCCAGCGGTATGAATATTGATTTCTCTCACTTCAAGTAACCCCTGCATTCCCTCTCTCTCCACCACTCCCCCACCCAAGTCTTTCGTTCTCATTGAGCTACAGCTAACAATGACCTGTTCCCATCATTATCTATACTTTTTTGCATGTCTTTCATTCATTTGTTCTATATCTCTCCACATCATCGTCTATATCTCTCGTTCCCCTTTCCCATGACTTTCCGTCTGAAGAAGGGTCTCGACCCGAAACGTCACCCATTCCTTCTCTCCAGAGACGCTGCCTTTCCTGCCGAGTTACTCCAACATTTTGTCTAACCTCGGTTTAAACCGGCATCTGCAGTTCCTTCCTACACAAGTCAATATGCTCTCTACTGTACACCTGTAGAATTTCATCAATGTGTTTGTCAACATACCTCAATCTTCTAAGGAAATGAAAGTGCTCTGATCCTTAGTAAATTTTGCTGAAAAGGGAAACATAGAAAATAGGTGCAGGAGTAGGCCATTCGGCCTTTCGAGCCAGCACCGACCGCCATTCAATATGATTATGGCTGATCATCCAAAATCGGTACCCCGTTCCTGCTTTTTCCCCATATCTCATGATTCCTTTAGCCCTAAGAACTATATCTAACTCTCTCTTGAAAACATCCAGTGAATTGACCTCCACTGCCTTCTATGGCAGAGAATTCCACAGATTCACAACTCTCTGGGTGAAAAGGTTTTTCCCCATCTCAGTCCTAAATGGCCTACCCCTAATTCTTACACTGTGACCCCTGGTTTGGACTCCCCCAACTCCCGCAACATCCGCCATTCAACCATGACTGATCTATCTCTCACTCCTACCCCCATTCTCCTGCCTTCCCCCCATAACACCTGACATCCGAACTAATCAAAATCAAGAAATCTAATCTGCCATGATATCGTACGTGTAGGATTCTGAAAAGGCATGTTTGGAATAGCTACAGTTCATACAAAAATGCAAGATCAGTGAGTCCCATGGCATTTGTCTCCTGTTACTGATGACCTTGTGCCACTGCATAGATTAAACTAGTTTAGCCTCTGCTGAAATGGCTCTGGATCAGAACAGATGCAGGGTGGCGCAGCAGTAGACTTGCTGCCTTACAGTGCAAGAGACTTGGGTTTGATCCTGACTATGGGTGCTGTCTGCACGGAGTTTGTACGTTCTCCACATGATAATAGACAATAGGTGCAGGAGTAGGCCATTCAGCCCTTCGAGCCAGCACCGCCATTCAATGCGATCATGGCTGATCACTCTCAAAAGTACCCCGTTCCTGCCTTCTCCACATACCCCCTCACTCCGCTATCCTTAAGAGCTCTATCCAGCTCTCTCTTGAAAGCATCCAACGAACTGGCCTCCACTGCCTTCTGAGGCAGAGAATTCCACACCTTCACCACTCTCTGACTGGAAAAGTTCTTCCTCATCTCCGTTCTAAATGGCCTACCCCTTATTCTTAAACTGTGGCCCCTTGTTCTGGACTCCCCCAACATTGGGAACATGTTTCCTGCCTCTAATGTGTCCAATCCCCTAATTATCTTATATGTTTCAATAAGATCCCCCCTCATCCTTCTAAATTCCAGTGTATACAAGCCCAATCGCTCCAGCCTTTCAACATACGACAGTCCCGCCATTCCGGGAATTAACCTAGTGAACCTACGCTGCACGCCCTCCATAGCAAGAATATCCTTCCTCAAATTTGGAGACCAAAACTGCACACAGTACTCCAGGTGCGGTCTCACCAGGGCCCGGTACAACTGTAGAAGGACCTCTTTGCTCCTATACTCAACTCCTCTTGTTATGAAGGCCAACATTCCATTGGCTTTCTTCACTGCCTGATGCACTAGGACACCCAGATCTCGTTGAACTCCCCCTCCTCCTAACTTGACACCATTCAGATAATAATCTGTCTTTCTATTCTTACTTCCAAAGTGAATAACCTCACACTTATCTACATTAAACTGCATCTGCCATGTATCCGCTCACTCACACAACCTGTCCAAGTCACCCTGCAGCCTTATTGCATCTTCCTCACAATTGATCTGCTTGGGTATCTCCAGTTTTCTCCCACACTCTAAAAACCTACAGATTTGTAGGTAAAATTGGCTTGGTATAATTGTGAAATTGTTGCTAATGTATGTAGGATAGTGTAAATGAGCAGGAATCGCTGGTCGGCATGGAGTTGGGGGGCCGAAGGGCCTGTTTCCGCGCTGTATCTATGAACTAAACTAAGCCGAAGGTAAATGCCGAAACAGGAATGTGCACAATGCGACTGGCACCTTAAAACTGCCTAATGACATTACGTTACTACCCATCTATATACTAAAACTCTCGTTTGTTATCTTGTTTGTGACTGAACTTCAGCCAAAACGGTACACGATAGCGTGACAATTTTAGGCCCACCTTACTCACCATTGTCACTTTGGTGATAATGCAAGTAGTTTTATTGAAATCGGTGTTATATTTTTAAAGTTATTCAGATTTTAAAGTTTAAAAGGAGGGGAGCGGGGAGTGGAGGAGAAGGGAGAGAGGAGGAGGGGAGGGCAGGGTGCTGCACCAATGCAGGAGAGGTTTAGGCCTAACGGGTCCACTTTGTCTAGTCTTTGTTTAAAAATCAAACTAGATCAATTTGTCAAAGGCTCTGCCTGTGCAGAATAGAGATTCAGTATTCATGCTAGTACAGCTGCTTCTAACAGGCTCAGTAAATCGCAAAAATTGACGTATCTATTCAGCTTAGATCGACACAAAGTGTTGGAGTAACTATGTGGGTCAGGCTGCGCCTCTGGAGAAAAAGGATGGGTGACGTTTTGGGATGGAACTATTATTCAGCTTGTCTAGTGTGCTCGTAGAAACATCACAGTTGATTCTACTTTGAGTGGAATGCTTCCTAAAGTATTGGGAGTCATGTCAATTATTTTTTCTTCAGGGACTCTTACTGGATAATAAAAGGACTTCTGATCTCCGAGATGAATAAAACGGCAAAAGGAATGATTGAAAACTTCCTGCACCTCATCCTCAGGTAAAACTTGAGAGGCAGTGTGTATATTTCACCATCTACCCTGGTCACACACTCATTTCACCCCTGCCATCAGGAAGAAGGTACAGGAGTCTGAAAACTGTAACGTCCAGGTTCAGGAACAGCTGAGATTTTTATGTTATGTTGACAATGTTTGTTTAGAGCAAGACAATAGACAATAGGTGCAGGAGGAGGCCATTCGGCCCTTCGAGCCAGCACCGCCATTCAATGTGATCATGGCTGAACATTCTCAATCAGTACCCCGTTCCTGCCTTCTCCCCATACCCCCTGACTCCGCTATCCTTAAGAGCTCTATCTAGGTCTCTCTTGAATGCATTCAGAGAATTGGCCTCCACTGCCTTCTGAGGCAGAGAATTCCACAGATTCACAACTCTCTGACTGAAAAAGTTTTTCCTCATCTCCGTTCTAAATGGCCTACCCCTTATTCTTAAACTGTGGCCCCTTGTTCTGGACTCCCCCAACATTGGGAACATGTTTCCTGCCTCTAACGAGGTCACATATGACCGGTCACATGTGTACAGTACAACACACTATACCTGTAATGCTTTCAGAATTAGAAGAGATGTATTCCACAATTTTTCACATTTGTGGTCACATGCGTGACTAAGAATGGCCCTCCCGGCCCTATCCCTTTGTCAATCACAAACTGTAGCGACCATAGAGAATGGTCCAGGTCGTCGAACCCTCGGATTGGCCAGCGAGGTCACGTGGGAACGCGACCGTGGGGATTGGTCCAGGGAACGACATCGCTGATTGGCCAGCGATGTCAGGTGCGCGTTTGGCGCCCGATTTAGCCAGTTCGGCGAAGTCTTCAAGGAAGACAGTAAGTTTATATTGGTTGTCCTGTAACTTGTTGTTTTGACTCTGTATTCGTGTATTGCGGCTGCAATAAACTTCGTCTACAACTAGCAAGTTTCGGACTCGCCATATTGGTGACCCCGAACGTGATCTGGACGATCACCAACTGAGCAGGAACCCGACGCCTCGTTGACGATGACCGAGCAGGGCACACCGGAGTCAAGCGCGGCAGACGTTCATCTTCCGTTATTTTGGACGTACGCACCGCAAGCTTGGTTTATCCACGCCGAGGCTCAATTCCACATAAAGAAGGTGTCGGACGATTCCACGAAGTACTTCTACCTCGTCAGCGCTCTATCGCCGGACACAACCAAGCGCGTGATGCGGTTTATCATAAATTCACCTGCGGAAGACAAGTATGTAACCATGAAGAAGGCATTACTGCGAACCTTCGGGTTAAATAAGCATGGTGGTGCGGCAAAACTTCTGCACCTACCGGAGCTTGGAGACCAACTGCCTTCCGTCCGCATGGCCGAAATGATGGTGCTAGCCGGTGAGCATACGGATTGCCCGATGTTTGAACAGGCATTCCGCGAGAAACTTCCCGAGGATGTCCGACTGCTGCTTACGGATTGTTCTTTTAAGGACCCCGAAGCATATGCAGCGAAAGCGGACGCGCTCATAGCGGGAAAAAACAAGGCAAGTGATTCAATCAACAAAGTCTCGACATCGGTGACCACGCCACAGCGACGGCAAGATGGCGCCACATCTCCCGCCAATTCTCCGAAAGCCCGCCAAAAAGATCCGCACAAGCGCGGCTGGTGCTATTATCACCTACGATGGGGTAACGAATCCCGCAACTGTCGTTTGCCTTGTACCTTCGCGGGAAATGCCTCGGCCGATCGTACATAGGGGCAGTTACGATTGGCCAGAACCGGCGCCTCTATGTCCATGATCGATTCACGGACACAGAATTTTTGGTAGACACGGGAGCCATCGTCAGTATAGTGCCGCCGACCGACCTCGAAACCAGATCGGGTAAGACAGGTCCCACCCTCATCGCGGTTAATGGCAGCCCAATTCGCATTTTCGGTACACGGAAGATGTCCCTTGTGTTAGGCCTCCGCACGTACGAATGGCCATTCATCATAGCCGACGTCAAACAAGCGATCCTGGGCGCAGATTTTCTCTGGGCTTTTTCACTGGTTCCTGATGTCCGCGGTAACGACCTCCGAACCGCTGCTGAAGACGAGCACGTCGCTCCGGCAATCGCCTCCTCGCCCAGCCCTACTGTCCAGGCCGTCGTCGCGGCCCCCGACTCGTATGCTGCGATTCTGGCAGAGTTCCCAGAGCTGCTCGTCCAACGTTTTGACGCACCTTCAGCTAAGCACGGTGTGGTCCATCACATCCGCACCGAAGGCCCTCCCGTTTTCGCTCGGGCCAGGAGACTACCGCCAGACAAACTGGTGGTGGCACGGGCGGAGTTCAGGAAGATGGAGGAAATGGGAATTGTTCGTCAGTCTGACAGCCCGTGGGCCTCGCCGTTACACATGGTCTCCAAGGCATCTGGGGGGTGGAGGCCATGTGGCGATTATCGGCGTCTCAATGCTGTCACCACGGCTGATCGCTACCCCATACCGCACCTACAGGACTTTTCATCTGGACTGGAAGGAGCGGTGGTGTTTTCCAAAATCGATTTGGTGCGAGGATACCATCAGATTCCGGTGCGACCGGAGGACATACAAAAAACTGCAACTATTACTCCGTTCGGGTTGTTTGAATGGTTGCGTATGCCTTTCGGTTTAAAGAACGCGGCACAGGCTTTCCAGCGACTGATGGACCGCGTGGGTAGGGGTTTACCCTTTGTGTTTATTTATTTAGACGACATCCTGGTAGCCAGCCCCTCAGTGCAAGAACACCAGGCCCATTTGCGGACCGTGTTCCAGCGGCTCCAAGACCACGGGCTCATTATTCAACCCTCCAAATGTCAATTCGGCCTGCCTGCTCTCGATTTTCTAGGACACAGAATTACCCCTGCCGGCGCTGTCCCTTTGCCAGAGAAGGTGGAGGCTATCCGGGCTTTCCCCAGGCCCACCACAGTAAAAGGGCTGCAGGAGTTCATAGGCATGGTTAATTTCTACCATAGATTCGTTCCGGCAGCGGCGCGAGTCCTGCGCCCGCTTTTCCAATGCCTTGCAGGTAATCCGGTAGAGTTGTTGTGGTCCCCGACCGCAGAGTCGGCTTTTACGGCAGCTAAGGCAGCCTTGGCAGACGCCACCATGTTGGTCCATCCGAGCCCCTCCGCCCCCACGGCCCTGACGGTTGACGCCTCTGACGTGGCGGTGGGTGGGGTTCTGGAGCAGCAGGTTGGTGGCCGTTGGCAGCCTTTAGCGTTTTTCAGCCGGCAACTAAATTCGGCCGAGCTGAAATATAGCGCATTTGACCGAGAGCTTCTAGCTCTCCATTTAGCTGTCCGTCATTTCAGGTATTTCCTCGAGGGCCGCCCATTTGTGGCATTTACGGACCACAAGCCATTAACATTTGCTTTTTTGAAATTGTCTGACCCATGGTCGGCCCGCCAGCAGCGGCACCTGACTGCTATCTCCGAATTTACCACAGATGTCCGTCATATCGCGGGTAAGCTGAATGCCGTTGCTGACGCCCTGTCTAGACCTGCTTTTCCCCCTATTTCGGCGGTGGACTGCGAGGTGGATCCCCAGGAGCTCGCGGAGGCACAGCTCCTGGCGGATACCGTTTCGACGTACCAGTCCACCACTTCGGGATTGAAGTTGGCCCAGGTAGCTTGTGGGTCGGAGGGCACGAAAGTCTGGTGCGATGTTTCTCTTCCTCGCCCCAGGCCGGTAGTACCGCCCTCCCTTCAGCGCCGGGTTTTCGATGCCATTCA
Source organism: Rhinoraja longicauda (assembly GCF_053455715.1). NCBI lineage: Eukaryota > Metazoa > Chordata > Chondrichthyes > Rajiformes > Arhynchobatidae > Rhinoraja > Rhinoraja longicauda. The sequence goes on from NC_135984.1 coordinate 4,418,978, forward strand.
TGGGCTGGCGCACCCGTCCATCCACTCCACCTCTGCCTTGGTGGCAGCGAGGTTTGTCTGGCATGGCCTGCGGAAACAGGTAGCGGGGTGGGCACGTTCCTGCGTGCCCTGTCAGACCGCTAAGGTCCAGCGCCACGTCCAGCCCCCCGTACAGGATTTCGAAGTCCCAGCTTTTCGTTTTTTCCACATCCACGTGGATTTGGTCGGGCCTTTGCCTTCCTCCCGGGGCTACACCCACCTCCTCACGGTGGTGGATCGGTTCACCCGGTGGCCAGAGGCTTTCCCATTGTGTGATATATCGTCAGCGTCTTGTGCTAGGACTTTGGCCCTTCATTGGGTAGCTCGTTTCGGGGTCCCGGCAGTTATTACAACTGACAGAGGACCACAGTTCACTTCGTCCCTCTGGGCCGCGCTGGCGGAACTGTACGGGTCCAAATTACAACCCACAACTGCATATCACCCCCAGGCAAATGGACTCGTAGAAAGGTTCCACCGCCAACTTAAGGCGTCCCTCAGTGCAAGGCTTGAAGGCCCGGACTGGGTAGACCAACTCCCTTGGGTTCTTTTGGGCATCCGGACTGCTCCTAAGCCAGATCTCGGTGCGTCGTCCGCAGAGCTGGTATATGGCTCGACCCTTCGAGTACCCGGAGATCTGTTTCCGGACCCTTCAGCCCTGCTCCCTACAGTCCCAGCAGCGTTAGCATCTCTCCGGGAACGGGTGGGCTCCCTGGCTCCAGTACCAACTTCGCGTCATGGGTGTCCTATGGTACATGAACCGTCTTCCCTGAAGGACTGTGAGTTTGTTTTTTTTGCGTAAAGATGCCCATCGCGCCCCGTTGCAGAGAGTCTATCAAGGGCCGTTCCGGGTTTTACGTAAGGGAACGGCTACTTTCACCTTAGACATGGGCGGCAAGAGTGAACTCGTCTCGGTGTCCCGGCTCAAACCTGCCCATTTGGACCCGGATCAACCGGTCCTGGTCGGTCAAACCCCTAGAAGAGGCCGACCTCCGTTAGTTCCGCCCAGTCCACAAACCCCCGTTCCGACAGTTCCTCCAGGACCCCCCGTTTCGGCAGTTCCCCTAGAACCCCCCGTTTCGGCAGTTCCTCTAGGACCCCCTGTGCCGGTAGTTCCTCCAGAACCTCCCGTGCCGGCTGTTCCACCAAGTCCAGAACCTCCGGCTCCTGTGGTGCAGGCTGTCCCTCTCCGTACTCGTTATGGTCGCGAAATCCGGCTCCCTGCTAGGTTCCGCACCTCGGGTTCTGGGGGGGGTCATGTAGCGACCATAGAGAATGGTCCAGGTCGTCGAACCCTCGGATTGGCCAGCGAGGTCACGTGGGAACGCGACCGTGGGGATTGGTCCAGGGAACGACATCGCTGATTGGCCAGCGATGTCAGGTGCGCGTTTGGCGCCCGATTTAGCCAGTTCGGCGAAGTCTTCAAGGAAGACAGTAAGTTTATATTGGTTGTCCTGTAACTTGTTGTTTTGACTCTGTATTCGTGTATTGCGGCTGCAATAAACTTCGTCTACAACTAGCAAGTTTCGGACTCGCCATAAAACCATGTTTTCCATCCATTTTCTCTTCCAAGCTTGATTGGACTCTTAGTTCCTCAATCCTTCAAAAACATTTGCTCAGAATTTTGTGAGCTTCGTTTGGGACAGTCTACTATGTAAACATGCAATTATAAATGCAAATTGTTGCTTAAACCCTGATGCCCTGGATCTATGGTCAAAACCTCTCTCTGTAGGATAAATTAAACTTTTAAAATATTTTTCTGGAGACTTGTTTTTTTACTATAAACCCTTGTAGTTTTTCTTTTCTTCAGTTTCAAGTTCAATGCTTTCTCATTTGGTTTCAGTTTTATTTGCAGCTTCTGCCAATCTCAGGGACTGCTATTAAACACTGCAAGCATCTGTCAAATAAGCCTGTGTGAGGCTGGGGCAAGAAGGAAGCAGACTGCAATGTGTTAGAAACATAGAAAATAAGTGCAGGAGTAGGCCATTCGGCCCTTCGAGCCTGCACCGCCATTCAATATGTTCATGGCTGATCATCCAACTCAGTATCCCGTACCTGCCTTCTCTCCATACCCCCTGATCCCTTTAGCCACAAGGGCCACATCTAACTCCCTCTTAAATATAGCCAATGAACTCGCCTCAACTACCTTCTGTGGCAGAGAATTCCACAGATTCACCACTCTCTGTGTGGAAAAAAAACTTTTTCATCTCGGTCCTAAAAGACTTCCCCCTTATCCTTAAACTGTGACCCCTTGTTCTGGACTTCCCCAACATCGGGAACAATCTTCCTGCATCTAACCTGTCCAACCCCTTAAGAATTTTGTAAGTTTCTATAAGATCCCCTCTCAATCTTCTAAAGTGTTACTTAGTGACTTTTTTGTTTTTGCAGATTTGGCTTCATCCCAAATGGAGGGCGCGTGTATTATCAGAGAAGAAGCCAACCACCATTCCTGACACTGATGGTTGAGAGCTACATCCTTGCTACAAACGATACAGCCTTTTTGGAGTGAGTTATTTGTCAGCTGTAGACATGCAAGCATGTTGTCAAGCTGGAAAGGGGGCCGAGAAAATTTACGAGGATGTTGCCAGGACTAGAGGGTCTGAGCTATAGGGAGAGGTTGAGTAGGCTGGGACTCTGTTCCCTGGAGCGCCGGTGGATGAGGGTTGATCTTACAGAGGTGTACAGTCACAAAATGCTGGAGTAACTCAGCAGGTCAGGCAGCATCTCTGGAGAGAAGGAATGGTCGACGTTTCGGGTCGAGACCCTTCTTCAGTCTGAAGAAGGGTCTCGACCCAAAACGTCGACCATTCTTTCTCTCCTGAGATGCTGCCAGACCTGCTGAGTTACTCCAGCATTTTGTGACTAAATACCTTCGATTTGTACCAGCATCTGCAGTTATTTTCTTATATTACAGAGGTGTAGAATATATTGAGAGGAATAGATCGGGTAGATGCACTGTTTGTTGCCCAGAGTTGGGGAATTGAGGATCAGAGGACATGGGTTTAAAGTGAAGGGGAAAAGATTGAATAGGAATCCGAGGGGTAACTTTTTCACACAAAGGGCTGTGGGTGTTTGGAACGAGCTGCCAGAGGAGGTAGTTGAGGCAGGGACTATCCCAATATTTAAGAAACAGTTCGACAGGTACATGGATAGGATAGGTTTGGAGGGATATGGACCAAATTCTGGCAGGTGGGACTAGTGTAGCTGGGACATGTTGGCCAGTGTGGGCAAGTTGGGCTGAAGGGCCTGTTTCCACGCCGTATCTCTATGACTCTGACATGACTTGAATGTGGGTTATGGCTTCCTACACTGTTGTCAACCCCCTCTAGGTAAGAAGGATAATGGAAGTGATGAGGGAGGCAGAAAACCTCTCGCTATCAGAAGCATTGTACTCTATTTGCGGGCAAACCCAATGTTTTATAAAGGTGTGTCACGACTTCCTTGCCATTGTACTCACTGCCTCTGTAATTACAAAGCCCAGGATCCTGTATATTGCTTTAATCACTTTCTCAAAACTGCCCTGCCACTTCCATTAAAAGAATTCCACATACCCAGTACCTACCTGTTCTTTTACGAATTGCCCTCAAGTTTATGTAAGAAAATAACTGCAGATGCTGGTACAAATCGAAGGTATTTATTCACAAAATGCAGGAGTAACTCAGCAGGTCAGGCAGCTTTTCAGGAGAGAAGGAATGGGCGACGTTTCGGGTCGAGACCCTTCTTCAGTCTGATGTCAGGGTGGCGGGACAAAGGAAGGATATAGGTGGAGACAGGAAGACAGTGGCAGATCTGGGAAGGGGGAGGGGAAGAGAGGGACAGACGAACTAACTAAAGTTGGAGAAGTCAATGTTCATACCACTGGGCTGCAAGCTGCCCAGGCGAAATATGAGATGCTGTTCCTCCAATTTCCGGTGGGCCCCACTATGGCACTGGAGGAGGCCCATGACAGAAAGGTCAGCCTGGGAATGGGAGGGGGAGTTGAAGTGCTCAGCCACCGGGAGATCAGATTGGTTAACGCGGACCGAGAGCAGGTGTTGAGCGAAGCGATCGCCGAGCCTGCGTTTGGTTTCGCCGATGTAAATAAGTTGGCAGCCTCAAGTTTATAATTGATGCACATTCTTCCTGCCCAAAAAAAATGTAGCACTTCTCAGCGTGAAATTTCTTCTGCCACCTATTGACTCATTGAAACAGCTGGTTTGCACCTCCTTGAAATCCACTGCTATCTCTCTCGCAGTTCACTTTGCACCTAAGTTTCATCACCTGCATGTCTGACTGTTGTGGGTGCAAAGTGCGCATCCAAATCCATAATGTATGAAGTAAGCCACTGGTCCTGATCGTGGACAAATGCTGTACATCCCTGCTATCTGTGAAACTGCCTTTCAATGCCGCCGTTCCCTGTCATGGCCACTTGTTTACCCATTTTGGGGCTGTCCCATTTTCTTCCTACTTTATGCAGTTCCACTACCAGCCTTTAAGAAAAATGTCCCCCAAAAAAATTCTTCCCTAATCTCAAAATCATTTGGCCTTGACAACAAGCTTATAAATCGAAGGTGGACACAAAATGCTGGAGTAACTCAACGGGTCAGGCAGCATCTCGGGAGAGAAGGAATGGGTGACGTTTCGGGCTGAGGAAGGGTCTCGACCCCAAAACGTCATCCATTCCTTCTCTCCCGAGATGCTGCCTGACCTGCTGAGTTACTCCAGCCTGCGTCTACCTTCGATTTAGACCAGCATCTGCAGTTTTTTCCTATGCTTATAAATCTTCCCCGCATCCTCTCCTTTGCTATTGCATCTTTCCTGTAATGTAATAACCAAAACAGTACATTGATTGAAGGACAGAAATCCTATGCCCGCCCGAGTCCTGGCCGACCAGCGATCCCCATTCACTATCTTATTTACATGTATGAAAAGGTACAGGACAGGCCAGAGCTGGAACCAACGACCAAAGAACCCACAAAGGGCTCACTTCCATTAGGTGGAACATTTCCATAAGATCACCCCTCATCCTCCTGCGCTCCAATGAATAGAGTCCTAGCCTGCTCAACCTCTCCCTTTTGCTTAGGCCCTTGAGTCATGGCAACATCCTCAAGTCTTCTTTGCACCCTTTCCAGCTTGACTCTACTATTTCTACAGCTCTACTAAACGATTAACGAATCTTCCCATCATTAACACACCTCTCAGACGTTACCTGTTGCTGAAACAATGTTGGGTCTAACCTTGGGTTGCCAACTTCCTCACTCCCAAATACGGGACAAGGTGACATCACAGCCCCACGCCCTATGTGACTTAGACGAAGGGATTAAAAGTACCATTAGCAAATTTGCAGATGATACTAAGTTGGGGGGTAGTGTGAATTGTGAGGAAGATGCAACAAGGCTGCAGGGTGACTTGGACAGGTTGTGTGAGTGGGCGGATACATGGCAGATGCAGTTTAATGTAGATAAGTGTGAGGTTATTCACTTTGGAAGCAAGAATAGAAAGGCAGATTATTATCTGAATGGTGTCAAGTTAGGAGGAGGGGGAGTTCAACGAGATCTGGGTGTCCTAGTGCATCAGTCAATGAAAGGAAGCATGCAGGTACAGCAGGCAGTGAAGAAAGCCAATGGAATGTTGGCCTTCGTAACAAGAGGAGTTGAGTATAGGAGCAAAGAGGTCCTTCTACAGTTATACCGGGCCCTGGTGAGACCGCACCTGGAGTACTGTGTGCAGTTTTGGTCTCCAAATTTGAGGAAGGATATTCTTGCTATGGAGGGCGTGCAGCGTAGGTTCACTAGGTTAATTCCCGGAATGGCGGGACTGTCGTATGTTGAAAGGCTGGAGCGATTGGGCTTGTATACACTGGAATTTAGAAGGATGAGGGGGGATCTTATTGAAACATATAAGATAATTAGGGGATTGGACACATTAGAGGCAGATAACATGTTCCCAATGTTGGGGGAGTCCAGAACAAGGGGCCACAGTTTAAGAATAAGGGGTAGGCCATTTAGAACGGAGATGAGGAAGAACTTTTTCAGTCAGAGGGTGGTGAAGGTGTGGAATTCTCTGCCTCAGAAGGCAGTGGAGGCCAGTTCGTTGGATGCTTTCAAGAGAGAGCTGGATAGAGCTCTTAAGGATAGCGGAGTTAGGGGGTATGGGGAGAAGGCAGGAACGGGGTACTGATTGAGAGTGATCAGCCATGATCGCATTGAATGGCGGTGCTGGCTCGAAGGGCTGAATGGCCTACTCCTGCACCTATTGTCTATTGTCTATTGTGACCTCACCCAGCCAGCGGCCGTATTTGGGAGTGAGGAAGTTGGCAACCGTACTAATACGGGTCAAGGGCGGTCCCATACAGGACAAACTAATCTGGCCCAAAATACAGGATGTCCCGGCTAATACGGGACAGTTGGCAACCCTAGTCTAACCTGCCTCCTTTGCCTTGGATCTGATTAGGGTTTTAAGTCTCAGGTTGGACTTTGTCAAATGCCTACATATGTTTTGATGCAGATAACCATCATTGTATTGAACAATTACTTGCATTTTTGACCTTTAATTAAAAAAATTGTGTATGGTTGTATGTGATTACATTACCCATAAGCTTATTTATATTGTGTATGGTTGTATGTTATTACATTATCCATAAGCTTATTTACATTCTAACTTTTTTTATTTTGCTATTAGTGTGTGATACTAATTGTTGGATTGTCTTAAAACCAAGTTATTCTGTCCTTTTTAATGAAGGAGATCTGCCATCTTTGCTTAGTCTGTGCCAACATGCCACTGCAGTCTTCATTGACATGGTTGATTCTCAACTGTAGTGGTTGAAGAATCCCTACCACCTGTTCCCATGATATTCTGGGTTGGCCGAGAATGGTCCAAGTACTTGGTTTTGCCAGTGCTGCAACAATGACTATAATTGTTAATTGGTTTAGCTGAGAGATACAGCGCAGAAACGGGCCCTTTGGCCCCCTGAGTCTGTGCCGACCAGCGATCCACGCACACTAACATTGTCCTACGCACCGGGGACAATTTACAATTATACCAAGCCAATTAAACCTGTACGTCTGGAGAATGAATGAATGATTCTTTATTGGCACATGTGAGAAAAAAACAGAGCTCCCGGTGAAAACCCATGCAGGACACGGGTAGAACGTACAAACTCCGTACAGACAAGCACCCATAATCAGGATCAAATGCGTGTCTCTGGCGCTGTATGGCAGCAACTCGACCAAATTAGGCCCCTAATTGGCTTGGTAAAATTTACTCCAAGTAATTGAATCAAGATTGTTGTTCATGCTTGTATCCTTAATGTCTCCACGCTTTAGAGTAACTGGTTATATCTTTTTCAATTAGGGGATGCATTGACCTCTTAGAAAAGGAGTACGAATTCTGGATGACGAATCGATCTGTGTCTTTCGACGTAGAAGGCAAAACTCATTCTCTGAATCGGTATAACGTTGGAGCAACTGGGCCCAGGTATCGGAACCCCGTTACTTGTTTTACCATGCAAAGCACTTTGCTTAAGCACGACGAAGAATAGAAGAGAACTAGAGGACACGGGCTTAAGGTGAAGGGGGAAAGATTTAACGGGTATCTGAAGGGTAACTTTTTCGCACAAAGGGTGGTGGGTGTATGGAATGAGTTGCCAGAGCAAGTAGTTGAGGCGGGGATAAGGGGGAAGTCTTTTAGGACTGAGATGAGAAAGGTTTTTTCACACAGAGTGGTGAATCTGTGGAATTCTCTGCCACAGAAGGTAGTTGAGGCCAGTTTATTGGCTATATTTAAGAGGGAGTTAGATGTGGCCCTTGTGGCTAAAGGGATCAGGGGGTATGGAGAGAAGGCAGGTACGGGATACTGAGTTGGATGATCAGCCATGATCATATTGAATGGCGGTGCAGGCTCGAAGGGCCGAATGGCCTACTCCTGCACCTATTTTCTATGTAAATCTATGTAAACATTTAAGTGACAATTAGACAGGTACATGGATAGGACGGGTTTGGAGGGGTATGAGTGAAACACAGACAGGTGGGACTTGTGTAGATGGGGCATGTTGCCGGTGTGGGCATGGTGGGCTGAAGACTCTGACTAAGAGTATGGCAACCGAACCACAGAGGCTTTTTGTATGAATTTCCTTCATTATGGCATAGCATTGTGAATAAAAAACATTTACCGATTGACAAGCAAATAGGCGTTACCAAGGTAGACCATTGTTTGGGAATTTGGATCTTCTGATGGGCCTTTATTTCTATTTTTGTTGAAATGTATTGCTTTTCAACAGGCCTGAGTCTTACAGCAAGGATATAGAATTGGGACAGAATCTAACAGAAGGTATGGTTTTTAATATTCATGAAATCAATCTTCATGCTGCTCTATGATGTTGTGGAGGGAGCTTTATTCAATCTGGAGTGCATTCTGTAACCTAACGGTTACATTGAATGATCATCTCACCACTAATAATTTAATGTTGTGATGTACGTAGGGTCGCCAACTGTCCCGTATTAGCCGGGACATCCCATATTTTGGGCCCAACTGGTTTGTCCCGTATGGGACTGCCCTTGTCCCGTATTAGTAGGGTTGCCAACTTCCTCACTCGCAAATAAGGGACAAAGGGTGACGTCACCACCCCGCGCCCCACGTGACCTCACCCAGCCAGCGGCCACGTGCTCCCGCTCCGCCAATGGCGGCCGCCACGATCACTCTTATACCAGTTCTACGCTACACACTAGGGACAATTTACAGAAAAGCTAATGAACCTACAAACCTGCATGTCTTTGGATGTTGGCAGGAAACCAGAGCACCCGAAGAAAACCCACGTGGTCACAGGGCAAATGTACAAACTCCGTACAGACAGCACCTGTGGTCAGGATCGATCTTGGGTCCCTGATGCTGTAAGGCTGTAAATCTGCCACCGTGCCACCTTTAATCGACATTTATTGTTTAATATTGTAACTGCTCACTTGATGCTGATTGTTTGTTGACCTCCTCAGATGCCCGAAGACAACTCTGGGTGGAGCTGAAAACAAGTGCTGAGTCTGGCTGGGATTTCTCATCGCGCTGGTTCATTGATTCCAATGGAGAGAATAAAGGAACATTAAAAGACACACAAACCACGCACATCATTCCTGTTGACTTAAACTCCATCCTATGCAAGAATGAGCAAATCCTGGAACAGTTTCATCAGCAGCTGGGTCAGTACTATTAATGAGTTTAGTTTAGAGATGCAGCGCGAAACAGGCCCTTCGGTCCACCGATTCAGCGCCGACCAGCGATCCCTGCACATCAACGCTATCCTACACACCAGGGACAATTTACAATTCTACCAAGTCAATTAGTGTAGTGAAGTGTAACGAGCTCCATTTCTACCACCAATAAGACCATGCATACAGTCCGAGGATAGACGCAAAATGCTGGAGTAACTCAGCGGTCAGACAGCATTTCTGGAGAACATGAATAGGTGTCGTTTTGGGTTGAGACCCTTCTTCAGCATCTGCAGTTCCTTACACATACTTACTGACCCCCCTGCCCACGTCAGAGTCCCATTGTTAGACCCCTTTATATTGTCGGTGGCTTCGTCTGATTTCATCCCTCTGCCAATATCAGCTTCCCCAATGCTGTTGTCTGTCTTTCAGGTAACTCTGTGAAGGCCAAGTTCTATAAGGAGGCCAGGAGCAAACGGATTAATGCTGTGCATGAGGTTTTATGGGACAAAGAACAAGGAATTTGGTTTGATTTTAATTTAATAAGCCGCAAGAAAAATGATGCATTCTATGCTTCCAACATGGCTCCTCTCTGGGCTGAATGCTTTGAGCAGGAGTCAGGACAGCTCACAGAGATGGTCATTAAATACCTGGAGGTAATCCTACTCCCATTACTTTACCCTTGTTATACGTCTTGTGTAGATGGATAGAGTCGGGAAAGGGCAGCTGTCAGCCTTGAGTGAGCAAATGCTGTTGATGACGATGGTATCACATGGGCATTTGAGAGATGTCGTCATTTCCAGTTATTTGCTTTCCGAGGAACCACAGTTTTAAGGTAGACACAAAATGCTGGGGTAACTCAGCGGGTCAGGCAGCATCTCGGGAGAGAAGGAATGGGTGACGTTTTGGGTCGAGACCCTTCTTCAGACTGATGTCAGGGGAGGGGGCAGGCAAAACATAGAATGTAGTAGGAGACGGAGAGCAGGAGGGATCACAGAGGGGGAGCAGTGAGAGAGGATGTTGCTAAACTTGTGTGAGAGAAGAGGAGAACCTCTTCAAAGTTGACATACCTTAAGGAGAATTCACAGTGGAGTGGCAAAATGTGTAGGGGAAAAAAAGCTGCAGATGCTGGTTAAAATCGAAGGTAGACACAAAATGCTGGAGTAACTCAGCGGGTCAGGCACCATCTTGGGAGAGAAGGAATGGGTGATGTTTTGGGTCGAGACGTTTTGGGTTGAGAGCCTTCTTCAAACTTTTAACCAGCATTTGTGGGGTTTTTTCCCCCTAACCACAGTTTAAGGTTTGGTTTAAGGTTTAGTGTGCTTACCAAGTTAGTGCCGACCAACGATCACCTCCTACACTAACCTACACACACTAGGTGCAGTGAAGAGCTTTTGTTGCGTGCTAACCACGGAAAGATTATACACGATAACTATCAAGCCGTCCACAGTGTACAGATACATGAAAAAGAGAATGCCTTGGCCATTAGACACTGGTATTTGGATGGACTGTTTACTTTAGACTTTATTATAGACTTTAGAGATACAGCGTGGAAACGGGCCCTTCAGTCTCCAAGTAAGCACCGACCAGTACACTAACCTAAACACACGAGGGAAAATTTTACAACTTGCCGAAGCCAATGAATCTACAAACCTGTATGTGTTTGGAGTGTGGGAGGAAACCGGAGCACCCAGAGAAAACCCATGCGGTCATAGGGAGAACAAACAAACTTTGTGTAGATAGTCAATAGTCAATTTATTTGTCACATACACATAAATGTGCAGTGAAATGAAAAATTACCCGCAGTTCAACAATAAGACCAATAAGAATAAGCAATAAAAATATGCAATAACACATACAATCATAAACCAACACCAAACAAAAGAAACATCCATCACATTGCACCTGTAGTCTAGATAGAACCCGGGTCTCTGGTGCTGTAAGGCAGCAACACTACCATTACACCACTGTCAAGTCAAGTCAAGTCAATTTTATTTGTATAGCACATTTAAAAACAACCCACGTTGACCAAAGTGCTGTACATCTGATTAGGTTCCAATGGGAAAAAAAATGAAACGTACAGTAGCACGCAAACAGTTCACAGCGCCTCCTCAATGAGCCTCAAATGCTAGGGAGTAGAAATAGGTTTTGAGCCTGGACTTAAAGGAGTCGATGGAAGGGGCAGTTCTGATGGGGAGAGGGATGCTGTTCCACAGTCTAGGAGCTGCAACCGCAAAAGCGCGGTCACCCCTGAGCTTAAGCCTAGACCGCGGGATAGTGAGTAGCCCCAAGTCGGCCGACCTGAGGGACCTGGAGTTAGAGAGGGGGGTTAGAAGATTTTTGATGTAGGGGGGGAGTGTCCATTTAGGGCTTTATACGTGAATAGGAGGAGCTTGAAGTTGATTCTGTACCGTACAGGGAGCCAGTGGAGAGAGGCCAGAATCGGGGTGATGTGGTCCCTTTTACGGGTACCCGTCAGGAGTCTCGCTGCGGCGTTTTGGAGCAGTTGCAGGCGGGACAGGGAAGATTGGCTGATCCCAGTGTATAGGGAGTTGCAGTAGTCTAGGCGGGAGGAAATGAAAGCGTGAATGATTTTTTCTGTGTCGTCGAATTGGAGGAAAGGTTTGATTTTAGCTATGGTTCGAAGTTGGAAGAAGCTGGCTTTTACCACAGCGTTGACTTGCTTATCAAATTTTAATGCAGAGTCAAATATCATGCCGAGGTTTTTGACATGCGGTTTGACTAGGCAGGATAGACTTCCAAGACTGCCTGTTATCAATTTGATGGAGTCGGGGGGGGCCGAATAGGATGACCTCAGACTTGCTCTCATTTAATTGGAGGAAGTCTGTGCCATCCAACATTTTATGTCCTCAAGGCAGTGTAAGAGGCTGTTTAAATTTGACTGGTTGTTGGGTTTCAGGGGGAAGTAAAGCTGAGTGTCATCGGCATAGCAGTGGAAAGAAATGCCATGCCTTTGAATGATTTGGCCAAGGGGGAGCATGTATAGAGAGAAGAGAATGGGGCCTAGGATGGAGCCTTGTGGAACTCCGCAGGAGAGGCTAGCTGGAGCAGAGGACTAACTGCCTATGTTGATGGCGAAACTCCTATCGCCCTGCAGGAGAGTTGGTTGGTGGGGTGGGGGATGGGGAAGATTGCAGACCTGCAAGTTGTAGATGGGGAGATTGGTTTGGCTTGCGTTGGCTCCTTTTGGTACCAGCTGTTGGAAAGAGGTAGCGAGTCGATGGTTCCTACCACTGCCCATTGTGCATCCAGCTAGAGTTATTGGAGGTGCTGCTCAGCATGGATGCTTCTCACAGCCGGGAGTCGCATGTTGGGTGATGGAAATAAACTGCATGCTGTGTGTGTGTTTTTCTCGTGTGCCTTTTATTAAGATCTGTACTTCACTTTTCAGGTGAATCACCTCCTTTGGTATCGGTATGGAGTCCCAACCTCACTGATCCAGAGTGGTGAGCAGTGGGATTACCCCAATGCCTGGCCACCACTCCAGCAAATCATCATTGAAGGTAAAGCAAAATGTTATATGAGTTTGATCTTATCTGCACCAGCGAGCCCTTCTTCACTGGTTGGCTGTTGCTCATGTTGGCTCATGTTGTCATCCATGTAAGGATCATCAAGTGTTTATCCTCTACTAAATAATTTGAATAGCTTTTGTAAATCTTTCTTTTCCCTTCTGTCATGTTTTGAGAATGTGAAGGGAGGACTGGATTGACTGGATAACTATTTGACCTGAACGCTTTATTCATTTTGAATTTTTCTTTTTTCGGTAATATAGGTCTGGCAAAGTCTAATTCTGAAAAGGGCAAGAGAATTGCATTGGAACAAGCACAGAATTGGATTCGGTCAAACAGGAATTTGTACAAAACGCACAAAGCCATGTTTGAGAAGGTGAAGTTGATTTTTGTTGTGGTTTTAACAACTAAGCCCGAGTCTTAAAATGTTTGTGCCACACTGGTATGGGCCGCAACCCTCTAATTCAGCTGTGCCGTGCAAACCTCTCCTTCCTCAGCGATTGTGCAGTCTCTCTGCTGGACACTCATTCTTTTTCTGTCCCATGGTTCCGAATTTAGACAGAATCAGATGTGCAAAGCCTGCAGAATTCAGGACTATGGTGCCGTGCTTGAGATGTGAAGGTTGGGTGGTTTCAATAGACAATAGGTGCAGGAGGAGGCCATTCGGCCCTTTGAGCCAGCACCGCCATTCAATGTGATCATGGCTGATCATTCTCAATCAGTACCCCGTTCCTGCCTTCTCCTCATACCCCCTGACTCTGCTATCCTTAAGAGCTCTATCTAGCTCTCTCTTGAATGCATTCAGAGAATTGGCCTCCACTGCCTTCTGAGGCAGAGAATTCCACAGATTCACAACTCTCTGACTGAAAAAGTTTTTCCTCATCTCCGTTCATCTCATTTCCTGGGATGATGTTGAATAGCCATGTTTAATATACATGGGGCAGGGGGGGTACTTGAAATTGGAGAAATCCACCTTCATGTGGCTGGGTTGTAAGCTGCAAAAGTGAAATAGGAGGTGCTGTAAACAGCCCCAGCGACTTGTCTAATCTTGAGTTCATCTCACTTGATAGTATATTAATTGATAAGGAGTGAACTTTACCATTGTTAGCCACATTTTACCCGAGTAACCTATTTTGATTTTGCAGTATAATGTGAATGATGACAGTAAACCAGCTGGAGGTGGAGAATATGAGGTGCAGGTCAGTTTGTTTCCAAATTTCCTTCTGGTTCTAGCTCATTTTGAAATGCTTTAATGTTAATCAGTCATGAGAGCGATACAGCGTGGAAACGGATTCTTCGGCCTAACTTGCCCACATTGACCAGCATATCCCATCATCTACACTAGTCCCACTTGCCTGTGTTTGGCCCACATCCCTCTAAACCTGTCCGATCCATGCAGTCTTTCATCCTTTAACGTTGATCAGTTCTGCAAGAGTCAGAGCAGATGGAAGAAGTTTGGGGCCCATGTGCCCACAAGCAACACCTTTCATGGAAAATGATGGTAAAATTCCAAATGCCAAAAAATCCAGGAAATGTTATCATTAATAATAGAACTTCCTCTGGTCTGCCCAGGCCCGCTGTCAGGTTTGGTTTTTCTATATTTATTATAATATGGAATAACACTGTTTGAGTCGATGCCTGTTTTCTGGCCAATCACTGTAACCGATTCTCTTCATCTTCCCCTCAACCCTCACCAGTTTCTAAACTTCACAGGCAAGTTCCAGCAGTGAATTATCCTAGCAACCTGCAAGTCTATGGGATGAAACCAGAGCACAGTCATATGGAGAAAGTGTAAATTCCATATAGAGACAGCACCCGAGGCCAGGATTGAACCTGGGTTGCTGGTGCAGAGACTGCAGCTTTGGTAGCCGTGCCCAGAAATTCCATAAAGAAAATGCATTTGGCCCCTGTTTGGACGAGCCTTTTCAGAGCTTTTGTCATAGTTGCACTCCAACTTGCTCCTTCCCCATGGAACTGCATTTCCCCCCAATGATGTTTAATCCAAATCTCCTTGAAATTTGTCATTAAATCTGCTTTCATTTTCTTTCTAGCCAGTGCGTTGCAGCTTGCATAACTCACTATTTAATCTTGAAAAGAAAAAATCTTTCCTGTCTTTCTTAGCTATTTTTCTATAGTTGTTAGCCCTCCTGCCTGCAGATATAGCTTTTCCTTATTCTATGAAAATTCATGATTTTGAAAAGTTTTATTAAATGCCTCTGACATTTCCCTGTTATAAAGAGAACAAACACAAAATTCTCCACTAAACTGAAGTCCTTGTTTCTGTTTTGAATCCTGCAAATCTCCTCACAACACATGTAGTCAAACCAGAGCAGGGCCTTTACAGTGAATGGCAGGGCTCTGAGGAGTGTTGTAGAGCAGTGGGATTGAGGAATTCAGGTACATAGTTCCCTGAAAGTGGTGTCGCAGGTAGATAGGGTGGTCAAGAAAGCATTCAATACATTCGCCTTCATCAGTCTGAGCATTGAGTATAGAAGATAGGCACAAAGTAACTCAGTGGTTCAGGCAGTATCTCTACAGAAAAAGGAAGGGTGACGTTTTGGGTCAGAACCTTTCTTTTGGAAACTGAATACCCTAATTGAGTAACGAAGTTGGGATGTTATGGTGCAGTTGTACAAGATTTTGGTGTGGCCGCATCTGAGGCATGTCAGTTTCAGTCATCCTGTTACAAGAAGGATGGTGTTAAACTAGAATGTAAAGAATTATGAGAATTTTGCCAGGTCTTGAGGGCCGGAACCATAAGGAGAGGTTGGGCAGACTGGGACTTTATTCTAAGGTAGACACAAAATGCTAGAGTAACTCAGCAGGTCAGGCAGCATCCCAGGAGAGAAGGAATGGGTGATGTTTTGGGTGGAGACCCTTCAGGTTAGAGGGGAAAGATTTAATAAGAATCTGAGGGTGGGGTGTATTGAACGAGCTGAGGCAGGTACTAAAACAACTTTTAAAAGACATTTGTACAGGTACGTGGATAGATAAGCTTTAGAGGGATACTAGACCAAGTGGACCCGTTGGGCCCAAACCTCTCCTGCATTGGTGCAGCACCCTCTCCTACCCCCCTCTCCCCTCCCCATTTCCCCTTCCCCCTCTCCATCCCCCTCAACCCCCCTTATCCACCTTCCTACTCACTCTCACACTCACTCACTCACTCACTCACTCACTCACTCACTCACTCACTCACTCACTCACTCACTCACTCACTCACTCACTCACTCACACACTCACACACTCACACACTCACACCTCCCTCCCTCCCTAGGAGATAGATTTAAACTTCAAAATGTGAATAACTTTTAAAATATAACACCGATTTCAATAAAACTACTTGCTTTACCATTAAAGCGACGACGGTGAGTAAGGTGGGCTTAAAATTGTCAAGCTATCGTGCTCCATTTTGGCTGTAGTTCGATCACAAACAAACGGGAGTTTTAGTATATAGATGGGCCAAATGCAGGCAGATGGGACTAGTGTAGATGGGCATCTTGGTCGGCATAGAGAAGTTGGGCCAAAGAGAGTGTTTCTGTGCTGTATGACTATAATTATCTTAAACCTTTCCTGCACTCTCAAGGACATTCACATCCTTTCTAAAATGTGGTGACCACAATTGGAAGTCGTATTCAGTTTATAACCCAACAAATGTTTCGTACATGTTCAACATTCCCCTTTTTGTTTTTATTCCCTTTTCTTTATAAATCCTGTTATAGGTTATACTAACCACTCTCTAACTGTGTTGTTCCAATTGGTTTCTTGTTTAACTCAATTATCTGTCCACAGGTGGGATTTGGATGGACAAATGGAGTAGCTTTGCAGCTCTTGGATGAGTATGGAGACCAGCTCCTATCGGGAGCCATGGAGTTGACGGGAATCCCTTTATATGTTATACTTCAAATCTCTTTACTGTTCTTTTGGTTCAAATAAACCAGCTGTTTCATGTATTTTGAATTTTTATGACTGTTGCAGGTCAATTTCCCTCCTGGGATAAATAAAGTTCTATTGTACCGTATCGCAATATGTATTCATCAAAAAGTTAGAATTTAACTTCCATTGCCAATCAACCACAGCTTGTCCTAATTGGGTATGGTGAAGGATTCAGCTTAGTTACTGAAGTGAGGAATGCAAATTACAGCAGTGGTTCGACACGAAAAGATGATTCTGTGATACGTGCATGGAGGTGTGATTGTGCTAGCAAATTTGTTGCTCTCTGACCTGTTAACCACTTCCTGAATATTCTCCTCTAAATGTTTGCAGTTGTATGGTGGATATTCTGTGCTCTAAGTGCAAATGCAGCAATAAAATAAGTTCAACACTTATCAAGATTGATTTAATGTTTTAATTGCACAGTGAGGAGATGCATAATATACGGTTGAGATTTAGATCTTGGGTACATGTGATATTAAAATGCCATTGGTGTGGCTTGGGAGCATTGGGGAAAATCTCCTGTGTTTCACATCTCAGCTGATGGGCAGCACCTCAACCTCCCAATGAATGAAAATGAAAGCAAGAAGATGTCAGGGGTTGTGGGGAAAAGGCACGAGAATGGGGTTGAGAGGGAAAGATAGATGAGCAATGTTTGAATGGCAGAGTGGTCTTGATGGGCTGAATTCTGCTCCTATCAATTTTATGAACTTGTGAAAAGGGACCCAAGGGGGCAATTTCCACATGGAGCTGCCCATGTGGAACAAGCTGCCAGAGGCAGTGATGGAGGCGGGTACTTAAGACTTTAACCCTTTTCTATCTAAGTAACTGTGCAGTTGTCTTTTAGAGGGACAATTCTACCTAATGCTGCACTGATGACTTGTAAACTTAGAAGTCCTCCTGGTCCTCCCAGCGCCCCCCCCCCCCCCACTCCCTGGTCCTCCCAGCTCCCCCCCCCCCCACTCCCTGGTCCTCCCAGCCCCCCCCCCCCCACCACCCCCTGGTCCTCCCAGCCCCCCCCACCACCCCCTGGTCCTCCCAGCCCCCCCCACCACCCCCTGGTCCTTCCAGCCCCCTCCCCCACCACCCCCCGGTCCTCCCAGCCCCCCCCACCACCTCCTGGTCCTCCCAGCCCCCCCCACCACCTCCTGGTCCTCCCAGCCCCGGCCCCCCACCCCTGGTCCTCCCAGCCCCCCTGGTCCTCCCAGCCCCCCCCCCCACCACCCCCTGGTCCTCCCAGCCCCCCCCCCCCCACCACCCCCTGGTCCTCCCAGCCTCCCTCCCGGTCTTCCTAGCCCCCCACCACCCCCCCCCCCCGGTCCTCCCAGCCTCCCACCTGGTCCTCCCAGTCCCTCCCGCAATCCTCGCAGTGACGTGGACCAGTGGGGGCCGTTGCCGGGCAGCGCGGGTCGGCGCCGCCCCCCTCGGGACGTGGCCCAATCGGCGCGGGCGCTGGCGTCGGCGGGGAGCTGACGCGGACCAACGGGAGGCGGCCGCGTGCGCGCGGGGGGAGGGGTGAGAGAGAGAGAGAGAGAGACCGGCACCACACCGGCCCAGCACAGCCCATCCCACAGGCGGTGTGTGAGGGAGAGAGAGAGAGGGGGGCACCACAGGCCCACAGACCCCAACAGACAGTCGGTGTGTGTGAGAGAGAGAGAGAGAGCGCGGCACCGGCTACCACAGACGGTACAACCCCACACGGCCGGTGTGAGGGGAGAGAGCGGCACCGGACCACAGCCGGTGTGAGGAGGAGCGAGAGACCGGCACCGACCCACACAGGCCCTGGGCTTAGGCCGCACTGACCGAGCCGGCGACGGTGTGAGTGAGGAGGGAGGGAGCGAGAGAGGAGCGGCGCCGCCAGAGGCCCACACAGCACTGCCACAGTGGGAGCACCCACACAGCCCGTGTGCGGGGGAGAGACGGGTGGGCAGCACCCAGACCGTCCGTCACAGGCCGAGCCGCTGTCCCGACACCGGCACCGGCCGAGTGCGACAGGCAGGCAGGCAGGGGGGGGGGTCCCCAGTGCCGGTACCGCCAGGCCTCAGTCAGCTCACCCCATATACCGGTGAGTACTCGACTGTGGGGACGGGATGAGCGAGGAGCCCGAGTTCTCCCCCCCCCCCCCCCCCCCCCTCGTGGATCATAATACATAAGTGATAGGACGAGAATTAGGCCATTCGGCCCATCAAGTCTACTCCATTCAACAAAGGATCCCTCCATCCTAACCCCATTCTCCTGTCTTCTCCCCAACATAATCTCCTTCCTTGACATCTGGATCGGTGGCATCCTCGCCTCCCCAGCCTCAGTCGGACCCAACTTGCCACCCTTGAGATCAGGAGAGGGGAACTGTTACCTACCCGGAGGTGTGAGGCCAAGGTGTGGGGCGCTCTGTAATCCCACCCCGGCTCCGGACCTTGCTGTGGGCTCAGGAGAGGCTAAAGAGTGAGGATGGATGGTGGGGGTAACTGGAGAGCTGGGTGCAGAAGTGGGCAAATTTATGTGTGTGGAGGAAGGGCTTTGGCTCAACTGGTCCATGTCAACATAGAAACATAGAAAATAGGTGCAGGAGTAGGCCATTCAGCCCTTCAAGCCTGCACCGCCATTCAATATGATCATGGCTGATCATCCAACTCAGTATCCCGTACCTGCCTTCTCTCCATACCCCCTGATCCCTTTACCCCTAAGGGCCACATCTAACTCCCTCTTAAATATAGCCAATGAACAGGCCTCAACTACCTTCTGTGGCAGAGAATTCCACAGATTCACCACTCTCTGTGTGAACCAAGTTGCTTAACTGAGCTAGATGCCTGCACCTGACCCATCTCCTTCCAAACCTTTCCTATGCATATACCTGTCAAGATGTTGTATTGCAAGCGTATCGAACACAACAGATATCTTTTAAAATGCCATAATTGTACCCACCCCCACCACTTCTTCCCATGTAGGCACCACCTCTGTGAGGAAAAGGTTGCCCCTCCATTTCCTTTAAAATATTCCCCCTCACATGTTAAACGCATGCTCTCTAGTTTTAGATGTGCCTACCCTGCGGAATCACCTTATTTATGTCCCTTATGATTTTAGACTAAGGTCACCCCCTCCGCCTTCTTCAAGGAAAATAGACAAGGGATGCTATGTTAATGTAGGCAAATAGGGTTAGTCTATTTGAGCATCAAGGTCAGCATGGGTCTGGCAGACTGAAGTGCCTGTTACAATGCTATATGACTGACATTCTAATTTTGGAAATTGTGGCCTGCATTTCTATGACACTAATATCTATCAAAAATAGCAATGGTCCTCGCACTGTCTCCTAAAGTGCATCATGTGTGAAACTGCCTTTAACTGTAGCTTTATGTCCATTTGCACTTTTCATATTTGCATTAATTTTTCTCGCCAGTCTTTAATAAGGACTTTATCAAATGTCTTCTGAACATTCACAGATGGTACTTGCATTATTTTGAACTTTCTCTGCAGTGGCATCAACAAAATCTCCATCTGGTTAATACTGTGCCCCCTTTTTTAATTTGAGGATTTCTCCAAATGAATTCCGTTTCCACCTGCCTTCTGTCCCCTCACGCCGATTATTGATCTTGCAAGCTTCCCGAATAGAGTTGATAAACTGACCAGCTATTAACTGACCTGAATGGTTTGGCCTTGCACCTGTTTGAAACAAAAATGTATAACATAGGTTGTACTCTAGGCCAAGAGAGGAATGAAGAATTGTGTCATTTTTCAATAACTCCGGGTGCATGCCAGTTATCTGAGTAACTTATCCACTTCAAGCATGCTGGACTTTCTGCTACTTCCTGTATTTACCAACTTTGATGGATTGGAACAATTGCATTGGTACTGGGAAGGGAAATAAGGAAAGAGCAATCAGATACCTGTTCTGAGAGGATTTGAATGTATGCACACGAGATTGAAAATGGATAACGTGGCATGCTAACAGCAAGTTAAATATCAGTGAAGGTGGGGCATGAATAAACCTGTCTGAATGTGCATACAATATGCAGTTCAAAAGCTGATAGAAGACATGTTTCCATCACTATCCTCCTTGGGCTGTCCTGTGGGGTTGAGGAAAACTTGGTTTCACCTCAGATCTGAGGAATAAGAATGTAAGTTGGTTGACAGTGGGCCATTCACCCCCTTGCGCTTGATTCAGATTCTTTTGGATCATGGATGATTTGACGTTCTTCAAGTCTACCTGTCTGTCCTTTCCCTTGAAGTCTTGATTCCCTTTCTGATTAATGATCCATCTCAGTCTTCAATATATCCGAAGGCTCTTGCCACCTCACGTCCCTATAGAAGTGAGTTCCAAAGACAGTTAACTTTCTGGGAAGAAATATTTCTTATCTGCTTTAATTGGGTGCTCCCTTCGTCTAAAACTATTTATCTCCATTTAGTACAGGTACTGCTTTGTGTTCTTGACAGTGTGAGCCTATCAGCCAATGGCAAGGGTATTCAAAGCGATCAGATTTACTATGTAGAATTGTAACACAAAAACATGACCATGACTACTACTTTTTTTTTTAAACCCTTTCACTCCTTACTTCATTCTCCCTTTCTCTGTCCCCTAACCCTTACTCGTGATCGCCTGTGCTCAGTGTCCCTGGCCTGTTGATTTTCCACCCCCCAATAACTCTACAGCTGCCTGCTCACTCCCAGAGTGAGGATTCTCCAACAGTCACCATTCCACGATTGCTCATCATCCTCTACCATTCCCAGACCCTGCAGCGAGTCAAATCTCTCCCAGTAAATCTCCCGAATATTATTCTACCTGCACAAGAATGATGATTATGTTTCTACATTGCTCCGCAGTTAGGTTGCTCGGTCTTGGTGTGCATTTTACTTTGTATGATCAGATGTTTTAGAAAGAGTTTCCTTGTCATAAATTACCCCATTTGCGACACGTGATCACTTTACCCCATGCAATTAAGCTGATCTGTGGATAAATACATGCTTGACCAAATCTTTTTCAACTAAATTCTAATAAATAGAGTAGATTTGGCATATTTCTCTGTTAATCCTTGACTATGATAGTAGTTAAGTGTACAATAACGGTCTTCTATTTCAGGCAGTGATGAGTGAGTTGGCTTTAACTAGCCTGTGCCCAGTTTATGGTGGGAGCAGAATCATATGAAAGAGAGAACACAGTTCTTTTGTCGTTAGTTGGTTGTGCATCAGTAATCATTAAATCCAATGTTACGGAGCAATTTTAAATTTCAAAGTGAATCCCAGGCTGTTCACTAACCATCCTTTATTGGAGTTAGGTCAACATGGACGGATGACAAACAATCAAGTTGTTCGGAGGCTAAGTAGCTCAGTAACATTTAACCCATGATGAATTGGTTTTAGAGGAGGATGGCAAGACGTATGAGCGCCCTGGTTATGAGATAGGAGTTTAGGGTAATTGTACGTGCTGAGTGAGATGGTCTCACTGAGAAATATGAATCAGCCTCCATCAGCAGGGCGATTGGGTGGTTCCAAACGCAGTATGATCTCCGAGCAGAGAATGTCAAATCAATCACTTGATGTGTATTAGAATGCTTTATCTTATGACATTGGTAGTATCTGTGTCCTAGGTGCTCTGGCATTTGTGTAAATGCTCCATGGCTCTTGAAATGTTACCTATATGATCAGAGTTGTCCAACTTTCATGTCATGTTTGTGTTGTGTAAGTATGCAGTAAAGATGGCCAAAGGGTTTTGTATGGCCAAAGGATCTGTCAACATAAATTTAAATAAAACTGTTTATGGTCTGTGAGTTTAATCTTTAACTTGCCTCCTGCAGGTGACCCTTTTGCAATGCACAGAAAGATGGGACTGCTGATCTGGGTTTCGGTGTGTTTTACACTTGCTCACTTCGCCTTGCACACAGGTATTCCAACTTGGGTTTAATCCACTCATGCCATTGTTTAATAAGTTTCTATGCATTTAATATCCATCACCGAGGTGAATTATCTTAATGGACTACGGTTGAACTTTATGCAACATATAGTTGAAGGTGCAATGTCTGTGAGGCGTGATGCCCACATTTATATAATTCTGTCATGAAATGGCGCAGATAGATGTCTTTGTACATCTAACGTGACATGCGAACAGTAGATTGTCCTCCCCAACAGGGATGATGGATAATAAGCAGAACATTGAGTTTTTAATGTCAAGTTTTTGCTAACCCTGTATCTATGTGTGATGTTTTGTAGTATTCCGAGTTGTTATTGACGGATAACAGTATAACAGAGCTTTATTTGTCATTCGGTACCGAGGTACCGAACGAAACTACATAGCAGTCATAAAAAAAAGAACACAAGACACATAACCCCAACACAAACGTCCATCACAGTGACTCCAAACACCCCCTCACTGTGATGGAGGCAACAAAACTTCCACTCTCTTCCCCACGCCCATGGACAGACAGCTCGTCCCCGACCGACCCGCACAGTCCCCGCAAGGGGATGGAAGTCCCCGCGGCCGAATCGCACCGGGCGCTGAAACGTCTCGCGGCCGAGCCG
This sequence comes from Rhinoraja longicauda, assembly GCF_053455715.1. Classification (NCBI taxonomy): domain Eukaryota; kingdom Metazoa; phylum Chordata; class Chondrichthyes; order Rajiformes; family Arhynchobatidae; genus Rhinoraja; species Rhinoraja longicauda. Next base: position 4,442,136 of record NC_135984.1, read on the forward strand.
GGCGATGAAAGGCCCCGCGACCAAGCCTTGCGCAGTTAAGTCCCGTGGCCGAGCCGCACCGGGCGATGTTAAGTCCCGCGGCCGAGCCGCATCAGCGATGAAAAGTCCCGCGGCCGAGCTGCACCGGGCGATGTAAAGTCCCGCGGCCGAGCCGCACCGGGCGATGTTAGGCCCCGCGGCCGAACTGCACCGGGCACTGTTAAGTCCAGCGGCCAAGCCGCACCGGGCGATGTAAAGTCCAGCGGCCGAGCCGCACCGGGCGATGTTAAGTCCCGCGGCCGAGCCGCACCAGCGATGAAAAGTCCCGTGGCCAAGCCGCACCAGCGATGTAAAGTCCCGCGGCCAAGCCGCACCGGGCAATGAAAAGTCCCGCGGCCGAGCCGCACCGGGCGATGTAAAGTCCAGCGGCCGAGCCGCACCGGGCGATGTTAGGCCCCGCAGCCGAGCCGCACCCCGCGACGTGAGGAAGAGAAAAGTTTCCCTCACCACCCCCCCACCCACACCACCAACCCCCCACCCACACCACCACCCCCCACACATACACAGCCAAAAAAAAATACAAAAACCATCCCAACACCGACACACAACAAAAAAAAAAAAGGAAAAAAGACGAACAGACTGCTAGCGAGCCGCAGCCGTTAGGCGCCGCCACTTCCGCCACTTGGAAAAGATTAGATACATTTGCAAGTTGAGCAAGCTCCATGCTTCTTCCTTAGTCATTTTTCTCTTTCTCACAATGAAGATCACTCTGTAAGGGGATGTTCATTGTGAATTAATACTAATTCTAAAAAGTCATTCTTCTCTGCCTCTTCGGTTGCTATTGAATTTCTGCCTGACTGGTTATGTGCTCCTCTTTATACAGATTCGATAGCAGTGATGTCAGTTGATTTGGGCAGTGAATGGATTAAAATTGCCATCGTGAAACCAGGTGTTCCAATGGAGATCGTATTAAACAAGTATGTGTAACTGACTTAATTCTCAAGTATTATAAGAAATACCGTCTGAAGAAGGGTCTCGACCCGAAACGTCACCCATTCCTTCTCTCCCGAGTTGCTGCCCGACCTGCTGAGTTACTCCAGCACTTTGTGAATAATTCTCAAGTATATCTGATTTGAGCCATAATAGTACTGAACCTATTTTGTTGTTGCAGGGAGTCAAGAAGGAAAACTCCAGTTGCCGTTTCTTTAAAAGAAAATGAACGACTCTTTGGGGACAACGCAGTGGCTATGGTGAGATCTTGGTATATCTGAAACTTACTAAAAAATAAACAGTGCACAAGTGGATTTATATATATTTACAGAACGCATTTCAATGTTGCATTCAGACATTTTGTTTTCTCTTCTTTACCTACTCCTTGCCGAATGCATCTGTAGAATGTGATGGCTTGTTGAGTTTTATGTATTATGCATACCTCTTTTATACCTTGCTTTCCTAGACATTTTTCCATTGAAATTTGAGATGGTGTGGATGAATTGTTAATGCTGAGTACGTTGAGAAGAAAGAAACAATTTTCAACACAACCCAAGTTCCTCATGAAGTGCATCAAAACCAATTTTGTACAGATATGTTTCATCGAGAGTCATCTGTTTTGTAATTCAATCAGCTGTTATTTTCAGTAATAAAACAGAAAGTACTGGAAATGCTAAGCAGGTCAGGCAACAATTGTGGAAAGAGAAACAGAGTTAACATTTTGGTTCACTGAGTTTATTATAGATGTTTCCAGCATTTTCTGTTCTTATTTTAGATTTCCAGGATATGCAGCTAATTTTTGATGGACTTTATTTTCTGTTTCTGCATCAACCATGTGAACGAATGGCAATTTTAAATTTCAGTGAGTGAGGCAGATATGTGCATTCAAAGTTGTGTGTATTTCCATATTTGTACATTGGGCTTTGAGATGTAATGTTATAGACAATAGACAATAGGTGCAGGAGTAGGCCATTCAGCCCTTCGAGCTAGCACCGCCATTCAATGCGATCATGGCTGATCACTCTCAATCAGTACCCCGTTCCTGCCTTCTCCCCATACCCCCTCACTCCGCTATCCTTAAGAGCTCTATCCAGCTCTCTCTTGAAAGCATCCAACGAACTGGCCTCCACTGTCTTCTGAGGCAGAGAATTCCACACCTTCACCACTCTCTGACTGAAAAAGTTCTTCCTCATCTCCGTTCTAAATGGCCTATCCCTTATTCTTAAACTGTGGCCCCTTGTTCTGGACTCCCCCAACATTGGGAACATGTTTCCTGCCTCTAATGTGTCCAATCCCCTAATTATCTTATATGTTTCAATAAGATCCCCCCTCATCCTTCTAAATTCCAGTGTATACAAGCCTAATTGCTCCAGCCTTTCAACATACGACAGTCCCGCCATTCCGGGAATTAACCTAGTGAACCTACGCTGCACGCCCTCAATAGCAAGAATATCCTTCCTCAAATTTGGAGACCAAAACTGCACACAGTACTCCAGGTGCGGTCTCACCAGGGCCCGGTACAACTGTAGAAGGACCTCTTTGCTCCTATACTCAACTCCTCTTGTTATGAAGGCCAACATTCCATTGGCTTTCTTCACTGCCTGCTGTACCTGCATGCTTCCTTTCAGTGACTGATGCACTAGGACACCCAGATCTCTTTGAACATCCCCTCTTCCTAACTTGACACCATTCAGATAATAATCTGCCTTTCTATTCTTACTTCCAAAGTGAATAACCTCACACTTATCTACATTAAACTGCATCTGCCATGTATCCGCCCACTCACACAACCTGTCCAAGTCACCCTGCAGCCTTATTGCATCTTCCTCACAATTCACACTACCCCCCAGCTTAGTATCATCTGCAAATTTGCTAATGATACTTTTAATACCTTCATTTAAGTCATTAATGTATATCGTAAATAGCTGGGGTCCCAGCACCGAACCTGGCGGTACCCCACTGGTCACTGCCTGCCATTCCGAAAGGGACCCATTTATCCCCACTCTTTGCTTTCTGTCTGTCAACCAATTTTCTATCCATGTCAGTACCCTACCCCCAATACCATGTGCTCTAATTTTGCCCACTAATCTCCTATGTGGGACCTTGTCGAAGGCTTTCTGAAAGTCGAGGTACACCACATCCACTGACTCTCCCCTGTCAATTTTCCTAGTTACATTCTCAACAAATTCCAGTAGATTTGTCAAGCATGATTTCCCCTTCGTAAATCCATGCTGACTCGGAACAATCCTGTTACTGCTATCCAAATGCTCAGCAATTTCGTCTTTTATAATTGACTCCAGCATCTTCCCCACCACTGATGTCAGACTAACTGGTCTATAATTACCCATTTTCTCTCTCCCTCCTTTCTTAAAAAGTGGGATAACATTTGCTATCCTCCAATCCACAGGAACTGATCCTGAATCTATAGAACATTGAAAAATGATCTCCAATGCTTCCACTATTTCTAGAGCCACCTCCTTAAGTACCCTGGGATGCAGACCATCAGGCCCTGGGGATTTATCAGCCTTCAGTCCCATCAGTCTACCCAAAACCATTTCCTGCCTAATGTGGATTTCCTTCAGTTCCTCCATCACCCTAGGTTCTCCGGCCCCTAGAACATTTGGGAGATTGTGTGTATCTTCCTCAGTGAAGACAGATCCAAAGTAACGGTTTAACTCGTCTGCCATTTCTTTGTTCCCCATAATAAATTCCCCTGCTTCTGTCTTCAAGGGACCCACATTTGCCTTGACTATTTTTTTCCTCTTCACGTACCTAAAAAAACTTTTGCTATCCTCCTTTATATTATTGGCTAGTTTACCCTCGTACCTCATCTTTTCTCCCCGTATTGCCTTTTTAGTTAACTTTTGTTGCTCTTTAAAAGAGTCCCAATCCTCTGTCTTCCCACTCTTCTTTGCTATGTTATACTTCCTCTCCTTAATTTTTATGCTGTCCCTGACTTCCCTTGTCAGCCACAGGTGTCTCTTACTCCCCTTAGAGTCTTTCCGCCTCTTTGGGATAAATTGATCCTGCAACCTCTGCATTATTCCCAGGAATACCTGCCATTGCTGTTCTACCGCCTTCCCTGCTAGGGCCTCCTTCCAGTCAATTTTGGCCAGCTCCTGCCTCATGCCTCTGTAATCCCCTTTGCTATACTGTAATACTGACACTTCCGATTTTCCCTTCTGCCTTTCCATTTGTAGAGTAAAACTTATCATGTTGTGATCACTGCCTCCTAATGGCTCTTTTACCTCTAGTCCCCTTATCAGATCAGGATCATTACACAACACTAAATCCAGAATTGCCTTCTCCCTGGTAGGCTCCAGTACAAGCTGTTCTAAGAATCCATCTCGAAGGCACTCTACAAACTCTCTTTCCTGGGGTCCATTTCCAACCTGATTTTCCCAGTCTACCTGCATGTTGAAATCTCCCATAACCACCGTAGCATTACATTTGTGACACGCCAATTTTATCTCCTGGTTCAACTTGCACCCTATGTCGAGGCTACTGTTTGGGGGCCTATAGATAACTCCCATTAGGGTCTTTTTACCCTTACAATTCCTCATTTCTATCCATACTGATTCAACATCTCCTGATTCTATGTCACCCCTTGCAAGGGAATGAATATCATTCCTTACCAGCAGAGCAACCCCACCCCCTCTGCCTACCTGTCTGTCTTTTCTATACATTGTGTACCCCTGAATATTCAGTTCCCAGCCCTGGTCCTCTTGTAGCCATGTCTCAGTGATCCCTACAACATCATACTTGCCCATGACTAACTGAGCCTCAAGCTCATCCACTTTATTTTTTATACTACGCGCATTTAAGTACAACACTTTAACTTTTGTATTTACCTCCCCTCTCACATCGGTCACAAATGGCCCTGCCCTTAATCTCTTTTCCCCTCTAGAACTTCTGTTCCCATTCTTCCGAGAGTCTTCTGCAATATCTCCTGTATTCCCTTTAACCTCATCTTCATATTCACAATTTGTTAACCCCTCCCTCCACTACTTATTTTAAAGCCACAGGTGTCGCACTAGCAAACCTGCCTGCCAGAATGTTTGTCCCCCTGCTGTTAAGATGTAACCCGTCCCCTTTGAACAAGTCACCCCTAGCCCAGAAGAGATCCCAGTGGTCCAGAAATCTAAATCCCTGCTCTCTGCACCAGCCCCTCAGCCATAAATTCATACCCTATATTTCTCTGTTCCTGGCCTCACCAGCACGAGGTACCGGTAGCAGTCCAGAGATAACCACCTTCGACGTCCTACTTCTCAGTCTTTTTCCTAACTCTCTAAACTCCCGCTGTAGCACCTCCTTCCTCTTCCGCCCGACGTCATTCGTGCCCACGTGCACAACGACTTCAGGTTGATCGCCTTCCCTCACTAGGATTTTCTGAAGCTGATTTGCCCAAGGTCACCACAGTTACATGGTAGAGAGCTTTATAGATTTTTCATGTGTGCATTAAGTATTAACATTCAATATGATTTGTGCTAATAAGATTTAGGCTTGATGTCTAACCAGTGTATGATTCACAGCCTGAGGTGCTGTTTGTGTAGGCTCTTGGGAAACAGGTATGATGAATGGTCTAAGACAATAGGTGCAGGAGTAGGTCATTCGGCCCTTCGAGCCAGCACCACCATTCAATGTGATCTTGGCTGATCATTCCCAATCAGTACCCCGTTCCTGCCTTCTCCCCATACTCCCTGATTCCGCTATCCTTAAGAGCTCTATCTAGCTCTCTCTTGAAAGCACTCAGAGAATTGGCCTCCACCACCTTCTGAGGCAGAGAATTCCACAGATTTACAACTCTCTGACTGAAAAAGGTTTTCCTCATCTCCGTTCCAAATGGCCTACCCCTTATTCTTAAACTGTGGCCCCTGGTTCTGGACTACCCCAACATTGGGAACATGTTTCCTGCCTCTAACGTGTCCAATCCCGTAATAATCTAATATGTTTCAATAAGATCCCCTCTCATCCTTCTAAATTCCAGTGTATACAAGCCTAGTCGATCCAGTCTTTCAACATACGACAGTCCCGCCATTCCGGGAATTAACCTAGTAAACCTATGCTGCACGCCCTCAATAGACAATAGGTGCAGGAGTAGGCCATTCGGCCCTTCGAGCCAGCACCGCCATTCAATGTGATCATGGCTGATCATTCTCAATCAGTACCCCGTTCCTGCTTTCTCCCCATACCCCCTGACTCCGCTATCCTTAAGAGCTCTATCTAGCTCTTGAATGTATTCAGAGAACTGGCCTCCACTGCCCTCTGAGGCAGAGAATTCCACAGATTCACAACTCTCTGACTAAAAAAGTTTTTCCTCATCTCTGTTCTAAATGGCCTACCCCTTATTCTTAAACTGTGGCCCCTGGTTCTGGACTCCCCCAACATTGGGAACATGTTTCCTGCCTCTAACATGTCCAACCCCTTAATAATCTTATACGTTTCGATAAGATCCCCTCTCATCCTTCTAAATTCCAGCGTATACAAACCTAGTCGCTCCAGTCTTTCAACATAGGACAGTCCCGCCATTCCGGGAATTAATCTAGTAAACCTACGCTGCACGCCCCCAATAGCAAGAATATCCTTCCTCAAATTTGGAGACCAAAACTGCACACAGTACTCCAGGTGCGGTCTCACTAGGGCCCTGTACAACTGCAGAAGGACCTCTTTGCTCCTATACTCAACTCCTCTTGTTATGAATGCCAACATTCCATTGGCTTTCTTCACTGCCTGCTGTGCCTACATGCTTCCTTTCAGTGACTGATGCACTAAGACACCCAGATCACGTTGTTCGTCCCCTTTTCCTAACTTGACACCATTCAAATAATAATCTGCCTTCCTATTCTTACCACCAAAGTGGATAACCTCACACTTATCCACATTAAACTGCATCTGCCATGCATCCGCCCACTCACACAACCTGTCCAAGTCACCCTGCAACCTCATAGCATCTTCCTCACAGTTCACACTGCCACCTAGCTTTGTATCATCGGCAAATTTGCTAATGGTACTTTTAATCCCTTCATCCAAGTCATTGATGTATATTGTAAATAGCTGCGGTCCCAACACCGAGCCTTGCGGTACCCCACTAGTCACTGCCTGCCATTCTGAAAGGGACCCATTTATCCCCACTCTTTGCTTTCTGTCTGTCAACCAACTTTCTATCCATGTCAGTACCCTACCTCCAATACCATGTGCTCTAATTTTGCCCACCAATCTCCTATGTGGGACCTTGTCGAAGGCTTTCTGAAAGTCGAGGTACACCACATCCACCGGCTCTCCCCTGTCCATTTTCCTAGTTACATCCTCAAAAAATTCCAGTAGATTAGTCAAGCTCGATTTCCCCTTCGTAAATCCATGCTGACTCGGAACGATCCTGTTACTGCGATCCAAATGCTCCGCAATTTCGTCTTTTATTATTGACTCCAGCATCTTCTCCACCACCGATGTCAGACTAACTGGTCTATAACCACCGATGTCAGACTAACTGGTCAGACTAACTAGCTGGGTTTTGGTTGCAATCCACAGTCGGCGAAGAATCCAAAGGTTGTATTCCGCTTCCTCCAGAATGTCTTGGGAAAACTGTTAGAAAACCCACAAGTGGAGCAGTACAGGAAGCGTTTTCCGGAGCACCAGCTGGTGGCAGCCGTGCCACGAGGAACTGTTCTCTACAAAGTGTCTGAGTAAGTATTCGCTCTTCACAAATGAGTAAAGATTTCCTTGCTGTTGGTGCCCGACAAAGGGCTGATGTAATGTTGTGACAAATTGGTGCAATCTGTCTTGACCTGACTCTTTTACATTTAATTTGCTTACTTTTGGGACTGGTATCCTAAGCATTTTCTAATCGCTAACCGCTTTTACCGCTGAAGAGCACACACCTGCTCTTCTCAATCAATTTTCAATAATTCTGGAATATGATCGTATAATGAAAAAGCTAGATTATCTGCTCAAACAATATTGGTTAGATTCTGTGATAATTTTTTGTCTTATTGTTTTAACTATTTCTCACTAAATATTTAACTATTTTTGTGTTTTTATTTCTAGTGAATTATATTATTCTCCAGAGGAATTGTTGGGGATGGTTCTCAATTACTCCAGAATTTTGGCTCAGGAATTTGCAGGTTGGTGTGATTTTTATTTTTCTCTCGTCAACTAATAGAATTTTTCCCCCTGAGTTGAGCAAATATTAGATTATAAAGGATCGTTTTGATTCTGACAAGACATTGATCTAAAATTGGAACTCTGTTTCTCTGATGTGCAACGGTACATCCCTTTTTCCTGCAGAGCAACCAATTAGGGACCTGGTGATCACCGTGCCTGTCTATTTTAACCAAGCAGAAAGGAGGGCAGTTATACAAGCTGCTCAGATGGCAGGCCTCAAGGTCCTTCAACTCATCAATGATAACACAGCTGTAGCCCTGAACTATGGTGTGTTTCGGAGGAAGGATATTAATGCCACAGCCCAGGTAAGGTGTACAAGTGCCAAGAATCTCTGTAAATCCAAATGCAAATATAAATTTATTTTGCAGTTACAATGAGCTCTTTGAGTAGACAATGAGGGGATATATAGGTTGTAGGATGTGGATTGTGGGTTAATTAGCTTCTGTAAATTGCCCTGAGTATGTAGGATGTGAAATGGGATAATATAGAACTATTGTACAGGTGATTGATGGTCAATGTGGTCTCCAAAGGGCCTGTTTCCACACTATCTAAACTAAACTCAATGGTTGATATAAAATGATTTTCAAAGTTTTGCCTGCTGGAATGAAGCCAACCAGAAATTTTTTAGATTATTTTCATCTGTGAAACAATAAGGCCTAAACCTGACATCTGTTGCTTTTCCAGAATGTGATGTTTTATGACATGGGATCAAGCAGCACCACTGCCACCATTGTTACTTACATGACAACAAAGACAAAGGATTGGGGAACACAGCCCCAGCTCCAGATCAGAGGGATTGGGTAAATTTCTATTTTCAATATCGCTATGTTTAATGGATATTACACACATTACAATGAAGAGTAAATGTGGGCTTTGTGTAAGGGTGGTATTCTACGAAAAAGTCATTGTGAATATTGGCTTTAACAAGGTTGATTGGCATACATGAGAAGATGGGGACTGACTGGCTACTTTCGAATCATTTTAAAAGAAGGCAGTAAAAAGTGATGGGTTATTGAACAAATGGTACTTGCAGAGCTATAACCCCAGTAGGGTTGATTTATTTGTGAACATGAAGTTATTCCTGAATTGAATAGTTTGCAATTGGTTAGGTTCTATCTGGAAAAATAACTGGTGGGTGGGGCAAAGAACTGAGGTGTGGAATGGCTGAGACTGAAAACTTATGTAGCTTAACTAGTTTCCCTTCTTCAATAGAAGCTGAAGGCTTCGTTGGACAGGGCACCTTTTTCAACGCTAAACTGGAAACTCTATTTCTGCATCAATTCGGACTTGCGGCTTTTAGAATTTCACCTTAAATTTCATCGTCATAAATTAGAGGAAAAGTCATTTTGCGAGATGATGTCCACTCAATTTGTGCAGTAATCCTATTTCTGTTTCATTTAGTCCCTTTTTCTGCCTCAGTAACAATAAGGTAAAAAAATTCTATGTTATAGTAGCATAATATATTAGACCAGATGTTTGTCGTCTTTGTTTAACTGACCTCCTCAACCTTGTTTCTATTTTAATAATCTTTCTTATCAATAGGCGGTGGTACACCTCCCACTTAATCCCATCCCAGTCACTAAAATTCTCAAAAACCATTGGCTCCAATCTTCTAAACTTTTGCAACCGCCCTTACTTCATTGAGTAGCTGCCTGTTTAAATTGGTAATTACGGTTGATGTTTTAAATGAAGCTTCATGAAACAATACACTGCAGAATTCTAAGCCAGGAATCCATATTGTTGTGAGTTGGCTTCAGGTGTGCAAGTTCAGGAGGCAAATTGGGTATTTAAATTCAATAATGGTAATTACTATAAAATAATTCTATGTGCCACAATGTGAAGTAGACTTTTTTGGATTCAGTATTAGTTAATTTCCTGTTGGTCTTGCTTGATTGCAATGTAATGTCTGCGTTATAAAGTGCATATCAGACTCTCATACAATGTGTTTGATATGCTGTGAAGTACATTTGAAATATTACATTTGTAAAGTGGCAGCAAATTTATATCGACTGCAGGGAACACAATTTAGACGGAGAGGAGCAATGCGCAATGGTGACTTTGTTTCAGCATTCTCTCTAAAAAGAGAGCGCTTCTGTACAATTTCTCAGTACACTGCAGAACTCACGACGTTTTAACCCACTGGAACATCAGCTGAAGTTGAAACATTTCCTTTTTTATTCTTGTACTTCAGTTTTAATCGAAATCTGGGTGGACTTGAGATGGAACTACGCCTGCAGGATCACCTAGCCAAAATCTTCAATGGACAAAAGAAAACATCCAAAGATGTTCGTGAGCATCCAAGAGCAATGGCCAAGCTATGGAAAGAAGCAAATCGGGTGAAAACGGTACTAAGTGCAAATTTCGATCACACAGCACAGGTAAATATACTAGTTTTGCTGCCTCTTGAACGCATGGCAGTTTTTCTTCTGCACATGCAGAGCTTCTTATCATCCCCGGTTAAAATGTTTTGTGTTTCTTTTATACATGGTATAAGTATTGAAATCTGTTGGAGGAGCCCATTCAAATTGTAATGCTTATGGGTTAGATTTAAATAATCAGTTCAAAATTCTTGCATTGACTTCGTAATATTACTAGTCTTTTGAAAATGCTGTTGGATATGTTTTCACCACCCATTAAAACTCTCTTTGCCAGTTAGGTTAAATTGATCCAACAGTAATTGAATTAAAAAAAAAATCTTCTTTCATTTCCTTTTAGGTCGAGGGACTACTTGATGATATTGACTTCAAGGCCAAAGTAACAAGACTGGAATTTGAGGAGCTATGCAGTGATTTGTTTGAGAAAGTTGCAGACCCTGTATATCAGGCCTTAAAAATAGCTGAAATGAAAATGGTGAGTGCTTCTAAATAAATCAGGAATGTGTTTGAACTTTAAGCTTGTGTGTTTTTGGTTTAGTTCATTTAATGTTACTATTTTTTTCAGTGGTAACCTACTTAATGTTCTCCCAATGGAATTGGTATAATTGCCATGTAACAAGTGAGGAGGACCTGAACATAGTATGCATAGTATCAATAGTGTAAGAAAATAACTGCAGATGCTGGTACAAATCGAAGGTATTCACAAAATGCTGGAGTAACTCAGCAGGTCAGGCAGCATCTCAGGAGAGAAGGAATGGGTGACGATTCGGGTCGAGACCCTTCTTCAGTCTGAAACGTCACCCATTCCTTCTCTCCTGAGATGCTGCATGACCTGCTGAGTTACTCCAGCATTTTGCGTAGTATCAATGCTCAGTCCATTTAAATTGCAGCTTCTAAGTAGAATTATTTATCATGGGTTCCTTACACTACAATGTCTCAGTTGAATCTCAAGGTTTTTTTGGAAGTTTATATTTTCTGAAAGGATTCTTTCTTATAGGAAGACATTGATCATGTGATTCTGGTGGGCGGAGCAACACGAGTTCCTAAAGTACAGGAGGCATTACTAAAAGCTGTTGGAAAGTAAGAGTTCATTTTTCTCTTTGGCGTGGTGTGAGTTTTTGTCTTATCTTTGTTTCTATTCTCTGTATGAATATCCTCCTCTTGACAAGTTTGCATTGGTTAAGGAGAGGCAGCATGGATTTACCGAGGGAATCTTGTAGTTGTCTAACCAGAATAATGAGGTAAAAGGTGGTTGATCCATCGATACATAGAAAATAGGTGCAGGAGTAGGCCATTCGGCCATTCGAGCTAGCACCGCCATTCAATGTGATCATGGCTGATCATCCACAATCAGTACTCCATTCCTGCCTTCTTCCTATATCCCTTGATTCCGTTAGCCCTAAGAGCTCTATCTAACTCTTTTCCATTCTTTCATCTTATGACAGTCACGCCATCCCGGGAATTAACCTTGTGAACCTACTCCTTCACTAGCAAGAATGTTCTTTTTACTTTAAAATAAAATTTACTATAAAATGTAAGTCCATTGCATAAAAAGTGTACTATCAGTGGGTTAAAAAAAAATGCTATAGAAAAGAATTGTGGTTTTTGGATTGGTTAATTTTCATAATTTACCCAAAAGTTCATTATTTGGACTTGGTTCCTCATCGGCATTATTTGCTTGGGTTTGGAAAAGTGGTGCAATACTGAAGTTTGCAGATGACACTAAATTGAAGAAACTGAGATTGAGAGAGGGGATTGGAAAGGAAAATGTTTAAAATTATGAAGGGTTTGAATAAATTAAAGAAACTGATTCAAGTGCCTGATGATGGATAACCATTGCAGGTCAATTCCTGCTGCCACAAGCCACCTGGCTGTACTGCTAGAAATTTGTAACTGATGTATCCATGCTACTTCAATTGATTGCCATCCCTGTATTTGAAACACAGGTTCCAGATTCTGCTATCCTTTGTAAATTGCAACTTGATTTTACTGCTTCCTGATTTTGTTCTGAAATGGTATGGTTATAATTTTTTTGTTTGTGGCAAATTATTTTCCTGATTTTTATGTCATTATCTTTAAATACTTTATGTTAGGTCATCCCTTAACTGTTTAACAGCGGACCTCACTGCTGGTTGGTGGCATGCTGAAGGCTCTTGTTTCATCCTGCATGTGAACTATTTCTCCATCTTGATTATATTGTGGGAAGTACTTGAAACTTGAAGAGATTTGCATTGGTGTGCTTAATTGGGGAGTCAAACGTAGATGTGTTCCCTTTCTACAGAATTTTCTCTAGAAAACTGGCATTCAGTTGTTGGTGACTTCAGTGTATTTACTGTGCAGAAATGAACCCGTCCTCTGAATAGACCATATCATTGCCACCTATTATTAAAATAAAGTAGCAAGGTGGATGTAGGTGATGTGATTTCCTTTTTGCTATTTCTTACTGTCTTTGTCATTATCTGTTTTTTGTGTCTTTTTACAGAAACGAGTTGGGAAAGAATATAAATGCTGATGAGGCAGCATCAATGGGAGCAGTGTATCAAGCTGCTGCCCTGAGCAAAGCCTTCAAGGTCAAACCCTTCCTCATCCGTGATACAGCCCTCTATCCCATTCAGGTACATCGTCTACTGCAGCTGCATACATCCACAGGAGTATCTTAAGCACTTGGATGCGGAAGGTTGCAATGTCAGTGGTGGAATGAAGTCATAAAAATCAGAATCTAGAATTGGGTATTGCCCAATCAGTTGCAGTTGGATACTAAATAGTGGGAGGAGGCCATTTTAGCGCATTTGTGCCGGCACTAACTCGCCAACTATAGCTGCTCGAAATATGCAATAAAGTGAAAGTTTCTAGTAAATGTATTGGAAGAAAACATTAAGAGTATATTGGACCCATCTGTTTCCTTAATACTTTAAATAAAAAACCCATTCAAGATTTTTTTGCCATGTCATAGCACCTGTCAAGAGGCACCAAGTTTTTTTCACTCAGAAGTGATTAGTCTGTAATTTTTCTCTTGGCTTCTTTAACTTTGGTGTTTTATCTGGCAGGTTGAATTTACGCGATCGATTGAAGAGGATGGTGGAAAAAGCATTAAACATAACAAGCGTGTGCTATTTCAGCGAATGTCCCCATATCCCCAGCGCAAAGTTATCACCTTCAATCGTTACACTGATGACTTTGAGTTCTTTGTTAATTATGGGGACATGGGCTTCCTCTGTGAACATGACCTCAGGTAATATTGGGAGGAAGGTTGGTGACTCTTTAATGTGGAAGTTTCACAAAGGTGTCTACAGTATGATGAAAGAACATGGCAGTTAAACAACATTCAACATGTCAAATCTGCCCACATAAAGTTTTTAAAAAATCACTTAAGCTAACCCTGGGAACACATCTACGTTTGAATCCCCAATTAAGCACACCAATGCAAATCTCTTCACGTTTCAACCACTACAGACATCACAAATCCAGGTGTTCAAGCAGGTTTTGATTTCACATCCTTCCTGTTTTAGTAATCGGAAATGTACTCGGTATTTTAACTGTGCCTAAAATGGTGGTTCATACATTTCACGTCTTCAATTCAACATCTTGGCTTGTCAATGGTATCCCTTAACCAGAAGTTCACAAAGCAGAAAATGCCATACACACTCAGCAGGTCAAATAGCATGGTGGTTAGATAGAAACAGAATGGTATTGTTCCAGGTCAAAGATGAAACCAATGTTTTCTTGGTGATGCACCGTTAATGAAACACTCTGGTTGAAAGAGAGAGAGAGATAAAAGCTGTGAAATGCAAATCAGAGTTAATGAAAAGAACTTAAACCAGAGGGAGGATGTTGTAAATGTCCAGCAGATCAGACAGTGTCAGGAGAGGGAAATATTGAGTTCATGTTGCAGATGGATAATTGCAACAGAGCTTACCAGTTCTGATACAAACAGAAAAGTTATCTGAATATCTGTTCTATCTTGGAGGTCATTAAACATAGAACAAGATTGTATTTAGTATCCATTTCTCATGGTCTTTTGCCTTGTCTTTTGCCTCCACAAATGCATTACCTAGCACTTTTATCTAGATTGAACTCCATTGAATTTTATCTCTTTGACTTATGTGGTATTGATTCAGTAGCCTTCATCTTCTTTCCTTATAATCAGCCACACTGCTATTTCGACGCCTACAAAGTTAATATTGGTTCCTACAAGTATATCCATTTGAATACAAAGAAAAGCAAAGAATACATGAATAGGACAGGTTTGGAGGGATATGGACCAAGTGTATCCAGGTGGGACTAGTGTAGCTGGGACATGTTTGTCAGTGTGGGTAAGTTGGGCTGAGGGGCCTGTATCCACACTATCGCTCTATGACTAGAACTTGGCACTTTTTAGTTAGGTGTCATTTACAGTTTTTCAATATCAAAACACTACTCAACCATAAACTTTTGGGTCCAAAATTGGCTCAATAATACGTTACCAATCAATGAGTTGTAGTATTTCATTTGTGAATGTTTGGGCAGATTATGACAGAAATTATTGTGTTAGTCAGTATGACAATTCTCTGCTCCATTCTTTAGCTGAATCTTTCATTTCTATCTACAATGAATAATTGGAATTTTAGTCCTAGTCTAAAGAATGACTCTTGCCACTTGGTACTTGGTGCCACTTGCCTCTTCTGAGTTGCTCATTTTATCACACTAAGACATTGCTTTTATACATGTGGATATCTGGTAATGCACAAACTGAGTTCAGATAATGACCTCCTGCTGTCTTTTACATGCAGTATATTTGGATCATTGAACTTGACTACCGTTCGATTGAGTGGAGTTGGTGCGAGCTTCCAGAAGCACCCCAATGCTGAGTCTAAAGGCATTAAAGCCCATTTTAACATGGACGAAAGTGGAATACTGGCACTGGATAGGGTAAGCATGCACAAAGTCACGGTCAATTTACAATTGTCACTTTAGAAGTTATCTTGGATAAGTTTCCATGATATGAATGAACTTGTATATATTTAATTAAGTATCTACGACCATTGAAAAACCGAAGAAGTGAACGCCAAATGTACTAAAGGTTAAAGCTCAAATGAGTACTTTGTACCTGACTATTAATTACACAGGGCTAACAGCAGTGTCAGTTTATGGCTCTTTATGTCTAACTGTTAACATGTGACTAATAAACTGAATAATATTCCTTTTACCCCATTTGAAAGAAAATAAATGAAAACATTGGCTTGCTAGATTGAGTTTATTTGAATTACTATCCTTTTCCGGTGTAGGTAGAAGCTGTGTTTGAGACTGTACAGGATGGGGAACCAGAGGAAGAGTCGACCTTGACCAGTGAGTATTCAGTGAGCATCAATGACATCCCTGACCTGTGAACGCTGTATGTTCTTGCAGATTCCAGTCTACTTCAGATGGTAAACTGCTGATTGGAGGCTGACATTTCTTATTTAAGAAGCTGACTTTTTTTGAAAATGTATTTTTTCTTAGTTGAGAGTGGTGAACAGAGAGAGTATCATACTCCAGCTCCCCACTGTGACTGCTGTATCCTCAGGCACTCGCAAGCGCGATTATCACCATAGAATCTGCATCATAAAGCTGTTGTATAGCTTGAATCTAGAAGATACAAGAAGAGAAGGAAACAGGAGGTGGAGTGACCACGTTTTCATCACTCCCTTCTTTTCCTAAATACCCATAACTGTTCTTGTACGGCAAATCCACTTTTCCCCATCCAATTTTGATACATCTGAAGTGGTCCAGCAAATCACACAGTTGTATTTTTTTTAAAAGAAGGATTATTACACAGCTATTCCACTATTGCAGGCGATTGTGTGAGTAATGAACCAGCCCCATTATGGGTTTGGTTTATTCTGTATTCCACAGATGAATAGACCAATATTTCTAGTCCATTGCCATTTGTTTAAGACTCCCACTGTAACCTGCTGACCTGCAAAGTCATGAGGATTGTAAGGATTCAAAAAGCACAGCCGCAAATAAAAAGTTTGTTTATTGTTGGAAGATTATCTTGTTTCTGGTGGCTGTTTGCAGCTTCTTATTATCTGATCTCAACTGCAGAACTTGGAAACACAATTTCTAGCTTGTTTGGAGGTGGGAGCACTGAAGCAGATGGGAAGGAGAATCTGACTGAATCTGTACAGGTAAGTGTGCGCCTACATAAGTTTCCATCTTCTTGCAGCTGATGGGTGAAAACATTCATGAAGGTGAGAAGATTCTTGGTTTGATTCTTGGTCTGAGATGGTGTTGAAACTAGGAAAGGATGTGACAAAGAAAAAATAAGCCTCGCTTGATCACTGATGACCTCTGATGAAAAATGTGGGTGACGAATTTAGTGGTAGCCAGCTGATGTGCAAATTTAAGACACAACATGAAAGCATTCGAACAGAACATCTGTAAAGTGTGCACCACTTTGCCTTTGCCAGGCAGAGGAAATATGACAAGTTAAATTATTGCATAAAAATCGCACATTAATCATAGTGACGTTCTTCAGAGTCCAAAGTATACCTTCCATTTTAATAACTAGTACTTCTAAGGCAGACCGGAGTACTGAACCAACGTGCAAACTCTTGCCTTGGGTGGGGCATTATTGGGTTGACAGTCTGAGATGGTTTATTCCTTCCACCGGGTCTCCAGGTGTTTCTGACAATGAGAGGGAATTCATTGCCACCCCCTTCTCCATCAGTCATGGGCCAGTAATTCCTTCCATTCAGTGGAGGTATAACATTTTTCATGGAGGCTTTATTTCTTATTTCCCTTAAAACATGGAGGTCAATTCAGCCCATTGAGTTCATTCCACTTTACAGAGCAATCAAAGACCCTTGCATCTTTTGGAATGGGAAATGAAACTAGAGCATTTGGGAGAAATCCTTGTGGTCACTGGAGAACATGTAAACACTAAAGCTCTACAGAGTGCCAGAGGTCAGGAATGAACTCTGGTCAGTGGAACTGAGAGGCAGCTTCTCTGCCGGCCTCTACTCGTCCATTCAGTTACTGGGTACTTGACAGTCACTTGAAGATCATTGGTGGAGGGCAGAAAAATATAATGCTGTTGCTCCTGCTGAAATGTTTCTGTTTGTACACAGGACGAAGAAGAAATCACAAGTAAAAGTGAGAAAGAAACGCAGGACGAGTCGGAGACACTGATAGGTAAAGAAACATTCTCTGGAAAGGACAGCAACCACCCAGAGGGACAAGACAATGAGGAAACTGAGGAGAAACAAACTGAAGAGACTAAAAAAGGAGAGAACAAATCTGAAAAATCTGAAACTCCAGTAAGGATGTATTCTGAGCTGAGCCAGATATTGCTTCAGTTTTCCGTTTCTAGATATCGGCATGTTGTCGTGTTGCTTCATAGCAATGGGGTGATTCTCCAAGTGATTGTTCAATGTATGTGAGTCAAAGCTGAATCTCAAAGGATTATCCTTGTGCATAAGCCTAGTCTCTGTCCAATTTTGTGTTCTATCCTTAGATTCACATTCTGCGGCAGAATGGGCTAAAGGGAGCGGGGTGCGACTTAGTTGTCCCCACCCAGTGTGGGAATGCAGCTATCTGATGCATGTGTGTTCCCAAAGCTGAGTTGTTTATTTGGGAATGCAAAGAGGATTTTTCTGTTGATTGGGGCTTTGTTATCTGCTTGCTGTATTTGTTGAGTGATTGTGATTTTGCTGTGAAGTCTGTGCTACTGATTAGGCAGTGGCTCATTACACATTGTATTGTGTTTTTTGTGCAGAATGACCAACAAGATGATGCTGGGAAAGAGGAAGTGAAAGATCCAGAACTGAATAAAACTGAGGAGTTGAAGACGCCGAAGGGACCTAAAAGGCTGAAGATTAGCGAGGATGTGACTGTTTATTTGGAAGTAAAGGACTTGCCTGATCTTACACAAGACGAGATGAGTCAATCACAGAAGAAGTAAGGGCTAATTGGTGCTTGAAGAGCTTTGAAGTCATTTTGCCTCAATAAGATAACAAAAACAATGGACAAATATGCAAACAACTCAATACAGTAATATTCCCATCTGTTTTAACTTCACGAACATTAATTATTCAGACTACAGTAAGATTCTAAAGGAAGGTGTTGCCTTGGATCTCATTGCAGTATGTCAATCAACTAAAGCCAGCCCAGTCAGTTATAGATATACCACACCATAAGGGTGGCAAACATAGTTGAACTCAGTTTCACCCACTTTAACGCTGATTGCTTATACTTTTTGCAGTCCCTCACAGCTCCTCTATTTTATTCTAGGCTTCAGGATCTTGCAGATCGGGACCATCAGAAACACGAGCATGAAAAAGCAGCTAACTCATTGGAGGCTTTCATCTTTGAAACACAGGTCAGTATCAGGACACTCATGATCCCGACCAATTTAAAAAATTAAAAAAAAGTGTCCAGTCTGATTCAAGAAAATCAGATTTTCTTGAAGGAAATGTTCTCTGGTCAGTTATACAGGACATGTTGACCTACCTCATGATTAGGGCTGTGTCTGAAACCGGAGACGGTGGTAACACAACTGCCAATACAAGATTTATAGAACAGATTCAATCAATGTGTGATTTCCATGGTTGGAGTTTGTGCATCTATTTGTTTATCATCAAGCCATGACTGAAAGGAGCCATGATTTTGTTTAAAACCCATGGGCGCTGCCATAGCTTACCCGTCTAAAAATGCTTCCCAAGAATCGATTGAGCTTCAATATTAACAAGTTGTAGTTTTCCAACTCTTACTTCGTGAGTATTATATTTGGTTTGGGTCATGTTTTAAAATTACCTGCAAGTTTCAGATCTCTATGTCACTGATGTCTGACACTTGTTTGTTCCTTTTAGGGACCTTAGTTTATGTTTATAACTTAGCCACAGCGCATTATTGTCAGTGATATTGAGCGAGTGTTGGTTTAAACATTTAATCTTAGACTGCAAATAAGTGATCTGATGGTGTGTGGCAAAGTAGCTTTAAAAAAATCAATAATTAGTATCAGTTTTGTGATTATGATAACACAGTTGTGCAGCACTGTGAACCGTATCCTGTTCAAGAGTATTTATCCAACAAATTTATAGAATGGATTTGAAGAAGTAAACAACGTGTTAACAGTACCTTTTTTGTTTGACTTTTTACATTGAATGGTAGTGCCCTTTCTGCAATTGGTGAGCCATTAAATAATTAATCTTGACGAGAATGTTCTTCAGGGCCTTAAATCTGCTGTTGTTGCATTAAGATTTTAATTTGCCGGCTTGATAGTTTAGGTTCCAGTGGCGTGAGCAACAGGTTGGTTATTGTTACACAGCCTCGGGCTTCTGTGCCAGTCCAGCTCTGTTCCAATATTTAACCACATCAGCAAAGACCAGGTAACTTCTGTAGCTGGGGAGTATTAAATGACTTTTTTTTGTGGTTTGGATCTAATTTAATCCTGCAATAGCTGACCTTTATTGTTATTTTGCAGGACAAGCTATACCAAGAAGAATATCAGCTGGTTTCCACTCAAGATGAACGTGAACAGATTTCTGGTAAACTTAGTGCGGCTTCCAACTGGCTGGATGAGGATGGATATACTGCCACTACAAAGGTTTAATGCTATTTTCTTTAGTTGCTTTTTAAATTCTGATACTGGTTAGTTAACCATCCTCGCAACTGGCAGCTTTGATCCACAATACATTAATACGCCTAGAACAGCGAACAAGTGTGTCTTAGTTCAAACTACAGCCTGATTTAATATTGACGCTCAGTATTTTTATTTTGGTACCATGTTTTATGCAGAATGACATTATTACCTTTTTGGATCTTGGATGTAGTCCTGTTCATTATTTAACAATGGGAAGAAAGTTGAGGGCTGGTGCAGTTGGTAGAGCTGCTGCCTCACAGCGCTAAAGGCTTGGGTTAAATCCTGATCTTGGGTGCTGCCTGTGTAGAGTTTGTACATGCTCCCTGTGACCATGTGGCTTCCTCCGTGTCCTCTGGTTCCCTCTCGCTTCTCAAAACTGTGTGTTTGTAGGTTAATTGGCTTTGGTAAATTGCCCCAAATGTATTGGGAGTGAATGCAAAAGTGGGATAACATAGAATTCATGTGAGCAGGTGATCAATAGACACAGTGGGCAGTAGAGCCTGATTCCATGCTGTATCAATCAATTTGGTGTTGTACTTATTCTGTACATGGAGATATTGGACTGTAAAACCAATGAATTGTTGTTTCCTGCATTTAGGAACTGAAAACGAAGCTTTCTGAGCTACGCAGACTGTGCAAGGATCTATTTTTTAAAGTAGAAGAGAGGAGGAAGTGGCCAGATCGCCTGGCCGCATTAGACAGCATGCTCAATCACTCCAGCATCTTCCTCAAGTGAGTATTGAAGCAAGGCAGGGAACTCTTCACTGGGCGGTCTTTTCATTTCATTGATATTTTAATTAATTGCTATTGGGGGATAGTTTCATGAGCATGTGATCCGCCAAACCTGACCTCAATTATTACTATTATCATCAATGAACATAAAACTGGATGGTATTTGACATTTCCATCCTGGGGATAAAGATTCCGACTCTATGCCTCTTATAATTTTATGAAGGTCTGCCAGACCTCCCTTCGACCTCTTTCTCTTTGTTAACTATCTGCTCTGTTTGTGACTTCAGAGGAGCAAGCCTCTTACCAGAAGATGATCAGATTTTCACGGAAGTGGAATTAAACACTCTGGAAAAGGTCATCACAGAGACCTCTGTAAGTATAATTAAGTCTCACTCTCACTAAGACACAGTCGCTAAACTGAGTGGATTCTGTTCGAGTTGAAAAACGTTTTCCTAGTTTATTCAGTCCTTGGAGTTTAATGTTCTACTTATGCAGATGGAACTGCATGGTTTGTAGATTAATGATTCTCTATCAAAATCTTGAATTTATTTTCTTCCCGGCTAATTTTGACAGTTATGAAAATGAAAAGTTAATTTGTCCCAAGCGATGATTGAAGGGATGCCTACTGATATAAATGCACATTTGTAGCTTTATGCCCCCTCAGTCCCAAAATTCACAGTTGCTATGGGTATCTGCTGGATCTTGTTCTACTAGATTCACAGGGTGTGTGATGATCTTGGGAAGCTGGGACAAGTGCCGATGCTATTAGACCAATCAACCCTCGTGCTGTCCAGTAACCTTAACCAAAAATATGCATGTAGATAACCAGTGAGGACATACCAGGTTAGCCGAGCCGAGGCTGAGTTACTCCAGCATTTTGTGTCTAACTTCGATTGAAACCGGCATCTGCAGTTCTTTCCTACACATGTGACAGAGGATGAACTATATCCAAAACTATACTCCTTGAAATGTCAGAAGTTGTTAATAGACAATAGACAATAGACAATAGGTGCAGGAGTAGGCCATTCAGCCCTTCGAGCCAGCACCGCCATTCAATGCGATCATGGCTGATCACTCTCAATCAGTACCCCGTTCCTGCCTTCTCCCCATACCCCCTCACTCCGCTATCCTTAAGAGCTCTATCCAGCTCTCTCTTGAAAGCATCCAACGAACTGGCCTCCACTGCCTTCTGAGGCAGAGAATTCCACACCTTCACCACCCTCTGACTGAAAAAGTTCTTCCTCATCTCCGTTCTAAATGGCCTACCCCTTATTCTCAAACTGTGGCCCCTTGTTCTGGACTCCCCCAACATTGGGAACATGTTTCCTGCCTCTAACGTGTCCAATCCCCTAATTATCTTATATGTTTCAATAAGATCCCCCCTCATCCTTCTAAATTCCAGTGTATACAAGCCCAATCGCTCCAGCCTTTCAACATAATATGGATGATACATGATATATACAATATATACCAGACGTATTCTAAGGCAAACTACATGAGATGAGATGCCCTCACATGTTCATTAATTGTTACACTTGATTTGTTATTTGTTTGTGCAGACATGGAAGAACAAAACTGTAAAGGACCAGAATAATCTGCTGTCTACAGAAACACCTATCCTGCTCTCGAAGGACATAGAAGCGAAGCTGGCTCTCTTGGATCGAGAAGTCAAATACTTGCTTAATAAAGCCAAGTTTGCTAAACCCAAGCCACGGAAGGAAAAGAATACTACAACACAAGAAGCACAAAATGCAACGCAGGAGGAGAAGAATGCAACAGCCACTGAGAGCGACAAGAATATACCACCTGTGAAGGAGACAGAGGAAGACATAGGTAAGCTCCCTGAAAAGGAGTGTTGGGGGGGGGGGGCACTATTCAGTCTGGCAGGACTGAAGGATCAAACCTTGGGTTGTGTGGAGAAGGACCATGAATAAGATTCAACCCATGTTTCCAGTAATCCAGGGAGAACAAATTATGAATTTAGTAAATATTACAATGAACTCCATCAGCAGAGGAGAGAATTGAGAACAGAGTGTATAGTAATAGTTATTTCACAAAATGCTGGAGTAACTCAGCAGGTCAGGCAGCATCTCAGGAGAGAAGGAATGGGTGACATTTCAGGTCGAGACCCTTCTTCAGACTATATTGATAGTGGTACAATGAGAAATATAGTTGGGATTTATCATCAGTTTCACTGAATTATGGCAAGGATCTTTTTGTTTTGTTCTTTGCCCTACTGATAAGGAACCTGAGTGAGAAATAACCCTGCAAAGAGAAGAGCAAAAAATCAAATGTCATTGTAAATTTTAGGATTTTCTCTAACTTGCATTTATTTTTGCACCAGCTGCAATGATGGTGACTAATGGGAATATTTCTTCCCAACAGAAAGTAAAGGAGTGAAACCTGGAGGGGCTCCACCTACAGCAAGCCAAACTCAAAAAGCCACGTCTGAGGGTGAGGAGGCTACAATACCAGACCCAGTAGAGATAGAATCTAGTGAAGGTGAGGATCGGTTAACTTTTGTGACTCTTCGTATGGGCTGGGCAGTTTCAGAGATTTGAGCAAAATAATGTAGCTGGACATGAGAGATAAAAAATTCCCAAAAGTCAGTATTCTCCAATATTCAATAGAAAATGGAAAATAAACAGAATCAAGAGTATTTTATTGTCATATGTACAGAAACAGAACAATGAAGATTTTGCTTGCAGCAGCACAACAGGTATTGAAAATACAATACCAAATAGATAACCTATAAATAAACAAAATAAAGTTCAATAAATTAATAAAAAATAAGACAGGGCAATGCAAAATAAGACAAAAGCCCAAAGTCCCCAGTTTGAAGTTTAGTTGGTGTTTGTAGTGTTCAGTAGCCTGATGGTTGTTGGGAAGAAGCTGTTCCAAACTGGAGGTCACAGCTTTCAGACCCCTGTACCACCTTCTTGGTGGCAGATTGTGAAATAAGAGTGTGTCCAGGATGATGTGACTTCACAGTAGTGTATTTAATAATTCTCTTTCTTCCATTTTTCCAGGCACAGTTGAAAAGAAACCAGAAAGCAAGGCAGACAAACACCCTCCAGATGAGTTGTAACCCCTCCTGGGTCCTTCACCAGCTCTATATTACATTACTTTTTATGTAATGGACCACTTTGCCATAATTTAACAGACAATGAAATGTGATTGGATCAGAGGTGTACATTTTCCTTTTATAAAAAAAGAACTGGATTTCCCAGTGACAGACTTTGTTGAAGAGTTTTACTTGTAACACCAGGTACAGTTCAAACCACAATTACTGTAGTGACTAGTAAGAGGCAGTGTTTGCAGGATGGATGTTAATGTTCAAGGGAATTTCAAAATAACCCAAGTTGTTGGAAACCCAAGTGTATCTTTGTGTTCATTTAGTCTTTTCTTTCCTGCCTTGTTTTTTTTAAATGGTTATAAGTGAACTTATTGCACTGAATTGAATACAATAATATTCCTTTAAATTGGAGTTGGGGGGTGTGGTTTGGTTGTGGACTTGGTGTGAAGCTACATCATTAAATCAAAATCGAATTGCCCTGGAATTTATTCTATTCCTTGGTGACATTTTTTTAATAAATGATTGGGAGGTGGGGGATTGCGGGGTATAATCATCTAACCCATGGTATGCACAGAATAAATGGAGTCTTTTCCACACTCTTTGTAAAAAAAACCTGCTGATGGCTTGCATTATAGTGACCCGGGTACTGCAAATGTGTCCCCGACCAACCAATTAAAAGTGTCAGGGGTCCAGTGCTGCCCTTTTCAACTTTATTTTAAAATGCAACTAGGCAACTGTCGGATTCAAAAAAAAAATTAATCCACAATTGTGCCGGGGAATTTGAGTTTGATTGATGCCATGCTACAACTTCAATGGGTAACGTGTGTAGGACTGGCACATCTTCACTATTTATTCACACCTTGCTGATTGACTGAGTGTTGAGAGTTGTCTCTCTGGCCCCAGCCCCACCCCCTTATATTCACGAATGAAAGATATAGAATCAGGACATGTAGAATAAATAGTTCAGCAAGTTAATCAGTTCACAAGGTCTTTTGTCCACCAGGACACTTCACGTTGCCAGTTCTTGATTTATTTTGTAATACCAGTCTGACTGGGAGGTAAGTCTGTTCGGCAGAGGTTGTAGAATTCTGTGCCGAGTTACCTGCGTTAAGATTCACAGGCGAAACTATGTTCATCTGGTTGCATTGAAGCATGATTTTGACCTTGCTTACGGTTAATAGCTTGTGGCGACATTTTCTGTACAAATGTTGCTCTGCAGGTAAAACACGTGCTCCTGAATTATCTATCTTATTTATTACTCCTAATTTGTTTTGTGAAACAAAAATGATTTGAATAGTGGAATTTTAAAGGCACTTGTTTGGGTCTGATGTCTAGAATCTCTGGGCTGATCGCCAAACATCTGATATTTCAGGACAGACTGTCAAAGTCGAGATTTGCTGAAACTCCATTATATATTACATGAGGCAGCAGAGAGACTTTTTCTCCTAATTTTGGTGCTGGAATGCTGCCTTTTACCGGCTCTGAATAGTTTTATTTTGTGCATTGTTCTATTAAGCTGCTGCTTTTGGTCACGAACCTGTGTGTGTGTTTCCGTTTTGTGTTCAGAAATTACTTCGGTGTTGTTTTTGGACTCCACTCCAAAGGAAAATCAGTAATGTCCTATCCATCATCTTTCCATTATGGAAGGATGTGGTTTTCTTAAACTGCATCTAGTCTGTTGAAGGAGAGTTGCTGGCGGCTGGTCTCCAGTTTAATTTTGGGGAAATTGATCGTCCAAGCAACAGTGTTGAGATGTCTCTCTAGTTTTGCTGCAGCCCAGTTTCCCCCAAGCTGATGGCCTGAGAACTCATCTCACCAGAGTAGAGGAGAGGACCACTGTAGTGGGTTTGGACTGTACTTTCTGAAGTTCAGTGTTTCATCATTGTTTTATCACTGTTTTTGTTGTAAGTTAGATTATTAGTGGGTTTCCCCCATGGTGTTCTTGGAAGCATAATTTCAAAAAAATATTGAGAAAGATATGAGATCACCAGCTGACGGTGCTGTCATGCGGTATAACGTGAACAATGGGGGTCAAAGTAAATTGGGACCAGTGATAGCACTTGTGATTCGTGTCAATTTGATCGTCTCTGACTAAAGTTTGGTGCTGTTTCTGCACATGAATGTCTGAATACAACCAGACTCATCAAGCGCCCATTATGTTTATCTGCACTGTTCCCTCTCTCAATAAAATGATTTTTCTGAATTTGTTAGCAGCTGGCTGCACATTGTACCTTCTGTTCATAACTAAGCTGAGAAGATATCTACCAGTGAGATTATATAATGCTCTCAATTTGGGCAGAATTATTTCTTTTTGCTGACTCCTTGTTCTTCTAGCATGAGTTGTTATCCTGGGCTAGTTATTTCTAAGATGGTATCGACCCTTTAGGCCATCTAATTTGTAACCCATCATCTTATTAGGACTTTGGTCCAACTGAGAACCAAAGGCCTTGTGTGGGTTCACCTCGAACTGAGGTAAATCCGGCCCATCTGTCTAACATGCCCATGACAGCCCACACAGTTCTCCATTACTGCATTAAACAGTTGCCTACTTCTGTGCCCTTACTGTCTGGCCTGCCTGGAGTTCATCTAAAACCCTTTTTAATTGGCAATACTAGTGATCTGCTGCATCTGCTCTTTCAAGCAGCACATGAATGTAAAATAGTTTGTATTAAAAGGGATGCTGGCTTTTTAGAACTAGTTTTTCAATGCAAGGTGGGAAAATGGGCAGAGTACGGATGTATTTTGTCCAAGATTGCACATTCCTTTAAAAGTATAACATTGGAAACTTTGTGCCGCACACCTGAAGCTCGAATGTTTATTATTTATTACCTTTGTTAATAGTTTGGGCTTCAGTGCCATCTCTTGCCCATTAAGAAAACCTAATGTGGGTAAGTGTTATTGACAAATCTTTTGACTTAACTCATTTTCCAGATATTTTTCAACAACTTCAGAACTCCTACCTTAATTACCTAACCCCAAAGATCTGGGACAGTATTACTAATTGCCTCCAACCTAAACAATAGCCAATCTTCTCAGTTGCAAAAAAAATGTGTTAAATCAGTTTGTGGCTGAAGGACCAGGTGATACCATCAGGTGTTTGGATGACTTGAAGGCAAAAGTGATTAAGGACATGTTGCCATCTGATTTAGAGTTGAACAACATGGCTGACTCACAGATATTATAACTGCAAATACTGATGTTTTCATCCAGCCACAAAGAATTGGTTCAATCAGCAATGCCACATGCAAAATGTCAGATGCAGCAGAAAGCCTCAGTTTGATCTGCCTGCATCACCAGTCATTCTGTGGAGGCCAGATAGCACTTGATGTGCAGATTGTTAAATGCTGGGGACAGTATATCCTTGCATAGATTTAATAGGTAACATGCAATTGAAAGTTACAGCAATAAAGGCTTTGGTTTAAACTTGCAGTGTTGGTTTGCTTTGTGTTTTAAACATTTCTGAAGTTGTTTAGCTGAACATTTCAACAGTTGAAGGTTATCATGTAACCGAACCCAAGCTAAAATAGTGCAATTCACAGGAAGCATATAGCAATAGTTACTGATCTACAAATTTCAATCTGATGGTTATCTACAAATCAATTTGAGCTGCTGCTATATAAATCACTTGTCCTGTGTGCTATCACAATGCATAGAACAGTTGCAACAAGTCAAGTCAAAGTCAACTTTATTGTCAATTTCCAGTTAGTTTACACAGACAGAAAATCGAAATACCGTTTCCCACAATCCCGAGGAATAAAGTGCATTAAATTAAGTTAAAATTAAAAAGGCACAGCAAACAACAATCAATATAAAATAGCAGCGTTAAAAAAAAATGTCTGGTGCTGGATGTGCGTGTGTGTGGGGTGTTAAAGTCCAGGTCCAATGGGGGCAGGGGAGAGAGGAGGGAGGGAGGGGAGAGAGTTCAGCATCCTGACAGCCTGGTGGAAAAAACTGTTCTTTAGTCGGGTGGTGCTCGACCTCAGGCTGCGAAACCTTCTCCCTGAAGGCAGGAGGGTGAAGAGGCTGTTGGAAGGGTGGGAGGGTCACCCACAATGCTCAATGCTTTGCGGGTGAGGCGGGTGGTGTAAAGGACCAGGAGTGTTGGGAGTGAGGCGCCCGTGATCCTCTCAGCAGTGTTCACTATGCGCTGCAGGGTCTTACGGCTGGAGGCTGTGCAGCTTCCGAACCACACAGTGATGCAGCTGCTGAGGATGCTCTCAATGGCGCCTCGGTAAAAAGTGTACATGATGGGTGTGGGGGCTCCCGCTCTCTTCAGTTTGCGGAGGAAGTAGAGGCGCTGCTGGGCTTTCTTGGCGATGGACGTGGTGTTGTTGCTCCAGGAGAGATCCTCGGTGATGTTCACCCCCAGGAATTTGGTGCTGCTCACCTGCTCCACAGCAGCACCATTGATGGTCAGTGGGTGGGGGTGTTGGGTGTGTGTTCTCCTGAAGTCGACAACAATCTCCTTTGTTTTCTCCACATTCAGGAAGAGATTGTTGTCTGTGCACCACGCGGCCAGCTGGTTCACCTCCTTTCTGTAGTGGGTCTCGTCGTTGTTGCTGATGAGACCCACCACGGTTGTGTCGTCCGCAAACTTGACGAAGTGGTTGGAGCTGTGGGTGGGTGTGCAGTCGTGGGTCAGCAAGGTGAAGAGCAGGGGGATTAACACACATCCTTGTGGGGCCCCCGTACTCAGCGTGATGGTGTCCGATGTGTTGCTGCCGACCCGTACAGACGGGTCTGGCAGTGAGGAAGTCCAGCAGCCAGTTGCAGAGAAGGGGGCTGAGGCCCAGATTTGTTAGTTTACAAACCAGCTGCTGGGGGATGATGGTGTTGAATGCTGAGCTAAAGTCTATGAACAGCATCCTAACATATGAGTTTTTAGTGTCCAAGTGGGTGAGGGCTGGGTGTAGAGCAGAGGAGATGGCATCCTCAGTGGACCGCTTAGCTCGATATGCAAACTGAAACGGGTCCAGGGAGGGGGGGAGGTTGGATCTGATCTGCTTCATGACCAGCCTCTCGAAGCACTTCATGATGGTTGAAGTCAGCGCTACAGGGCGGTAGTCATTGAAGCAGGATGGAGAAGACTTCTTGGGCACAGGTATGATGGTGGTTTCTTTGAAGCACGAGGGAACAACAGCCTGGCTCAGGGAGATGTTAAAGATGTCTGTGAGGACATCTGTGAGCTCAGCTGCGCAGTCTTTTAGCACACGACCAGGAATGTTGTCAGGTCCAGAAGCTTTTCGGGTGTTAATCCTTAACAGTGTGCTCCTCACACTGCCTGGAGACAGACAAATAGCCTGGTCGTTGGGGGGGGGGAGTTGTTTTCTGCGCAGGTGTGTTGCTCTGTGCTTCAAAGCGTGCGAAGAAGCCGTTGAGGTCGTTCAGGAGAGAGGTGTCACTGTCACAGGTCTGTGGTAAGGGTTTGTAGTCCGTGATAGTCCTAATACCCTTCCCCAGGCTCTGTGTTCTCTGCTGTTACTGAAGTGGGCTGTGATGCGCCGGGTGTAGTGTTGTTTGGCTTTCCTGATGCCTTGGCTTTCAAGATTGCTCATCTTAAATATACATGAGTCCTGAAGATTGATAATGGAGAACTGATCATGCAGAGGGAGCAGAACTTTGCATTCTGCCCTGACAAATAAAATCGAACTAACTGAAATAGTTGGTTCTTACCCGTTCGTTGCAATCACACGAGTTACCATTTTAACTGCTGCCTTTCAGAAAATGGAGCCTCCTGTCTGCTAGTCTGTGTAATGGCCATTAGTGCCTGAAATGATTACATATAAAATTTATAAAATGGTATGATCCAAGTCATCATTGTAGCCCTATCATACCAATCAACTGAAAGGATTTCACCTTGTTTATTAAAACCCTTGTCTGAAAACTCATGTGTCTCATATTTTATGTCCACCCAACTGACCAGATGAAGCTGTGATTTTAACATCTCAACCAAATAGGGTTCAATTTTAAATCTTCAGGTTTGGAGGATCAGGGTTTGAAGCTATAATCATCTGAAATGGGATAATGAGTTGGGATAATGAGATCTGAAATGGGATAATGATTTGAAAAGTTCAAGTAGAAAGCAAGTATCATTTGCTTAAGTGAACCATCCAAACTAAAAGTCGCACTTGCTGGCAAAGTGCCTTCTGAATTTGTTAACTAGGAGTAGTCCTGATCCATCATTTAAACAGATCATTGCTGTTTGAATGTAACCACAACGAGGCATTCCACTATTCCTGCATAAATCAGTTCATCCCCTTTAGTTCTGTCTTAAGACTTAAGACTTTGCCGTACAGGAAGAGATTTCTGAAGATGCACAACCATTTGAGGAAGAATTCACTTTGTGTACCCAGGGGCAGTGCAATGGTAGAGTTGGAGTCTGAAGAAGGATCTCGACCCGAAACATCACCCATTCCTTCTCTGCAGAGATGCTGCCTGTCCCGTTGAGCTACTCCAGCATTTTGTGTCTACTTGCAATGGTAGAGTTGCTGCCTTACAGCGCCAGAGACCCAGGTTTGATCCTCACTTCAGGTGCTGTCTACGGAGTGTTACGTTCTCCCTGCGCTCTAGTATCCTCCCACACTCCAAAGACGTACAGGTTTGTAGGTTAATTGGCTTCGGTAAATTTTTTTAAATGTTCCTTAGAATGTAGGATAGTGCTGGTGTACAGGGTGATCTCTGGTCGGTGCAGACTTAGTGGGCTGAAGGGCCTGTTTTCTTGCTGTACCTCTAAAGTCCAAAGTAAACCTGGGGTCACATATTTGTGACACACACATTCTACCATAGGAGAACATATTTTGACATTCACTCTGTTAAGATCCTTCTGTAAGTTTCAAATAGGTTCCCTCTTTCTCGTCTAAACTCCCAGTAGATGTAGCCTGCGCTTTCCAACCTTCCCACATAATGCTGCTGTAGGAGATGTGAAAGCCAAATTATGCGCGGCAAACTCCAATGAGTTGCAACGGTGACACCGCCTAGGTTATTATGAAATTGATATATATGTAGGTTGGGCGTGAGAGATAATTCATCCATTGTTGAAAGTCAGAATGCAGATACTGGAAATCTGATAGAAAAAGAATGTGTTGGAAATATCCATTCCC
Source organism: Rhinoraja longicauda (assembly GCF_053455715.1). Taxonomy (NCBI): domain Eukaryota; kingdom Metazoa; phylum Chordata; class Chondrichthyes; order Rajiformes; family Arhynchobatidae; genus Rhinoraja; species Rhinoraja longicauda. The sequence continues at coordinate 4,473,150 of NC_135984.1, forward strand.
ATGAGATCAGGCAACTTTCCTTCAGAATACGTTAACTCTCGAGAAGCAAGTGTGTTTCATTGTCATATGGATTGACAACGGAGCAATGAAATTCTTACTTGCAGAGGCGCGGCAGGCCTGTGAACACAATACTCATAAATAACTTATACTAACCAAACAAATTAATAACCCAATACTGATGCATAAAAGTCCGAAGTCCTTGGTGCAACTGCAGACAAGTCAATAGTTTAGTGTTCGAAAGCCACATGGTTGATGGGAAGACTGATGGTAAAACCCCGTATATTTTACACTGATTTGAGAGAGTGGGTAGATTCCAGGATTAATATTTCACTCGAAAGACAGGACCTCCAGCAAAGTGCATCCTTTCAGCATTGCACCGGCGTGCTAGCCCATGGCCCGGAGTATGTAGGTTTAATGTGCCTATCCTAGAATTAATGTTAAGTCGGTTTCTGGGCAGGTTATTGATATTGAATTCTCTAACTTCAAGTAACCCTTGTATTCCCTCTCCTTCCCTCCCCCGCCCTCGTACACTTGCCACTTTCCCCGTTTGTATCCCTTTGTTATCAATTCGTCCCCAGCCAACAATGGACCAATTCATATCTCTAGTTTCCCCCTCCCCTGTCTTCTCCCCATGAACCCTGAATTCTTTGCCGCAGAACGCTGTGGAGGCCAAGTCAGTGGATATTTTTACGGCAAAGATAGATTCTGGATTGGTAGGGGTGTCAGTGGTTTTGGAGAGAAAGCGGGCGAATGGGGTTGAGAGGGAAAGATAGATCAGTCATGATTGAATGGCGGAGTACACGTGACGGGCCAAATGGCCTAATTCTGCTCCTTGAACTTATGAACATCAGAAGACAAAAAGCTGGAGTAACTCAGTGGGTCGGGCAACATCTCTGGAGAAAAGGAATGGGTGATGTTTTGGGTCGAGACCCTTTTTCAGACTTTTATTTTCCTTTCCCTTGACCCACTGCAGCACTGTATCTATGTCTTGGGCAGGTGAGGTGTGATACCTGCGGACCTTTCACCGTCCGGCGTGGCCTGGAACGTGGCAACTCCATCAGCCTGACCGTGGGAGAAGACGGCAGGGGAAGAGAAAAGACATTCTGGCCTTCCATCACAGTGAGGAGGTGACTGGAGGAGACTCACTGTGATGGATGTTTCTTTTTGTTTGGTGTTGGTTTATGATTGTGTGTGTCATTGCTTATTTTTATTGCTCTTATTGTTAGACTGTGGGTAATCTTTCATTTCACTGCGCATTTATGTGTATGTGACAAATAAAATGGACTACTTGCAATAGTCAATATTGTAATACAATAGTACCGTGCGCGGCCCCTTTAAGAGGGCGAGGTCATGTGACACAGCCGGGCCTGGTCACGTGCGCCGGTCATGTGATGGGGCAAGATGGCGGCCTTTCTTCAATGGAGACGCTTCGTGTTTTTCGACAAGGAGCTGCTGAACCAGCCGGTGCCGCCGCCGCCGGCGGAGCGGGAGTTCCGCTGCCCGGGGGACGCGGCCTTCAGCGTCTGCACGAGTGGCAGAGGCAGCCTGGTGCTGGGAGATATCCTTCACTTCAGCGGCCGGCTCATCCCCGACCGGGCCTCCCTGTCCCCCGTCTCCATCCCCTGTGTCCCCCCGTCCCCTGCCCCCCATCCCCTGTGTCCCCTCCCCGTGTCCCCCGTCCCCTGTGCCCCCCCCCCCGTCCCCTGTGGTCCCCCGTTCCCTGGTCCCTGACCCCCCGTCCCCTGTGTCCCCCCCCCGTCCCCTGGTCCCGTCCCGTGTCCCCCATCCCCTGGTTTCCTCCCTGCCCCCCCAATCCCCTGTGTCCCCCCTGTCCCCGTCCCCTGGTTTCCCCCCCTGCCCCCCCCCGTCCCCTGCCCCCCCATCCCCTGCCCCCCATCCCCTGTGTCCCCCCCCCCCGTCCCCTGCCCCCCATCCCCTGTGTCCCCCCTGTCCCCGTCCCCTGGTTTCCCCCCTGCCTCCCCCCCCCCGTCCCCTGCCCCTCCCCCCCGTCCCCTGCCCCGCCCCCCCATCCCCTGCCCCCCCCATCCCCTGCGTCCCCCCCCCATCCCCTTGTCCCCGTCCCCTGGTTTCCCCCCCCGTCCCCTGCCCCCCCATCCCCTGTGTGTCTCCGTCCCCTGGTTTCCCCCTGCCCCCCCCCCCCATCCTCTGTGTCCCCCTTGCCCCCGTCCCCTGCCCCCCCATCCCCTGTGTCCCCCCTGTCCCCGTCCCCTGGTTTCCCCCCCGTCCCCTGCCCCCCCCCATCCCCTGCCCCCCCCCCCCATCCCCTGCCCCCCCCCCCCATCCCCTGCCCCCCCTATCCCCTGTGTCCCCCATCCCTTGGTTTCTCCCTGTGTGTCCCAGCTTCACCGGCCGGGCGCCGGCCGTCCCCGCATCCCCGCCCGCCAACCTGCAATCCCCGTATCCCGCTCCCCGTCCCCTATCACCCCGCTTCACCGGCCGGGCCTGCGTCCCCGCAGTCCGACACCCCGCCTCCTTCACCGGCCGCCATCCCGTATCCTGCTCCCCGTCCCCGGCGGCCATCGTCCCCCGCATCCCGCGGCGGAGTTTCCGAGTCCCTGAATCCCGGCGACGATCACCATGCGATTCTGCCTCTTGTTACTGAATCCTGTCTTTGTAACTCCGGCAATCGGAAGCCCCGTTGCCCCAATATTCCTCTCTCTGGCGTCACATTTCATTATTTCACAGCCTTTTTTCTTAATCATCTCTGGACTTTGTCCCTTTGGCTAACTCCCCTCACTTGTTGGAACTGCAGGTGCAAGTTTAGGCAAAACGACATTAAGTACTGGAGTAACTCATCGGGTCAGGTAGCATCTCTGGCGAACATGGATAGGTGACATTTCAGGTCAGGATCCTTCTTCAGATTGATTCCCTCTCACCTGTGTCCACCTATGACTTGTGGGGCTTTGACCCGCCTGTGCCTCTTTTCCAGCTTTCCACTGCACCTGTGCCAATCCATGTTCTCCAGAGATGTTGCCTGACCGAAAATGCTGGAGTAACTCAGACTGAAGAAGGGTCTCAACCCGAAACATCACCCATTCCTTCTCTCCAGAGATGCTGCCTGACCCACTGAGTTACTCCAGCATTTTGTGTCTACCTTCGATTTAAACCAGCATCTGCAGTTTCCTACACGTGTTGCCTGACCTGCTGAGTTATTCCAGTACTTTTGTGTCTTTTTATTTAACTCGCCTGGCTTCTTCTCCCATACTTTCAACACCATCCCTCCAAAAACAACATGAGGGTGTCACTCCATCTTCGCTTCAACATTAATGCTCGACGCACTGAGTCTGCTATGTGAAGCATTTTATTCACATCACAAGCATTGCTGTTGGGTTTTAATCGCAGTGATCTTAATTGCTGTTGATGTATGAAAGCACCTTCATGATTTTTGTGGGGTGATGGCTTGGACCAGTTTGAAAAGATTATTTTCCTGTATCAGCATTAAAATTTCAGGCACATGTTGGATTAGTTTTTATTTTGATACTATCTTTGTGATGATTGTCTCCTTCATCTGTTCCCTTCCCATTACATATGAGTTTTCCTAAGAATGACTTACTTCCTTAACATTAGAATACATATCGAAGGGAATATTTGGTTCCTGACACGGACGTTGCAATTCAGTTCCTTCCAGGCTTATAAACTTCGAGTTACACATTTGTTTCAACTGAAACAGCACAGTATTCTTGTGTCAGTGGGAGAGGATGAACCAGGAATTAATCCTCTGGTAAGTAACTTAAACTAGTTAGCCAACAAGGCTGATACTGAATGGCTCACTCCTGTGAAAGTAATATTGAATAGCCACAAGCAAGTTTCAAAATAGTCATTGAGTAAAGGAAATGAAACAATGGTTCAATATACCTCAAAGTAAACTATTTAAAATAAAGCCTATAACATTTTCTGTTGTACCTTTCAATTTGCCAAGTCCAGCATTTATTGTCTATTCCTAATTGCCCTCGAGAGGGTTGGCTGCTAAACATGGATCTGTTGTTCACAAGGTGAGGGCTGTCTTATTGTTCAGTTTAGTTTATTGTCACGTGTATAGAGGTACAGTGAAAAGCTTTTTGTTGCGTGCTGAAGAAAAGAATACATGATTACAATCCTTTTACAGTGTATAGATACATGATAAGTGAATAACGTTTAGTGCAAGGTAAAGCCAGCAAAGTCCGGACAAGGATAGTCCTGGGGACATCAAAGAGGTAGATAGTAGTTCAGCACTGCTCTCTGGTTGTGGTAGGATGATTCAGTTGTCTGATAACAGCTGTGAAGAAACTGTCCCTGAATCTGGTGGTGTGCATTTTCACACGTCTATACCTTTTGCCTGAGGGGAGAAGAGGGATTGGCAGGGTGCGACTGGTCCTTGATCAGGGTTCAACCCAGGCACTGTGGCTCTAGTGTACTGGTATACTTATTGAGAATAGCCATCTAAAAGAGAATTACAGTTATATAGCCCTTTAAAATAAGTTCTCCATAATGTTATTTTTTTTAAAGGACACAGCAACACAAATGAATGAAAATAAAAAGAAACTGCACATGCTTGAAATCTAAAACGAAAACAGTTGACACTGGAAACACTTTTCAACCTCCAATTCACAGATGATGCTTAACTTGTGTGCTTCCAATATTTTCTGGTTTTATTTCAGATTTCCAACATACACAGTTTTTCTGATTTTCAATTACTATTGAATTGTCTGCCACTTGTTTCAGGAATGCTACTTTTGAAACGGCTCCTCTGATGAGGTTTATGTTTTAAACAAATAAAAGAGAAGAAGTATAACATAGCAAAGAAGAGTGGGTAGCCAGAGGATTGGGACTCTTTTAAAGAGCAACAGAAGATAACTAAAAAGGCAACACGGGGAGAAAAGATGAGGTACGAGGGTAAGCTAGCCAATAATATAAAGGAGGATAGTAAAAGGTTTTTTAGGTATGTGAAGAGGAAAAAAATAGTCAAGGCAAATGTGGGTCCCTTGAAGACAGAAGCAGGGGAATTTATTATGGGGAACAAGGAAATGGCAGACGAGTTGAACCGGTACTTTGGATCTGTCTTCACTAAGGAAGATACAAACAATCTCCCAGATGTTCTAGTGGCCAGAGATCCTAGGGCGACGGAGGAACTGAAGGAAATCCACGTTAGGCAGGAAATGGTGTTGGGTAGATTGATGGGACGGAAGGCTGATAAATCCCCAGGGCATGATGGTCTGCATCTCAGGGTACTTAAGGAGGTGGCTCTAGAAATTGTGGACGCATTGGTAATCATTTTACAATGTTCTATGGATTGGAGGGTAGCTAATGTTATCCCACTTTTTAAGAAAGGAGGGAGAGCGAAAACGGGAAATTATAGACCAGTTAGTCTGACGTCAGTGGTGGGGAAGATGCTGGAGTCAATTATAAAAGACGAAATTGCGGTGCATTTGGATAGCAGTAACAGGATCGTTCTGAGTCAGAATGGATTTACGAAGGGGAAATCGAGCTTGACTAATCTTCTGGAATTTTTTGAGGATGTAACTAGGAAAATTGACAGGGGAGAGCGGGTGGATGTGGTGTACCTCGACTTTCAGAAAGCCTTCGACAAGGTCCCACATAGGAGATTAGTGGGCAAAATTAGAGCACATGGTATGGGGGGTAAGGTACTGACATGGATAGAAAATTGGTTGACAGACAGAAGGCAAAGAGTGGAGATAAATGGGTCCCTTTCAGAATGGCAGGCAGTGACTAGTGGGGTACCGCAAGGCTCGGTGCTGGGACCGCAGCTATTTACAATATACATTAATGACTTGGATGAAGGGATTAAAAGTACCATTAGCAAATTTGCAGATACAAAGCTGGGTGGTAGTGTGAACTATGAGGAAGATGCTATGAGGTTGCAGGGTGACTTGGACAGGTTGTGTGAGTGGGCAGATGCATGACAGATGCAATTTAATGGGGTTTCAGAAGCAGATGGGCTGTGGAAAGGTGGAAGTTTAACATTGAGTTTATAATCATTCTTAGTTCTAGAGGATGTGGAGTCAAAGGATCAGCTCAGTCTGAAATGGAACACGAGTTGTCAAACTCACCCTATGGCTGAGGGCAGTGTTGATACAGCAGTGTAGTTCTAACTAGCAGTTGGATTCATGGAATTTGTGCTTTGAGATCTTGTGTTCTTCAAAACAATTTGAATTTACAAAGGCTGCCAATTAAAGCTGATAACAAGTAAATTGGCCAAATAAACCAGTAGTTCTTGCATCTATTTTCTTTTATGTTTCTTTACCCTGCAGGTGAAGGTCTGGAATCTGGAGAAGCGAGATGGCAGTGGAAATCCTCTGTGCACCAGGATCTTTTCCGCAATTCCAGGAAATAAGCCCACAGAAGTCTCATGCCTCACTGTCCACGAAAACCTCAACCACATGGCGATTGGTAATTATTATAACCAGAAACAGAATTGACCCATTGTGCCTAGGCCATCTAATTAACACTGGCCTGTGACGTTCTGTATTACGTTGGATGTAATTCCATGAGTCCATCTGCTCACCAAGGCATCACTTGTCATTATCCATCAATATCACTTACAAATTTGAAAATTTCTTTAAGTTTGCCTTTTCTAAAGCCACAATGTGTTATTGCATAAGATGACACATATGTACAACACCCAAACATTTTCACACCTTATGCTTCCATATTTCTAGTCTCCCTCTCCCCTGACTCTCAGTCTAAAGAAGGATCTCGACCCGAATAGTCACCTATTCCTCCTTTCCAGAGATGGTGCCTGACTTGTTGAGTTACTCCAGCATTTTGTGTCTATCTTCGGTGTAAACCAGCATCTGCAGTTTCTTCCTGCACACCCAAACAGACCATTTGGCCAAACTGACTGATATTTGGGTTTACGCTCAATATAAACTATTATTGATCAAATCCAAATAGATGCATTTAGGGAAAGATGGATGCTGTTTACCTTTGCCAAGCTGTTTTCTGCAGGATTCACCGATGGCAGTGTTGTCCTGAAGAAAGGAGACATCACCCGCGACAGGCACAGCAAGACTGACGTTATAGCAGAAGGAACTTATCCCATCACTGGCCTGGGGTTCCAACAGTCCGGTAAACAGACCCATCTGTTCGTGGTTACTACAGAAAATGTAAAGGTAGGTCAGATTTGGTTTGTTTCAGTTGTGTAGATGAAAAATGTAGAATAATGCATTTGCTGTTTATTTTGGTGAACATGAGCGTCCTTCCTATTTCACCACATATCAGAGCTCAATTGAAACTATTTTCAATCATCCTACATGAGTCTGGTCTATGGGTTGGTAAGATATATGCAAACAAAATGACGGTGAGAGGGACTGACATGTAAATTGGTGAATGAATTAACGAATGTATTATGTGGTATGGAAGAAGACAAGCCATTCAGGTTTAGATTGATCCCTTTCTTTGTCAGGTTCACAAGAACATTAGTGAGGTATCGATATCCACCAGACTTTCAAAGAGCTCATTGGTGTCTCTGTGCCGAGTATTTACCCAGACCCCATTACTGGAAAGATCTCTTCCCTCTCCCCTGACTCACAATCTGAAGAAGGGTCACGACCCCAAACGTCACCCATTCCTTCTCTCCAGCGATACTACCCGAGTTATTCCAGCATTTTGTGTCTTATCTTCACTGGAAAGATGTTGTGTGACATATCAGTAAATTAGTTTAGTTAAGGTTTAGTTAAGGTTCAAACACTGCTGTGCTGCTATAGTATCTCCCACCAGGTACTCATCATGAGTGAACAGTCATCAGTTTGCAGCTTGTGGATGTTGTTATGTAGAAATCAAACTGAAGCACATCCATATCCCTCTATTCTGCTGACCCTGAATCTCAAACTGACAGCTTGGTTTCATTAGTTCTAGGACCAGAATTAGGCCATTCGGCCCATCAAGTCTACTCCGCCATTCAATCATGGCTGATCTATCTTACCCTCTCAACCCCATTCTCCTGCCTTCTCCCTGTAGCCCATAATCAACTGCTGCATTTCCTGCAATGCAAATATTTGTCTTTAAAATGCTTTGGGTCAAACTGAGGTTGTGAAAGTATTGTAGAGGAGCAAGTGTTACATGATCTGTCTCTGTATTTACTTTCAGTCATACAATGTTTCAGTGAAAGATTTTCCCGCGATGGAGCTGGATAACCATGGCTGCAGCCTGCACTGTTCTGCCCTGTGCGACCCCACACAGGACAACCAGCTGATCGTTGCAGGAGACGACTGTGTGTATCTCTACCAGCCTGATGAGCGCGGGCCTTGCTTTGCCTTTGAGGGGCAGAAGCAGATTGTTCACTGGTATCGTGGCTATCTCATCATTGTCTCAAAGGACAAGAAACCATCAAAGTATGCAAGTAGTTTTGTGTCCATACTGGGGGTTATTGTTGGATTGGACACAGTCAGCAATGTACTTTAAAAAAATCAATTTATCTTAAGAATCAACTTAAGAATTTATGGGCGGCAGGGTGGTGCAGCGGTAGAGTTGCTGCCTTACAGCCCCAGAGACCTGGGTTCAATCCTGACTACAGGTGTTTGTATGATGTTTGTACATTCTCCCTGTGACCGCAAGGGTTTTCTCCGGGATCTCCGGTTTCCTTCCCCACTCCAAAGGTGTACGTATTTGTAGGCTTTGGTAAAATTGTAAATTGTCCCTAGTGTGTGTGTGTGTGTGTGTAGATTTGTGTTAATGTGCAGGGATCGCTGTTCGGCATGGACTCAGTGGGCCGACAAGCCTGTTTCTGTGCTGTATCTCTTAACTAAACTAATGTGCAGGGATCGCTGTTCGGCATGGACTCAGTGGGCCGACGAGCCTGTTTCTGTGCTGTATCTCTTAACTAAACTAATTTAGGATGATATACACGATGATGAAATGAGCAGAAATAAGGAAGAGTAGATTCACACCAGAGAAACAGTGATAGACTTTGGAAAGACAGGAAAAAGGCAGTTTTAGTTTAGTTTAATTAGTTTAGTTTAGTTTATTGTCACATGTACCGAGGTACAGTGAAAAGCTTTTGTTGCATGCTAACCAGTCAGCAGAAAGAATACATGATTACAATCGAGCCATTCACAGTGTTACAGATACCTGATAAGGGAATAATGTTTAGTGTAAGAGCATTTTCAACAAATGTACATAAATTCTTAAAGAGCAACGGCTTGATAAAAAAGAGTGCAGGATCTCCAGTTTGTAAAGAGAGGAATTGAATATATAAGCAAAACATTCATGCTGGAATTTTTAACTAAGTTGGCGGCACGGTGGCGCAGCGGTAGAGTTGCTGCTTTAAAGCAAATGCAGCGCCGGAGACTCAGGTTCGATCCTGACTACGGGCGCCGTCTGTACGGAGTTTGTACGTTCTCCCCGTGAGTGTAGGATAGTGTTAATAGTGTTAGTGTGCGGGAATCGCTGGGCGGCGCGGACTTGGTGGGCCGAAAAGGCCTGTTTCTGTGCTGTATCTGAAATATGAATATGAAAACTGATTATCAGGGTCAATTCACAGCTTCATGTGTTGGGCAATATGTAATGGATTTAGAAAGGACACTGAAGAGTTTACTGAGGATAAGGAAATTTAATTGAAAGTTCGGAACAGTTAGAGTTGTTCTCTAATAGGGAACAGAATAGTTTTGCAATGGAGAGTGATAGGCTAGAAATCCCCCCCCCCCCCCGAAAAACTTGGTTCATTCACCAGAGAACAAAGGTTTAAAATCACTGTCCAACATCTAAAGGGAAGATTAGAAATCTTTTCATTGAGACTGGTCAGGTTGCAGAATGCTTTACCTGAATCGGCAGTGGAAGTTAACTCTCAATAATGATGGTTAATTGAGGATGCAGAAATATTTGGCTGTTGGACAAAAACAGGTGATAAAATAAATGCAATATTTGTTTTCAAGTAGAGCGTGCATTTACAACAGATCATGTGTTTTCTATACTGTACGTTCCTCTGCTTCTGGAGAATTAGAAATGGATCCAATCACAAGTGTAGCCAAGTGAAGAACATCGCATCAGTTCCAGGATAAATACTCCTTGTGTAAAATTAAAGTTCCCTCTATACTGTCCCAGGACACATTCAAAGTGTGCTCTCTCTGCATTGGATCCTCCCGAGGCAACTGCAACATGGGTACAACAAAGTTCTGACCAAATGATAACTCCATTTATGTGTGAAAACATGTTCCCAATCACCCTGGTCTGAAGAAGGGTCTCGACCCGAAACGTCACCCATTCCTTCTCTCCTGAGATGCTGCCTGACCTGCTGAGTTACTCCAGCATTTTGTGAAATAAATACCTTTAAAATGAAATTGCTCTGTTTACATGATGGTGTGAATCCCAAACTGCCCTTTCTGTCTCTCAATGCCCAGTGCTTCTTTTCCAGGACTGATTTTGTTTCTGGTAATGGGCAGTCTTCAGAGAAGCAGATACTGACCATCTACGACCTGGACAATAAGTTCATTGCGTACACGGCAGCATTCGATGACATTGTTGATGTGCTGGCAGAGTGGGGCTCGCTCTATGTGCTGTCTAGTGATCGGAAGATCAGTATCCTGCAGGAAAAGGACACACAGACAAAACTGGAGGTACTTGTGTTACAGCATGCATGTGGTCAGTGGCAGACAAACAGAAATGATGAGCAAAACGTTATAATCTCAACCCACTTGCATTTGGGGGTTGGCACACTGCACTGTCGGAGTCGAGATCCTTTGATTGTGCTATTAAACTGGGCCTCTGATATGCATAGTGCTTTATCAAGAATGTTAAGCTTGGAATTCTGGAAGAAAGCATGAAGGCATAAAATACTTGGAGGATGTCTGTAACTGAAATAATGCCATTGACAATAATGGGAAAATGTAGTGTTCAGATGGAAGCACATCCAGCCCCCTCTGATGTTCTGCTGATCCTGAATCCCACACTGACATTTCAGTTTCAGAAGTTCTAGGATCAGAATCAGGCCATTTGGCCCATCAAGTTTACTCTGCCTTTCAATCATGGCTGATCTATCTTTCCCTCACAACCCCATTCTCCTGCCTTCTCCCCATAACCACTGACACCGTTACTAATCAAGTCTCCTTTCTCCTAAAATCCATCCACCTACCTTGCAACTTTAAAAATATTTTTTATGTTTAACAATTGACAATGAACCTTTCCTGTTTGACAGATGTTGTTTAAGAAGAATCTGTTTGTTATGGCAATCAACCTGGCAAAGAGCCAACATGTGGATAATGACGGGTTGGCAGAGATCTTTCGACAGTATGGTGACCACCTGTACGTCAAAGGGGATCACGATGGGGCCATCCAGCAGTACATCCGGTATGTGCCTGGGCTTTCTGGGGAATCACCTGGCACTCTTCAAATCCTTGCAGGATGGGGGCTGCTCTGTGATCCACAAATACAATGTACATCTGCAGCACCTCGTTCACAGTCTTTAAATGTAGACCATTATCGACACAGAACTACTGACGCAACTCCTAGTCAGAAACCTAAACGAGTAAGAACTCTTGCTTGAAATGAACTCTGGGCACATCACGTAGTTCTTGCTAAAGCGATTCTGAGATTCAGGCAAGATCAAATCCAGTTTTGATGCTCTTCAATGTGTTGCCAGTAGATGGAAACTATCTTTTGAAATTAAACCATGTGATGAACGTAAGAGGAGGTCATGCCTTGGTCAAGTTGCTACAGGGCAGAGAGTACATATGAAGAAGCACTCCAGGTCCAGGAGGATTGGGTTGGTGAGATTTCATGACCTGCGTCCCAATTTGCTTGTGGGAATAGTCTGTCTGCCCATTTTTGATCTATGGTGTTCCCAGTTCAGCCTTTAGACCAAGTGAGTCGGTACACTTTGGTTCCCAGCTCTATCTCTTCCTGCTTAACTTGAGGCCTCCACCTCACCACATCCTTGGCCCCTCTGTCAGCCAAATACAACTCTGCCCTTGCCCTCCAGGGGAAATATTTAATCATTTAGTCACATTATTAGGTTATGAGCATGAATAGGTTATGAACAACCTACTGCACGTTAATATGTTATGAGCATAAGAAAATAACTGCAGATGCTGGTACAAATCGATTTATTCACAAAATGCTGGAGTAACTCAGCAGGTCAGGCAGCATCTCGGGAGAGAAGGAATGGGTGACGTTTCGGGTCGAGACCCTTCTTCAGTCTGAAGAAGGGTCTCGACCTGAAACGTCACCCATTCCTTCTCTCCCGAGATGCTGCCTGACCTGCTGAGTTACTCCAGCATTTTGTGAATATGTTATGAGCAACCTACTATGTTTCAGATTGACTGTTCCAGCAGTAAACCTCTTCCCACTGTCCACAGGACTATAGGGAAGTTGGAGCCATCCTATGTGATACGGAAATTTTTGGATGCACAGCGAATCCACAACCTAACTGCATATCTGCAAGCCTTGCACCGGCAGTCACTGGCCAACGAGGACCATACAACTCTTCTCCTTAACTGTTACACCAAACTGAAGGATAGCTCCAAACTTGAGGAGTTCATTAAGGTAACCATCTTTCTCCTTCCCCATTCTTGTTAATCCCAGGCCAGAATATCTCAATCCATTTACTCTTAATTGTGTCATTCAAATGCTCAGAATTTCATGAAATCAAGTTGCAACCTTGTACGTATGTTGAAGGTTTAAGCACCAGTCTCGGGCTTAGCACAGAGGAACTGCTGAAGGAATAGTATCACATTGCACTGACTGTTTATCGGTGGCACTTATGCCCTCTCTACCATCCTCTGAAAAATTATCCATGAGCTGCTGAAAAGTCACATGACTAATTTTTAAGCATGTTTCTTGTTCGGGCAGCTTGACATTAACTTTCATGGTTTGAAAGTGCTGAGTGAGAACAATAAAAAGAAAGAAATAGCGGAAAGAATTGACCATTTGGCCCATTCACCCTGGCCTGGCTTCTGATTTTCTGCATCGACACCATGTATTGCCCTATCCCCATATCCCTTGACTCGTCAAATGTACAAACATCTATCAATCTCAGTTTTGTTCAATGACACAGCCTTCATATCCTGTGGGATGAAGAATTCACCACTCTTTAGTTTACTTTATATTTTACTTTAGAGATACAGCGTGGAAACGAGCCCTTCGGCCCACCGAGTCCGCGCTGATGAGCGATCATTGTGTACACTAGCACTATCCTACACAATAGGGACAATTTACACTTTACAGTAGCCAATTAACCTACACACCTGTACGTGTTTGGAGTGTGAGAGGAAACCGGAGCACCTGGAGAAAACCCTCGCGGTCACAGGGAAAACATACAAACTCCATACAGACAGCACCTGTGGGATGGAACCCGGGTGTCTGGTGCTGTAATGCTGCAATTCTACCGCTGAGCCACTGTGCCACTCTGGTGAGTGGAGATTTGAGCGAAGAATTCCCTCCATATTTCAGATCAAAATGATTTATCCCTTTGTTTTGAAATTGCAAAACATAATTCTAGAATACTTAGCTAAGGGAAATACCTGTATCTTTCTGATAAAGGCCAGTTAGATTGACTAACTGTCAATGACATTGCCTTTCATTCATATAAACTGTAAAGAATAGAGACCCAACTATCTAATCACTCTTCATGCAATAGACCCACTACCACAAGAACGTCCAATAAAACTTCATTACTATTCCCGTATATATTTATTTTAAAGTAAGGAGACAGAAAATGAATATAGAAAACCAGGTTTCATCTCACCAAGGCCCAGTATACCAGATGCTCCTCGACTTACGATGCTTCGACTTACGATGTTTCGACTTTACGATGGTGCAAAATTGATACACATTCAGTAGAAACCGTATTTTGAACTTTGATCTTTTCTCGGGCTAGCGATATGCGTTTTCGACTTACGATATTTTCGATTTACGCTGGGTTTATCGGAACATAACCCCATTGTAAGTCGAGGAGCACCTGTAATTATAATACAACTTATTTAATCTCGTACTCAAATTGTTTTAATATTAAGGCCAACATGCCATTTTTGTTTTTAACTACCAGCTGAAGCTGAATGTTAAGTGTCAGCGACTTGCATACAAGGGCATCAATCCTCACTTGAACGTTAACACTTCCCAATCTCTCACCATTGTAAAAGTACTCGCCATTTTTGATGTTGCCATCAGCAACATCAGAAATGTTGCATTTGATCGGCTCATTCACATCATTGATATAGATTGCGAATAGTTGGGGCCCAAACACCAATCTCTACGGTACCCACTAGTCGCAACTACCAACCCAAGCAGGGTACGTTTATTCCCCTTCTTTGATCAACCCTCAATCCACACATATATTATCCTCAATTCTAGATGCTCTAACCTTGTTCTGTAAATCCTGAGTGAAATTGTTAACTTCAAAATCACAGATCACATCCCCCTCCATCTATTGCACTGGATACATCCTTGAGAACTCCAGTTGACTGGTCAGATCTCGTTTGTAAATCGATGATAACTTCTGCTCAATCATATTATTATGTTCTAGGTGAATTGATATCACATTTCTTATTATAGATTCCAACATTTCCCAACTAACCAATAACTAATATCAGGCTAACAGCTTGACAGTTCTGTGTTTTCCTATACCTCCTTTCTTAAATAATGGAATCACATATGCTGCAATCATCCTCCAATCTGCAGGAACTATTCCCGAATCTATAAGATGTTCCGAGTCATTATTTTCATAACCACTGCTCTCAGACCCTGTGTCGTAAATGGTCAAGTCTTTATAAGTTTTCAGATTCATCAACGCAAGTATTATTTCTTTACTAACATAATTTTCTTTCACTTCCTTCCTTGAAATATTTCTAAATGTGAGAGTGGATGTTGTCTGTTGGAAATCCCTGGTGTCCTGGTCACCTTTTGACTTTCATCAAACACTATTTTGTAAAGACAGATTGTCCAGTTATTACTGAATTTATTTATGGGATCTTGCTTCCAACAGATCACCATTGTTCTATCAACATTGAAACTAAGTGGCATTCAGAGTGCAAAAGTATTTTGATTACAGACCCTGATCTTTGTCAGTGATGTTTCATATACCTGATGCAAATTTTTTTTTAAGTCACTGTAAGGGGTTTCTGCGCCGAGCTTTCGCCCGACCTAAGGTCCCCGTGCCTTGCTCTGATCCCTTGACCAGGCCGCGCACACTGGTTCCCCGTGAGTGGTTCGACCCACTCACCCCCTACGGTTCTAGACACTGGACTTAGATGCAGGAGCGTTGATAGTGCAGAAAAAAACTCAACCAGACCAGATTTGAAGACCAGGGTTTAAATGGAAAAGGCTTTTATTGAACGCTTGGGACTATTGTCCATGAATACGTAGACACAGTTCCAAAAGACATATGCACCACTACACGAATACTTAGACACAGTTCTAAATGACATATGCATGACTGTAAGATGGGGAACGTACGACACATCGCAAACTTGACCAACACATATTCCTTTACACACCCACGTTTATTCAAACCACCCTCCCCTCTACACTAAACTATGTCCAGGATATGCAGGATCGGGGTACATGCTCACCATGGG
This sequence comes from Rhinoraja longicauda, assembly GCF_053455715.1. Classification (NCBI taxonomy): domain Eukaryota; kingdom Metazoa; phylum Chordata; class Chondrichthyes; order Rajiformes; family Arhynchobatidae; genus Rhinoraja; species Rhinoraja longicauda. The sequence goes on from NC_135984.1 coordinate 4,488,674, forward strand.
GCTATTACTGGGGTTACTGGCTGTTCGTGCTGCTTCTCCGCTGCTTTCCGTGAGGGTCGTGCTTGTCCCCTGAGTTTCTTCCTTCCGTTTCTTGCGTTCCTTGCAGGTTTTCTTGCAGTATTTCTTCTCGAGTTGCGTGCCGGTTCCTCTCTCTTGCACTTCGCTTCTTCTTGCCTGTCTTTTCTTCCTCCTGCATCCGTTTGACTTGAGTTTAAAACCCAAAAGTCGTGGTCAGTTATACTATTCTGACCCGTCCTATCTCCCGCCAGATCTTATCATATCATATCATATATATACAGCCGGAAACAGGCCTTTTCGGCCCTCCAAGTCCGTGCCGCCCAGTGATCCCCGTACATTAACACTATCCTACACCCACTAGGGACAATTTTTACATTTACCCAGCCAATTAACCTACATACCTGTACGTCTTTGGAGTGTGGGAGGAAACCGAAGATCTCGGAGAAAACCCACGCAGGTCACGGGGAGAACGTACAAACTCCTTACAGTGCAGCACCCGTAGTCAGGATCGAACCTGAGTCTCCGGCGCTGCATTCGCTGTAAAGCAGCAACTCTACCGCTGCGCTACCGTGCCTTGGATCTCTTTGTTTAAAAGATATGTATGAGTTTTCTCTCTGATCTGCGCTTATGTCCGGGGGTACCGGGGATGGCCAGACGGTGTTAATTGGTATTTCGTTGCGAGGTGATGGGTTTAACTGGTTTCCCATCACCTACCAGGTAGTTTTCTATGGGCTATTGTGCCCCCTTAATGAGATTAACTGTGTAGGTCGGCTTGGGGCATTGTGAGTATGCTGATGTCAGCGCCCCAGTGTCTGGACTTCGACCTGGTTTCGCAGGTTTCTGCATGGCCAATACCCATCCATTGTTCTGGCCGTGGCTTTGCAGAAACCTAAGGTTTTTGCTCTTGTGGCTGGTCACGAGGTCCTGCGGCCATTTTAGGACCCACAGATTGTGACATCCCTTGGTAAACTGACCACAGCCTTTCTCCGCTATCAGCCCCAGTCTCCCGTTTAAAATGTCCAAACTGCAGCTCTTTGGTTTGGTGTTGATTGCAGAATGAGGGAAAACTTCTCAAATCTTACATCACTAACAAGTGATACTGTGTTTTAAGTAAATGTATACTGTATAAAATATTAATAACTTAATTATTGTATTTCCCAAATATATGGATCTGGTAATGTAGGAATCCTGAATCTGTGAGCATTTGAATTTTGAATATTTGGACTAAATGTCCTCTACTATTTTGAGCAGTTGTGAAAAGTTATAATTTTTGAAAGCAATGCATTGGGAGAATTGACCTTTAATGGTTGATCTTTTCTGAATCTCCATTCATGGCAGACCAGTGAGAGTGAGGTGCATTTTGACATTGAAACCGCCATCAAAGTCCTGCGTCAAGCTGGTTACTTCAATCATGCCGTCTATCTCGCCGATAAGCACTTCCATCATGAGTGGTATCTCAAAATCCAGCTCGAGGATATCAAGGTAACCCTTCTTCAATGTTTAACTGCTTTTACTGAAAATGAAGCTGACTGACTATTAACTAATGCTCAAGGGAATTAATGTGTTTTTTTGTTGTTGAATTCTGCTTAATGCTTCGATGCTATTTCTGTTGTCTCCCAAAATCAGTGTGTTTAATCTGAGGCCTAACATTGGAATGAGACTTTGCCCAGCTGGGCTTACTTTTGCTGGGCTGTTTAGTGTTCTTTATAGTCTCACTCATCTCTCTGTGAGGGGCAGGGCACTATGTTAACGCTGGAGGGCTGTTGTGTTTTCATGCAGGAGTCACTGGGCTGGTATCAGGAGCTAAACATTAGTTCTGAAAATATTGTACTGAAGGAAGTAGGTACACAACCTTTAGGGCTTTGCAAGTTGTAAGGTATAAACCTTTGGCTGTTTACTGTACTAATTTGCCATTTCTTCATTTACCAGGCTTCTTTTAGGTTAGACTACATACTCTATCACTCTTTGTTCACTCCACACTGGGTAGTCTTGCTATACGTCTATCCATCTCATGTTATTTTGTCACCCACTCTTTTTCTCCAGACATGCTGCCTGACCCGCTGAGTTACTCCAGCACTTTGTGTCTATCTTCGGTATAAACCAGCGTCAGCAGTTTCTTCCTACACATCATGTTATTTTATTCACAAAGTGCTGGAGTAACTCAGCAGGTCAGGCAGCATCTCGGGAGAGAAGGAATGGGTGACGTTTCGGGTCGAGACCCTTCTTCAGACTGATGTTCCCTTGAAAAATCCACCTAATTAATTCTTCCAGTTCTCATTTATAAACACCACCTGGACTTCAACTTTTCATGACTCCATATTTGCAATCTATGCATTGATAAATTCCATCTTGGCATCTGAGTTGCTCCACCTTCCTTGTGCTCTGTGTTCATCTCCATGAAGATCTGAATCCCAGTTGGGTTTGTTACCTGTATTTGCAGAACTACCAACAAGCCCTCTATTACATTGGAAAGCTGCCCTTTGACCAAGCAGAAAGGAACATGAAGAAGTATGGGAAAACACTGATGCATCACGTTCCCAATGAGACCACTGAGCTGTTGAAGATTCTCTGCACGGACTACCGACCAAGCAATGAGCCCCTACCAGAGAGAGAATCTGGCAGCAGATATGAGTGCAAGGTAAGGCACTGACAGTCTCCTCTCACCATCCATCATTTTTATACTATTATTATGCACTCGTTCATTTGGCCCCTCGTACCCAAGGCAAATCTTTAGATTGTACTGGACCAAGTGGACCTGTTGGGCCCAAACCTCTCCTGCATTGGTGCAGCACCCTGTCCTCCCCCCCCCCCCCATCCCCTCTCTCCTCAACCCCCCTCATTCTCCCTTCTCCCCCCCTCCCCCTCCCCTCCTTTTAAACAAAAATGTGAATAACTTTAAAAATATAACATCGATTTCAATAAAACTACTTGCATTATATATATGGTATGTAGGTTAATTGACTGGGTAAATGTAAAAATTGTCCCTAGTGGGTGTAGGATAGTGTTAATGTACGGGGATCGCTGGGCGGCGCGGACTTGATGGGCCGAAAAGGCCTGTTTCCGCGCTGTATATATATGATATGATATGATATGATTATCACTAAAGTGACAATGGTGAGTCAGGTGGGCCTAAAATTGTCGTGCTATCGTGTACCGTTGTGGCTGAAGTTCAGTCACAAACAAGATAACAAACAAGAGTTTTAGTATATAGATAATCAATTCCTATCCCCTGCATCTTTTTCCCTCTTTGCACGTTAATTCATCTCCCTTTCAAAAGTGCTATTGAATCTCCTTCCACTGTCCTTTTGGAGAAGGTATTCTGATTCATAACGTTGTGTAAAGAGAAAAACTAATATTTTCATCTACCCTGGTTCTTTCACAATTCTCAAGTGGCTGAGATATATGCCAGTGGAAGCAATTTCTCAATATTTATACTTATGGAAATATCTCAGTTAGAACAGCTCTGTATTAAATCTTTGTATTAATTCCCACTAACCTTTCCTGCCTTACGAGATAACTCTAGTTTCTCCAATGTTCTTGTGCCAGGCTAGGAAATCTCATAATTATAGAGTCCTAGTCATTTTATCTCATCTGCATTCTTCCAAGATTTTGATGTTCTTCCTAATGTACTGTCCATAATTGGTCATTGTAATCCCACTGAGGCCTTTTCTAATTTCTAAAGATTTTAGTATATTTGTAAATCTATACCTACTTTCTAAATTGGTTTTGTATAATCGCTTTGCCTTACATTTTTTTATTTTATTGTAGGCAAATTCGGAGGAGTTTATTCCAATTTTTGCCAACAACTCTCGTGAGCTGAAGTTGTTTCTGGAGCACATGATCCAGGTGCAGGACAACTCTCCACAGGGGGTGTACGACACGTTGCTTGAACTCCGGCTGCAAGACTGGGCCCATGAGGAGGATGTCAAGGTCAGAAATGCTCCCCTTTATACAAAGCCACGTTTTGTTGTTTGCTGGCAAAGAATGCGATTCCTTCCTTCATCTTTCTTCTCCTTGTACCCACATGCACAGCATAAGTTGCTCTTGATTCCTTCCCTAATAAAATACTCAACTTCATCTCAGTGCATCCCCAAAAACACTTCCAAGAGGTCTTTACATTTCTACCAACAATTTTCTTGGGAACTGAAGGTAGAAACATTCCATTTATTGGGGACATGCCCTGCTTTCTATCCCCTCATTTGGTTTAGTTTAGTTTGGAGATACAGCGCGGAAACATACCCTTAGGCCCACCGGGTCCGCGCCGACCAGCGATCCCCTCACATTAACACTATCCTACACACACTCGGGACAATTTTTACATTTACCAAACCAATTAACCTACAAACCTGTACGTCTTTGGAGTGTGGGAGGAAACCGAAGATCTCTGAGAAAACCCACGGGGAGAACGTACAAACTCCGTTACAGACAGCACCCATAGTCAGGATCAAACCCGGGTCTCCGGTGTTGCATTCGCTGTAAGGCAGCAACTCTACTCTACCGTGACTGTTCACGAACTTTGTCCCATCATTGCTGACGTGGATGGTTCCTTGGTTGCCAACCATGGCCCAGTTCATCAGCGATTGTTTTGTAATCTGCCACTGAACGTTTTGGATCACTGCAGCAGTCCCAGGGATGATGCGGTTGTTGGAGAGAGTGTACCGATAGTGAACGTGCACACAATTTGTAAAGTTGCTTCTGTTTGCCATCATGCTTGTTCTGTATTAAATTTCATGCTTGTTCTGTATTGATTTCATTACACTTCCCTATCAGGCAAAGAAACAACTGCAGGCAGATGCAATGAGCCTGTTGAAGAGTGGACTATTTAAAACAGTTTTTGACAAGGCTCTGGTACTGTGTCAGATGCACAATTTCAAAGATGGTGTTCTGTACCTCTATGAGCAAGGGCGACTGTGAGTAAAGTTTGAAATTGTTTTGCTCTGAATATTTGACATCTAATTTATTATGAAGTTGTTTTCTGTTGTTTTAATACGGTACAATTTTCGGTAGAGGCTGATTGGGACCAAGTATTTGTGGAGGTTTTAGACAGATAAGAAATAAGAATTTAAGAGGCCACTGCTCTTGGGTAGACACAAGATGCTGGAGTAACTCAGCGGGTCAGGCAGCATCTCTGGAGAGAAGGAATGGGTGATGTTTCGGGTCGATGTCAGGGGAGGGGGCGGGTGCTGCCCGAGATGCTGCCTGACCCGCTGAGTTACTCCAGCATTTTGTGTCTACCAGTCTGGGAAATGCCTCTTTGCCCTTTTTGGGGTCTTCAGTGTTATTTCGGCATATTACTAGTGGCTAAATTTCCAAGAGGCTTCCTACTTTTACCAAATGCACTTTGATTGTTTGTGTGTGCATGTATGTGTGTGTGTGTGTTGTGTTTTAGTTGGTTTATGACCTCGCCATTCCTCACTGTAAACTGGGTCTCTGCTCCAGGTACCAGCAGATCATGCACTATCACATGCAGAATAACGAGTACGCCAAGGTGATTGAGACCTGTGAGCGGTACGGTGAGCAGGAAGCCTGCCTGTGGGAACAAGCGCTCGGGTATTTTGCTCGAAAGGAGGAGGATTGTAAAGAATACATCATGAGCGTGCTGAGGCACATCGACAGGAACAACCTCATGCCCCCTTTGCTGGGTAAGGGTTTTAGTTTTAATTGAGATACAGCACGGAAACGGGCCTTTCAGCCCACCGAGTCCGCGCTGACCAGCGATCCCCGCACCAGGGCCGCACGGTGGCGCAGTGGTAGAGTTGCTGCCTTACAGCGAATGCAGCGCCAGAGACTCCGGTTCGATCCTGACTAAGGGCGCCGTCTGTATGGAGTTTGTACGTTCTCCCCGTGACCTGCGTGGGTTTTCTCCGAGATCTTCGGTTTCCTCCCACACTCCAAAGACGTACAGGTATGTAGGTTAATTGGCTGGGTAAATGTAAAAATTGTCCCTAGTGTGTGTAGGATAGTGTTAGTGTGCAGGGATCGCTGGGCGGCATGAACCCAGTGGGCCGAAGGGCCTGTTTCCACGCTGTATCTCTAAATCTAAAAAAATCTTAACATTTATATAATAACATGCCTCTTGATTTCTCTCGACAATGTGCACCATCTCACACATGGAGTGATACAACGTGGAAACAGGCCCTTTGGATCAACAATGCCCACACCGACCAACATGTCCCATCTACACTAGTCCCACCAGCCTGCGTTTGGCTCGTATTCCTCTAAACCTGTGCTATCCATGTACCTATTTAAATGTTTCTTAAAAGCTGCAATAGTACCTGTGTCAACTACCTCCTCCGGCAGTTCGTTCCATACACCCACTACCCTTTGTGTAAATAAAAAAGTTATCCCTCAGATTTCTATGAAATCTTTCCCCCCTCACCTTAAACCTAGTTCTCCTGTTTAGTTTTAACCTGGTTCTCGATTCCCCTGCTCTGGGCAAGAGACTCTTTGCGTTTACCCAGTCTATTTCTCGCATGATTTTGTACATCTCTTCCAGATCACCCCTCATCCTCCTGCGCTTCAAGGAATAGAGTTCGAGCCTGCTTATCCCATCCCCTTTAGCTCAGGCCCTCGAGACCTGGCAACATTCTCGTAAATCTTCTCTCCACTTGCCCACATTAAATTCTATATTTTTATCTATTCAGTCAACCTGTCTATATCCTACTGCAGAGTACAACTTTCATCGCACCAGAGTACAACTCTCACACCTACAATGCTTGACGTTGCAATCCAGCCCATTGCTGTTTCGCTGACTCAATGGAAATGGCTCCAGGCCCAATCCCCCTGCAATTTTCTCATCTTTTTTTTTCTTCAAAATGTATCTACTTCATTTTATAGAGCTTTTTAGTTCGGTTTAGCGATGCAGCATGGAAACAAGCCCTTCGGCCCACTGAGTCCATGCTGTCCAGCGATCACCTCGTACACTAGCACTATCCTACACACACTAGGATCAATGTATAACTTTACCGAAGCCACTTAACCTACGAACCTGTACGTCTTTGGAGTGTGGGGGGAAACCGAAGCACCCGGAGAAAACATGCACGATTGGGGAGAACGGACAAACTCCGTACAGACAACACACGTAGTCAAGATCAAACCCGGGTCCCTGGCGCTGTAAATTTGCAACTCTACCGCAGCGCCAACGTGCCATCATTTGGCTATTCTGCATTACCGATGTGAAGAGATTCTGTTTTGACTGTTTGCTAGTTTGAAACATTCCCCCCACTATCTTTGTGCAGTTGTGCAGACGCTGGCTCATAACTCCACAGCCACGCTCTCGGTCATTAAGGATTACCTCGTTAACAAACTGCAACAGGAGAGTGACCATATTGCAGAGGACGAGCGGAGGATCAAACAGTACCGAGAGGAAACCAAGAAGATCCGAGAGGAGATTGAAGAACTCGAGACCAGGTAAATGAAAATTTAACATGTGGAACATCGCACCCTTTCCAATGTTTAAGGCAAAACCTATTTGTTCATTCAACTGCATATGATGGAGCATCTGACCAAATCAAAATTAGAGTTAAATAGATCCAAACATCCCAAAATGTATGTGCCCTTAACGTATTCCCTAATATTTTGCATTGCTGTTTCACAGACTGTTGTTCATTAATTCTACTGTATACTTTTGGCTGTGTTGTGTCTAAATAACAGACGTATGTTGGTGATCTACACCCTCCCTCCCCCAACTATTAAAGTTCCACTTCTCTATTGCTTTTGCACACCTAATTATTGTGTACACTCTTAATGTGTGTACACAATTCTTTCCCCATACATTGTTTAAACACGTACCAATATAATCTTCAAGTTTTTGTTTTTATCAGCAGTACACTCTGTCTGATGTGGGAGTCACTGGGTTTATCTTTCTGCGTTCACAGTGCCAAGACCTTCCAGAAGTCCAAGTGCAGCATATGCAACAGTCCCCTAGAACTTCCCTCTGTCCACTTCCTGTGTGGCCATTCTTTCCACCAGCATTGCTTTGAGAGTTACGCAGAACATGAATCAGAGTGCCCGACCTGCATGCCAGAAAACCGTAAAGTCATGGACATGATTCGAGCACAAGAGCAGAAACAGGATCTTCATGATAAGTTCCAGCACCAGGTAAGAGGAATGTATCACTTGATGGAAGACAGACACAAAATACTGGAGTAACTCAGTGGGACAGGGAACATCTCTCGAGAGAAGGAATGGGTGACTTTGTCCCGTCCTCTCCCCTGACATCAGTCTGAAGAAGGGTCTTGACCCGAAACGTCACCCATTCCTTCTCTCCAGAGATGCTGCCTGACTCGCTGAGTTACTCCAGCATTGTATGTCTACCTTGGGAACTCTGGCTTCTGCTCTGTTCCTTGGCGAGTGCTGGTGTTACATCCCAACCCACTCAGCAGCAGTCAGACTCCAACCAGCATTTGCCGGGTTATCTGACAGTACACTGGTGGAGCCTTTACCCTCAATTGTGTTTGACAGATCCGTCTACATTGTTTTGCCTACATCTATTTATAAGAAAACTAACATTCTGGTGTTTGATTCCCAGTTGAAGTGTTCAAAGGATGGATTCTCGGTCATCGCCGACTATTTTGGCCGTGGAGTCTTCAATAAGTTGACGTTAATCACAGACCCGTTTCCGGGGAGAGTTGCGAACATTGACGCTGGACTGCAGAGAGACTTGTTGATGCACTCCAAGGGAACGGCTTAGATGGACCCGAAGACCCACCATCAAATTCTTTTGTTTGCACCCAACTTCTGCTGTTGTATTAAAGTTGCAATAAGTTGACTCCATGACAAGCGGCTGCAGAGATGAGATGGACGTGAGTGGACTTGCAGAGTGTTCGTGCAGGTTCCGTGCATGTTGATAGTTTCAGTGCCATTGCAGTGGCAGTATCCAGAGGGACTGGAGCGTGAGATTCCTGAGGTCAACCTGTATCCTTGCTGGTTCATGCAGTGACATTTCCTGCCATGTCATTGCTTTACTCTTCCAAGCACAATGGGGTGGAGGTACCAAAAGCAGCTTTTCCTTTGGCTCACCCGAGATTAACAGAGATTCATTAACTTGGGCTGTGACAGATGTTGAGCCACAGAGTGGGATCCGACAGTGGGTAGTGGGCATGTAAGTAACCAAGCAGATGTGCCTGTAGTTTGACTAGGGAGAGAGTAATTCTGCTCTGCCTTGCATCTGCAGAACTTCATTGAACCTCCTTACTTGCACTGCTTATATCATGTAGTTCAGGCCCAAGTAAGGTCGAATTACACTACACGTTGTTCAACTACTGCGGCCTAACTAAGACTGTTTCCTCATTGTAGCATTCATCGAGCCTTGAGTTTGACTTTTCTAAATATTATCTCCAGTTTTGGGATGTGCTGCCAGGCCCAGAAGCCGATGTTGAAACAGCAGGGTACTGACCTCAGCGATGTGGTTTACGCGTGTACTCTTCTGCATTTGTCTTCTGGAGTAGCCCAGGTACAAAATGGCCAGCAGCAAAATGCTGTTTGTTCTGTGTGTAACAGCTCCATATCTCACTGAACTTTGCAGTCAATAAACATTGTGACATAAGTTACATTTACCTTCTCTGCAACCTCATGTTCCTAGTTGTAATGTGTCGTTTTCTCTAGTTGTATACACTGTTTTGTTCTCAGTAAACAAATGATAAATATAAAGATTATTATTACTAAAAATACCTGGCTTGTTTTCGAAAGAAAATACTTTCAGTCTGTTATTGCCATGTAATTTTCCTTATTTGTCCTAAGTTTGGCGATAAATCCTCTCCTTTTTCCTGTCTCCTGTTTCACAAACTGCAGCTATCTTGTATCCAGCTTTACCGGCTGATGTGCAATGTTAGAATCATCTGGGGTCGGGTTTTTGAGCTATGGGTTGCACTTAAAAGGCCCTTAATACAGGTTTCTTTTTACATGCCTTTTGAATCACCATGGCAATTGACTGGAAGTCCTTAAGATTATGATTCCAAATTATTGCACCGTGCTTCCAGTGCACAATTTTTGCAGTTTTCTCCAACCAGGCAAAGTAAAGGTACAGGATCTCGTACAGGTACAGGATCTAGTACAGGTGGGATCCAAATTCCCCCTGGCCGAGCAAAAGGTTTAGGGTGGTGGAAGTATCTGTGAATTGGCCCATTGCTTCTCCCCGCATCAGTTCATCTACTGGAAATGCCTGGCTGTTGCTGCCTTATACCTTGTGGTGAAAATCAAGAGTGAAGATGTTTGTCATTTGCTGCGGCATTTTGTCACATAAATAACAACCTGCTTTTATGATTCGTGAATTTATGTTTTTTGTGTGTGTGTGTCAGCTTCACATGATGAATGGTACATCCATCCTTGTTCTGAAGATGAGTCCTGACCTGAAATGTCACCTATCTATGTTTCTGCTCTTGGGCTCGAATCATGTCCATGACTTTATGGTTTTCTGGCATGCAGGTCGGGCACTCTGAGTCATGTTCTGGCTAACTTTCAAAGCCTTGGTATAAACCAGCATCTGCAGTTCCTTCCGACACACGTGGTAAATATAGGTCCCTTACAGACAGAAGCAAGGGAATTTTAACTGAGAAATAAATAAATGGTAGAGAAAAGATTAAACAAAACTTAAGAATCCATCTTCACTGAAGACAAAAAAAAACAATCCTGAAAACCAAGTGCCCACCCAGTGCAATGAGGAAATTAAATAAAGTATTGGTGAAGCAATACCACAAATGAAGTTAATAATTCTTGAAAAGTTCAATCCTAAACCCTGTCTCCTTGAAATGGGCCTGGGGTTTTCAGGATTCTGTGGGGATATCGCATTTCCTCAAGCAAACATTGAGTACATCCTTAAATCTTTTTCTCAGACTACCTGCTGATCCCTTCCCATGACAAAGCCGGGGAAGGTGTCTGGTGACATGCAACTTGGCCAGCTCAATAGCTCAGTGTAATTAGGACTTCTGCTTTTGGGGATGTTTGCTTCTCCTTTCAGTGCCTTTGGAAGATTTTGCAGTGACAATGTAGGTAGCTATTCATTGCAGTGTGGACAATGTGGGTAGCTCCATTGCACCAAGAAACAATGGATCGCTCTGCAAACCCCTCCACAGATGCTGCCTGACTCCACTGATGTTGCTGCCTGTATAAAATTATGAGAGCAATAGATCAGTCTCTTGCCCCCAAATCACCTTGAGCCTCGACAATGAAGCTTGTGAAGCCAAGTGAAAATGTAACTTCCAAACGATCAACTCGTCCATGCTCGAAAGCCCCTCCTGCCCTACCAGTGGCAGAGTCTGCAGAACCTTCACAATGTACCCTAGACGTCTCGAAACCTACAGAAATGGAATTGAAGCAAATCATCCCTGACTTCAAGTGACTGCCCAAGAAGAGACAACACCATCTTACATAACCTGCAGAATCTCAGCATGCATGGTATTAAACATTTATAGAGGTGTATAAATTCATGAGAGGAATAGATCGGGTTGATCCACAGAGTCTCTTACCTAGAGTAGGAATGGAGGACATAGGTTTAAGGTGAAGGGGAAAAGATTTCATAGGAATCTGAGGGGTGACTTTTTCCACACAAAGGGTGGTGGGTGTATGGAACAAGCTGCCAGAGGAGGTAGTTGAAGCTGTTTAAGAAACAGACAGGTACATGGATAGGACAGGTTTGGAGGGATATGGACCAAAGGTGGGACTAGTGTAGCTGGGTCATAGAAACATAGAAAATAGGTGCAGGAGTAGGCCATTCGGCCCTTCGAGCCTGCACCGCCATTCAATATGATCATGGCTGATCATTCAGCTCAGTAGCCTGTACCTGCCTTCTCTCCATACCCCCTGATCCCTTTAGCCACAAGGGCCACATCTAACTCCCTCTTAAATATAGCCAATGAACTGGCCTCAACTACCTTCTGTGGCAGAGAATTCCACAGATTCACCACTCTGTGTGAAGAAATGTTTGCTCATCTCGGTCCTAAAAGACTTCCTCCTTTTCAGTCAGAGAGTTGTGAATCTGGAATTCTCTGCCTCAGAGGGTAGTGGAGGCCAATTCTCTGAATACATTCAAGAGAGCGGCTCGGCCGCTGGACTTAACAGTGCCCGGTGCGGCTCGGCTGCGGGGCCTAACATCGCCCGGCGCGGCTCGGCCGCGGGACTTTTCATTGCTGGTGCGGCTCGGCCGCTGGACTTAAACAGTGCCCGGTGCGGCTTGGCCGCGGGGCCTTCCATCGCCCGGTGCGGCTCGGCCGCGGGACCTAACATCGCCTGGCGCGGCTCGGCCGCGGGACTTAGCTGCGCACGGCTCGGCCGCGGGGCCTTCCATCGCCCGGCCGCGGGACTTTTCAGCGCCCGGTGCGGCTCGGCCGCGGGGACTTCCATCCCCTTGCGGGGACTGTGCGGGTCGGTCGGGGACGAGCTGTCTGTCCATGGGCGTGGGGGGAAGAGAGTGGAAGTTTTGTTGCCTCCATCACAGTGAGGGGGTGTTTGGAGTCACTGTGATGGACGTTTGTGTTGGGGTCATGTGTCTTGTGTTCTTTTTTTTTGTGTGACTGCTATGTAATTTGTAATGACAAATAAAGCTCTGTTGACTAGATAGAGCTCTTAAGGATAGCGGAGTCAGGGGGTATGGGGGGAGAAGGCAGGAACGGGGTACTGATTGAGAATGATCAGCCATGATCACATTGAATGGCCTCCTCCTGCACCTATTGTCTATTGTCCTTACCCCTGGTTCTGGACTTCCCCAACATCGGGAACAATCTTCCCGCATCTAGCCTCTCCAACCCCTTAAGAATTTTGTACGTTTCTATAAGATCCCCCCTCAATCTTCTAAATTCCAGCGAGTACAAGCCCAGTCCATCCAGTCTTTCTTCATATGAAAGTCCTGCCATCCCAGGGATCAATCTGGTGAACCTTCTCTGTACTCCCTCTATGGCAAGAATGTCTTTCCTCAGACCAATAGACGTGTGGTCAAGTTGGGCTGAAGGGCCTGTTTTCACACTGCATCACTCTGTGACTCTGACCTTCCACACATGCTGCCTGACCTGACTCTGACCTTCCACACATGCTGCCTGCACTGACACTGACTTTCCACACATGCTGCCTGCACTGACTCTGACCTTCCACACATGCTGCCTGGCCTGACTGACCTTCCACACATGCTGCCTGCACTGACACTGACCTTCCACACATGCTGCCTGGCCTGACTGACCTTCCACACATGCTGCCTGCACTGACACTGACCTTCCACACATGCTGCCTGGCCTGACTGACCTTCCACACATGCTGCCTGGGCTGCCTGGGCTGACTGACCTTCCACACATGCTGCCTGCACTGACTCTGACCTTCCACACATGCTGCCTGCACTGACTCTGACCTTCCACACATGCTGCCTGCACGGACTCTCCTCAGCAGCTCCCCTTGGGCCGCAGCACCGCGGTTCGATGCCGCGGAGGGTCGGGAGGGGGTGGAGCGCTGCGCCCCCCTCCCCCCCCCCCAGGTCCGGGCGATCACTCCGCGGTGGGCGGGGCGGGACCGGCGCAGGCGCAGTGAGCCGCGGGACGCTGATGGCGGAGTCGGACTCGGAGGGAGCGAAGGTAACCATGGCAACGCGGCCTAGCCCGGGACAGCTCCGCCCTCCCGCGGTCAGAACCACCGGCTGTAAAGCTTGGACCTTAGTGGCACCGGGGCTCGGCAGCGGGAGCGAGCCTGTCTCGGCCCGGCCCGGCCCGGGGACTGTCCGTAACTGAGATGAAGAAAAACTTCTTCACCCAGAGAGTTGTGAATCTGTGGAACTCTCGGCCACAGAAGGCAGCGGAGACCGATTCACTGGGAGAGGTAGATAGAGCTCTTGGGGCTAACGGAATGAAGGGGTATGGGGAGAGGGCAGGGACGGGGTACTGACTGGATGATCAGCCATGGTCACGGTGAATGGCGGTGCTGGCTCGAAGGGCCGAATGGCCTCCCCCCCCTGCACCTATTGTCCATGTTTCTATAACAGGGACCGTCTGTAAGGGACTGTGTGTAACTCAGGGACCGTCTCTAAGGGACCGTGTGTAACTCAGGGACCGTCTCTAAGGGACCGTGTGTAACTCAGGGACCGTCTCTAAGGGACCGTCTAAGGGACTGTGTGTAACTCAGGGACCGTCTCTAAGGGACTGTGTGTAACTCAGGGACCGTCTGTAAGGGACCGTCTAAGGGACTGTGTGTAACTCAGGGACCGTCTGTAAGGGACCGTGTGTAACTCAGGGACCGTCTGTAAGGGACCGTCTAAGGGACTGTGTGTAACTCAGGGACCGTCTGTAAGGGACCGTGTGTAACTCAGGGACCGTCTGTAAGGGACCGTGTGTAACTCAGGGACCGTCTCTAAGGGACCGTCTAAGGGACTGTGTGTAACTCAGGGACCGTCTCTAAGGGACTGTGTGTAACTCAGGGACCGTCTCTAAGGGACCGTGTGTAACTCAGGGACCGTCTCTAAGAGACCGTGTGTAACTCAGGGACCGTCTCTAAGAGACTGTGTGTAACTCAGGGACCGTCTCTAAGGGACTGTGTGTAACTCAGGGACCGTCTCTAAGGGACCGTGTGTAACTCAGGGACCGTGTGTAACTCAGGGACCGTCTCTAAGGGACTGTGTGTAACTCAGGGACTGTGTGTAACTCAGGGACCGTCTCTAACTCAGGGACCGTCTCTAAGGGACCGTCTCTAAGGGACTGTGTGTAACTCAGGGACTGTGTGTAACTCAGGGATCGTCTCTAACTCAGGGACCGTCTCTAAGGGACTGTGTAACTCAGGGACGTCTCTAAGGGACTGTGTAACTCAGGGACTGTCTCGAAGGGACTGTGTGTAACTCAGGGACTGTCTCAAAGGGACTGTGTGTAACTCAGGGACTGTCTCTAAGAGACTGTCTCTAACTCAGGGACTGTGTGTAACTCAGGGACTGTCTCGAAGGGACTGTGTGTAACTCAGGAACGGTCTGTGATGAAGTGCTTTGAGAGGTTGGTTATGGTGGATATCAATTCCTACCTCAACAAGAAGCTCGATCCACTACAGTTCGCCTACTGCCACAACGGGGTCAACGGAGGATGCAATCTCACTGGCTCACCACTCCGCACTGAACCACTTGGACAATGAAAACACATAAGTCAGGCTGTTGTTGATAGACTATAGCTTGGCGTTCAATACGAACATCCCCTCCAAGCTGGTAACCAACCGCGCCCGGGTGGTGTTGGAGAGGGACTACGCGCCACGGGTACCCATGGCGATTTCCAGGACCGTTGGGCACCGCGAGGGATTGGATGCATCCTGGATGGGGATTGTAATATAGTTGTATAATAGTTTCATTTAGTATATTTGTTTGTATTGTATTGTGGTAGTGGGTCCTGTTTGGTTTTATTGCATTGTAAATATTGTTTTTAAATAATTGAATACATTTTCGGATTTGACAAAAAAGCTGGTAACCAAGCTCACGGAACTGGGCCTCTGCACATGCCTCTGCAATTGGATCCTCGACTTCCTCGTCCACAGACCACAGTCTGTTCGAATTGGCAGAAATACTTCTTCCTCATTAACAATCAGTACTGGAGCACCTCAAGGCTGCGTGCTCAGCCCCCTTTCTCTACTCACTCTGTACTCATGACTGTGTCGCCGGACACAGTGCCAACTCCATCTTCAAATTCGCCGACAACATCACCGTTGTTGGACGAATTACAGATGGTGATGAGTCAGAGTATAGAAGCCAAAGTTTATTATATTAAATATAGCACAAAATGGTTTGCTTAAGCTTTGGAAACCATGCAATTCATTACATTAAAGCCATTTTCAAATCTGTTTTCAGACAAAGCTTGTTACTAACCAGCCATATGATGAAAGTCTGGATGTAAATGATTCGGAAGAAGTAGCAAGCATCTACACCCCTTCCCCAAGGCAGCCTGGTAAGTGCAGGTAGCTTGAGATATAAGTGTCTATATGTAAAGGAGGACAAAAAGGCTAGATCATGTCACGTACTAGGAGATATGTATGGTCAAATGTTACACGAGGAGTATTATGTGGCTTGCTATGACATAAAAGGATACATCTAACAGTGATTGATGTGAGAAATGGCCATAGAGGAAGTCACAAAGGCAGATATCCATGATATGTGTGTTGAAAGATTTATTCACTGCTACGCTGTGATCGTGTGGGGTTTCTCCAGGTGCTCCAGTTTCCTCCCACACTCCAAAGACATGCAGGTTTGTAGGTTAATTGGTTTTGGTAAAATTGCAAATTGTCCCTAGTGCATAGGATAGTGCTTGTGTAAATGGCGATCGCTGGTTGGCGCGGACTCGGTGGGCCAAAGAATAGATCAGAGACTGAATGTCCTGTGTTGAGTGTTTTGCCTCGAGATACACCAAAGCCTTTTCACTATCTGCAACCATATGTCAGGTGTATGATGGAACACTCTCCACGTCTCCAAATGAATGCAGTGCCATCAATTCTCAAGAAACCCAAAAGCCTGCAAGTAAGAATTTCATTGTTCCCTTTCAGTATATACTGGGACAATTTAGTCTCTTGAATAGCCAGGACAAAGCAGGTTGAAAGGGAACCTTGCCAACCACCCAAAACATTCATTCCCACCTTCACCCGACACAGTGCGCAACAAAAGCCTTTCACTGTACCTCGGTTCAAGTGACAATAAACTAAACATCACATGGGATGTTCAACGATATCTGGGTGTCCTAGTGCATCAGTCACTGAAAGGAAGCATGCAGGTACAGCAGGCAGTGAAGAAAGCCAATGGAATGTTGGCCTTCATAACAAGAGGAGTTGAGTATAGGAGCAAAGAGGTCCTTCTACAGTTGTACCGGGCCCTGGTGAGACTGCACCTGGAGTACTGTGTGCAGTTTTGGTCTCCAAATTTGAGGAAGGATATTCTTGCTTTTGAGGGCGTGCAGTGTAGGTTCACTAGGTTAATTCCCGGAATGGCGGGACTGTCGTATGTTGAAAGGCTGGAGCAATTAGGCTTGTATACACTGGAATTTAGAAGGATGAGGGGGGATCTTATTGAAACATATAAGATAATTAGGGGATTGGACACATTAGAGGCAGGAAACATGTTCCCAATGTTGGGGGAGTTCAGAACAAGGGGCCACAGTTTAACAATAAGCGGTAGGCCATTTAGAACGGAGATGAGGAAGAACTTTTTCAGTCAGAGAGTGGTGAAGGTGTGGAATTCTCTGCCTCAGAAGGCAGTGGAGGCCAGTTCGTTGGATGCTTTCAAGAGAGAGCTGGATAGAGCTCTTAAGGATAGCGGAGTGAGGGGGTATGGGGAGAAGGCAGGAATGGGGTACTGATTGAGAGTGATCAGCCATGATCGCATTGAATGGCGGAGCTGGCTCGAAGGGCTGAATGGCCTACTCCTGCACCTATTGTCTATAAACTGAAACAGTTACTGCATTCGGTACTATCTACAAAATGCACTGTGGCTGCTCATCCAGACTACTGCAGCAGCCTCCCAAGCCCATGATCTCCATCATCGAGTAGAAAAGGACAGCAGTTATATGGGAACATCACCACATGTAAGTTCCACTCCTTGTCGCAAACCATTCTGATTTGGAAATAAATCTCTGGTCCTTCATCATGGGTCCACATTCTAGAACTCCATCCCTAAAACCACTGTGGGTATGCCTTTGTTAGAAAGAAATCAGCAGTTCAAGAAGTCACGACCCAAAATGTCACCAATTCCTTCTCTCCAGAGATGCTTCCTGTCCCACTTACTCCAGCTTTTTGTGTATCAGCAGCTCAAGAAGCAGTCTCGACCCAAAACATCACCCATTCCTTCTCTCCAGAGATGCTTCCTGTCCCACTGAGTTACTCCAGCTTTTTGTGTATCAGTAGTTCAAGAAAGCAACTTACTAGCGGCCTTTTCGAGGGCAATTAGAGATGAGTAATAACTGCTAATCTTATGAATGACGCCAAGATCCTGATACTGCATTTTAACATAAAAAAGAATATTGAGTGTGGTCTTTTGCTCATTCATGGCCACGGATATTTTGCTCATTCGCACCAATGGAACCAAAATCCAAGAGATATTGTGATATTTATTTCTGTTTGCTCTCAGCTGGCCCCAGGATAAGCCGCTCCCAAACCAGAATCATGGCAGATAACAGCAGCGATGAGTACGAGGAGGAGAATAGCAAGAAATCAGAGGTAACAAACATATTCATGATTGCACATTATAATTTCACTGTCATTAATTCTGCAGTTACACATAAACATTATGTTGGAGGCATGTACAACATGTCTCCATTGTAAAATAACACTGTCTGGGCTCATCCATGCACAGATTGCTTTTGCAAACTATTCTGGCACACAAACAATTCTACACATTTGATGGCACTGGACATGGACATGAAATTTAAAAATGAAGATGCTCATGGAAGATCCAGATCCAGATCTAAATTCAGCATCGAGGTGTTTGTACATTCTCGGAACATGTTCAACTTATAGGCCATTTTATTCTTAAATTTCAGACGTGTAAACAAAAAGCAACAGTTGTTAAATCTATGTGATGAACAGGCTGAAATAAGATGAGATTTGAATTTCTCCAGAGCAGAACATTAGCACGCAGTGGAAAAAGGTGTTCATTGGTGGGTCGGCAGTGGATAGAGTCACAAGCTTTAAATTCCTGGATGTTAACATCTGGGATGCCCAGTCCTGGGTCAAACATATAAGTGTAATTACAAAGAGGCGCAGCACCTCTAATTTTGCTAGAAGTTTTAAGAGGATCGACATGCCACCAAATACTTTAAAAAACGTTGACAGAAATACTGTCGAAAGTATCCTGACTCATTACATCATGACCCGGTACAGTAAAAGGCTGCAGAGAGTGATGAACTCAGCACGACTATCACGGTCACAGTTCTCCCCACCATCAAAAGCATCTAAATGATGTGCTGTCTGAAGAAACTGCCTCCATCATGAAGTATCCTCACCATTCAGGCCATGCCCTCCTCTCGCTGCTGCTATTGGGCAGGAGCTACAGAATTCTGAAGACGCACTCCACCAGCTTAATGAACAACTATTTATCTACAGCTATCAGGTCCTTGAGCCAATAAGCGCACAACCCAAATCCTCCTTGATAAAAGAACATTACGTTCCAGGACATCTGCACTATGTGTAGGAAGGAACTGCAGATGCTGGTTTAAACCCGAAGATAGACACAAAAAGTTGGAGTAACTCAGCGGGTCAGACAGCATTTCTGGAGAAAAGGAATAGGTGACATTTCGGGTCGAGACCCTTCTTCAGACTGAAAGTTCTCAGTCTGAAGAAGGGTCTCGATCTTCCGCACTATCATGGACTTGTTTTTTTCTAATTGTGCTTTGCTTGTTTTATTTTTGTGCAGTCTTTCCTTTTCACTGTCTTGTAGACATTTATGTGTAACTTATGTACAATTTATGTTTCTTTGTTTTGTCTGAGTCTACATGCAAGCAAGATGTTCATCATAGTTGCACCTCACTGTACTTGTGCGTATGACCATAAACTCAACGTGACTTAATTCTAGCACACTTCTCTGTCATTGAAGGATGATTACTGAATTAATCAAATAGTTTGACCAGCTCAGAACATGAACGGTGAATGTCCTAAGTTCCATCCTTGTACTAACTGGACTAAGTTGCGATTGTAGTTGGGTTGCTAAGAATTATATCTTCTGATTTAGAAGAAATAAGTCTGCCAGAAATCCCACTCCTTGATCTCAATTCAGTCATTTTTTGCTGGAAAATGTTCCAAACACAAATGGTTTGGGGACCATTGACACTTTACACCCGTAATCAGCAGTCTGCTAACATGCAACCATCCATGCCCAAATGAGAGCAGTATCAAAGAACGTCACCCTCCTTAAACCAACCCCAAGAAAAGGGTAGGAAGGAACAGCAGATGCTGGTTTAAATCGAAGAAAGACACAAAATGCTGGAGTAACTCAGCGGGACAGGCAGCATCTCTGGAGAGAAGGAATGGGTGATGTGTTGTATCTAAACCCTTCTTCAGTCTGAAGAAGAGTCTCGACCTGAAATGCCACCCATTCCTTCTCTCCAGAGATGCTGCCTGTCCTGCTGAGTTACTTTTTGTGTCTATTCCTATAAAAAGGGAGAGATTTTTGTTTTTCATGGTATGTAGAACAGAGAAACTGCTACGTGGCACAAAATTTATCAAGAAAATAATGTGCCACTGTAGAGGAACGTTAACGGGCTTGGCACAGAGAAGTTCCTATGTCACCTCCTCCCCAAACAAAAGGAGGAGGTCAACCAGCTTGACTCTAATTCTTGAGTTTGCAGAGAGGCTGCAGTTGAGTATGTCTCAATTTTCTGTATAACTTAAATATTTAGCAACGTAACCACCCTAGTTATTTCTTCTTGGTAATGTGCAGAATTTATATATTTAGCAGGAGAAAAAGAAGAGCTCAAAGTCCCTGCAGCAGGGGTTTGTAGAAAATGAGGATGAGGAGGAAGATGAAGATTCAGACGACACAGAATCTGATGAAGATGATGAAGAACACGGAGCACCACCAGAAGGGTGAGTCAGGCAGCAGTTGAACAGAAATTAAAACCAAAGTTGTTTCCTTCATGACATTGTGGCTGTACATTGCTTGGTATCTTATCGAGCATCTAGTTAAGAAGTCTGTAGATAAAATCGCTGATCAGTATTGACGTAAGGTAGATTTTCTTCAAAACAGATTTTGAGGAATTTATGAGATTTATGGAAGAGGATTAAAAAGATATAGTGCGAAAAAGTACTCAGCAAGAATGGAGCAATCTCAGATCGGATTTCCAGAGTGAATAAAGTCTCTGCTAAGAATGAAGAGGAGACGGAGGAGAGTAGTCAGCGGACAGATGGGTATGGTAGATGTGTACGAAGGAACTGCAGATGCTGGTTTACACCGTAGATAGACCAGGGGGCTGGAGTAACTCAGCGGGTCAGGTAGCATCCCTGGAGAAAATGAATAGGTGATGTTTCGGGTCGAGACCCTTCTTCAGACTCAAAAGGAATAGGTGATGTTTTGGGTCAGGACCCTTCTTCAGAATTTGAGACTGAAGGAGGGTCTCGACCCGAAACGTCACCTATTCCTTCTCTCCAGAGATGCTGCCTGACCTGCTGAGTTACTCCACCTTATGTGTCAATCTTGGGTATGGTAGATGTTCAGGCATTGCAAGATTTAATTGACGGAAGACAATAATTTAAGTTGGAAGCACTGGGTTAGGGTGGAACAAGGAACGATATGATCAGGAGGGGTTTTTTTTTGTGTGATAAGCTGTTTATTGTTTCAGTTGTCGTCTATGGATTTTGTAAAATGTCTCTGCTCATGGGGATTTTGAGTTAATTGGGAAATGAGGCAAGGAATTTCTCATCGCCCCAGGCAAGTATAATGAAAACATCACTCACAAGGACACTAAGCAAGCTAATCCACACTTAACTAATTAGTGGTGATTCTGATAAGGTTGTTAAAGGCATTTTTTCAATCACCTCTTGTCTGAATATTCATTCTTTTTATATCTTTTTGCTGGGTTGAAAGTTGTACGATGTCATTTCTGATTGAACCAAAAAGCGGCATCGTGGTCTATAATGTGGATTTATTTCTCTTTCAGTGCATATGACCCTGCAGATTATGAACATCTACCCACTTCTACGGAAATAAAGGAGCTCTTTCAGTATATCACACGGTAACAGTCTGCACATCATTAATTTCATTTTGATGCCTGTGACTCTAGAGGTAGTTTTGTATCTGCACAAGTTTAGAGAGGGATCTTATATTAGTCTCACTGATGGTATGTATTCCACTCCCTCATCCTTCTATCTTTTCAGCTGCTGTTAGGCAGAAATTGAGTTGATACGTTTGGTGGCAGCACCTGATACCAAGTAAAACTGAATTTCCAATGCAAACTCAATTTGCCAGTTTTATAGTAGGCACAACAATTGCTGACTTATTACCCAGCTGTAAAGCACATATTTAACTCAGTAAGTGCCAATAGTACATGTTCTTGATTTGCTGTATACCTCACCAGCATGTTCCTCACTATTCACTATCATCTATATACTAAAACTCTTGTTTGTTATCTTGTTTGTGACTGAATTTCAGCCAAAACGGTACACGATAGCGCGACAATGTTAGGCCCACCTTACTCACCATCATCACTTTAGTGATAATGCAAGTAGTTTTATTCAAATCGGTGTTATATTTTTAAAGTTACTCACATTTTAAAGCTTAAAAGGAGGGGAGGGGGAGGGGAGGAGGGAGGGAGGGGGAAAGGGGGGAGAAGGGAGAGGGGAGGGGGGTTGAGGAGTGGGGGGGGGGAAACAGGGTGCTGCACCAATGCAGGAGAGGTTTGGGCCCAACGGGTCCACTTGGTCTAGTTACATGATAATATTCTGTGTATGTGGCTGTTGTGTACCTTTGTAGCATGTTCCTTACTTGCTGTGTACAAGTAGTTGTTCACCTTCTCAAACTTGCACTGATTGGAGACTGTTTGCTTCGTGGAGTGGGAATAGTGATCAGTGAACAAGCCGTGCATCTCTCTGGAGCCTAGAAAAATACATGATCTTTTCAAAACATTTATTATGTTTTTTGTTTTTTCTTAGCTTCCTTTGAATATGACTCTACGGCTACATACAGTATTTAGCTTCCTCTTAAATATATATCTGCTGTTAAAAAAAGACCTGAGAAGTGGTTGTGAGTTTTGAGTTTGTTTGTTCATGTTTGACAGGTATACTCCACAGTCTATTGAGCTGGATCACAAACTGAAGCCATTCATTCCTGATTTCATTCCGTCAGTTGGTGATATTGATGCTTTTTTGAAGGTGAAAACATACCTTTAATTGTTTTTAAATGACTTATTTAGTTATAACCATTTGGCATTTGATATATTCAAACCATTTTCTTTCTCTGAAATTAAATTTTCAATCGTTCTGAAACACATCAAATGACTTATTTGTACCGGGTGTTCCGGTTTCCTCCCACATGTCGGATGCAGAAGTGGGATAACAAAGAAATAGTGATTAGTGGCCAGCGTGGGCTCATTGGGCCGAAGGGCCTGTTTTCATGATGTATCTCAAAACCAAAGTAAACCTTCAAAGTTGCACGTCTTTGGGATGTGGGAAGAAAAATTAAAATGAACTATTAACAAACTAGTTGGCAGGTTAACATAGTCATAGAATCTGGTTAAAGTTGACTATGTTAACCTGTGCCAAGGGGGGAACTAATTATTAAACTGTTTATAGACTTCCCTTCAACAGCACACATTTGGACAATTGATACAAGTTGTTTGTGAACATTGATTGCTGTTATTTTCCTTGCGACCTGTAGGTGCCACGTCCTGATGGGAAGTCAGACAACCTCGGCCTGATCCCGTTGGATGAACCTTGTGCAAAGCAGTCGGACCCGACTGTACTGTCACTGTGGTTAACGGAGAATTCAAAGCAGCACAGTGTTACGGTAAGCAGAGGGGCACACTAGTTTGAGACTGAAACGTCA
Source organism: Rhinoraja longicauda (assembly GCF_053455715.1). Lineage (NCBI taxonomy): Eukaryota > Metazoa > Chordata > Chondrichthyes > Rajiformes > Arhynchobatidae > Rhinoraja > Rhinoraja longicauda. The sequence continues at coordinate 4,512,150 of NC_135984.1, forward strand.
CCCAGCCTTTTTCTTCAGACACGATGGATGACCCACTGAGTTACTCCAACACTCTGTGTCTATCTTGGGCACATTATAAGTTGTGAACTTGAGCTAGAGCAAAACTGTTGATTGGCCCAGCAATTAAAGTCAGTTCAGTGCTCTCTCTACAAATATTGTATACCCCCATCAATTGTAATAAATAACCTGTGAAAAATAACATTATTCCCGAATCTGGAGGGTGTGCTTTAACAGTAAGGTAAAGTAAAGGTTACAAATGGAAGGTATTTATTCACAAAATGCTGGAGTAACTCAGCAGGTCAGGCAGCATCTCAGGAGAGAAGGAATGGGTGACGTTTCGGGTCGAGACCCTTCTTCAGACTGAAGAAGGGTCTCGTCCCGAAACGTCACCCATTCCTTCTCTCCTGAGATGCTGCCTGTCCTGCTGAGTTACTCCAGCATTTTGTGAATAAATACCTTCGATTTGTACCAGCATCTGCAGTTATTTTCTCAAAAGTTACAAATGTCTCACTTAGTTTTTAACTGCCCCAAAAACTATTGATGGGGTCGTCACTGTAAGTTTCTGATCAAAACTAACTGATCAATTTTTTGAGGCATTATTATTAAGGGTTGAGTTCAGGGAGGTGAATAGACCTAAGTTACAGAGCAGCCATGATTTAATTGAAAGACTGAACCATCTTCAGATTCTTAATGGCCTCGTCCTGTTCCTGCGAAAGGGCAGTTTGAAAGGATGAATTGAGAGAACACAAAAAAAGAAAAATGTTTCTGTATTTACTCCCTTCAATGTGGTGAAGCAATATATCTAAAGAGGAATCTCTTAAAATGGGCATCATGGGCAGCATAGTGGTACATCTGGTAGAGCTGCTGCCTCACAGCACCAGAGACATGGGTTCAATCCTGACCTCAGGTACTGTCTGTGTGGAGTTTGCATGTTCTCCCTGTGACCGTGTAGATTTGCCAAGGGTGCTCTAGTTTCCTCCCACACATCCGAAAGATGTGTGACTTTGTAGGTTTGGTTTGGTTTAGAGATACAGCATGGAAACAGGCCCTTCATCCTAACAAGCCCACGCTAACCATTAATCATCCGTACACTAGTTCTATGTTACCTCACCTTTGCATTCGACACACTAAGGGCAATTTACAGAAGCCAACCAACTCACAAACCTGAAAATAGACACAAAAAGCTGGAGTAACTCAGCGGGTCAGACAGCATCACTGGAAAAAAGGAATAGGTGACTGAAGAAGGGTTTCAACCCGAAACGTCACCTATTCCTTTTCTCCAGGGATGCTGTCTGACCTGCTGAATTACTCCAGCTTTTTGTGTCTAACTTTGGTTTAAACCCGCATCTGCTGTTCCTTCCAACACAACCTACAAACCTGCACGTCTTTGGAATGAGGGAGGAAACCGGCAGACCCAGAGAAACCCACGCAGTCACAGGGAGAGCACTCAAACTCTGCACAGTCAGTACTCGAGGTCAGGATCAAAACTGCGTCTCTGGTGCTGTGAGACAGCAGCTGTACCACTGTGCTGTTCATTGTAATAATTTGAAGAGATTTCTCTTTAGATATATTGTTTCACCACGTTGAAGGGGAAGGGGTCATTAATTGGCTTCTGTAAAGTGCCCCTTTTGCGTAAGGTGTGGATGACATTGAACAAGTGTGAACAGATGATCGACGGTCTGTTTGGTCTCGGTGGGATGAAGAGCCTGTTTCCATGATGTATCTACAAACCAGACTAAAATGATCCTGTAACTCTTGTGTGCGGACCGGCTACCATGTTGACTGCTTTGCATCAGTTTCGTAACGTACTTCATTGAGGTGGTCTTGGATATCCTGTTGGGGACAAGAAAGAGAATACATAAATCCAAGGCTTTTCACTGCAACAAGATCATATTGTTTGGTCTTGTCATCAGTACAGTAATATCAAGACATAGACAATAGGTGCAGGAGTAGGCCATTCAGCCCTTCGAGCCAGCACCGCCATTCAATGCGATCATGGCTGATCACTCTCAATCAGTACCCCGTTCCTGCCTTCTCCCCATACCCCCTCACTCCGCTATCCTTAAGTGCTCTATCCAGCTCTCTCTTGAAAGCATCCAACGAACTGGCCTCCACTGCCTTCTGAGGCAGAGAATTCCACACCTTCACCACTCTCTGACTGAAAAAGTTCTTCCTCATCTCCGGCCTACCCCTTATTCTTAAACTGTGGCCCCTTGTTCTGGACTCCCCCAACATTGGGAACATGTTTCCTGCCTCTAATGTGTCCAATCCCCTAATTATCTTATATGTTTCAATAAGATCCCCCCTCATCCTTCTAAATTCCAGTGTATACAAGCCTAATTGCTCCAGCCTTTCAACATACGACAGTCCCGCCATTCCGGGAATTAACCTAGTGAACCTACGCTGCACGCCCTCAATAGCAAGAATATCCTTCCTCAAATTTGGAGACCAAAACTGCACACAGTACTCCAGGTGCGATCTTACCAGGGCCCGGTACAACTGTAGAAGGACCTCTTTGCTCCTATACTCAACTCCTCTTGTTATGAAGGCCAACATTCCATTGGCTTTCTTCACTGCCTGCTGTACCTGCATGCTTCCTTTCAGTGACTGATGCACTAGGACACCCAGATCTCGTTGAACATCCCCTCTTCCTAACTTGACACCATTCAGATAATAATCTGCCTTTCCATTCTTACTTCCAAAGTGAATAACCTCACACTTATCTACATTAAACTGCATCTGCCATGTATCCGCCCACTCACACAACCTGTCCAAGTCACCCTGCAGCCTTATTGCATCTTCCTCACAATTCACACTACCCCCCAGCTTAGTATCATCTGCAAATTTGCTAATGGTACTTTTAATCCCTTCATCTAAGTCATTAATGTATATCGTAAATAGCTGGGGTCCCAGCACCGAACCTTGCGGTACCCCACTGGTCACTGCCTGCCATTCCGAAAGGGACCCATTTATCCCCACTCTTTGCTTTCTGTCTGTCAACCAATTTTCTATCCATGTCAGTACCCTACCCCCAATACCATGTGCTCTAATTTTGCCCACTAATCTCCTATGTGGGACCTTGTCGAAGGCTTTCTGAAAGTCGAGGTACACCACATCCACTGACTCTCCCCTGTCAATTTTCCTAGTTACATCCTCAAAAAATTCCAGTAGATTTGTCAAGCATGATTTCCCCTTCGTAAATCCATGCTGACTTGGAATGATCCTGTTACTGCTATCCAAATGCTCAGCAATTTCGTCTTTTATAATTGACTCTAGCATCTTCCCCACCACTGATATCTGTTTGATGCTGTTGGTGGAATTTAAATGCAATTAGATTTATTGAGACTTATTAATGCATTCCATAGTCATGAGAAATTACAGGGACAACATGATCCAGTGCCTTCAATGGGAAGCACATACATGCATGCCAGATGAGCACATTATCTGACAGAGATCTAATTGGGTACCAGCTTCACTATTTAGACTTGAATATGGTCATTTGGCTGAGGTACTATATGGCATATAATACTCCAATACCACAATATATCTTTAACATAGAGAAATGTTCTTAAATGCTTCCTGGGAACTTCATTTAATAAAATTTGACACCAAGCTGCCTAAAGAGAGAGTTTGGCAAGTAAACAGCAATTTATACATACAGATGGGTTTCCTTAGGAAAGAGTTTAAGAAAATAATTCTCATCTTAATTTCTACGCAGCTGAGTACATGCCTTTCCATGGTGGGGTGATATAAGTATAGATATGTGTGTGGTCAGAATTAGAGATGTTTACCAGTTACAAAGCTACAGCAATGTAGAGGGGCAAGATTGATTCAAACACAAAGTCAGGCGTTTTTAATTTGAGATATTTATCAAGGACTTACCAGAAGGAAAAGAGTTAATAGAAAGTGCGCTTAATAACTGTACCTGTAGCTGGATCCAAATTTTTTTTCTCTGCAATTAGTTCAACGTTCAGGAATCACACCCTTGGGTTTAAAGTACCTTTAAGATTGAGAAAACGTTTATTTCTTTCACCACAGCAGTTGAAGGTGAAAAGTCTGGAGAATGTAGAAAAGAATCCCAAGGCTCTTGACAACTGGATGGAAAGCATCAGTGAGCTGCACCGCTCCAAACCGCCCGCGAATGTTCACTACACCAAGTGAGTTGTGTCTCGGGTCGCCAACTGTCCCGTATTAGCCGGGACATCCCGTATTTTGGGCTGAATTGGTTTGTCCCGTACGGGACCGCCCTTGTCCCGTATTAGCACAACTAGGGTTGCCAACTTCCTCATTCCCAAATACGGGACAAAGGGTGACATCACCGCCCCGCGCCCCACGTGACCTCACCCAGCCAGCGGCCACGTGCTCCCGCTCCACCAATGGCGGCCGCTGGCTGGGTGAGGTCACGTGGGGCGCGGGGCGGTGACGTCACCCTTTGTCCTGTATTTGGGAGTGAGGAAGTTGGCAACCCTCGTTGTGTCTGTCCCTTTGTGTGGGCCCCACCTTTCCTTCACCATCGTTCCTGGACACTACTTGTGGAACTGGACAGCAATTGGAAATGTGATAATTGATGACATCTTTTGGCTGTGGCTGATGTACTCCATTCCCTCTTTAGGCCCATGCCTGATATCGATTCCCTCATGCAGGAGTGGCCACCAGAGTTTGAGGAGCTGCTGGGAAAGGTGAGTGAGCCCCATCAGCACAGTAGTGTAGGAACATAACTGCAGATGCTGGTACAAATCGAAGGTAGACACAAAATGCTGGAGTAACTCAGCAGGTCGGGCAGCATCTCGGGAGAGAAGGAATGGGTGACGTTTCGGGTCGAGACCCTGAGATGCTGCCTGACCCGCTGAGTTACTCCAGCATTTTGTGATACCACCAGCACAGTAAATCCGCTATCATTTATCAGTACTGCCAGCTCGAAGCATTTCTCTCAATGACTAAATTATCTTTCTTTTAACTCAGGTGAGCCTGCCCACAGCAGAATCCAACTGTGACCTGCCCCAGTATATTGACATGATTTGTGGTAAGCACCAAATGGCAGATTTTAATTGAATGTAGGAGGGAGTTCATAAAAAGTGTGATTAGTTACAGACTGGCTACCACAGAATGTCCTGGCGTTTTGCCGTATCTACCTTTAGAAAATGAGTGAAATCCAGAACAAAGAGATGAACATTTATTTATTTGACTTTATCTTTCACTCCACCCATCGCCTCAGTGGAGTCGAAACCAAGTGCAGGAAATCCTCGGCAGGACTTGCAGCATCTGTGGAGAAATTAGCCACTGTCAGGTTCAATGCTATGTTAACTTTTTTTTCCACCACAGATGCCACCTGATTTGCAGACTATTTCCAACATTGGTTTTATTTCAGGTTTTTGATTCAATCCTAGTGTTTTAAGGCATGTTTTAATTATCCTCCATGGCTCCAGGTGTGAGAGAGGTAGAGGCACTTGTGTGTTGTGTCCTATTTCCCCCAGTGGAGAACACAAAGATGCAGTCATCACTCAGCATCAAATGTGGCAATGATATTTCCCCAGAATGAACAGCTTGCTGCAACTTACTGGTCACTGCGACCAGATAGAGACCCACGTGAGAAACAACAGTTCCAGTGGAAGTGTACCTTGGAAAACGGTGCTTACAATAGAGGAGGAGAAAATGTGTCTGCTTTGTCCCAGGTTGTCATATTTAGGAACTACTATGAGAAGTTATTAATAGGAATCATGGACCTGTATACGAGCTGTAAGCAGCCACAATGGCGCATCGGTGGAGTTGCTGCCTTGCAGCTCTTGCAGCTCCAGAGACCCGGGATCGATCCCGACTACAGCTGCCATCTGTACGGAGTTTGTACGTTCTCCCCGTGACCTGCGTGGGATTTCTCCGAGATCTTCAGTTTCCTCCCACACTCCAAAGAAGTATAGGTTTGTAGGTTAATTGGCTTGGTGTATGTGTAAATTGTCCCTAGTGTGTGTAGGATAGTGTTAATGTGCGGGGATCGCTAGTCGGCGCGGACTCGGTGGGCCGAAGGGCCTGTTTCCGTGCTGTACCTCTAAACTAAACTAAACTAAACTAAACATTTAGCAACACTGCTATATCAGTGGCCCAACCCCTGTGCTTATAGACTTGTCCAATTCACTGCCATTATGCTATGGAGAGCAGGCACTCATGTTTCTCTGCCAGCTGTACAAATATTTGACCAGGCTGTGGTGCAAATAGTATAGCAGTGACAGGCAATTGTCAGTTGTATCAGTCAGACCTATTTAATTAAGGTTGTGCACAAGATCATTAGCGTAGGCTCCATGTAAATGACAAGGCTGATTTGCTGCACCCAGGATTTTTGATACTATTGCTTTGCAAGTAACTACTGTTTTAAAATATATATATTTTGTCTCCCGCCATCCCCCCCCCCCCCCCCCCTTTCAGCAATTCTGGACATCCCTGTGTACAAGGATCGCATCCAATCCTTGCACGTGCTGTTCACCCTCCACTCAGAGTTCAAAAACTCGCAGGTAAGTGATGCCAAGATAAAGAATGAACAACAAGCCTCAACGTTGTCAAGAATGTTGCTTTCCATTCATTCCACTTCCATTTCACACATAGCAATAAGTGTGTAGAAAGGAACTGCAGATGCTGGTTTAAACCGAAGATGGACACAAAATGCTGGAGTAACTCAGCGGGACAGGCAGCATCTCTGGAGAGAGGGAATGGTTGAAGGCTCGAGACCCTTCTTCAGACCCGAAACGTCACCCATTCCTTCTCTCCAGAGATGCTGCCTGTCCCGCTGAATTACTCCAACTTTTAGTGTGTCTCTAGCGATAAGTGTGGCAGTTTTGTAAGTGGTTTGTTTACTCTCGTAGTTGTTCTTGTCTCCATCCTTTATCAGACGTTCTTCTCCAAGCAGGATTTGGTCCTTAAATCTTGCTGAAAGCAAGTCAGTTTTGGTTCTGCCGGTACATCTGTCACTCTAGATCAGCCAGCTCTGGGCTCAGATTCCACATCAAGGACGACCATAAAATCCAGGCTGGTTCTTTGAGAGGGGGGGTGTAGCTATGGAGTAGCAACTTTCAGCAGAGATGTTAAACCAAAGCGCTGTCTGGGTGAAGCTAAAGTTTCCACAGCCAGTTGTCTTTTTAGAAAAGCAAGGGAGTTCTCCCTGTTTTTCTGCCCAATGTTTATTCTATAATTTAACCTAAAAGATAATTATCTAGTCATTGTTTTGTGTGCTGCAGTTGACCTTTTACATGCACATATTGCCTGCTACATTTCCTACGATAGTAAGTATATTTCAGAAGTATTTTATTTGCTATAAAGTGCATTAAATATTCTTTGGTCATAACAGGCATCATACTTGTCTATCTTCGGTTTAAACCAGCATCTGTAGTTCTTTTCTACAATATACAATTGGAAGTTGTTTAGAGTTGTAGGATTGCAACACACGGATTGCAACAGCCCAAATCATCCATGCTGACTGAAATGCCTATTTACACTTATCTTATTTTCCTTCGTTTTGCCCATTTTCTTGTATTCCTTTTCTCTCCACATCCCTGTCTAAATACTTCTTAAATGCTGTAATTCTACCAGCTACTACCACCTCATCTGGCAGTTCATTCCATATAATCACCATCGTCTGTGCGAAAAACTTGTAAAAATGATTTCTTTCTGATTCAGTCCTTAAATCCTCAGGGCCTGAATTTGTATAAAGTTACCTATCACAGTCACCAATTCAAACTGTAATTTGATTTATTCTGGAACATAAACAGAATTCAGTGGTTGAACGCGTTTACACGTGTTGAGCTTGATTTAATGCTAAATCCTATTTGCCAATGCTGTATTAATGTTTACTGCTTAAGCAATTCATTTTCAAACTTAAACAATTCTCTCATTGGGAGTGACTTGAATTGGTTTTGGGTAATAGGTAATAACTTCCTCATTTCTATCTAGAATGGTACAATGATGAGTGGTTTTATTGCAAGCACTGAATAACTATTCAATTGTTGTCCCCTTCTGTTTGCAGCATTTCAAAGCTCTTGCAGAAGGGAACAAGGTGAGCAGCGCTGAGGAGCCTCCACCTCACAACGCAGATGTGGACACAGTAACATTTGACTAAATAGCAGCTTTGACCAACTAACTCCAGAGGAACCTTTAAAGCCTTCTTTGAATTCTTTAAAAAAAACCATCCTGAGTTGTTTATTTTTCTATTTATTCTGTACATTTTTCCAATAAATATTATTCTGAACCAGAATTTTCAAAATTCATGTATCGTCTTTTGCAATTGGATCAATCAAAAATCAAGATTTTTTTAAAGAAATTATAAACTGGCAGGTATGTCAACAGTCTTTGGCTGAAAGTACATTTATCTTTAAAAAATATATATGTTATACGTGTTTATATAAAGCAGGTAAAGAAACACTTCCTTTGCAGGATTCCTACACTAGGTTGGTTTAACAGACAGAAACAAACAACAGTAAATGAACAGGAAGGAACTGCAGATGCTGGTATGCACCAAAGATAGACACAAAATGCTGGAGTAACTCATCGGAGCAGACAGCATCTCTAGAGAGGAGGATTGGGTGACGTTTTGGGTCGAGACACTCAATGAGTCTGAAGAAGGAACTCGACCCGAAACGTCACCCATTGTTTCTCTCCAGAGTTGCTGCCTGTCCCACTGAGCTACTCCAGTTTTTTGTGTCTATCAATAGTAAATGAGATTTCGAACGGTAATTGTGACGAATGGGGTACTGCAATAACTGGTGCCAAAATGTAATATTTCCAAATTTACCAAGGACATAAAATTAGGTGGGAATAATATAATGATGAGATACAAAGAGGCTCCTTGAATAGGAGGAGTAAGGATTCACCAGACATTTTCCTGGGATAGCAGGTCTGCTAGAGGAGTTTGAACAGATTAGACCTCTGTTCCCTAGAATATAGAATAAGAGGTTAGCCCATTGAAACACAAGACAGACATGAGGAGGATGGTTCCTCTGACTGAGGAGTCAGGGTCGAGGGATCAGTCTCTGAATAAGGAGGAGGCCCTTTCTAAGAGCACCTTTTGCCATCTGAAGAAAAGAGTGTTTGTTCTACTGATCAGCAATGAAACCAACCTCTTCAGAGATAGGGATTACCGAGAGCACTGGAAGTCTATCTCCAGGACTGCCCCCATAAAAGCCTTCAGATCCATGATAAAATATGAACTAATGTGTAATTGGCACTTTGATCTGGCTCAAACTACATTCAGCCTGGGCCAAAGGGCAGACTATATCATCTACATGCCTGACCTAATATCCCTGAAATAGAACACTCCAGGTTCTATCATGGCACAAAATTTCCAAAAATTCCAGTAATACTTCCAGTATCTTAAATATTCCTGTCATGAAATGATGTATCATCCTCTCTGATGGGTAGAATAGAATAGAATAGAATTCCTTTATTGTCATTGCAACAGGTACAACAAAATTAAAATAGCAATCCTGACAGTGCATAACACACGAGAAATAAAACATATATACAATAAATGCAAATACAAAATGTAACAACAAGCGAGTAGTTGATAAATAAATAAATACAGGAATGAATATGGATCACATTGTAGTGCAGTTTAAAAAGTGTAACCTAGTGCTGAAAGTCAGTGTAACAGTGCATATCAGTGTTCAGTTCACGTATGGCTTTGGGGTAAAAACTGTTCTTGAGTCTGTTTGTGCGAGATTTGATCGACCTGAAACGTCGACCAGAGGGCAGAAGATCAAACAGATGGTGGCCAGGGTGGGATGGGTCTTTTATTATTTTGTCTGCTCTGCTGAGGCAGCGTAGGCTAAACAGGTACTCCAGAGAGGGCAGTGAGCAGCCGATGATCTTCTGGGCTGTCTTGATGACCCTCTGAAGGGCCTTCCTGTCCTCTGAGCAGCTGGCATACCATGTGGCTATACAGAATGCCAGCACACTCTCGATGGAGCAGCGGTAGAAGGACATCATGAGCTTCTCCTGCAGGTTGGTTTTCCTGAGGATCCTCAAGAAGTGGAGTCTCTGCTGTGCCTTCTTCACTATGGTAATGGTATTGGTAGACCAGGTGAGATCCTCTGTGATGTGCGTACCCAGGAACCTGAAAGCGGGTCCCCTTTCCACACAGTCCCCATTGATGTAGAGTGGGTCGGGTTCTGCACTGGTTTTCCGGTAGCCTATTATAAGTTCTTTTGTTTTTGAGGAGTTCAGGACAAGATTGTTCACTGAACACCATGCTGCCAGTCTTTGACTTGACTTGACTTGACCAGAAATGACTTGCGACCCCTTGGAGTGGAGAATGCGAATTTTGGGAATGCACTGATCACCTTGTGCCTTGACAATGAAGCTTGTGAAGCCAAGTGAAAATGTAACTTCCAAACGATCAACTCGTCCATGCTCTAAAGCCCCTCCTGCCCTACCAGTGGCAGAGTCTGCAGAACCTTCACAACGTACCCTAGACGTCTCGAAACCTACAGAAATGGAATTGAAGCAAATCAGCCCTGACTTCAAGTGACTGCCCAAGAAGGGACAACACCATCTTACATAACCTGCAGAATCTCACCATGCATGGTATTAAACATTTACACACATATATATAGAGGTGTATAAAATCATGAGAGGAATAGATCGGGTAGATGCACAGTCTCTTGCCCAGAGGAGGTGAATCGAGGTCCAGAGGACATAGATTAAGGTGAAAGGGAAAAGATTTTATTGGAATCTGAGAGGAACCCTTTTTCACACAAAGGGTAGTGGGTAGTTGCCAGAGGAGGTAGTTGAGGCTGGGATTATTCCAACGTTTAAGAAACAGACAGGTACATGGATAGGACAGGTTTGGATGGATATGGACTAAATGCAGGCAGGTGGGACTAGTGTAGCTGGGACATGTTGGCCGGTGGGCAAGTTAGGCCGAAGGACCTGTTTCCACACGGTTTCACTCTATGACTCTATATACATATAGTTGAAGAATTTGTTGAACATCTGAATAAATAAAAAATCTTATGCAAAAGCCTAGGGGTGGTAGAGTTATTGGCTGTTTATGGAACTTGTTAGGTTTGGGAAGAAAAAATTGGAACCAGATAATGGGAAAGAAGATGCTATAGTTAGAAAAGTATTTACATTTAATTAGTCATGTAAGAACCCACAGGAAATAGTCTTTCATAACTGCTCTGCCCTAGAAATGCACGCAATCTCTGTCCAGTTCATACTTTTGTTCAGGAAATCACTTTTGAATTGGTATTTGCATGACAAGAGTTGGGAGAGGTAAAACAAATACGTTGCGCATTTGATCCCCAATATTTGTGAAAAGTACTGAGACCAAAAACAAAGTATTGCAAAGGTTGGAAGCTTGATCACAATAGAAATTGATTAGAAAGTAGGTCAGGCAGCGTCTTGGAGAGGACAAAACAAGTAATGTTGCAGCCCATTGACTTTTCATCTGTGGAGTTGTGGTTCACAGGTTTGCGATGGCAACTCTAGCTGTGCTGTGTGGTGAGATTTGAAGGATGCACTGAGAAGTTTGGTAAGTGGCACGAGGCTTGGGTGGGTGGGTGGGTGGGTGGGTGGGTGGATTGAGAAATGTGGAAGGTAGGTGGGTGAGGCAGATGAGAAATGTGGAGAGAATGCGATTGAAAAGTTAGACGAGTGAATGGATTTGAGGAATAAAGCAGAGAGTGGAGCTGAGGGAAATACGAAGTTGCAGGTAAGTGTTAGTCAAGGAAAGGCATTGCGTTTAGTGAGAGTTCCATGCTTTTGATTACTCAGCATGTTGCTGATTTTGGCATAATAAGAAAAACCACAGATTGGAAGCCTGTAAGAGTAATGGCACTTTGAGACAGGATGTATACATATGATCTTAGCGGTTTAATTTCCTTGCCTCACAAAGCAGGGTGGTCTGTGCATGGATGTGTTTAAAGATACAGAATGTACTAATGAAAGTTTTGTGCAAAGCGTGTTAGCAGGCGTCTTCTCTGATAGATCGATTGCCAAGATTCAGAATGGCTCGGTGGTGAGCTAGGGAAAAAGGGGAGATAAAAAGAGATTAAGACAAGGCAAGGTCCACCGATAAGCAAAGCCACCACTCAGATGGTGTAGTAGTTATAAATAGAACGGGAAGTTGAAGGTCACGATGCGTGAATTAATTGAGAAGATGGAGTGCTGGAATTGGACAGTATGTGATGGATCACTAACTCATAATGCCTTTATCTAGAGATTCCACGTTCATATACGTTGGATGTGAAGAGGATCGAACACAACTGCAATGCCACCCATGGTTAAGTACCCTGTCTAGAAAACAGTTTGACTAATACTTAAGATAGACACAAAAAGCTGGAGTAACTCAGCGGGTCAGACAGCATCTCTGCAGAAAAAGAATAGGTGACATTTCGGGTCGAGACCGTTCTTCAGACTGAGAGTCAGGGGAGAGGGATACGAGAGATATAGATAGTATTAATACTTAGTTGAGTGCTAATGGAGCGTGGGCCAGTGGAGAAACGACGGGTTGAGTTACTGGACTGATGATCTAGAGAAATAAGCTCAGATCCTGATATGGCAGCTGGCAAATCCTGTATAACGTTTAATTAATTATAGTCTAGAATTACGAGACCAGCTTTAGTAACAACAAAATGAAGACACAAAATCCACCACCTTATCTCCGTCTGGGTTTTGTGTCTCCACTGCGTGGTTCGACTACTCGACGAAATATCTCAGCAGATTGCTAAGTTTAAATCAATTAGGGATAGCCAATATATGTTTAGTTTTACAGTCCTTCATGATTATAAAAGGAGTGTGTTTAAAGAGAGATTTCAGTATTATACAATTTTAGAAAGTAACGTTTGGAATTACTGAATTTAAAATAGTTCTTTTAAAAATAGTCCTTTTAGTTCTTAAAACAGTCTTTTGTTTCTAAATAGAAATTTATTTTCAAGATGAAGCTAATTTATACAGCAACCTTAGCATCAAACTGTGTTGTCCATCTTGTAAAACATGCTGCAGAGGATAGACACAAAATGCTGGAGTAACTCAGCGGGTCAGGCAGCATCTCTGGAGAGAAGGAGTGGGTGACGTTTCGGGTCGAGACCCTTCTTCAGACTGAAGAAGGGTCTCGACCCGAAACGTCACCCATTCCTTCTCTCCCGAGATGCTGCCTGACCCGCTGTTACTCCAGCATTTTGAGTCTACCTTCGATTTAAACCAGCATCTGCAGTTTTCTTGCCTACACATGCTGTAGAGGGAATGCAGTTGTTGTAAATGAGGAATTAGAAGGCATTATCACTGTAGGAACTCTGAAACATTACTCTCATCAGGACAGCGGCACTGAATTAACTGTGGACTGACAAATATATGTGTCCCAAGAGACCTCATCACCAAATCTTAAAAGTTGTGTCTAGTGAGATAATTATTTGCGTTGATTTTTTAATTTTTTAAAATTTCTTGGATTTTGGGAAGGTTCCATCAGATTGAGAAATAGCAAGTGTAATTTCTTTAATGACAAAAGGAAGGAGACCAAAATGGCGCACATCAAGGGGAATATGTTAAAGGTTTGCTGTGTCAAACGTTATTACAAAAAAATTAAAGCTTATGGCGTAGCAGGTATTTGTGAATGGAAAATTGGCTGGATAATGGAAAACAAAATACAAGTAGTCATAAATGTTTTTTTTCCTATCAAAACTTAACAAGTGGCGTGCTGTAGTGGTCTGTACTTTCATTATTTATATAAATAATTTAAATGGATGAAAGCTTCCAAGAAATGTTTGCTAACTTTGCTGATAACATAAAGGTAGATAAGAAAGTAAATTGCAAAGAAGACATCAGCAAATTGAAAAGTGATTTAGATAGTGAAGTACATGAGCAAAGATAGATCAATAGAATATGAAACTGTGGTTGGGTGGTGTGGAGGAGGGGGGAATGTGATGTCAGTAAAAATAGAATTTAGAAGAATGAGAGGAGATCTTATCGAAACATATAAGATTATTAAGGGGTTGGACACGTTAGAGGCAGGAAACATGTTCCCAATGTTGGGGGAGTCCAGAACAAGGGGCCACAGTTTAAGAATAAGGGGTAGGCCATTTAGAACGGAGATGAGGAAAAACTTTTTCAGTCTGAGAGTTGTGAATCTGTGGAATTCTCTGCCTCAGAAGGCAGTGGAGGCCAATTCTCTGAATGCATTCAAGAGAGAGCTAGATAGAGCTCTTAAGGATAGCGGAGTCAGGGGGTGTGGGGAGAAGGCAGGAACGGGGTACTGATTGAGAATGATCAGCCATGATCACATTGAATGGCGGTGCTGGCTCGAAGGGCCGAATGGCCTCCTCCTGCACCTATTGTCTATTCTCATGCTGATCTGCACGGTGCCGTCCACTCAAGACTAAACCACTGCTGCAAAAGTAAAATTCTGTAGGTGTATGAAATGTGAGATGGCTCTCACGAGAGCTAAATGTCTACTTGTTTTTTCTACGCAATATCTAACCTGCTCAGAAATTCCGGCGTGTTCGACTTTTAATTTTACTAATTTATTTATAATTTTTATTAACTTATGACAGGTTTTCTCAGTTTGATTAGGAATTCGTCCAATTAGACGTGCAAATTATCCTGGGGAAGTCTTGCTGAAACCATCAGAGCCATGCAGTATTCAAAGGGATATTTGACTTTATACTTGCTCCTGCTGTTTGGCCTGCTGCAGAAAGGTAAGGGCTACTTCACCCGAGTTCATTTGAGCACAATTCACTCAAATCCCTTGTCGGATAGATTTCCCCCAGTTTGTTCACCGATTGATGTAGACAATGAGGATGATAATGTGGTGGAGGAGGAATAATTTTAGTTTAGTTTTGTTCAGAGATGCAGGGTGGAAACGGGCCCTTCGGCCCATCGGGACCAGGCCGACCAACGACCACCCGTACACTAGTTCCATGAGGAGAAGGCAGGAGAATGTGATTGAGAGAGAAAGATAGACCTGCCACGATTGAATGGCGGAGTAGACTTGATGGGTCAAATGGCCTAATTCTGCTTCTTTAACTTATGAATTTATCAGCATGAACTTCTAAAGACTGCTTTGGGGTGGGCAATAAATACCAGCCTTGTCATCACAAATAATGAATGGAGTTTGAATGGACGAAAACTGACCCTGCAGTGTAAATCCCCAGAGGCTGGGTTTGTGGATCTGTTGTACAGGGTGGGCTTGAACAAATATCACACGTTCTAACATGCGCTGGGATGAAGGGTGGCTGCAACTCACACACTAAGCCATACGTACCCTGAAAACATGGGAAGCAGAGGCAGGGCAAGGCCATTTGTGCCCTCATATCTGCTCCGCCATCCAATGAGATTAAGGCTGAACTTTTACCTAAGCATCAATTTCCTCAGAAGATAGGCACAATATACTGGAGTAACTCAGCCGGACAGGCAGCATCTCTGGATAGTTTCATTTAATTTAGTTTCATTTAGTTTACTGTCACGTGTAACGAGGTACAGTGAAAAGCTTTTGTTGCGTGCTAACCAGTCAGGAGAAAGACAATACACGATTACAATCGATCCATTTACAGTGTATAGATACAGAATAAGGGAATAACGTTTAGTGCAAGGTAAAGCCAGCAAAGTCCGATCAAGGATAGTCCGAGGGTCATCAAAGAGGTAGATAGTAGTTCAGCACTGCTCTCTGGTTGTGGTGGGATGGTTCAGTTGCCTGATAACAGCTGGGAAGAAACTGTCCCTGAATCTGGAGGTGTGCGTTTGCACACTTCTATACCTTTTGCCCGATGGGAGAGGGGAGAAGAGGGAGTGGCCGGGGTGCGTCTCGTCCTTGATTATGCTGCTGGCCTTGCCGAGGCAGCGCGAGGTGTAAATGGGATAAATAGAAGGAATGGGTGACGTTTCGGGTCGAGACCGTTCTTCAGACTCAATTCCCTCATATCTGTTGCTTTTTTTGTGCTTTAATATGCAGTTAATTCCCTCTCGATGTCTGGGAACACACAGCTAGTGACTGGCTTCCTGCATCAACCCATCCGCCTAACAGTGAAGAGGGTGAATGGTTCAAGCCCAGTGCAGACCATTAGCTGGAAGTTAGGAGCACAGGTGATAGTCCACCACTCGCCACCCTTGTCGACAGATGTCTTCCCCAAGTTCAAGGAGCGTATGACCTACATCGCGGAAAACAACTCACTCGTCATTCACCTACTGAGCCAGCAGGACGAAGGCCAATACATCTTGATAGAGTCATTGGAATCTGGAGCAGAAGTCGTTTCTTACATCCACCTGACAGTGCTGGGTCAGTCCATAACGTTTTGTATGCAATTCTAGCTCGGTGAAGGTGAGGGCGTTTAATCTTCCTTGATGACATGGACTAAAATTGTCCGCGCCTTTCAATCCCACATTTAATCGCAGAAGTAATGTTCACAACCAGACATCCATCGTGCTTTCTGAGATCCTCTCGTGGTGCCCATTGATCTGTAAAACCTTTACCAAGACAAACTCTTTTTCCCTTTGAATCCTGGTAATGATTCCAAACAGCTCCCGGTAATGCAGCATCACAGATGCCCACTTTCCCAAGAATGTGGGAGGCCCTCGGCTAATTTCCCCACTGAGAGGGGCTGGGAGATTGGTTTCCCCACTCTGAAGCTGGCCGAGATTTGGATTTCCAACTGAGAGATGGGGCCCAGATCTGGTCAGTAATTCCTCTGACTCCTCACCAAATGTTAGGCCATCGTTCTGTGCCTTTCCCATTTACTACGACCTTCATTGATTTTTCTCCCCAGATCCATGGTTAAAATCAGGGGAATGAATAATAGGTTTCTTAGTTTAACACAGGTGCTGGTTTTTACACAACAATACACAATGTGCTGGAGTAACACAACATCTCTCAGCAGGTCAGACAGCATCTCTGGAGAGCATAGATTGGGCTAATGTTTCTGGTCAGGACCATTCTTCAATCTGAAATGTCCTGACCCGAAATGTCACCTGTCTACAGTATGTTCTCCAGAGATGCTGTCTGACTGGCTGAGTTACTCCAGCACATCGAGGAACTCAGAGGTTTCTTATCCTGGGCGAAGACATAAAGTGCTGGAGTAACTCAGCGGGTCAGGCAGCATCGCTGGAGAAAAAGGATGGGTAATGTTTTGGGTCGAGGCTCTTCTTCATCCTCATTTGGGCATAAATGATGGCATCTAAAAGTAATCACCACAGATGTGAGTACATCAGTTCGCTGCGTCCTCCACCCACAAGGTTCTGGTGAACCCTGCCTCATGTGGACTGTACCTTTGCTTTAGTTCCAGTCTCACAGCCCAGCATTACGGTGCAGACCGAAAACGGCCCCTATCCGACAGTGTCCATGAACTGCACAGTTGAGAATGGCTCCGACCCACAGTTCTCCTGGATAAAGGACAGCAACATCCGTGTGTCAACTGGCCGCCAGAGTTTAAGGATCGCCAACCTGACCCGCTCAGCCTGCGGAGTTTACACCTGCCTTGTCCAAAACCCTGTCAACAGCGTGGAAAGACAGCAGTGGATCTCGGGTAAGGAGGAAAACCATACCTTTTTATTATAGGGCACCTTTCACTCTATCACTCCCAGCCCTAGGGTGGTCACGGTGGCGCGGCGGTAGAGTTGCTGCCTTACAGCTGAAGCCCTCTAATCCAGGCAGCATTCAGATGCAGAAGGTTCGACTAGCCTCGACTCGGGGTAGATCGCTCAGCGCGGGGAGCTGAGATCCCCCCCCCCGATGTGGGGGCTTGATCGCCCCGACACGGAGGGCTTGACCACCGGCTAAGGGGGTCGAGAGTGTCCTGTCTACGGAAGGCTCGAGGCCCCTCTGACCACGGGAGAACAAAATAGGGGAGAGATTGAACTTCACCTTCCATCACAGTGGAGGAGTCACTGTGATGGATGTTCATGGTAAAATGTATTTTGTGTGTTTTGTTGCTTTTTATTGGTGTTACTGTACGGCAAAACAAATTCCTCGTATGTTGCAAAACATACCTGGCTACTAAAGTATGATTATGATTGTACTGCGTCCGATCCTGTGCGGAGCACTTTCCTCAGCTCAATGCCATTGGGAGTTATGGAGCCGTGTTCAGTGAAGCCAATGCCTCATGCAGAGGAGGGAGTGAACAGTGTACTACCTTCAGAGTTTCAGCATGGTGACAGTTTGTGATTTTGCTTGTTTCCTAATTTGCAGAAGAACATTTCCAGGAATGCTGGCCTCCATTATGTCAAGGACTAGGCTGCATTCTAGGCAGCACTCTGGCAATACTTTGCACGGTCGGGTTCCTGGCGGTTATCTTCGTAGTCAAGTACAAAGGACGACAAAGGGGTAAGGCCGTGAAGCATGACAGGCCCGTCACTGAGAGCGACCGCAGCAGCAGCAGCTTCAGAGGGCAA
The DNA here is from genome assembly GCF_053455715.1 of Rhinoraja longicauda. Lineage (NCBI taxonomy): Eukaryota > Metazoa > Chordata > Chondrichthyes > Rajiformes > Arhynchobatidae > Rhinoraja > Rhinoraja longicauda. The sequence goes on from NC_135984.1 coordinate 4,530,507, forward strand.
TGAACGAGCTGGCAGCATCCTTCCCCCACTGAACCAGCAGCTTCAGCAGACGACCTCGCCAGCTCCAGTCAATGTCCCAACTTGGTTACTCATCCTCGTTTGGGTTTCCATATAGATTGCCCATGGAAGTCATCAAAGAGTCAAACCCCTTGCAAAGCAGAAACAAGAGGAAGGACGTGTAGGAAAAAAAACTGCAGATGCTGGTTTAAATCGAAGGTAGACACAAAATGCTGGAGTAACTCAGTGGGTCAGGCAGCATCTTTGGAGAGAAGGAATCGGTGACGTTTCGGGTCGAGACCTTCTCTCATTCCTTCTGTCCAGAGATGCTGCCTGACCCGCTGAGTTACTCCAGCATTTTGTGTCCACATAAGAGGAAGGATGTATGCTTGTCTATGCCCTTACCACCACCCTCATGCTGCTAATTGTGCTCTCTTTTCTGGCGGGAACCGGGTGGACTGTCGGTTCCAAACAGGGGTGAGGAAGCTCCAGAGACACCAGACCAGATCTAATGCAAATGAGTGGCTTGATTGATATTTTGGAGCCAAATGCACTGCTGTGGGTCTGAAGTAATTCAGCCAGGACAGGTGAATGTGCACCATATCCTTCCTTGGTGGACCAGGTTGTTTTTGTTTGCAACTGTCTAGCAGGTTCATGGCCATGGATACTGAATTACATCTTTTTAAGACTCTGAAGAAGGGTCCACACCTGAAATGTCACCCAAAATGGATAGGTGACATTTTGGGTCGAGACCCTTTCTCTGACATAACCTATAACCTGCCCACTTTCATCCCACTGCCCCCCCCCCCCCCCCCCCCAGTACAGGTGCAAGGTCCCAATCCCAATTGTTCACTTTTGTCCACCATTTGTCTCACAATTGCTGCTTGACGCGCTGAGTTCTTCCATTGTTCTGTTTTGTTCTCTGTTCCAGCAACTTCAGTCTCTTTTATCTTGACGTTAATGGGATTTGCTTCTAAACGAATGGTGCACAAGAAGAAATTTCTGACTAGCCGAATGTGATTTTTTTTCAGAGCCTTTGGACTTGTTTCACTCACTGCTTCTTAATTTGTTTTGTTTCTATTTCTTTGCCTCACTTTGGCTGAGGGCAATGGTATGAATGGTGCTGTCTACAAATGACCCTTGTAATTGAAAGCCCTGGGGATGATCGTTCATTGTAGTCACCCCTCCTGCACTTGGCTAGTTGAAGCGAGAGAGAGAGAGAGGAGAACGGTCATGGAGCAGAATATTTCACAACCTCCGGCGTTTAATATCAGTGAGCTACTTTTGCTGTAATTTAGATTAGTTTTAGAGACACAGCGCAGAAACAGGCCCTGCGGCTCACAGAGTCCACGCCGACCAGCGATCTCCGCACATTAACACTATCCTACACGCATTCGGGACAATTTACATTGATTCCAAGCCAATTAACCTACAAACCTGTAAGTCTTTGGAGTGTGTGAGGAAACCAGAGCACCCGGAGAAAACCCACGCGGTCACGGGGAGAACGTACAAACTCCGTACAGTCAAGTACCCATAGTAAAGTACTTTGTATTCAGCAAGGGCAAACAGGGCAGACTTTGTTAAAATCCTATCTGAAAAATCACCTCCTCCAAATCTCCACCACTGAGCTCCTGAGTACCGCTCTCTCAGTAATGCATGGGGCTTCAGTTTACATTTGATGCTTCAGATTCTTCTGTGAGACGTGAACTCGCGACCACACGACTCGGACAAATTTACAACCAAGACGTTCTTCACTCTCTCCCTCTCTCTCAGAATGAGAGTGGAGGTGAATGAGAATGAAATCTGTTTTAGACATTGTTATTCGCCAGGAATGAGGCTAAAATGTTGTTCTTTCATTTTGCAGAGGACAGGGCCCAAGCCGAACAAGGACAAGCCAATGTGAGTCGGAATTAATCTTGTTATTCGTGGAGCAAATTTTTAAATCGGAACTAATTCTACATGTTTGTGTGCTGAATGAAGGCATTACGAGCTTTCAAATCAGTGCTGGGTATTTCTGTCAAAACTAAGTGTTTAATTCCATCATGTTTGTTGAACTTATAGTTGAGTGTTTAAATTAGCCCTGGTCCAGGGGATTGGATGTGTGGTGCTGGCTCGACGGGCCGAATGGCCTACTCCTGCACCTATTTTTAATGTTTCTAGGAAGAAAACTGCAGATGGTGGTTAAAATCGAAGGTAAACACAAAATACTGGAGTAACTCAGCAAGTCAAGCAGCGTCTCTGCAGAGAAGGAATGGGTCCCACCCCCTCCCCCGACATCAGTCTGAAGAAGGGTCTCGACCCGAAACGTCACCCATTCCTTCTCTCCAGAGACGCTGCCTGACCCGCTGAGTTACTCCAGCATTTTGTGTCTCCCTTCTGTTTCTATGTTTCTATATATTTTGCAGGTGCCTGATGCAGGGGAGGTGTCACCAGGTGCTCAGTACTACAACCAGCTTCTCATCCATAGCTGTGGCAACCAAGAGAACATTAATTCCATATACTGCACCATCGGATCCCCAGTGTAATCTCCGTCTAAACTGAGGGATGCTGTTTATTTCATCTCTGACCTTGATGCACCGGCTCACTGTGAAGGGCCGACTGGAGAGGTTGGAGTGTGAGTTTATAAAGACAACCCGATATGAAACTTGACAAGCGGGTTGGTGGGGAAGGAAACGAGCAATAAAATGGATAACATTGGGCGTAAAATCATGAGTTTCCCAAAAGCATAAGGTCATAAGTTATAAGCAGCATTCACAGATTCACCACCCTCTGACTTAAGAAATTCCTCCTCATCTCATTTCTAAAGGTATGTCCTTTTATTCTGAGGCTGTGCCCTCTGGTCCTAGACTATCACACTAGTAGATACATCCTCTCCACGTCCAAGTTGGGTCGCCAACTGTCCCGTATTTTGGGCTAAATTAGTTTGTCCCGTACGGGACCGCCCTTGTCCCGTATTAGTAGGGTTGCCAACTTCCTCATTCCCAAATAAGGGACAAAGGGTGACGTCACCGCCCCGCGCCCCACGTGACCTCACCCAGCCAGCGGCCACCCAGGCCGGGCAGCCGCCATTGGTAGAGCGGGAGCACGTGGCCGCTGGCTGGGTGAGGTCACGTGGGACGCGGGGCGGTGACGTCACCTTGTCCCATATTTGGGAATGAGGAAGTTGGCAACCCTCGTGGGATCCATTGCTTGGCCTAATGGCTTATTGATCATAAAATATCCGCTTCAAATCTGGTGAAGGGACAGATAAAAATGGAGACTGCCTTAACACGGCACGGTGACACAGCGGTAGAGTCATTGCTTGACAACTCCAGAGACCCGTGCTCGATCCTGACTACGGGTGCCGTCTGTACGGAATTTGTACGTTCTCCCCGTGACCTGCGTGGGTTTCCTCCGGGTGCTCCGGTTTCCTCCTACACTCCAAAGACGTACAGATTTGTAGGTTAATTGGCTTGTTAAATTTGTAAATAGTCCCTAGTGTGTGTAGGATAGCGCTAGTCTGTGGGTATCGTTGGAGGGCCGAAGGGCCTGTTTCAGTGCTGTATCTCTCAATCAATCTAAACTAAAAATTCCTTGAGAAAGAGAGTCCCATTCTCTAGGGTTGCGAGTCATTGAACTGAACATTGAACAGAAAGTTCCAATGATTAAAGATTAATGACCAGGACCCTGTCCTGGATAAGTTGGAGGGAAGAATATCCATGGGTGCATTAAAACACATGTACAGGTTTTGTTCCTTTTCTTTTCTACTGTTCTATTAATTTTTGGCATTAAAATATTGATAGAAAACTGTGTCTATGAGTCAAGATCTATCCCAACTATCCTGAAGAGTCTGTACCATTCTTAGTCAGCTGTGGAGAGATGGAGTGGCACAGATGTTGATGTGGGAGTGTGGGGCATGGATCGCTGAAGATGGGTGGGCCGGTGGTGTGGTGGTGTGGGCCAGTTGCAGGGAAGATGATGCTTTTACAACTGCATTCAGCTAGCACCGGCAGCCCCCATGAACACCATGCTGGTGAAGGTCTTCACTCTGGCCTTCAACCAGAGGCTTGGCCTGTGGTGACCATTTTAGGGGGATCCTAGTAATCCCTCTGTGGACTTATTCAACCAGGCTTACCTGTCATGGTGACCTTACACTTGTCCCTATACTCCCTGCCTGATGTCCTTGTCTGCATTTTCCGGGTATTGTATGTTTACATTTTACATCTCTGCTTATCTATTATCATTCAGTTGGTAAAATCAAAACAAAACCTGCATTTCTGTAGTGCCTTTCACCAGCTCAGGGTTTCCCAGAGAGAATCATACCCAGTCAAATATCATTGATGTACAGTCAAGTCAAGTCAAGTCACGTCAAGTTTATTTGTCACATACACGATGTGCAGTGAAATGAAAGTGGCAATGCCTGCGGATTGTGCACAAAAAAGAATTACAGTTACAGCATATAAATAAAGTTAATAAGTTACTATAGTGTAGACAAAAAATTAGTCTCTGGAGTTATAAAAGTTGACAGTCCTGATGGCCTGTGGGAAGAAACTCTGTCTCATCCTCCCCGTTTTCACAGCGTGACAGCGGTGGCGTTTGCCTGATCGTAGCATCTGGAACAGTCCGTTACTGGGGTGGCAGGGGTCCCTCATGATCTTGCTTGCTCTGGATCTGCACCTCCTGATGTATAGGTTCTGCAGGGGGGCGAGTGTAGTTCCCATGGTGCGTTCTGCCGAACGCACTACTCTCTGTAGGGCCATCCTGTCCTGGGCAGAGCTGTTCCTAAACCAGACAGTAATGTTGCCGGACAGGATGCTCTCTACAGCCCCAGAGTAGAAGCAATGAAGGATCCTCAGAGACACTCTGAATTTCCTCAGATGTCTAAGGTGGTAAAGGCACTGCTTTGCCTTACCCGCCAGTGCGGCAATGTGCGTTGCCCATGTCAGATCCTCTGTGATGCGGACTCCCAAGTATTTAAAACTGCTCACCCTATCCACAGTAGACCCATTTATCTCTAGTGACATTCAAGAGGAGGCTATTGTCCTGACACCAGAGTGCCAGATCAGCCACCTCCTCCCGGTAGGCCTTCTCATCATTGTTGGAGATCCGGCCCACCACCACAGATTCATCAGCAAACTTGATGATGGAGTTTGAGCTGAACCTGGCCCCACAGTCATGTGTGTACAGGGAGTACAGTAGGGGGCTAAGGACGCAACCCTGGGGGGATCCTATGTTCAGGGTGAGGGAGCTAGATGTGTGTTCCCCCATCCTGACCACTTGGGGCCTGGCAGTGAGAAAGTCCAGGACCCAGGCACACAGAGGGGTGCTAAGCCCCAGTTCCAGCAGCTTTTCAACCAGTCTGCTGGGGACTATTGTGTTGAATGCTGAACTAAAGTCAATGAACAGCATCCTCACATAACCCCCCTGGCTGCCCAGATGAGAGAGAGCGGTGTGCAGAACCTGGGAGACCGCATCATCCGTGCAACATTACAGTCAATACTGTAAACGCAGGAAATGTCACGGCCACTTTATAAAGAGTGCGATCTCTCAAACTGCGTTTTGATAATGATCAGATGATTTGTTATGATTTGATTGAGGTGATTCATGCCTGTTACCCATGTGTGGTTAGACTCACATACTTACTGTATATGCAGCACCTGTAAACTATCTGCTTTGGGTTATACTTCTCTTAATGGCTAGCTACAATTATTACCCACGACCTTTAACGGGCAGTTGAGCTGTTATCACAGCTCACCTCACCTACCAGTGACATAGAAACATAGAAATAGGTACAGGAGGAGGCCATTCGGCCCTTTGAGCCAGCACCGCCTTTCATTGTCATCATGGCTGATCATGTACAATCAGTAACCCGTGCCTGCCTTCTCCCCATACCCCCTGATTCCACTAGCCCCTAGAGCTCTATCTAACTCTCTTTTAAATTCATCCGGTGAATTGGCCTCCACTCCCTTCCGTGGCAGAGAATTCCACAAATTCACAACTCTCTGGGTGAAAAAGTTTCTTCTCACCTCAGTTTTAAACGGCCTACTTTGGACTACTGCCATGATGTTCTCCTTTATCAAAACAACAACTTCCCACTCCTCTCATTTCTCCACCTCTATCCCACGTAGATTGGGATATTATAGCCACTGCAGATTAATGATCTGCACCCTGAATCATTAAGCTGCAGCCCTGTCTCTCCCTTCACCATGTTTGTGTAATAGCTACAATATCCTAGTAGCACTGACCGATCCACACCATGTCCAGCCTCTAACATTGAAATAAATGTGGTCAATCAATGTACATTTTTGAGACAAAGATGTTGGGGAAAAAAATAGATTGAATAAATAGTGGAACAATTTACATTTGTGTTACTGTGAATGCATGCTTACTTCCCAGTGAAAGTGCATCACTCATTTGTGACAGGGCAGTCGTCATGAATGGGTTTGGGCAGTGTGAGTGAGTGTGTGTACTGCTGAATGTGTGTGTGTGTGTGTGCGCTTGGCTCTGTGTCTGTGTTCCTTAGTGAGCCTTGTATATATAATGGGGCACCTTTCAGAGCTAAGTGTACAAAGGGATGAAACTTTTAACGCGTTCCTGCATTTGTCACTGCAGTTAGTTTTGTGTTACTTGCCATCAATAATGATGTTTGGTTTGAGAATCCGTCATTTATGCAACTTGACAAACAGCAAATTAGGGAGAAATCTCGGGATTCTGCAGCAGGTTTTGTTCGTGTGCATTTGTTCGTTAGTGTATTGTACGTGTGTGTGTGTTCATAATTTGAGAGTTCATAGTTACACAGTGTGGAAACAGGCCCTTCAGCCCAACCCACCGATGCTGGCATGCCCATCTAATTCTAATCCCATTTGTTTCCATTTGGCCCAAATAGTTCTAAACCTTTCCTATCCACTTAACTGTCCAAATGCCTTTTAAATAATGTAATTATACCCACCTCTACTACTTCCTCTGGCAGCTTGGTCTGTGTATTCACCATGTGAAAAACCTGCCCTTCACATTCCCTTTAATTTCTGCTCTCACCTTAAACCCGTGTTGTTTAATGTTTAACACCCCTACCATGGGGTCTTGGTGTCTACCCAATCAATGCCTCTCATAATTCTGTACACCCGCAACATGTCACCTCTCAACCTCCTTCATTCCACGGAAAACAGACCATGCCTATCCAATTGCCAATTGGAGACCAATTCTCTGGATGCTTTCAAGAGAGAGTTAGATAGAGCTCTTAAAGAAGGCAGGAACAGGGTAATGATTGTGGATGATCACAGTGAATGGCGGTGCTGGCTCGAAGGGCCGAATGGCCTACTCCTGCACCTATTCTCTATTGCTTCTGATAACTCAAGCCCTCCAGTCCAGGTAACATCCTTTTCTGCCCCCTCCTTTCGTGATTAGTACGGGGTGTCAGAAGTTATGGGGAGAAGGCAGGAGAATGGGGTTAGGGGGGAGAGATAGATCAGCCATGATTAAATGTCAGAGTAGATTTGATGGGCCGAATGGCCTAATTCTACTCCGAGCACTTATGAGCTGAATCATATGAGCTTAAAAATATTGCTTGGTGAAAGGCGCACAATACTTAAAGTGCTGCCTAACTATGGTTTGGCACAACTCTGTGTTTCTGCTTCTGGGTTTGTTTGTGTGCAGCGGAATGAGAGAATATGGGTGGATGGCACATCCCTCTCAGGTAGAGGTTGCCAACTATCTTACTCCCAAATACGGGACAAGGTGACGTCACCACCACAGGGCCCACGTGACCTCACCCAGCCAGCGGCCACGTGCTCCCGCTCCACCAATGGCGGCCGCCCGGGCCGGGAGGCGGGTTGCCACGCAACCTCTATTAGGCGAACACACTCCGTTAGCCTACAATGTCCCGGCCGACAGTGGCCCGTGGGCCTAATACGGGACAAGGGCGGTCCCGAACGGGACAAACCAATTTAGTCCAAAATACGGGATGTCCCGGCTAATACGGGACAGTTGGCGACCCGACTCTCAGCCCAGAATGGGGAGGGAAACGAATAAACGTATTTCTGAACCTTTATTTTACACTTGAAGGTGAGGATTTCTCCAGTATTTAGATCGTTTAATAATCTGGATAATGCCCTGCTTAAGACAAAAGTAATGCTGTTCCAAATCACAATTTTTAAGTGATCATAAAATAATAACACTTTATTTGTTGGAAGACGAAATCTGTAAAAAAAGAACAGAGGAACTTCAGATTCACTGTCAATATCCTGACTCAGGGCACTGGGAAGTGAATAGGTTTGCGTGGAGACAGAGCCACCCGGATAGTTCCACCACCACCCTTGTGCTAGATCTCCAGCGGGTTGAGCCCAAATTCAAGCAGTTTCTGCTTGTGTTCCGAGTGTAAATTTGTTGCTGCTTTCTCCCACTGCTGTCCGGCCTTCTCCATCTTGTTCAGCAGCAGGTCCAGGCTATCCTACACCAAAGGGAAGGAGGAGAGAGGTCAGTGGCTCCACTGTCTGCAAGCTCCCGATCTCACAGCTGTCCGTGGAAAAGAAGATAGAACAAGAAGATAAATAAGTGACGGGCCTGGATAGAGTGAAACTGAAGACAGACACAAAAAGCTGGAGAAACTCAGCGGGACAGGCAGCATCTCTGGCGAGAAGGAATGGGTGACGTTTCGGGTCGCGACTCTTCTTCAGGATGTTTCCACTAGTGGGAGAGTCTAGGACCAGAGGCCACAGCCTCAGAATAAAAGGACATACTTTTAGAAAGGAGATGAGGAGAAATTTCTTTAGTCAGAGGCTGGTGAATCTGTTGAATTCATTTGCCACAGAAGACTGTGGAGGCCAAGTCATTGGATATTTTTAAGGCAAAGATTGATAGATTCTTTTTATTCACAAAATGCTGGAGTAACTCAGCAGGTCAGGCAGCATCTCGGGAGAGAAGGAATGGGTGACGTTTCGGGTCGAGACCCTTCTTCAGACTGCATTTTGTGAATAAATCGATTTGTACCAGCATCTGCAGTTATTTTCTTATACTACTTGATAGATTCTTGATTAGTACAGGTGTCAGGGGTTATGGGGAGAAGGCAGGAGAATGGGGTTGAGAGGGAAAGATAGATCAGCCATGATTGAATGGTGGAGTAGACTTGATGGGCCAAATGGACTAATTCTGCTCCTATAACTTATACATTTATGAACTTATCACCCAGTTTTAGAGTTCACTTTTCAAATTTTGAGGAGGAAGAGAAGACTGATGGGCTGGGCGTACTAAAGTTGAAAGAACAAATTAGAAGGTGAGACGATATAGCTCTTAAAACCACATTCAGCTTCTGAATGTCAGAACTATTTCAGTCGAGATATTTTGCTTTATGAAAGGGCTTGAAAGGCTGGATGTAGAGATCTGTCTATGTCGTAGAGACCAAAATTAGTGGCTATAAATTAAAGAGAGCTGCCAATAAATACCAAAGGGAAATTCAGTAGAAATGTCAACACCCAAAGAAAGGTGAGAATTTAGAACTCGCTATTAGAAGGCGTGGCTGAGACTAACAACGTCAAGAAAACTAGATAAACATAAGGGTAAAAGGATAAATGTAGAGACAATGATCTGTAGATAGTGATCTACACAAAAAGACCAAAAGGTCAGTGATATGGAGAATGTTTTGGGTCAGGACCTTTCAGTACGATGGTGGCTAGCTAGGTGACCCTTCGGTTTGGGTCACTTCTTCAGACTGATTGTGTAGATGATGTTTTGGGTTGGGTCCCCTCTTCAGACTGGTTGGGATTCAATCTGAAGAAGGGCGCTAATCAGAACATCACCTATCCCATGTTCTCCAGAGATGCTGCCTGATCTCGCTGCAGTTACCCCAGCACTTTGTGTCTTTCTTTAGGGTGAAAGGATTATTTAATATGCTGAAAGATTGAGATCAAGGGAAGAGAAAGAGGATTGGCTGGAGCATGAACAACAGTAATCAGATGGACCAGAAGGTCTATTTCTATGCTTTACATTTAATATATGGAACTTTCACTTCATGCATCCCACATCTTGGTCTCCCGCACTGCACTCTGGGTGTAATGAGCCACTGCCTCACAGCACCAGAGACCCGAGTTTGATCCTGACTATGGGTGCTTGTCTGTACGGAGTTTGTAGGTTCTTCCCGTGACCTGCGGGATTTTCCTCAGAGATCTCCGGTTTCCTCCCTCATTTCGGAGATGTACAGGTATGTAGGTTAATTGGCTTGGTGTAAATGTAAATTGTCCCTAGTGTGTGTAGGATAGCGTTAGTGTGCGGGGATCGCTGGTGGGTGTGGACTCGGTGGGCCGAAGGGCCTGTTTCTGCGCTGTATCTCTGAACTAAATTACGTAAGCACAATTACCCCGGTCAGGACATGGTCAGTCCAGGCCAGTGGTGTTTACTTACATTATTTATTCACAAAATGCTGGAGTAACTCAGCGGGTCAGGCAGCATCTCGGGAGAGAAGGAATGGGTGACGTTTCGGGTCGAGACCCGGTGTTTACTTACATGCAGAATGGCCTCGTATTCAGTCTCCATGTTGTCTATTTTCAACTGCAGCTCTTTGATGGTGGAGTCTTTCTCGCTGATGATCTGTGCTTTCTCCTCCTGCGTCTTTGCTAGCTGCTGCTGACACGATGCTGACATGGAGTTACAGCAGGGAGTTACTGTTGTGATATTGCTGGGACTACTTTGTGTATCCAAGAACTACTTTGTATGGCTGTGTGTATAAGTGATGGGTGTGATTAGGCGGTCACTCTGGATGCAGGTGGCCACGGAATAAACAGCCTGGAGTTGAGCTCCAGCAATGTAACCTTTTACACAAGTGTACTTGTGGTCATTCCAGAGTCACTAAAGGTACAACAGGTACCGGACCACGAAGTACAACATGGTGGCAGCGGCTTGGTGTTTCACCTAGGGAGGGAATGAAGCATGCCCGAGCAGAAAAGGTTTTTAAAAGAGCCCTGAAGGGAAACAAAACGAAAGAAAAGTTTCCAGCTCGGTACGGGACGTTTGGAGTGCATCCCGACAGGGCCAGTGTGAGTTGGCATAGTTACCTGCTCAGTAGTCGGCGCCGAGTTGCCGACGTGACGCTGCAAGCTGCTGGGGGCGGTGCGTGTAGGCTCACGTCGCGCCCCAGCACCTGTGTAGGCCCGAGATTAGAAGCCTGCGACTGCTTCGCGGGGGAGAGACCGGGAGACCCGACACACACGGAGATGTGCGGTGACCGGGGAAGACCGGGAGACCCGACACACACGGAGATGTGCGGTGACCGGGGAAGACCGACACCCATGGAGGTGTGCGGCAACAGGGGAAGACCGGGAGACCCGACACACACGGAGGTGTGCGGTGACCGGGGAAGACCGACACCCATGGAGGTGTGCGGCGACCGGGAGAGCCCCGGAGGAGACCGACACCCACGGAGGTGTGCGGCGACCGGGAGACCCGACACCCACGGAGGTGTGCGGTGACCGGGGAAGACTGACACCCATGGAGGTGTGTGGCAACCGGAGGAGACCGGGAGACCCGACACACACGGAGGTGTGCGGCGACCGGGAGAGCCCCGGGGGAGGCTGACACTCACGGAGGTGTGCGGCGACCGGGGAAGACCGACACCCACGGAGGTGTGCGGCGACCGGTAAGACCGACACCCACGGAGGTGTGCGGCGACCGGGGGAGGCTGACACCCACGGAGGTGTGCGGCGACCGGGAGAACCCTGGAGGAGACCGACACCCACGGAGGTGTGCGGCGACCGGAGGGGGTCGGCGACCGGAGGGACCGACCACCCGCGGAGGTGCGGCGGCCGGTAAGGCCGAGGCACTAAATACTCACCCAGGCGCGTCAACCGTAGAGTCGGGACGGCCCTGGGCCCGAGGCAGCAGCAGCGCGTTGGAATTGCGCGGCAGCTGCCGGGAGCACCTGTGGGCGGAGCCGGGGAGCACCTGTGGGCGGGGCCAGAGCGCACTGCAGCGGAGGCGCGATCGCACCGCGATTACAGCAGTGCCAGCCCAGCAGTGCCAGCCCAGCAGTGGGAGCCCAGCAGTGCCAACCCAGCAGTGGGAGCCCAGCAGTGGGAGCCCAGCAGTGGGAGCCCAGCAGTGCCAGCCCAGCAGTGGGAGGCCAGCAGTGGCAGGCAAATCATGGTGGTGGAGCATCTAGAGCCTACACTACGTTTGATCTACACAGCACGTCTTTTTGAGGGGAAGATATGGAACAAAATGAATATTTTGTGTTTAATGACCTGTGTAGTGATCTGTGTAATGAAAGTTTAATGTATTATATTTGATGCTTTGGTATAAATGTATATATCTGTGGAGTGACCACACGGAGTGAGTGACCACACGGAGATGAGTGACCACACGGAGATGAGTGACCACACGGAGTGAGTGACCACACGGAGTGAGTGACCACCCGGAGATGAGTGACCACACGGAGTGAGTGACCACACGGAGTGAGTGACCACCCGGAGATGAGTGACCACCCGGAGATGAGTGACCACATGGAGTGAGTGACCACACGGAGTGAGTGACCACACGGAGTGAGTGACCACCCGGCGATGAGTGAAATTCCGCAGAGGAGTGGCCACCATGATGGCGAAAAAAAGCAATTGTGTTTAATTGTGTTTAGTTGTGTTATTGGTTTTGTTTGCAAAAAGCAATGGTGTTTTGGTTTTGTTTGTTAAATATATTTTAGCCCTCGAATGGTAAAGAAAACAATTTAATATAAGACAAGGGGGATGTTGTAATATATAAGACAAGGGGGATGTTGTGATATTGCTGGGACTACTTTGTGTATCCAAGAACTACTTTGTATGGCTGTGTATATAAGTGATGGGTGTGATTAGGCGATCACTCTGGATGCAGGTGGCCACGGAATAAACAGCCTGGAGTTGAGCTCCAGCAATGTAACCTTTTACACAAGTGTACTTGTGGCCCTTCCAGAGTCACTAAAGGTACAACAGGTACCGGACCACGAAGTACAACAGTTACCTCCTAAAGACTACCCACGGTTCCAAGCTGACTCCCCTCTGCCATCGGCTGCAGCCCACCCAACGTGTCGATCCAGACTCTGCCTCGACACATTCACTCACAACCCCAACCCAGCCCAACACTGCAAAGCTCCAGCTAAATGGCGGCACAGCCCCATCACAACGCAAGACAGGCACACAGTGCTGGAGTAACTCAGCGGGTCAGGCAGCATCTCTGGAGAAAAGGAACAGGTGATGTTTCTTCAGACTGAAAGTTGTGGAGGGGGACTGGAGGTAGGAAAAAGCTTACGTTTGATTTGAAGGCTGACCCTCATGTTCCTCGTGGGCAGATAGTCTAGAAGAGTGTGATCCTACTGGGAAACCTGCAGGTCCCGCACTCACACAAATCACCCTAATCCAATTTTAAATGTAATTTCAAGCACTGAGTCACAGAGTCATACAGCGTGGAAACAGGCCCTTTGGCCCAACTTGCCCACACCGACCAACATGCCTCATCTACATTAGTCCCATCTGCCTGTGTTTGGCTCATATCCCAGTCCTATCCATGCACCTATCTACATGTGTATTAAACATTGCGATAGTCCCTGCCTCAACTACCTCCTCCAGCAGTTTGTTGCGCACACCCACCATCCTTTGTGTGAAAAAGTAGCCCTATGGCTTCCTATTAATTTTTTTCCCCCTTCATCTTAAACTTATGTCCCCTGGTTCTCGATTCCCCAGCCCTGGGACCTCTACTTTTAAAATATGTTACAAGGGATCTGAATGGGGTTTCGAGTTAAGTTCAGTTCACCAAGAAAATGAAAAATCCAATTTCTAGGCTGCCATACATCCTTACTCTCTCTTTCTCCCTCTCTCTCTCACACACACACGCTCTCTCACACACATTCTCACTCTCACACACACACGCTCTCTCACACACATTCTCACACTCACACACATTCTTACACTTACACACACTCTCACACATTCATTCACATGCACTCTCATTCTCTCCCACACTCACAATCTCTCACACTTTCACTCTCCCACACTCACGCTCTCACACACTCTCACACACTCTCGTTCACACACACGCCCTCTCACACACACACATTCTTACACTTACACACCCTCACACACACGCATTCTCACACACTTCCACACACACACACTCTCACTCTTGTCTCAGCATGCTACTATCCCTGTCCTCATTGTTCATACTACCTGGAACTCACTGAGTTGCTGCTGCAGATGACCGACCTCGATCTCCAGCTGATGGACACGGAGATCCAGGTTGGACCTCATTGTCTTGTACTGACGGGTCATATCTGGGAGACGGAGAGAACGGCAGTGGTCACACATTGTGGGGGTTGCAGGAAGCCTTTAACATTTGCCTCACACCTCAGGAGGTCAACTCAGATCCAATCTCCATCAGCCACTCAACACCTTCGCTCTCCAGGAGTTGTGTGTGAGTCCGCTGCGGGTCTAAATCTATCGCAATCATGCAGCACGCAGGAAAACGGGAGTGGGAAGAGTGTGGAGATGTAGGTGGAGGGGGAGGGGGTGAACTATGGGTGGGAGGGAGGCCGCAACTCCCACTTCCAGCTGATGTTCGGGCCGAAGGTCGACACAAAATGCCGCAGTAACTCAGTGGGTCAGGCAGCATCTCTGGAGAACACGGATAGACACAGCGTGTTGGAGTAACTCAGCGGGTCAGGCAGCATCTCTGGAGAACACGGATAGACACAAAATGCCAGCATAACTCAGCGGGTCAGGCAGCATCTCCAGGGCCGTCTTTACAGCATTATGGGCCCCGGGCAAAGCAGTGTACTGGGGTCCCTACGACAACTACTCACAGGAATAAAAATGTAAATGGTCAATAAAATGGGGCCCCTATGCTCGTGGGGCCCCGGGCAAGTGCCCATCAGGCCCATGCGTTAAGACGGCCCTGAGCATCTCTGGAGAACGCGGATAGACACAAAATGCTGCAGTAACTCAGCTGGTCAGGCAGCATCTCTAGAGAAAAGGAATAGGTGGTGTTTCGGGTCGAGACCCTTCTTCAGCTGGATTAGACCTGATCTTCAGGCCCACCATTTTGTAGAAACCTGGATCGCCTGGTTTAAACAATCTTCTCCCCCCTGCCATCTACCCTGATCATGAATCAATCAAACAACTTTCTGTTTTTAGTTTTTAGATCTTGATTGATCACAGAAGGAATAACAAACTAGAATTTCAACCCATGAATCTCCTGCTGAAACAGATAACACCAATATCATAATGTTATACTCCGTCAGTCTTTGCACATTCACTATCTATGATCACTCCCCAGGCTTTTGCTGTGCTCTGTACAACATGATTTCCCACCTTCCTTTAGCAAAATAGGCTGCATGCACTTTCCCTTCATCTAAGTCATCTAAAATTAGTTGATGCACCAGTCCATGTGACATCCCACATGTGATAGATTGCCAACCTGATAATGAACTGTTCTCTTGCTCTCAGTGTCCAGCTAGTTCGCCAGTACAGTCTACGCTGATATCTTAACCCCAACTCCATGAACTCTAATGTGTAGATAGGAGCTGCAGATGCTGGTTGAAACTGAAGCTGGACACAAAATGCTGGAGTAACTCAGCGGGACAGGCAGCATCTTTGGAGAGAAGGAACGGGTGACGTTTCGGGTCGAGGCCCTTCTTCAGACTTCTGAGGAAGGGTCTCGACCCGAAACATCACCCATTCTTTTGAGAAGTGGAGAAATGCTGCCTGTCCTGCTGAGTTACTCCAGAATGTTGTGTCTATCCATGAATAAGCTTGTAAAGTGGTCAATGAGGAAACAACTTTCCTTTGATGCAATTTCCGCAATTATAGACTCAATATTTCCCCAAAGTCGATTGTTATGTGAACAGACATGGTCTCCAACTTTCTTACTTCCTCCTTTCTTGAGGAATGTCAGAATTATGGTTTTATAATTCACGAGCATATTTCCAGTATATATCTCTTCAGCCATTTCCATTAAGATTCTAGTAATCAGGTTATCATCACCAGCAAAAGACAAAGCCCCCTTATTTTAATTAGTACTTTTCTTTGTGGGAAAGTAATTGTTTTAAGTTCTTCTCTCTGCTCCCTGATTCTCTACATAATTGGAATGTGTTATGTTTTCTACCATGTAGACATACGAAGCTTTTAGATAGGTTCACCTTCTAATGTTCTTAAGTTGAGATGAATGGAGGCTTGCATGGAATGGAGGGATGTGGACTGCATGCAGGCAGAGAAGATGAGTTTAATTGGCATTGTGCTTGGCATGGTCATTGTGGACTGGGAGCAGGGCCGTTTTTACAGCATTATGGGCCCCCGGGCAAAGCAGTGTACTGGGGCCCCCACCGTTACTCTCCCCCACCCCCCTTTCCCTACCAGCCCACCCCTGTCGTGCCGGCGAAAAGCACTTACCGAAAAGCACTTAGCGATGGACTTAGGGTGCTACATTGTTGCGAAAAGCACTTACAGATCGCTGTGAGAAGCACTTAGTGACCGAAAATGTTGTGAAAAAATCACTTATTGAACCTACATTTTTAAAGTAGTATTTATTTATTGCAAGTCACTTAACATACACAGATCAGCATGGGGCCCCTATGCTCGTGGGGCCCCGGGCAAGTGCCCATCAGGCCCATGCGTTAAGAAGGCCCTGACTGGGAGTAACACATTCTTCGGCTATACAGTTCTATGTTCCATGCATTATCGACCTCCACTCTGCTCCAGGTCTCTCACCACTGCCCAACTGAGATCTTCTAACTCAGTGCAAACCTGGGTCATATTCCAGCACGCCCGTGCTACCTTTCAGCTTTCTTTCAATGCCTCATCTGAGATACCCTCCCCAGCCCTGAGCCGACATTTCCTCCCCTTCCCCCTCCCCCTGTACGTTGCTTCCTTACCTGAATGAATCGACTTCTTAACAGCCTGCTCTTCTTTTAAGTCATTGGTCAGAACCTGTAGCCTTGCCTTCCATTCTTCCTTCACGAGCAAGGCCTGCCTTGCGATATCCCTTCGCAGAACTGGCATGCAGGAGATAAGAGTTTACACAGAATCTTCAGGCATTTTATTATGAACTGAGGGCAATTTGTGATAGGAATCTAATGTAATAAATAGTAACAAAAATGGATGTAAGAGCTGAATCCTAGACTAAGCTGAGAGTGGCTGCCCTTCACATCAAGAAAGCATTTGTTTGAGTGTACCATCAGAGTGGACACAGGCCCTTTGGCCTACTGAGTCTGCACCGACCAATGATCCCTGCACAATCCCTGTTCTATCCTACAGACTAGGGACAACTTACAGAAGTCAATTAACCTGCACGTCTTTGGAATGTAAGAGGAAACTGGAACACCTGGAGAAAACCCACGTGGTCACGGGGAGAAAGTACGAACTCCGTACAGATTAGCACCCATGGTCAGGATCAAACCTGAGCCTCTGGCGCTGTAAGGCAGCAACTCTACGACTGCACCACTTTGTCACCCACAAATATGATAAATGCATTTAAGAGGCTTTTAGATAGGCACATGAATGTGCAGGGGATAGAGGGAGAAGGATCATGTACAGGCAGACGAGATCAGTTTAACGGCATCAGGTTCGGCACAAACATCGTGGGCTGAAGGGCCCGTTCCTGTGCTGTACTGCTCTACGTTCTATGTTCTGAAGTGTCCTGATAAAACAGATGTAAATTGGCATCAAGGGGAAAATCTTCAGATCATAGCTCAGACAAAGGAAGCTGGTTGTGGTAGTGGAAATCCGAGAGCATTTGCAACATGATACGATATGGAACTACGCTTCCTTCATACGTTCCCATCTCACTGTGGCAGATACTGTACAGAATGAAGCTCCCTCTCCACAATGAGACACAGTGAGGCCCCTGATCCAGACCCCCCTCAAACCCATCAGAGCCCCGCTCCCTCTGCATCCTCCAACCTTACCCGACACTGGAAAACCTCTAGTGAGAAAACTGTGTAAGAGTGAAAAGTATTTTACTGTCATATGTACCGAAACAGAGCAATAAAATTCTTACATTTATGCAACATTTGAAAAAAATGATTCAAAGTGCATTGGTGCATTAATAGATAATAACTTCCATTAGACTGAAAAATCTGCCCGTCCAATACCACCAAAGTCTTGAACATGTTTATGAAGGAACTAACTTTACACCGCAGATAGACACAAAAAGCTGGAGTAACTCAGCGGGACAGGCAGCATCTCGGGAGAAAAGGAATGGGTGACTTTTCAGGTTGAGACCCTTCTTCGGACTGAGAGTCAGGGGAGAGGGAAACTAGAGATATGGAAGTATAAGGTGTGAAAACGACAGATCAAAGCAGACGATGTTCAAGGAATCAATGCAGAATGGCTCATTGTTGGCTGAGGGGAAGATGACAAACGAGGCTTTCAAACAGTAAAACATGTTTGTTTATTGAAGTTTTAAACCAGGACATAGCAAAGCTGCAACATAATTGACCGGTGGCAGAGAGCTCCTAGAGGTTACCCATTGTCAGAGGCGCCACTAGCAGGCACGACATGGAGTTGCGGTCCTTATTTCTTCTCCAACACTCCAACAACTAGAAATTGAGGATAAACCATATTTTAAATGCTAGATTCTTCTCTTACCTAACTGGTCTTTGAGTGATTCCACTTGATGCACCGTTCGTTTGAATTTCTCTTCAATAGTGTCTCCTTTGACATGGGAAATGGCCAGACGATGGGAGGGAGTCCAGGGTTGGAAGGGGTTTGAAGAACAAAGAATCAGTGGAATGGAGACAAAAGAGCATTAATAGATTTAATTGATAAGATCAGATGTCATTTGTAATTTGACATATGCTTTTACCTGTTCCAGGATCATGTTACTGACCAGAACAATTTCCTGAGGAATAGAATCACAGTGTCTACAGTACAAACATAAAACATACCGGTCAAAACAATTGTTTATCCACTCGCAAGCCTGCTCCCACCCTAGTTACTCTCTTTCCAATATTTCCCTGTATCTTTATCTAACATATACTTCCAATTTCCCTCTAAATGTTGCAAGGATCTTCGTTTAAATTATTCCACACAACAGCAAGTTCCACATTATACTGTTTATTTGTTTTCTTAAGAACATTAATGAACCAGTGAGAGGATTTTACATTCACTAATTATAACAATTTATTGAAAATGTTAAATTAAAATCAAAATTCACATTCCCAAACTACCATTGACAGGATCTGACTTTGCAATCTAAATGTAAAATACTGCATGGTGGAAATATGAAATAAAAACTAGAATATATTGACACACTAAAAAGGTCAGACAGTACCTGTGAGCAGAGAAAAGACATGACTTTAAATGTTAATTTTATTTTTCTCTCGATGGATCCTATCTGACTTCCTAAACATTTCCAGCATTTTTTATTTTGAACTCACATTCCCTGGTGACAGGTATTCCTGCAACTCTAATGAATCTGTGAATCATCACTATATCACCTCTCCCCCTGTTCTGGTTTCACATGGTCTTAGGTGTCTATATGTACTTCAACTGGAGGCCCCTTTGCAATGAGTGGCTGTAGTTAGACAGCCACAGGAGAATCATAGGCAACCCTGCTTACACTGCACACCCATTGCAAAAGAGTGTCGCTGAGACAAACAGCAAGGAAACAAGCCCTTCGGCACAACTTGCCCATGCCAACCAAGATGTCCCATCTACACTAGTCCCACCAGCCCGCATTTGGCCCATATCCCTCTAAACCTATCCTATCCATGTACCTGTCTAAATGTTTCTTAAACATAGCAATAGTACCTCAAAAATTATTTTCCTGTCCCATCCCTGCCTCTTTTGAATCTTTTTTATCCATTAATCTAGCCTCAGAAGGCAGTGGAGGCCAATTCTCTGAATGCATTCAAGAGAGAGCTAGATAGAGCTCTTAAGGATAGCGGAGTCAGGGGGTATGGGGAGAAGGCAGGAACGGGATACTGATTGAGAATGATCAGCCATGATCACATTGAATGGTGGTGCTGGCTCGAAGGGCCGAATGGCCTACTCCTGCACCTATTGCCTATTGTAATCTAGCAATCTCTGACTTGAATGTGATAAATGACTGGGCTTCCACAGTCCTCTGGGGGAGAGAATTCCAAAGACTAACCCCCACAGTGAAGACATTTCTCCTCCTTTCCATTCTAAATTGTCCACTCCTTACCTTAAGATTGCCCCTTTTTCTAGACTCTATGGCATGGGGAAACATCTTTCCCACACCTATCCTGTTAAGATCATAAAACATAGGAGTAGAATTAGGCCATCGAGTCTGTACTGCTATTAGATCATGGCTGATCCATTTTTCCCTCTCAACCCCATTCTCCTGCCTTTTCCCTCTAACCTTTAACGCCCTGACTAATCAATACTTCAAGACCTCAATGGATTTTGAACATTAGGTTAGTGCATATCATTGTGGTATTGCCAAGTTAAAACATGTTCACAGTGAGAATGGTGATTAGAAAACACTATGAAATAATACATGCAAAGAAAATCTTAAAGCTATGACCGATATAAACTGGTTTGGGAAATTTGGGAGTTAGACAGAGCTCTTAGGGCTAACGGAATCAAGGGATATGGGAGAAAGCAGGAACGAGGTACTGATTGTGAATTATCAGCCATGATCATAATGAAAGGCTGTGCTGGCTCGAAGGGCCAAAATGGCCTACTCCTGCACCTATTTTCTATGATCCTATTTAATATTTTTATCGGTGCTTTGGAATGTGTGTGTGAGGGTGCAACAAGACATTGGCCTGGATATGGTCATTTATTCCAATCATTACCTTCTGATGTCTTCTTCTTTCCTTTCTTCACCTTCCCCTTCATCTTAGGTGGCATTTTCCAAAGACTGAACTGAACCTGCAAAGAATCAGTGAGGAAATCTGAGTGGGAAGATGACAAGTAGGCAATTAGTTGAATGTAACAAAAATATAAATCAGCATGTCTAGCTAGCAAATGAGCTAGAAGCTGTTGCCCTTGAGAAGCATTTGCCCTTCTCAATGTGAAAATTATGAATTCAATTCCCACCAGAGCACGAAAATGTATTTATTTATTTTAGTTTCAGTTTAGTTTATTGTCACATGTAGCGAGACAGATGCTGCTGAACTAGTGCTAAATAATTGGAGTAGATTATCACATAAATATTAAATCATTGACCAAAGTGAATATACAGATCCCATTTCTATTTCAACAATTACAGATAATCTGACAATTGTAAATTTGTTTTTATGAGAGCTTGCTTTATGCAAACTAACTACCACAAGTTCACGAAGGACAACTTGGGTTATAGAGTCATAGAGTGATACAGCGTAGAAACAGGCCCTTTGGCCCAACTTGCCCACACCGGCCAACATGTCCCAGCTACACTAGCCCCACCTGCCCGTGTTTGGTCCATATCCCTTCAAACCTGTCCTATCCATGTATTTTCTACTAACTGTTTCTTAAATGTTAGGATAGTCCCAGCCTCAATTACCTCCTCCGGCAGCTTGTTTCATACACCCATGACCCTTTGTGTGAACAGGTTACCCCTTAGATTCCTATTAAATCTTTTCCCCTTCACCTTCAACCTATGTCCTCTGATCCTCAATTCACTCTGAGCAAGAGACTCTGCTCTGCATCTACCCGATTTATTCCTCTCATGATTTTATGCACCTCTATAAGATCACCCCTCCTGTGCTCCAAGGAATATAGTCCAAGGAATACAGTCCCAGCCTGTTCAACCTCTCCCGCTAGCTCAGACCCTCTAGTAATGACAACTCCCTCAAAAAATCTTAGCAACATCCCCGTAAAAAATATACGTAAAATAACTCTTATCCAAAAGGTGGTTAAATTATCCAAAAGCAGAACTCCTGAGAGTGTGGAAATTAATACATAAGTGTATGACTTTTTTTAACACCTTGTTTTAGAAACCTCTCCCTTCTGTTGACGATCAGCACCCTGCTGATTAATAACATGGCAAAGAAAATACTGTAGTGCGGTGGTTAATTACTGCACTGGTATCTAGGGGAATGGACAATTGATTTGGAAATGTTAGTTTAAACCTCACCACAAAGTTACGGAATTTAGATTCAATTAATTCAATTAATTCAATTGTAACCGTGAAACTATCAAATTGTCACATTGTTCTCTGACCATTAAACTACCAAAGGTAATAAAAGATCAATAGTTCACTGTATTTCTCAGAAGGGAAGCTGTTCTATGAATGAGCACACATGCCAATAAACCATCAATGCAGTGGTATGAAGGTATGAATGTTGATTTCTCTAATTTCCAGTAACCCCTGCATTCTCTCCCATTATAGTTGTCCTACTAATTCCACTGTTCACATCCATGTATCCCTTGTTATCACCTCTTCCCCGGCTAACAATGGGCCATTTTGGGTTCCACCCTTCCTTGGCCATCTGTTGCCGGCCCTGATTTGTTCTGTCCTTGTTCTTTCAGTCTGAAGAAGAGTCTGGATCTGAAAAGTCACCCATCCCTTCTCTCCAGAGATGCTGCCTGACCCGCTGAGTTATTCCAGCACTTTGTGTCTATCTTTTGTTTAAACTAGCATCTGCAGTTCCTTTCAACATATCAAAGTGGTCATCCTTGGCAAGGTACAGTGTTTAGTTGGATGGTGAGATACAGTGTTTCTACCCAAATAGAATAAACGCCATACAGACGAAGAGATGTAACTCATACACAACTGTCGTAACAGGACAAAGAACCAAAGAAATGACAATAACAAAATATTTACTATCTTTAGGCTTTAGAGACACTGCGTGGAAACAGGCCCTTCGATCCACTGAGTCCGCGCCGACCACTAGTTCTATCCCACACACAAGGGACTATTTCCAGAAGCCAATTAGCCTACAAAACTGCACGTCTTTGGAGTGTGGGAGGAAACCGGAGCACCCGGAGAAAACCCATGTGGTCACAGGGAGAACGTATTGTACAGACAGCACCCATAGTCAGGATGGAACCCGGGTCTCTGGTGCTGTAAGGCAGCAACTCTACTCCTGCGCAACTATGCCACCTGTAAATCTGCTTTCACTATCTACATACATTTTTATTCAGATATGAAAAAAACATTAAAAATATGTGAAAAAGTAATTTTATTAAAATATAGAATCACAGAAAAAAATCGGAACAACCACATCTTTGGAAATTGTAGAAAACTTTTTATAGCACAGCATGGATATGTTTACAGTTCTAAAATAAATATTTACACAAAGACAGCCAGTGGGTATTGATGTGACTCCACACCGACCTGAAACAGTTAACAGGTCTGTCGTTTTCACACCTTACTCTTCCACATATCTCTAGTCCCCATCTCCCCTGATTCTCAGGCTGCATTAAAGGGTCTCGACCCCGAAACGTCATCTGTACCTTTTCTCCAGAAATGCTGCCTGACCCGCTGAGTTACTCCAGATGTTTGTGTCGAGAGTCGGTGTAAAGCAGCATCTGCAGTTCCTGATGGATGTGTTGGGGCACCAGTCAGCGGCGGCACCTGAATGCCCATGCAGCCGGCACGAGGGAGGGGATCCAGGCGCAATGTTTGATGTTGCTAAGCAGCATGAGCGCCGGTTGCCTGGATACTGCAGCTCGACACAAGCTCTGCTACAGTCCGATAGCCATCTTTCAGACTGGCGGACGTTGCACAGTCTCTCAGGCGTTGATCGCCTCCACAGTCAGTCAGTAAATAAAGGAATACAGCAATGCGTGGAAAGAATACCAAACGGGCTCTTCCTTATCAAAAATATATGTCACGGCTAAATAAAAGCGTTTGTGCATTAGTTTCATATTAGCTTGATAATAATCAACAGTGAATACATTTGATAAACATAGTGTAAGAAAATAACTGCAGATGCTGGTACATATCGAAGGTATTTATTCACAAAATGCTGGAGTAACTCAGCAGGTCAGGCAGCATCTCAGGAGAGAAGGAATGGGTGACGTTTTGGGTCGAGACCCTTCTTCAGACTGGATCAGCCATGATTGAATGGTGGAGTAGACTAAACGGGCCAAATGGCCTGTCTTCTCCTAGAACCTATGAACTTATGAACATGGGGATCAGTCTGAAGAAGGGTCTCAACCCAAAACGTCACCCATTCCTTCTCTTTTTGATAAATATATATACCGGAATATTCCACAAAACCATTTTGTGTCAATAGATTGTCTGAAGATAGACACAAAATGCTGGAGTAACTCAGCGGGACAGGCAGCATCTCCGGGGAGTAGGAATCGGTGATGTTTTGGGTCGAGACCCTTCTTCAGACTGGATCCTCCGACTGGGTTCAGACTGGATTCTTCAGATCTCTGGTGAGTTGACATAACATGGAGATCTCTGGAGACTTGATTAGAACGAGTGTCAAGGGTTCTGGGGAGATGGCAGGAGAATGGGGTTGAGAGGGAAAGGTAGATCAGCCATGATTGAATGGTGGAGTAGACTAAACGGGCCGAATGGTCTAATTCTTCTCCTAGAACCTATGAACTTATTAACATGGGGATCTCTGGAGATGTTATCCCCTGGAGATCCATGGAGTTCTGACATCACCTGGAGATCCATGAACTCTTGCCATCCATTTCCAGAAGTTATGTTTCCCTTTCCAACATTTCAGACTTCGACCAACTGTCTTAATCAATTACATTGGTTGACCTGCAGCTCATTCTATGGATCAGAGCTTTTTCTAATTCACTCAAAATGAACCTAATCTAAAGAACATGTCCAATGTCATGTCAGTCTACTTTATGCGGATGTCTTTAGGGGATAAATTAGGTGCATCTCTTATCACTGTTAATGTACATCCAAATTTAGTACAATGGAAATTAGTGTCCAATCAGATTGAAACCAACCAAATAATGTGGTTTGCCATTTCTTTGTCATGCACAATATTTGCCTTCCACACCCATCTCTGTAAACCATTCTGCAGAGCCACACTGAAAGGAACTTATAAAGGGGAGTTTCACTAAACTTAACACTGTGGACCAGAAGGCCTGTTCCTGTGATGTACTCTGTTCTATGAGAAGAGGGCAACGGTCTTATGGATTCATTTCAAACAAACAAATTCAAGTCAAGTCAAGTTTATTTGTCACATACATATTCAAGATGTGCAGTGAAATGAAAGTGGCAACGCGTGCGGATTGTGCTAAACTACAAAACAGAACAGAATTTTTTTTTTAACACAAAAAAAAATTAATACAGTAAATTAAATTAGTCCCTGGTGATATGAGAGTTAACAGTCCTGATGGCCTGTGGGAAGAAACTCCGTCTCATCATCTCCGTTTTCACAGCGTGACAGCGGAGGCGTTTGCCTGACCCTAGCAGCTGGAACAGTCCGTTACTGGGGTGGTCGGGGTCCCCCATAATGTTGCTGGCTCTAGATCTGCACCTCCTGATGTATAGGTCCTGCAGGGGGGTGAGTGTAGTTCCCATAGTGCGTTCAGCCGAACGCACTACTCTCCGCAGAGCCTTCCTGTCCTGGGCAGAGCTGTTCCCAAACCAGATTGTGATGTTTCCGGACAAGATGCTTTCTACACCCCCAGAGTAGAAGCACTGAAGGATCCTCAGAGAGACTCTAAATTTCCTTAACTGTGTGTATAAGCAGATGTAAAACTCTTGGTCCTTTGAACCAACATGGCCATTTAAGAAGATCACATGTGATCAGATTCTAACCTCAACTCTGCATTTTAACTTCCCCTTCTTATCCATCTCTGCCTTAAATTTTTTGAAAGATTCTATTTCCATCGCCTTCCAAGTAAAAGAGTGCAAAAACTGACAACCCTCTGACAGAAAGTTCATTTTATCTCTGCCTTTAATAAGGGGGGCTTAATTTTAGATTGTGATCCACTGCTCTAGATTCCCCGACAAGAGAAAACATTCCATCCATTTTGCTTGCTGTAGCTACACATCAACTTTCTTTTTTTTGCCAATTATGCATTAAATCATCCAGATCTGTGCATTTTCTCACCATTTAGGCAATCTGCTTTTGTTTTTAACCTTTCATTCCAAGATGGTGTATTTCATGTGTTCGCATATTATCTGCCAGATCCTTGCCCAGTTCTAACCTATTTCATCATACTCTTAATCCTTCTCTGTCTGATCATGCAGATTGCATAGCTATTTTCCGCTGTCTATGTATGACCCTTGTGAGTCGATGACTAATTTATTTTCATTATGTTTCACTAAATGCGAACACATCCTCTTGCACTTCCTCTTCGGAAGCTGCTGAAACCTCTTATGAAATTATGGCATTGGTGATTGGGTTACCTATTCTCTTCTCTCTTACTTTAGCCAGAATAATGTTGAAATAAATGACAGAATTAAAATCCCAATTGTACCATTACTCCATTGCTCTTATTTGGTACATTGCCTCATTTCACATATAACATATGCTAAAAGTTTTAGATTGTTACTAAGAGGGAATACTGTGGAATTTTAAAGGTCAATGCAGATTTATATTAATTAATTTCACGTGATATTGCACACAGAAAGGTGAGGTAAAATATCACCTTAGTGGAAGTGGGTTAAAGGAAAAGGGGATAATAAGTCAAGTCCAATACATTTGCCTTTCTACAATGATGCATTCTGTGCATATCATTTTATAATCACCTATTTGCATAGAGTAATTTAAGAAGCAGCCAGAATTCTCTGCATTGACAGTTGATGAGAGACACCAAGGTGAACTGATAGTGGTCACGAGTCTCCAGGGCAATATGCTCCCACGAGTAACGTCACTCTCAGCTTATTTGGGGTTCTATCAATTTGGTATCTTTAGTTTAGTTCAGTTTAGCGATACAGCATGGAAACAGGTCCTTCAGCCCACCGAGTCCACGCTGACCAGCAAACCCCATAAACGAAGACACACACACTGGGGACAATTTTTATAATTTTACTAAAGCCAATTAACCTCCAAACCTGTATGTCTTTAGAGTGTGGGAGGAAACCGGAGCACCTGGAGAAACCCCACGCAGGCTATGGGGAGAACGTACAGACAGCACAGCACCCGTAGTCAGGATCGAACCTGTGTCTCTGATGCTGCAAGGCAGCAGCTCTACCACTGTGCCACCCTTTTTTTTTCTTTTTCAACTGCCTTTTTCGTCACCTGCCACCTGTCCATTTTTCTCTATGGATACTGCCTGGCCTATTGAGTTCTGCCAGCACAGGGTAGATGACACTACCCTGATTGGACTGATCCAGGATGGGGAGGAATCTGCCTACAGAGCGGAAGTGACACAGCTGGCGTCCTGGTACCATCGCAACAACCTGGAGCTCAATGCTCTTAAGACAGTGGAACTAATTGTAGACTTTCAAAGAGATCCCCCTCCCCTCTCCCCACTCACCATCAACAACACCATAGTCACATCTGTGGAGTCATTTAAGTTCCTTGGAACCATCATCTCCAAGGACCTTAAATGGGGGGACCACCATCGACTCCACAGTCAAAAAGGCACAAGAGAGGATGTACTTCCTGCGGCAACTGGAGAAACACAATCTGCCACATGCAATGATGGTCCAATTCTATACTGCTATCATTGAGTCCGTCCTCACCTTCTCCATCATGGTCTAGTTTGGCTCAGCCACCAAGCACGACATCCGGAGGCTGCAACGGATCGTTTGCACAGCTGAGGTTGTTGGCTGCAACCTTCCCCCCATTGACGAACTGTACACTGCAAGGGCCAGGAAGCGAGCGGGCAAGATCATCTCTGACCCCTCTCACCCTGGCCACAAACTCTTCGAAGCACTTCCCTTTGGAAGGCGACTCTGGACTGTCAAAGCAGCCACAGCCAGACATAAAAACAGCTTTTTCCCACGAGTGATAGTTCTACTCAATAACGAAAGTCTGTAGTCTCTTTTTTGCTCTGGTTTATTTTCACCCACATGTTTAGACCGTAATGTTGTATCCTTATTGTTTTGATGTGGTTATGCTTTATTCTTAATAGTTAACTGTATGTTTGTGTTGTCATTTGTGAGCGGAGCACCAAGGCACATTCCTTGTATATGCATACTTGGCCAATAAACGTATTCATTCATTCATACTCAAGAATACAGTTTCTTGTGTCTGGTCATGGCAAACTAGGTGCTATGTTCCCTGTATTGCAACAGTGACTTCAAAATTGTCTCTAAAATGCTTCTCTGATGCACCATTAGTTTGCACAAAGGGATCGACAAATCTATTCCTGTAATTTTCTAAATACTCTCATTGACAGAAATCATAACCAGTGTACAACTCATTACCGGTCCTGGGAAGGCTGCTGTGGGTCATTTCCCTCCACAGATGCTGGCTGATCCCGAGTTCCTCCAACACTTCTGTTTTTTTAAGCTCAAGAGCGCAGCGTCAGCAGCCTCTCATTTCTCTTGGTCTGCACTTCTGCTTATATGGGAAAAAACACCCACAAAGTGCTGGAGTAAATAAGTGGGTCAGGCAGCACCCTCATCGCCACCCTCTCCCACCAACCCTCAGCGAAATATAATTTATTTGTGTTGTATTTGGTAGTTCACAGAAATTTCATTGTGCCCAACACCCTTGTCATGTGGTCTCCTGGGGTGATATCCCTTCCCTCATTTGAGGGAAATCTCCACCACTGCCCCCCAACAAGCATCAGCAGAAGGACCCTAGACTGTGGTCCTCCTCTACAGAGCCTTGGCTTTGGATGCACCAAGTTTCAGTGCGTCACTCAGCACGTACTCATGTAGTCAGTCGTCAACATTCCTTGACCAACATCTCGCTCAGCTGGGAGATCAACAAGGTTCAGGCAGAGCGAAGGGCTTCTTTCACCGAGTTGATTACCTTCCAGCAGCACTTGATGACAGTCTCTGAATGTGTCCCTGGGAACAGTCCGTAAATCAGAGAGTCCTCTGTTAAGGAGATGTTCGGGATAAACTGTGACAAGGACGCTTGTATCATTCTCCAGACTCTCTTTGCAAATGCACTCTTGAAAGAGGTGGTCAATCTTCTCCTCTCCGTAGCAACCATCCCGATGGCAGTGTGTACAGGTCGTAAGATTACGATGGTGCACCAAGGATTTGACTTGGGGACCCCCCTCATGCAAGATCTTGGTGCTTGTGGTGAGTTCTGGACATGAGCCATTTCGCCAGACAAGCTGGGCAGTCTGCTCAGGGAACCACGCCACAGGGTCCATTGAGTCCTTTTCCTGCCGTGTCTGCAGGATGTTCCGCGCTGACCACTGCCTGATTACTCCAGCACTTTGCGTGTGTTATTGTGCAAACCAGCACCTGCAATACCTTGTGTGACTCGCTGAGTTACTCCAGCATTTTGTGTCCATCTTCTTGTACCTTGCTTCTGTTGATATGCCCGTCCCATCCCCATCCTCTCTCTCCACCCCACCCCGCAACCTTCCCTGTTTCCACCTCCTCCCCTCTCCACCCATGTCCTCTCCCTTCACCTTCTCCTCTCTTCCTCCACCACTACCTTCTTCCACCCTCTTCCTTCCTCACCTCTCGCTCCACCTCCCCTCACCCTTCACCCACTCCCTTCTCCACCACCCTACTCCACCTCACCTCTCACTCCACTTCCTTCCCTCTTCCTCCACTCCTTCCCTCACTTCCTCTCCTTCACATCCCCCCCTCTCTTCACCCCCTCCCTCTCCTCCATCCCTCCCCCCTTCCCCCCTCCCTCCCCCCCTTCCCCCCTCCCCTCTCTTCAACTTCCCTCCATCTCATCCACTCCTCCCTTCACCTCCTGCCTTCTCTTCACCACCTCATTCTCCACCTCTCTCTCTCCCTCCACTCCCCCATTCACTCCTCTCCCCCTGACCCTGACCGACATCCAGCTTTTGTTCTGCTCCAGGCAGCGCCCTGCCAGTGTGAATGATGGCGCCGCGCGCAGGCGCACACTCTCTCCCCCCCCCCGGGTTGTCGATGTGCGGTCCGCGCGGCGCTGGCCTGACCCGGGACGCGACCCCGGTGGGCGGGAGAGAGGGAGCGCGCAGGGCCAATGGGTGGGAGAGAGGGCGCGAGGGCGCGCGCGCAGGGCCAATGGGTGGGAGGGCGCGCGCGCAGGGCCAGTGGGTGGGAGGGCGCGCGCGCACACAGGGCCGCAGGGAGGGAGGGAGGGTGCGCGCGCAGGGCCGGTGGGAGGGAGGTAGGGAGGGCGCGAGCAGGGCCGGCCGGTGGGAGGGAGGTCGCGCGCGCGTGCACAGGGCCGGTGGGAGGGCGCGCGCGCGTGCACAGGGCTGGTGGGAGGGAGGGCGCGAGGGTGCGCGCAGGGCCGGCCGGTGGGAGGGAGCGCGGGCGCGCGCAGGGCCGGCCGGTGGGAGGGAGGGAGCGCGGGCGCGCGCAGGGCGGGCTGCGCCAGCGGAGCTCGAGACGGAGCCCATTCCGCAGCGATTCCGCTTTTAAAAAAAACAAGAAGCACCCATTAGAATAAAGCGAGCAGGGCGGCGGAGAGCGCTTTCCATGAAGTAAACCCGCCGCCTTCTCCTCTGGGCCGTCGCTCCGCCTCAGCAGTAGCCACAGGTTTATATTTATTACGCGCCGGTGGGTCTGGTCGGGTCGGGTCGGGTGTCGATGGCGGCGGCAGCGGCAGCGGCGGCGACGCGGGGCAGCAACCTGAGGAAGGCGAGCGGCTTCATCGGGCTGGTGAAGGACGCCTTCCAGCCCCAGCACCACCACCAGCAACAACAGCAGCAGCAACAGCAGCAGGCCGGCGTCGTGGACAAGCGGACCGTGGAGAAATGCTGGAAGCTCATGGACAAGGTGCGGGGAGAGGGTGGGGGGAGAAGGGGGGGAGAGGGTGGGGGGAGAAGGGGGGGAGAGGGTGGGGGGAGAAGGGGGGGAGAGGGTGGGGGGAGAAGGGGGGGAGAGGGTGGGGGGAGAAGGGGGGGAGAGGGTGGGGGGAGAAGGGGGGGAGAGGGTGGGGGGAGAAGGGGGGGAGAGGGTGGGGGGAGAAGGGGGGGAGAGGGTGGGGGGGAGAAGGGGGGGAGAAGGGGGGGAGAGGGTGGGGGGAGAAGGGGGGAGAGGGTGGGGGGAGAAGGGGGGGAGAGGGTGGGGGGAAGAAGGGGGGGGGGAGAGGGTGGGGGGAAGAAGGGGGTGGGGAGAGGGTGGGGGGAAGAAGGGGGTGGGGAGAGGGTGGGGGGAGAAGGGGGTGAGGGCGGGGAGAGAAGGGGAGAGGGTGGGGAGAGAAGGGGGAGAGGTGGGGGGAGAGGAGAGGATGGGGAGAGGAGAGGATGGGGAGAGAAGCAGAAGGTGGGGAGAGAAGCGGGAGAGGGTGGGGGGAGAAGGAGAGGGTGGGGAGAGGAGAGGGTGGGGAGAGAAGGAGAAGGTGGGGAGAGAAGGGGGTGAGGGTGGCGAGGGAAGGGGCAGAGTTGAGGGAGAGAAGGGGTTGAGGGTGAGGAGAGGGTGGGGAGAGAAGGGGAGAGTTGAGGGGGTGAGGGTGGGGAGAGCAGGATGTGGGGAGAGAAGGGGTGAAGATGGCGAGGGAAGGCGGAGAGTTGAGGGAGAGAAGGGGGTGAGGCTGGGGGGAGAAGGAGAGGGTAAGGAGAGAAGGGGGAAAGGGTGGGGAGAGAAGGGGGTGAGGGTGGGGAGAGAAGGGGGAGAGAAGGAGAGGGTAAGGAGAGAAGGGGAAGAGGGTGGGGAGAGAAGGGGGTGAGGGTGGGGAGAGAACGGGTGTGGGTGGAGAGAGAAAAGGGGGTGAGGGTGGGGAAAGGAGGGGTAGAGGGTGAAGGCGGGTGGGGAAAAGGGTGAGAGGGGAGTGGAGAAGGGAGGGTGGTGAGCAGGAGAAGGAAGGGGAAGTGGGTGAGGGGAGGGGGGAACAGTGAGGAGAGAAGGTTAAAGAGGGTGGGGATAGGGGATGATGGGGTGGGGGGGTAGAGGATGGTGGAAGGGAGGGTGGGGAACAGGCTGGGCAGTCCGAGGGTGGGAAATGGAGGGGGGAGACATTGGGGAAGTGAGAGAGGTTAGGGGGAGTGAAGGGGTACAGTTGAGATGTAGGGATGGGAAGGGGTAGGGGTGGTGAGGGAAGGAGGGGAAAGGCAGGAACGGGAGGAAAGGGGCGAGGGGTGGGGGAGGAAAGAGAGGTGTTGGTGGGAAGGGGCTGGTTGGCAGAGGGGGAGGATGTGTGGAGCGTGGGAGTGGGGGGCTGTGGGTGTCTGAGCAGGGGGTTAAAGGGTGGGAGCGGGGGAGATGGGTGGTGGAGCCGGGGTTGGTCAGAGGTGGAACTGGGGTTGGAGGAGAAGAGCAGTGAGAGAGGGAGTTGGGACCAGAAGGAGGTGGGGAAGGAGAGTGATGGAGGATGTCGGAGAGGAATGGATCTGTGAGGATTGGAGAAAGGAGGATCTGAGGGTATTGGGGAGGGATGGAGAAGGACAAAGGCGGAATGAGGAAGGGTATTTGTATTTGAACTATGGTTAGTGTGGCTTTAGGTGAAGGAGGACCCAAGATCTTGAGAGATGGTATGGGTATGGAGAGTTTGTGGAGTGCGATAAAGAGTGATAGAATCGGTGAAACGAGTCTGATATTGAGTCCGAGGACTGGTTGGTGGTTATTGATGACCAACAGACCATGTGCCTGATTTTAGCTTTCATGAGAGTTGTGCCGGTATGTTAGTAAAATTGGATTGATCAAAGCAGATTGGCCATGCTGGAGGAGGTCTTTTCGGCCTGTTGCTCCACGTTAGTGTGTCTTCCTTTGTTTGGACATATGCATGATTTCAAGATTGCCATAACAACTGGGTGCAAATTTTGCTACTGCTGCTGGATTGAGATTGTAGACGTGTAAACTCCTAAGTGCAGTTTCTTTGTTAGCATAAATACTCTAATAATGGGCGACATTTCCTGGAGGTGACATCAGTTATGATTAAAAATAATTTTCCCATAGAGAACAATGGAGAAACACCAATTGATGGCCAGTGTACAGCTTGAATGGAATGACATTCTGGTCAGCATGATTTTAGACTTCAAGTGATTTACTAATTTCTGAACACAATTAACAATTGGTATGACGTGTTTTTAACAGATATTACAATTATTGCAGATCTCTTCAAATCTTTAAAGTTGATATAAATTCCAAATTATATTTGCCATGTTTGAAGGCAGCATTGGTTTTCCACCATTATTTCAGAATCTCTGTTTTTATTGCTGTTATCCTTGCTGGATTAGTACATCAATTTACAGTAAGCCAGGTGGGAGATGTAATTGCAGTTTGTGTTCTACTCATTATTAGTGATTCACACCAGCGCAGGTAAATAGATATGCAGTTTATTTTGTTCATGAAAATTGTGAATTTATGAAGTTTTAAATTGATATGGAAGATAGGCATTATTGCATGCTGAAGTTCATTTTATTATAGTGACATATAATGTCACTCATGTGAATGTTTGAATGAGTGCACAATATTTAATGGACTTGCAGAGTGTCTTGCTCTTTTAGCTTATAAAATCTAGCTTGTAGTGTAGAGACTGTCTGTTATGTGTAAAGTGCAAGTTATTTCAGTGCCTGTGATTATTTTATCAGTTCGTGTCGGGTCATTATTATTGTAATTTACGCAAAAATGAAGAGGTATCGCTCCAACGAAAATCTCGCTTGCAGCAACATCACAGGCACATAGACTCAAACACATAAAAGCACGAGGAAGGGTCCTCACACGAAACGTAACCTATCAATTTTCTCCAAAGATGCTGCATAACCTGCTGAATTCCAACACTTTGTGTCTCCCTTTGGTATAAATTAGGATCTTCAGTTCCTTTTTATTACACAAACACGTAGATTCTACGCGGACATCCTACGGATGTAAATTTCTGCAAGACAATAGCAAGAGAAGATTGTGAGAGGGTGGGGGGGGGGGGGTTAGAAGGAGCATATAAGTGTGTAAATACACATTTAGCAAGAAACAATTCTATGTTAGTGCAAGATTTGGTCCACAGCTTTTGGTCACTGAGGTAGGATTAGAGTTGTGCAGAAGATAGACACAAGAAGCTGGAGTGTCAATTCTTGCACATTAAGGTTGTGTGGGTTGTTTCAAGAACCTGATGGTTATAGGAAAATAGCTGACCTGTACCTGGTGGTGTGGGACTTCACACTTTACCTCCGGACTGATGATAGCAGCAAGAAGATGGCATGGACCAGATTGTGGGGATAGTTGATGAGAGATGCTGCTGCCTTGAGGCAGTGCCGCGTGGATGATTTTGATGGTGGGGAAAGCTATGCCTGTGGAGAGGGCTGAGTACACCATTCTCTGCAACTTCTGTGTGGTGGAATTCCAACTAGTCAGGATACTTTCTACAGTAACTCTGTAGAATTTATATTGGAGTATTCAGTGACCTGCCAAATCTCTTTAGGAAGTAGAGGTGCTGGCATGCCCTCTTTGTGATTGCGTATATATGCTGGGCCTTGGTTAGGTCACCTGAGATGTTATTGGCTAGGAGTTTGAAGCTGCTAATTCTCCACGCTCCCAACCCACCAATACTGGCATGCGGCCTTCCAAAGTTCCCGTTCTGAAGTCAACAAATAGTTCCTTGATCTTGTTGATATTAAATGAGAGGTTGTGGCGGCACCATTCCACCAGGTCTCCTGTACAGTGAATTGTCATTCACTGTGATTGGCCGAATCACAGGCAATTTATTGAGGGCAATGGAGCTATGCTTAGTGACATAGTCATGGGTGTAAAGAGAGTAGACTTGAGGTGGATGGTTGGTGAGGAGGAGATGTTGTTACTGATCCGCACTAATTGAGGTCTGCAGATGAGGTCTTGGTGATGAGTTTGGAGAGGATGACATTGTTGAACGGCAAGCTGTAGTTGACGAACAACAGCCTGACTTAAGAGTTCCAATTATCTTGTTGCTTGGGTGTGAAATATTTCACCAGTAAATCTCAGTGTTAAACAATTTCTTCTTATGACCAGTTCTCTACCTTAGTGGTACACAGCTTAAAACAGCAGGAGCTAAAATTTCCCTGGAATTTTTTAACTGGCAAAAGCACTAGGTTATTAACTTAGCACTAAGGTATTAAGTTATTGACGTGATAATTGACTTGTTTTGTATCTGTTTGCCTGTGTGTTGTTGATTTCGCCTTGTCACGGCAGTAACTGAAGAAAAACTGTCTGTCTTCTTTGAATGACTTGTATGATTTTGTTTACCAATATTCTGTCAGTAAAGCTTTTAAAGTTTCGTGAAATGTCAGTTATGTACAAATTAAGGTATACATTTTCTCTTTTTAAAGTGTTTGGAAACCAAAATTTGACCATTGTTCAATTCAAAAAGAGGTCTTAAAATATATTGAATAAGTGTTTTAAAGGTGTTTTTTTGAACCCTGATACGAGTTTGATTTGCAAAGACAAAGAAGACATCTTAAGCCCTCGTCAATGTCTGAAAAGCAAAACCTGCAGCTGCAGAAAATCTGAAATTAAAACAAATACTTGGCAAGTCACACAACGTCTATTTCTTTCGCCATAGTTGCTGGCTGGCCTACTAAGTATTTCCAGCATTTTTTGCTTTTAACCATTTCATCATAGGGTGGAGATCAGTTGAACATTACTAACCTTGGGGGGGGGAAATTAACTTCTGCTTTTCGTGCAAAGAACTTGGTGGTAAGTGTGTGTGCGTGTACACAAGGAACAGGTGAAGGCAGGACTTAACTTTAAAGCAATGCTCCTACAATTTAAGAAGCAGTCATTTGTAGGTCAAAAAGTCTCCCTGCATGATTGTGAATGTTTTTGTGTGATGTTTGCAATCCAGGGAATCTACTTAAGTACAATTTATTGCTCAAAAGGATGACAGATCTAGATATTGAAAGAGGAAATTACATGATGTGACATTTAATCCACAGGAAGTATCATGTTCTGCAGCCACTTAATAATAATGTGACTTTAGATAATATATCTTGTATGGTAGGAATAGTGGCATATCGGAAGCCCCCAGGAAAGGTGTTGGGGGATATGTGCCTAATGTGAGCAAATGGGAATTTTGTAGATAAGAATCACAGTGGTAGGAAAAGGCCCATTTCTGTGATGTACAATTCTATGATTCTATAAACAATTCTGTGAAATTGTTTTGAATGATTTTGATAGTCAAATATTGGCCAGGTCACCTGGGAGAATTCCCTTGACATAGATACATTTGACTTGCTCTGCTGTAACAATTCTGTGTTGGCATTTGTGATGCACGTGAGCATCTGTCTTTTAAAGTTTTAAAGTTTAAACCCATTGTCGTACTTTATTCATTTCTCATGTACTTATCTTGATTCTCTTGAAATGTCTCATTTCCGATAGTCTGCTATATGCCAGTTTCCATAAGCAAATTGGATATAGTGTGAGTGATGAATGAGGGAATACTGTTTGTATTATCTGAACTAACTCAAGAGAGAGTTAGATTTAGCTCTTAGGGCTAAAGGAATCAAGGGAAATGGGGGAAAAAGGAAGAACGGGGTACTGATTTAAGATGATCAGCCTCGAAGGGCCGAATGCCCTACTCCTGCACCTGTTTTTCCATGTTTCTATAAAGCAATTTCAATTGGGGACGAGAGAAATACTTAAAAATTGGAAGTTGACAAACAGAAAAAAAATTATTGGGTTTAAACAGTATTTCGGGAGAAAAATCTTGTTTCATATAACCTCCCAGCAGTAATCGGAAGCCATTGTCACTTAAAAAATCAACTGCTAACTTTAACTGAATGGTCATTGAAATTGATAAGCATCATTGACACTTGTGCAATGATACTCTATCAAACAATGTAACATGCAGCCCTTAAAGACATTTTGTTTTTGAAAACCCTGTGGGGAAAAATAACTTTGTTACTGCAAGTTTGAAACTTTCTAGCCTCTAACTCCCTTTTCTCCCATTGACACAATTTTCTTTACAACATCATTTTCTACCAAATTGCCTGCATTCCTATTGTAGGCTAGTTACAAGAGAGGATTCTGAGGGATAAGAGATATAGGCATTTAGATTGACATGGGCTGATTAGGGATAGTGTAATGGAAGGGTTCCCCTCCATTCTTTGCAATTAAATGGCCGCACCTGATTTATAAATTGCCATAAAACTGAATGGTGTCTTTAATATCTCCCAAGTTTTTCTAAAATCTGTGTAAATTTGCATTTTATTTTTAACTATATTGGTCAAATAATTCCTATTGGTCCAGTCTGCGATATGGCTGCAATGTCTCAGTTTTTAAAAATTTTTAAAGAGTTTCTATTTTAACACAAGCATTTCCGAATTAAGTGTTCATGTATCCAAAAAAATGGCTCAATGGGTTTTGCTTGCAGCTTACGGTTACATCTGAATATGAAAATCAATTAAAAATAATATGGAGTATAAGGGTTACTTATAGGATTTGCACTTTTGTCTAAAAATTTATTTGCAGTTTTTCACCAGACTGTCTTCCATTAATCGTAACAAAATAGATAAAGAGCAATGTCAATGGAGGGGCGGGGGGCGGGGAGGGAGGGCGGGCTGCAGCATAGGATTTCACAGCGCTGAGGACCTCTGGTAGAGTAATTGAAATCAGCACTATCATGCATTCCCTCTATTTGATGTGAATCATAACAAATGATGCGGTTCTACTGAATGCATCTTGATTTATAAGTATGGAAGAAAATGGAGCAGCAGTAGACCGTGCAGCCTGTCTGGCCTATCTGCAATTTTTTAAGACCGACCTGATTATTGTCCTCAACTTCACTTTCCTGCCTGATCCAATAACTATTTAGTACTTATCAATCCAAATATGTCTTTCTGACCCTTAATTATATTTCAATGAGAACACTTCTTATTCTGCTAAGCTTCAGTAAGTAAAGACCTAATATCCTCATGTGCCGACCCCTTCATACTACGACTAAACCCAATGAATCTTCTCTGTTTTTGCCTTTAAGGCAGGCATAACCTCCTGTAAACGAGAGACCTAAACATTACTCCAGGTGTGGTTCCACCGAAGATCTATAGTGTTGGAAAGTCTACCGTGTCCATTTGAAATATGCTATGATACATCAACACTTCCCCTTTCCTTTCTCATTACTTGGTGATAGAGAAATAATAACTTTCCTTGAGCACTGAGCAGTTATGAAATGTGATAAGTATCCTCCAACAATGGAGTGTGGGATCATCTTTTCTGCCATTGCTAGATTGTGTTTGTATTTCTTTGGGGTGGGGTGTGGGAAAAACTTCAGGGCAGCATTTTGCAATATTGAGGAGTCAATTGACCTTTGGTAGAGTAATTGAAATTATTATCCATTCCCTCCATATCGGATCAATTTCCATAACAGTATGGAATTAATTTACCAACCAGTAGTTAGCATTGGTCCAGAGACATAATTTGAAGCCCACCATAGGCAGCAGGGAAATTTAAATTCATGTAATTATTTAAAAGAAAAACAGAAATTTAAAACCAAGAATAGTTTTCGGAAAGATAACTAGGAATATCCTTCGGGGAGAAATTATACCAATCTTGCCCAGTCGGATTTAAGTGACCCAACAATGTAGTTATCTATAATCTGGGTTGGACAGCAAATGCTGCTGTTGCCAGAGGCATCCATATTCACTGAATGAATAATAAAAACCATTAGAACAATTATCAATGAAAGACCTGTTCACAAAGTCTGACTCAGGCTAATTTGGCAGCTTGAGGATGAAATATCAGTGACTAGCTGTGCCTATTTGCCAGGTGGATGAGCAGGGTAATTGTTTTTATTATTTAATATGCTGGACAGATAAATATGAATTAATCATTTAAAGTAATCAAAACTTTAGTTTATTCTATTTAAGCAAATTTCACCACTTAAGCTGGAAAAATAGTACTTCGCTATTTTGCTTTTAAGGTATCGGGCATCTGCTGCAGTGTATTGGAACTTTGGTCATATTGTTGTTGCATTCACTGACCAATATCAATCTTTGTGTTTAAATCTATTTCTCCACATTTCCTTTCTCATCACCATGCACTTCTGAGTGCCGTTATGTTTTGTTTCATGTGACCATATCTATGCGACTTAGCTTTTGTCAAGATTTTGGCTGTTAGCTACGCCTTCATTTTCATTTTCTTTCAATTCTCTTGCATTATTTCACCTCCCACCTCCACTCAATTCATCTTCCCTATCAAGTTTTATCTTGTCTTTTCAGGTTTGTGAGTGCGAAATAAAATCATCATTCAACACTTGCGGTTTTCTCTAATTTCCATTGCTGTCCCAAGTGATTCATTCTTGGATTTCCTGACAGCCTTTCTTTGGCGTTTTTAAAAACGTATTTGTAGGTGCATCCTAGCAAAAAGCAATCATATTTACTGCATTCTCTCTTCCTGCCCTTTGTGTAAGTAAATGGAGTAGAGTTTAAGGTCACATGCACAAGCATGGTGAGGTAAGGGTATAATGAAAGTCTTGCTTGCAGCAGCATTAGAGGGATTTTAGACAACACACAAAAACATAAATTACTCTCAACTCTGCAACACGGTGAAAAGAAAAAGGTTAAAAAAAAACATTTGGATATGAATATGGAAGTTTCTGCTAATTTTTCTCTATATCTGACAAGCTAAGAATTTTTGTAAAAAAATTACAATGCCTCCTTTAAACATGGCAAATAATATGGATTAAACATGTAACCTTTTCAGCCGTTGATTTTAATACTGTATTAGATGATGCATTTATCCATCTTGTAGTTTTCCTCAGTTTGACATCAAAGATGCGTCTTGCAACTTTAGATAAGTGCTAGAAACTTATTTTGATGGGTGAGACATGCTTTATCATGTTGAACCAATTTAGGGTGTAACCATTGACATCAGATAATTTCTGTGGAAACGTATTTGTGTTACTTCCCAGTGCAATCTTATCTGCAGAAGTCAGTTTTTATAGGCAAGGTCATGCTTCCCATGGGTTAAAATCTGACCGTGCACACGATCTGGGATAACTTTGCAACAAATGGAACAATAAAACATTCACTCATTAATGTGTGAATTAGAAGCAGCATCCTAATACCATCGTATTTCTCTAATGAAGGTGAAATAATACAATGGCTCAGGCTAAAAACTCCATTATGTAGTAATTATTTAAATGATATTGAAGCAAAAATAATCAATTAACTGTTCAAAATAAAAGTTCAATTTTCACAATTCACTTCAATAATTTGTGACATTACAGCAGAACTGCTGTCAGTGCATTATAAGGCAGCATATTAAAACTTTTAAAAAGATTATAAGGGAGTGTAATTTATCACTTTGATATTCAAATTGCCATAAAAATCCATCTCACATTCTTAAATAATAGAAAAAAAGGTGAAATAAATCATTGTAGTGTAGGATTTGCTGTTGATGGGATGAACAAATGCAGGTAAAAACTTTGACTTGTTCCCCTCCCACCACTGTCTTGTCACCCATCTCCACAAACTTGGTAATCATTACAAGTATATTTCCCGACAAGAAAAGTTTGTTCTAGCAGAGGACCATCTGTGGGGAATCGTTTAAAATAAAGACAGGACTATTTTGAATATCCTGTTTATTTAAATTGATAAGGGTTCACTGGGTGAAAGCAGACAGATTAGTTTAAGAATGAAATATGTGATTTTTTAAAATTTAAATTACTATTTCACAAGTTATGTCACTGAAGATTTTAATGTGTTTTGATCATGAATGATATCAAGGGAGTTAAAGTGCATTCTAGTTATCACTCAAGTAACAAGTTGCATTACAAATCAATATATTAACAAATAGCTATTTCCATTGACATTTTAGACCACTGCGTTGTAGATTTAGAACATAGAAAAGTACAGCACACAAATAGATCCTTTAGCTCACCATTTCCATGTTGATAATGATGCCAAATTAAACTAATCCTATCTGCCTGCACATGGTCAGTATCCCTCTATTTCAAGTCTTGTGTCTGGCTAAATCCTTTTTAAACATTGCTATAGTACCTTCTACCTCCTTCCCTGGCAGTGCGTTCTAGGCATCGATCATTTTGTAAAAAACAATTTAGCTTACAGATCACCTTTAAATTATCCCCCTCTCACCTTAAACCTTTGCATTGTAGTTCCTACCAGTAAATATTTTGACTGATTCTCAACTTTACTTATCCTTGATTAATTAATTGCAATCTGATATATCCACAAATAAGGACAAGCCATTCCTACAACATTCAAATTTATTGATTGGATGAGACGGAAGATGTGCAATCTGGCATTGTAATTTTTTTGAAGGATGAAGAACAATCAGCAGTTTAATCTGTTATAATCAGCAGTGTGTATTTGGGATTGTCGATTGGTGTATAGGTTTTAATTTTTTTAGATTTATTATTGTCACATGTACAGTTAAATAGTACTCTTTGGCACACTGCACTTGGTTGACTGGGGTCTTAATGTAAACAAACCAAATAAATGTTGATACTTTGCACAGAATTGCTTTAAATTACATAGTGCTGTACTACTGAAGCATACACAGTCGGCTAGTGAGTTAAAACATGAAAATAATTTGTTCACAGCTCTCAAAGCATTAATATGGTAGAAGACTAATTCATTCATAATTCATACAGTCTATGTTCAGAGATACGAATCTCACAAATTATATCCAGAAAAGTTTGTTTACCTGGATTATCAGTGCCTAGGGCTGTAATTAACTGGAACATTCTGTAGCTGAGCTAAATAGATGTTCATGTGGTATTTTTTATAAGAGCACTAAAACATCTTATAATTTCATGCATAACCTCCTGCTGAGGTGGTCTTTTTATTGGTTGGATTTACAAAAGTTATCTTTTTTAAATAGAAATTGGATTAGTTAATATTAGAAAATATTAATAGGCTTCTATGAAACCCCTTGATGTTGAAGCATTGCATAAATACCAGCAGTTGAAGTCAAGTCAAGTCAAATTTATTTGTCACATACACATACACGATGTGCAGTGAAATGAAAGTGGCAATGCCTGCGGATTGTGCACAAAAAAGAATTACAGTTACAGCATATAAATAAAGGTAATAAGTTACTATAGTGTAGACAAAAATTTAGTCTCTGGAGTTATAAAAGTTGACAGTCCTGATGGCCTTTGGGAAGAAACTCCGTCTCATCCTCTCCGTTTTCACAGCGTGACATCGGAGGCGTTTGCCTGATCGTAGCATCTGGAACAGTCCGTTACTGGGGTGGCAGGGGTCCCTCACGATCTTGCTTGCTCTGGATCTGCACCTCCTGATGTATAGGTCCTGCAGGG
This sequence comes from Rhinoraja longicauda, assembly GCF_053455715.1. Taxonomy (NCBI): domain Eukaryota; kingdom Metazoa; phylum Chordata; class Chondrichthyes; order Rajiformes; family Arhynchobatidae; genus Rhinoraja; species Rhinoraja longicauda. The sequence continues at coordinate 4,572,571 of NC_135984.1, forward strand.
GGACGAGTGTAGTTCCCATGGTGCGTTCTGCCGAACGCACTACTCTCTGCAGGGCCATCCTGGCCTGGGCAGAGCTGTTCCCAAACCAGACAGTAATGTTGCCGGACAGGATGCTCTCTACAGCCCCAGAGTAGAAGCAATGAAGGATCCTCAGAGACACTCTGAATTTCCTCAGTTGTCTAAGGTGGTAAAGGCGCTGCTTTGCCTTACCCACCAGTGCGGCAATGTGCGTTGCCCATGTCAGATCCTCTGTGATGCGGACTCCCAAGTATTTAAAACTGTCGCTCTAGCTATTGATTTGTTTAGGTTTGCAACAAAATGATAAATACTATATTTTAGATTTTATTTGGAAGTTGAAATTCTTTCAAACTATAATATGGATGATTCCAGAACCAAAAACCTAATGGGAACTTCTTGAGGAAATAAGGAAAGGACTGAGACTTCAAACAAGCATTTTGTATCTGTCTTCAGTGGGATAAATTAAGAGTCTTCCAATAATAATAGAAAATCCAGGGAAAAAGGGAGGTTGGGACTTAACAAAAAATGACCTAATCGCCCACATTCTAAGTTTTTAAAAGAAGTGGTTCAAAAATGGTGAATTCATTGTTTAACATCTCACTGGACTCGAAAGGTCCTAATGGAATGGAAAATTACAACCGTAATGCCCATATTCAAAGAAACAGGACAATGAAAGGAAGGAAACTAGGGTGGTTAGCCTAACATCTTTGGGAAAGTGCTGCAATCCATTGTTAAGAGGTATTAACAGTTTTTTCAGGAAAAAAATTAATATAATCTAGTTCTGAATCATGAAACGCACAGTTTTTAGACTTTAGAGATACAGTGTGGAAAACGGCCCTTTTGCCGATCAACTAGACACTGACAACTTGCATTTGTTTTCCAGACACACTTTATTTACATGCATAAGGAGAGCAGCACAGTCCCAGTTACTGTACTACTCTCAAATAGAACTGTCAGCTTTTATACAGATTTTGACCCTTGAAATCTTGTGCACTCTCTAATTTCTTATTACCAATCACAATACATTAGTAGTCTAATAAAACTACACGCTGTTTAATGCTTTATTTGTATTTAATCTCAGCGTGAATGGCTATCAAGAACCATATGGTCTAGGTTATAGCTAGCTGTATGTCAGGATGCCTTTCAAGAACCTTGTGCTGTCTGTCAAAGGATTTGTATTAGAAACTTTGTTCTTTCATGTCAAAGGAGGTCCAAAGGTCCTTGTGCCTACCTTTGTCATACTGCGGCTTCCACACTTCGGCCCACAGAGTACGTGCCGACCCGCGATAACCCCTTACACTAGCACTATCCTACACACTAGGGACAATTTACAATTAACAGAAGCCAATTAACTTACAAACCTGTGCGTCTTTGGAATCTGGGAGGAAACCGGAATGCCTGGAGAAAACATGGTTGCACGCAGAACTTACAAACCATACACTCAGCACCCGTATTCAAGATTGAAATCGGTTCTCTGGTGCTGTAAGGCAGCAACTCTATCGCTGCGCCACAGTGCCACTATTAATGAAATGTTGATTGAATCTTGGAAACATAGAAAATAGGTGCAGGAGTAGACCATTTGGCCCTTTGAGCCAACACCACCATTCAATATGATCATGGCTGACCATCCAAAATCAGTACCCCATTCCAGCTTTTTCCCCATATCCCTTAACCCTAAGAGCTAACTCTAACTCTAACTTGAAAACATCCAGTGAATTGGCCTCCACTGCCTTCTGTGGCAGAGAATTCCACAGATTCACAATTCTCTGGGCGAAAAGGTTTCTCCTCATCTCAGTCCTAAATGGCCTACTCTTAAACTGTGACCTCTGGTTCTGGACGCCACCAACATCGGGACCATTTTTCCTGCATCTGCCCTGTCCAATCCTCTAAGAATTTTATATGTTTCTATAAGATCCCCTCTCATCATTCTAAATTCCAGCGAATACAAGCCCAGCCAAACCATTCTTTCATCACATGTCAGTCCTGCCATCCTGGAATTTTACCTGATGAGCCTATGCTGCACTCCCTCAATAGCAATAATGTCCTCCCTCAAATTAGGAGACCAAAATTGCACACAATACTCCAGGTGCGGTCTCACCAGGGCCCTGTACAACTGCAGTAGGACCTCCTTGCTCCTAAACTCAAATCCTCTCGCACTGAAGGCCAACATGCCATTGGCTTTCTTTACTGCCTGCTGTGCCTATATGCTTACTTTCAGTGACTGATGTACAAGCACACCGAGGTCTCATTGCACCTCCCCTCCTTGTAATCTGACACCATTCAGATAATAATCTGCCTTCCTCTTCTTGCCACCAAAGTGGATAACCTCACATTTATCCACATTATATTGCATCTGCCATGCTTCTGCCCACTCACCCAACCTATCCAAGCCACCCTGCAGCCTCATAGCATCTTCCTCGCAGCTCACACTGCCACCCAGCTTTGTGTCATCCGCAAACTTAGCGATGTTACATTTAATTCCTGTAGATGGGCTATTGCATGCTAGCCAATCGTAGTGCTTGTTAGTAGTAGTCCCGCCTAGTATGTGCTTTATAATATTAAGAACTCGCCTACGTCAGGCAGTAGATGTAGCAGCTCGGAGCTATAATGTACTGCACGTCCTATGATGTAAGTGCTTCAATAAAATGATGCGTTGTATTTTAGCGTGGAATTAAGCACTTTATTACAATTCCCTTGTCTAAATTGTTAATATATATTGTAAACAACTAGGGTCCCAGCACTGAGCCTTGCGGCACCCCACTAGTCACTGCCTGCCATTCTGAAAAGGACCCGTTAATTCCTACTCTTTGCTTCCTGTCTGCCAACCAGTTCTCTATGCATGTCAATGCCCTAGCCCAATAACATGTGTTCTAATTTTGCACACTGATCTCTTGTGTGGAACTTTGTCAAAAGCATTTTGAAAGTCCAGATACACCACATCCACTGGCTCTCCATTATCCATTCTACTTGTTACATCCTCAAAAGATTAGTCAAGCATGATTTCCCCTTCATAAATCCATGCTGACTTTGACTGATCCCGTCACTGCTTTCCAAATGTGCTGCTATAACCTCTTTAATAATTGACTCTAGTATCTTCCCCACTATCGATGTAAGGCTAACTGGTCTATAATTCCCTGTTTTCTCTCCCTCCTTTCTTGAAAAGTGGAGTTACATTGGCTACCCTCCAGTCCACAGGAACCCATCCTGAGTCGAGAGAATATTGGAAAATGATCACCAATGCATCCACAATTTCTAGAGCCACCTCCTTGAGTACTGTGGGATGCAGACCATCAGGCCATTTTCTGACTAATGTGGATTCCCTTCAGTTCCTCCCTCCCACTAGATCCTCGGTCCCCTAGTATTTCTGAGAGATTGTTCCTTAGTGAAGACAGAACCAAAGAACTCGTTTAACTGTTCTGCCACTTCCTTGTTTCCCATTATAAATTCACTTGTCTCTGAATGTAAGGGACCTGCATTAGTCTTCACTAATCTTTTCCTTTTAACATACCTAAAGAAACTTTTACAGTTTGGCTTTGAGCTCTGCTTTCCAACTTTGTAGCTCTCAACTCAGGTCAAACATTATGTTTTTAATACATATTGCAGTTATTGGCAAATGATTTGCTTCTGCGGTGTGAAATAAAATATATGATAATCCAAATATAATCAGAACAGCTGAAGAACCAAGTCATTTATTTTTAATATAAGACTTGTTTTCTTAATCATTATTGTTTGTAAAATCTTTTGTTTTGTTGCCAGAAAATTGTTTAAAAAAATTGCTCCATGTAAATATACTGTAGTTTTTGCATTACATCCTGTAGAAATGGTACCACTGACAACAGAGGTCGCTTTTTGAGTAGTTGCCTGCTTCTGATGTGTTCCATATGGAATGCCTACACTAGGAACATTTGGTCATATGATAGTATAGTGAGACATTTGTGGAGTAAATAGTGGCAAGACATGGAGAATAGTCTTTCTTAATCCTTTAACTATATACTGACTATGACCCAAGCTGGGTGTTTTCAGTGGCTGTAATTTTTTTTTTTCAAGACTCCATGTATCTAGAATGTTCTACAAGCTATTGGAAATAGGGTATATCTAAACTTGAAAAGGGAATTAAGAGCATTGATTTTTCAGCATGATACACACACATTGACTTTGGAATGTCCCATAGCAGGCAGCCAATGGCATCTGAAGTGCAGTCACTGCTGCAACATGTGACAAGATGAACGCATTTGTGATGATTCCACTTGGTCTGAATTTCTCCTTTCCAATGTGATGAAGGCAGTTGTACAAAGCTGATTTAGAAAAGAAAATGGAGCTATAATATGATTGTTAAATAAGATTTCTCCTATCAGCTAGGTAATTAAAAAAATATATTTGCAGACGAGATGGGAAAGTCATTTTGAGGGGAAAATATATTACTTGAAAAAATAACTTGCATCTTGAAACACATTGGGCTCAACAACTCTTGGAGACGGCAAGCAATTAAAAAGAGAACTTTCATTACAAAACTTTTTGAGTATAAAATTAAAGATTGCAATCGCAAGGCTGCATTTTGTGTCTCTACTGAAGGAAGGATGTACTTACAATAGAGGGAGTGCATTGAAGACTCACCAGATAGATTCCTGGGGTTTGAAGGTGGGGTTGCAGATTTCCTTTGAATAGACTCATTGAGGTTCAACAAAGAGAGGTGATACTTTATGGGGCTTCTCAGGACGGATGCAGGATGATGTTTCCCCTAGTTATCGTGTCTAAAACTAGGGAATAGTCTCTGAATAGGTAAAGGCCATTCAGGTCTGGGATGAGAAGAAATTTTATTGTTTGGGGTAGCGAATCATTGGGATTGTCATTGGAAACCTATGGAGGTTCAGTCACTAATTGCAATTTTGTTTTGACATTAAGGGGATTGAGCGATAAGTAAACTTGGTGCAGGAAAGTGTTACTACGATAAAAGATCTGCCATAATCTTTTTGAATGATGGAACAGGCATACGGGTTGAATATTGTCCTGCTCTTTTGTACATTGCCAATTGGTATTTATTTTCAACGGTAGAAATGACCTTGACCTCTTCTAACCTTTCTAATGCCATGAAGTTTTATTTCCTGTCTATCTCGTAATATCTGCTGCCATCACTTTAACTATTTCTAGATGTTCTGGTAATATATATAATTTGACTATGTTCAGCTGCCAAGTTCACTTCCCTTGTACTAAACAGGGAAGTTGAAAATAAAAGTGTAACTTTGTCCTCATGTTCTTAACCTCAGTAACTTGTTCCCCCATCCTCTTCCTTAATAATGGTATCAGGACTTGTTGTTTAGTATTAATTTTTATTTCTTCAAACAAGAGTTCCCTCGGTTGTCTTTACCTTTGCCCTTCCTCCCTTTTCTCATACAACCATGCTCAACCCCCTCCAAATTTTCTTGCCTCAAGATGTATGCTGGAGTACAGATCCATAGTTTTATCAGTGTGCAAGGCTCACAAATGGAAATGTGTTGGCAAGCAAATTTATTAGATAATTAACTGGAGGGATCTTTGTAATTAAGCCATGGAATCAAATGATGTCTAAATGGTAAACACTCTTCCATTTTTGTTTTGGCTAAATAAAATTGAATGTGGTAAACTGGGGGAAAAAAGGGTTTTGGGAGGGTGAAAATGGAGGCCAAATAAACATAAGATGTTAAACCCAGGAATAATCAAGTCTTGTGGATTAGAATACAGAACGGCATATCAGAAAACACAATTTGCAACAGAGGCCATAAAAGCTGTGAATACAAATTTGAAACAAATTGCAACAGAGGAAGAAATCATGCCTTTTAAAAAAATAAAGCTTCAATTAGTTGCAGAACCTTCGACTAACAATCTCCCTGAGGGATGTGGGATATTTAACTTGCGCACCACATCTGGTTTTTAGGATGTTTTTTGATCCAACTTGGATTTCTGACATTGTCAGTGTCTAGGTGGTGAGGGAATACTTCTGGCTCACTGATGGGAAGACTAGTTCTGCTTTACCCTGGTAAGATGTGGTTTTCTTAGCAACCATGTGCATATTTTGTGGTCTGTTTCACCTCTGCCAACCTTTATATAAACTTGTGGAACTGCTCTGAAAAGCTATCTACTATAAAAATTGAAAATGCCAGAAACACCTGGTAAGTTGGCAGCATTTGTGGAGAAACAGCAGAACTTCAGGTTGATAAACTTGTATCGAGGTCATTGACCTGAAATGTTAGTTCCATTCCTCTCTTCACAGTTGTCTGATTTTAAGGGCATTTCTAGTATTTTTTTCATTTCTGTGATCTCACATTTACTATTTATTTTGTTTTTATGCACTTAATTATAGGTTGACTTAACTAAGACTTGTGAGGAGTTTATAGTGCAGATCTTTCACAACTGAGTTTTTCCGGTCAAGCAAGATATGGAAATGAGACAAGCGGTTTGCCCCTCGCATGCATCCTTATAAAATAATGGTTGACATTTTTAATAACTTTTTTTCTTATCTCTCAATTCCCTTAATATCTAAAAATGTTTCAATCTTTTACTTGTGGGCAAAGCAACCAGTAGGTCCAATGCACATCAGCAGAACATTTACTCCTATACGAAACAAGTTTTGTAAGGATTTTCCCCCACCCCCATGTCTTGATTTCAAATCTTTCTAAAATTATTTCATGCAATTCAATAGTTCTCTGGCTGAAAAGAAAAATGAAACCAAAATGAACATGACTATTTGGAGTAAGGGCGATAGGGGTCAAAAGCCTTTGTTCAAACAGTATTTTATTTCAGACAGCATATTTGCCTTCTGAATCTGATACACATTTTACATAAATATTCAAAATGTAAATATGCTCCACTGTATATTACATATGATAATGTAATTATCTGGTTTTGATAATAAGTAGTGAGAACTAATTTCTAAAGATAGAAATTAGTTCTCACTACTTATTATCAAAACCAGATAATTACATTATTCTTTGAGTTGCGCAATATCAAAGTATTTCCCCCATTTATAATAGCACGTATATTTATTTTTAAAGCTTATTTTTAAAAAACAACAATACACTTTAAGTAAGCCATTATTGCCTTGTGGGAGTGGTTCAGAAATTGGATTGACATTCTGTTTCTTCCCATTTTTTAAAATAATTGTAAAAATAACTATGCAGTGCTGATTGACTAAATGGATTGCTTTAGTTTTAGAAAGGACTTATTTTGTTAATCATTTCTGACTTGTTGATTTGCGCTTGTTTTTATGTCCTGTGTCTATTTACACACTGTTCACTTTTTTTCTCTGTGTAGGTGGTCAGACTGTGTCAAAATCCCAAAGTAGGACTGAAGAACAGTCCTCCATATATTCTTGATCTGCTGCCTGACACTTACCAGCATCTACGTCTGATCCTGAATCGATACGAGGGGAAAATGGAAGCTCTTGGAGAAAATGAATATTTCAGGGTCTTCATGGAGAACCTGCTAAAAAAAACAAAGCAAACTATTAGCCTTTTCAAGGAAGGGAAGGAGAAAATGTACGAGGAAACATCACAGCCAAGGTAGGGTTGGATTGTTTTTATTCTAGCTGCAGCTTCTGATGCTCAGAACTCTGGTGGTTGTGTCTATATCTTAGTCTTTGTGTAGTTTGTAACTTATTTGGAATACTTTTAATGTATAAAATTTCTAAACTGAATCTAATATATTTATTCGGAAGAAGTGTCCCATCCCAAAATATCATCTATCCTTTTTTCCTTTTTCTCCAGAGATGCTGCCTGAGCCACTGAGTTACTCCAGCAAGTTGTGTCTATCTTTTGGTATAAACCAGCATTTGCAGTTCTTTGTTGCTAATATATATTTATTTGTTGCAAACTTTTTTTGCATTTATATAACATTTTCAATGCTTGAAACTAGATAAAGGGCAAAGCAATTTGCTTCAAGTGTGGCAACCAAAGGGTTTTCATACTGATCTCTTCTCTCCTTTTTGTGGTAAGAGGGTTTAACAGCTGGGAGTATGTGGTGAATGCAGGATGTGCAAGTTGGCATGTTCAGCTGCTGTAGGTTCACAAGGCAAAAGCTGCTGATAGGATTCGTGCTTGTTCAGGCCTGCAACCTCTGCTCTGTCATCCTGTGCATTTCTTGCAACCGTGCATGCTAAATTCTCGAAGGGTAATTTGTCCTGAAAGCTTGGGTTCTGCACACAATGTCAGTGACAACTCTGCTTTCTGTTGCAGATCACAGGATCCCATGCTTGACCAGATAATCTTTTAACAGAAAGCTTTGGCATAGGCCTTGAACCATTTTCTAAATCCAATATGGGCATTCTTTCAAAATAGGAAGAAATATTTGCCATGGCCCCTTGAGACTTGATGGAATTGTAGTCAATCTGATTCTAAACCAATCTGCATTCCAGTCTATCCTGGCAACCTTTTATTTGTTTATCAGGAATTTCTCCATCTCTGTATTAAAAAAATATTGAAACACTCTGTTTCCACTACTGTTTGAAAAAGTGAATGGGGGGGGGGGGGGGAGAGGGGATGGTGGTGTGAAAAATTGCATCTAATTTTAAGCTTAAACAAGTGACTCCTTAGTTTTTTATACAACTTCCAGTTTCAGATTTCCTCCTCAACAGGAAATGTCTTTACCACATTCACCCTATCAGCACCCCACATTTCTTTCAATAAAGTTCCATCTCACTTTTTAAAAACTTTAGACACAAATCTAGCCTTTCTGACTTTTACTCGTAACACAATCTGCCCATTCCAGTCTAAAATCTCTGAAATATAAGCATTAACATCCTTGCATGGACAAGAGACCAATATTATACATTGGTGTTGTAGATGTAATCTCATCATTGTATGACTTGAAGTATAACCTTCGTAGGTTTGTGGGCAAATCCCCTAGCAATAAACACTGACGTCTGTTAAAATTATTTGCATAGGTACTTATTAGCCTTTTGCAATACGTATACCAGCGTTCCTGGATATCTTATGCATCTGAGTTCTGCAATTTCTTACCATTTAGACAATTTAAAATTTTTCCTGTCACATGGAAATTTAACATTTTTATACATTATTCTCTCTTTTCCTACAATTAACTTTCTTTTTCAGCAAAGGGGCTTTGAAGGAATATCTTGCCAATATAATGCAACCATCGCTTTTTCTGTTAATTCGCAGCACATCTCACCCATTGCTTCTTCATAGAACAATCTTTGATATGTTTTTATTTAGCAAATGCCTATTGCAGGGCCATGCTAAAGCATTCCCATTTACTGAGTTCAATGTTATTAGATCATCTTTGAACTCCTCATCAACCTCTCGTTTCACACTTCACTGTTTGAGTCCCAACTAAAACCAGGATGTAATAGGGTGGAGCCATCAGGGTGGGTGAGGCTTGATTAAGGAAGGTTGGCAAATGCATTGCTACCTATTAATTTTAATGGAGTAATTGAGTTCGATTTGTAAGATAAATGTAAACAAGTGGCTTTAAAAAAAAAAACAACCTTATTTTAAGGTGTTCATTAGTTTGAATTTTTTTCTTAATTATTTTAATCCATTTAGTTTATTATAATAGTCTCTGATTATCTGTCGGGTTTGTCAAAAACAGTTTCCTTTATAAATAGGAACACAGAACATGAAGTGTAAAACTCTGGAAGTTTCTCTCCTAATCATAAGCTAACTTTTTTTCCATCAGTCACTTAAATACTAGAGTCCTTAAATGCTAGAGTCATGTTTGTTACAAGATCATATTGAACTATCAAAGTCAGTGCATCCATTTAAAATCCTGTGATGTGGAAACATAAATATAATTGTGTTTGGGAAATTATTGGTTTTTAGTTTCATTAATTTTCCAATTTTATTTCTGGACTAATTTTTATGTTCCTCATTCTTACTAGACCCTTGGTACTCTTCTATCTGTGGAAACTATTTCATTCTTTGTATTTACTCTGGGGGGCAGGTGTAATGTCTTTGTTTAATTCCTTTGATTTCCTTATCCTTTGTCATAGAGTGATAAAGTGTAAATATCTACTATATTTACTTCCTTAGCTGAAATTGATAGTCAATTGATATGAATCCAAGTGTTGATGGTTGTCTGCACAGAAAATCTTAGTAATTGTATTGTAAGGAGATCTCTTGCATTGTTGTTTCAGAAAACACTTTTTGTTACATTTACAGTTGAGGTGCGAGTACTGAAATTGTGTTATTAGCGCACATATTATCAAAATGTGGATTTTTTGGATAGGTCCATGAAATGTGTGATTAAAAACATTTTAAAATGTGTTATACATAACCCACCAGAAGTTGTTCACCCAGCAAAGTATTTGCATTTCATATAGTACACAGTGATCGTAGTGAGATAAATTTCCTCGGTAGTTTATGCTTTGTTCCTGTTCTAAAGCAGTTTGTTGGTAGTAACGTTAGGATCAGAAACAATTCATGTCTGCTCTGCATTGCCGTTTGTTTCAACTTTATTTACAGACAACCCTGCAATGATTTAATTTTCATACTTTATTCATGTCAACAAATTAATTTTCACAATCTATTAGGAATATTTTTGCAGTCCAGAGAAAAATAAACTAACTGAAATGTATTTAGGATCTGTAATTTTTTTTAGATTTTTAGATTTAGAGATACAGAAATATTTGATCAATGTCAGTATTTCTGCTGCTCAAGAATTTCAATCCACCCCTCAAAGCCACCTTGAAGCTCTATTGGAAATTCAGATGTAATACATGTTTATAATTTTAGCTCAAATAATATTTCTGGCTCTATTAATCACTTTATATTTTGGTATGGGTTGTTACTAACTTAAGTTTTTTTTGTTCATATCCTTTTCTGCCCTCAGAAGGTAGAAATACTTTGCCTCAACAGTCCTCAGACTGGTGATACTTTTATGTTATTATCAGATATTAGATATTCTTTCATGGGAGCAAGGGCGGCATGGTGGCGCAGCTGTAGAGTAGCTGCCTGACAGCACTTGCAGCGATCCCGGTTATGGGTGTTTGTCAGTATGGAGTTTGTACGTTCTCCCCATGACCTGCGTGGGTTTTCTCTGAGAACTTCGGTTTCCTCCCACACTCCAAAGATGTATAGATTTGTAAGTTAATTAGCTTGGTATAAATGTAAAAATTGTCCCTTGTGTAGGATAATTTAATGTGCGTGGATTGCTGGTTGGTGCGGACTATGCTGCAGGACATTGATGTCAATAAGGTCTGTAGGAAAATAACTGCAGATGCTGGTACAAATCGAAGGTATCACAAATTGCTGGAGTAACTCAGCAGGTCAGGCAGCATCTAGGAGAGAAGGAATGGGTGACGTTTCGGGTCGAGACCCTTTTTCAGACTGAAGAAGGGTCTCGACCCGAAACGTCACCCATTCCTTCTCTCCTAGATGCTGCATGACCTGCTGAGTTACTCCAGCAATGCTGGAATAACTCAGCGGGTCAGGCAGCATCTCGGGAGAGAAGGAATCACCCATTCCTTCTCTCCCGAGATGCTGCTTGACCCACTGAGTTACTCCAGCGTTTTGTGTCTTCCTTTGATTTTAACCAGCATCTGCAGTCTTTTTCCTACATACTTAAAATATGTAATGATCCAAATACTTTATAGAAATCCCTTTCTTGCCAAAAATGGTTTCCTGATATTTTTATAACATGTTCTTTGAAATACTAAGTGATTATAACCTGGTAATTTCACTTATGAAATGTTTACAATAATGTGTGTAGATATTGGTTATAACCTTGTTCAATGGTTATTCATTTAAATCATGACAGCTTTTATAGTTTGACTTTGGACATATTCAAGGCTGAATTTGGTTCACTCTCAAAAATGTTCTATTTCACTTGCTAGGTGCTTCCTGTTTAAAACAAAGAACTGATGCAATTTTTGGTAAATCTAAATCCTGTTTTTAGCTGAAACTAATGCACAGGCAGCAGTTTGTGCAGGAAGGGTATTTTAAGTTGCTGTTATTAGCACTTAAATAGTCAGGACAGTGGGGATTGTTGAAGTTCAAGAGTCAAGAGTGTATAATTGTCATGTGTCCCAGATAGAACAATGAAATTCCTACTTGCTGCAGCACAACAGAATATGTCAACATAGTACACTGTAAATAAATAATTTAGGGAAACTTTAATGCTCAGTTGCTGCACTTGCCCATATTCCCTTAACGTGTCATTAAGTCTTGCTCAAAGCTCACAATCTATATAATTTGTCTTCTGCATCTCTCTATCTTTATTTCAGCATGATTAGTGATTACCATCCACTGATTTACACCCCAACCCCAAAAGCTATCTTGTCCACACATGGCCTCTCTCTTGTAAGGACCCTGTTCCATTTGTTAGTGTTTCTCCATCTGTTCTATCTGCTCAGACAAGACTTTACACACTAGTGTCTCTGAAATGTCTTAATTCGTCCTGAACCGTGCTTTCCCTTTCATAGTTGACAGAACCCTTGACCTTGGCATAGTTATTTGCCACAGCTCATCCTTCTCCCAACTAGAGCAAGGCTAGAATTATCCTAACCCTCATTTCAACACTACCAGACTTTGGATTCAGTGGATCTTCTGTAACAATTTCTGTCACCTACAAAGAGATTACACCACTAAGCACACATTTCTCTCCCCCCCCCCCCCCCTTCAACATTCCACTGGCACAGAAGATGATCTGAAGATAGATACAAAAAGCTGGAGTAATTCAGCGGGACAGGCAGCATCTCTGGAGAGAAGGAATGGGTGACGTTTCAGGTCGAGACTCTTCTGCTCCTTTTGTGACTGGTCTGCTCTTCCAATTCCACAAACCATTTCCAATTCCACTAACCATTTCCAATTCCACTAACCATTTCCAATTCCACTAACCATTCCCAATTCCACTAACCATTCCCAATTCCACTAACCATTCCCAATTTCTGACTGCTCTCTTTTGCAACCACAGGAGCTGCAACATGTGTGTTTAGTGTTCGTATCAGGAGTGACTGCAGTAGATCAAGCATCTATAATAATGACTTTGACTTTCAGCGTGCATTCTTTATAGCTCTACATTTCACAGCATTTGCATTGTATCCCTCCTGTTGTAATTGAAGATTTTGGAAAGGTGGATAATGAAATTCTAGAACTAATCATTAAAGTGTTATTAGATATTTTAGTGGGCGTAAAACCGGCTAAATCTGTAAGGCACAATGAAATGTATTCAAAGCTGTAAGAAAGGTGATTGGGTCCTTTCAAGATTTTTTGCATCATTGATGGCTGTAGGTAAGGTGACGGGTGACTAGAGAACAGTAAATGTTATACCTTTATCCAAGGGCAGCTTGGATGAGCTAAGTAATTATCAAGAGTATTTATTTGTCTTGTGCAGCGGCTACAAATTGACTGGGAAAACTAGGAAAATTGACAGGGGAGAGTCAGTGGATGTGGTGTACCTCGACTTTCAGAAAGCCTTCGACATGGTCCCACATAGGAGATTAGTGGGCAAAATTAGAGCACATGGTATTGGGGGTAGGGTACTGACATGGATAGAAAATTGGTTGACAGACAGAAAGCAAAGAGTGGGGATAAATGGGTCCCTTTTGGAATGGCAGGCAGTGACCAGTGGGGTACCGCAAGGTTCGGTGCTGGGACCCCAGCTATTTACGATATACATTAATGACTTAGATGAAGGGATTAAAAGTACCATTAGCAAATTTGCAGATGATACTAAGCTGGGGGGTAGTGTGAATTGTGAGGAAGATGCAATAAGGCTGCAGGGTGACTTGGACAGGTTGTGTGAGTGGGCGGATACATGGCAGATGCAGTTTAATGTAGATAAGTGTGAGGTTATTCACTTTGGAAGTAAGAATAGAAAGGCAGATTATTATCTGAATGGTGTCAAGTTAGGAAGAGGGGATGTTCAACGAGATCTGGGTGTCCTAGTGCATCAGTCACTGAAAGGAAGCATGCAGGTACAGCAGGCAGTGAAGAAAGCCAATGGAATGTTGGCCTTCATAACAAGAGGAGTTGAGTATAGGAGCAAAGAGGTCCTTCTACAGTTGTACCGGGCCCTGGTGAGACCACACCTGGAGTACTGTGTGCAGTTTTGGTCTCCAAATTTGAGGAAGGATATTCTTGCTATTGAGGGCGTGCAGCGTAGGTTCACTAGGTTAATTCCCGGAATGGCGGGACTGTCGTATGTTGAAAGGCTGGAGCAATTAGGCTTGTATACACTGGAATTTAGAAGGATGAGGGGGGATCTTATTGAAACATATAAGATAATTAGGGGATTGGACACATTAGAGGCAGGAAACATGTTCCCAATGTTGGGGGAGTCCAGAACAAGGGGCCACAGTTTAAGAATAAGGGGTAGGCCATTTAGAACGGAGATGAGGAAGAACTTTTTCAGTCAGAGAGTGGTGAAGGTGTGGAATTCTCTGCCTCAGAAGGCAGTGGAGGCCAGTTCGTTGGATGCTTTCAAGAGAGAGCTGGATAGAGCTCTTAAGGATAGCGGAGTGAGGGGGTATGGGGAGAAGGCAGGAACGGGGTACTGATTGAGAGTGATCAGCCATGATCGCATTGAATGGCGGTGCTGGCTCGAAGGGCTGAATGGCCTACTCCTGCACCTATTGTCTATTGTCTATGATCATGAACAATGGAATTCTTCTTTGTGGTTTTACAGGCATATTACATGCAACACCAGCCCCAAAATATGTCTAACATATTATCAGTCAATGTAAGTAAACTAGTCCATGATAATGCAAAAATACAGGCATTGTGGGCTGAAGTCCCTGTTCCTGTGCTGTACTATTCTATGTTCTATCCATGCGAACTTAAGTAATGCCTTTAACGAGGCATGCAATTCAAGGCACTTTGGCAAATCAAAGTCAAAATTGGTCTGATATTAAGAGTAGTGGGTTAAGGAGATTGTTTTAGCAATTGGAAGACTGGGATCGCTTTTGTACCTCTGGGATTGATACTTGGACCCTAATAGTTGGATATGAATATTAGAGGTATGATAAACTAGATAGTGGTGACGATGGCATAGAAGATACTTGGCTTCATTAATACATGGCATAGAATATTTGATTGGGGATGTTCGATATAACTTGATTAAATACAGATTCCCAGACCGAAGTGGTGCCCGTTTCTTTATTTACAGATGCCGCCTGGCTAGTTGAGTTTTTCCAGCATAATTTTTATTTCGGATTTCCAGATCCTGCAGTTGTTTTTTATTTTCATAAATGGAACTCAATGGCATGCGTCAACTGTGCCCATAAATGCTATTTCTGTGCTTTTAGACTCCAGGATTCCACTCATTTATCAAATGCTTAGTGATGCATTTTATAGGAGGAAGAACGGTTCAGGAGGGTAATTTCCTTTGTTTAGAATTTTGGTAACTAAAAGTTTGGTCGCTGTGAGGTGATTAAATTTTTGGACACAATTTGTCAAACATATATAGGACTGGAGAAGGTTAGCCATGGATGATAGTGGGGAAGGATATGGAGGAATTTAAGATCCAGCAGAGGTTCACGCTGAAACTGGAATTCATCTATTTAAGGAACCAATTGAAATAATTGAAGAAAAGGATGAATTGTCTCATTGTACCTGAACCCATCTTCACATAACTCCTGCTACATCAGCGCCGGAGACTCAGGTTCGGTCCTGACTACGGGTGCTGCACTGTAAGGAGTTTGTACGTTCTCCCCGTGACCTGCGTGGGTTTTCTCCGAGATCTTCGGTTTCCTCCCACACTCCAAAGACGTACAGGTATGTAGGTTAATTGGCTGGGTAAATGTAAAATGTAAAAATTGTCCCTAGTGGGTGTAGGATAGTGTTAATGTACGGGGATCGCTGGGCGGCACGGACTTGGAGGGCCGAAAAGGCCTGTTTCCGGCTGTATATATATGATGATATGATATGATCACAGTTGCAAAATTTGAGAGAAAATTTACTCTGAACTTAAATTATCGTATAACTTCCCTTACTTGCATGATTGTAACTGGTTTCCAAACCAGGCTTTTGGGCTGATATATTTCTCACCACCTTTTTTAAAAGAAAAGTCGAAAGCAATTGGTTAATATCCATATTTGTTGGCTTTGACTTAACTATAAATTAAACTAAACCCTCTTTTCTACTGATCAGTCTGAAGAAGAGTCTCGACCCGAAACATCACCCATTCCTTCTCTCCAGAGATGCTGCCTGTCCCACTGGGTTGCTCCAGCATTTTGTGTCCACCCTCTTTTCTACTGCTGTTTCTCATATTCCACAAAAAAAATCCATTGTTTTATATAGTTGGCAATAGTGCTCTTTTGCATTTCTTTTTATTGGAGCTACCTTCATAAATTTGTCTTTAATTAAAAAATATCAATACACGTTCCTCATTACCATGCTCCAAACTCCTTAATCTCATTCCCTTTTAGCTCAAAACTCATTCTTATGTTTTATTTCGTATGTATTATTTAGAGATAATTTGAGTTCAAGATGTACTTAGCAAGAATTTCTTCATAGCAATTTAAACAAGCACCATTAGTAGATATTTGTTAAAGGTAATCCCCCTAATTTAATAACGGGATTCTTATACACCTAATTAAAGTTTGCCCCAGTTAATCTGTAAACTAAAGTATTCTGTAGGCAGTACAGTAGAAATGATTTCTTAGGTAAATCTTTTCATGAAAACTACATGTTCTTGTATTTATAAAACAGCAGCTACCACACTATATCCACCTGTTTAGGCTTGTTTTCTGCAGCAGCTATGAATTATAGTTTTAATTGAAGAAACCATAATGTGGTTTGTCTGCATTACCAGTGAACCTAATGCTAGTGCGGGCAAGCAGGTGCTTGAGCTCATTTGCAGTTGGAGGAAATGCTGAGAACTTCCTTGTACAGTTAAATTACTTCCTGGTTTGCATTTTGATACAGGCAATGCAAACAGATATAATGTTTCTTGTCCTCTTCTGCATACTTCAGATTATGTTGACTGTGTCCCAAAATTGAAGTGCTTGGGAAATTTACCTCGTTGTGTGGAAGATTGTGGCAGATCTTGTGGTGTTCACATTTACAATTTTTAAGTTCAGTCATCTTCCATTATCCATGTCAGCTGTTTTGAGCGAATAGAGCGGCAAAAGATCTAAATTTCCTAAATGTATTAAGTCCAGAAAACTTTCAGAAAAGCTAATATAAAGATGAGATGTTTTTGGAGGTTGCATTGAGTTCCATTGGCAGATTTTGGTGATGGATTACTGAGGGAGTAGGATGTAAAATTCGTGAGAAATGACTTGCATCCCTAGGTCACATTATGATCCGAAGGGAGTTAGTTACATTAGTTATTGTTTTGGTTTAATCTTCTGTCTTCATTTCAAAATTTTTTTTTTTTTAAATGTGTTTTTTTTAAAGTGGGCAGCACTGTGGCACAGCTGGTAGAGCTGTTGCCTCACAGTGCCAGAGAACTTGGTTTGATCCAGACCTCAGATGCTGTCTGTGCAGTGTTTGCACGTTCTTCCTGTGACTGTGTGGGTTTCCTCTATGTGCTCCGGTTTTCACCCACATCCCAAAGACAGAGAGTGGATGAGAAAGTGGGATAACGTAGAACTGATGTGAATGGGTGAACAATGGTCACCGTGGACTCGTGGTTAGTTGTCAGCAACTAATTTATTTAAAACTGATAATGTTTGGAAAAGAGGAACTGATGGATGTTTATGGACAATCCTGACTTTAGTCTTTTAGGACTTGTATATGATAATATATTTTAATATATGTAACCATTTTTTAATTTTCTGTCATCTTCATCTTTTCAGTTGGTACCTTCTAGATTCCATCATTCATAAATCCAGTTTTGTTCTCTGCTGCCTGTAATTGAGTCTTTCAGTTCACCCTGTCTCTTAAATTAAAACATCTGAATTAAATCTTCTATCAGCTTCTTTGTGGAAAAAAAACGCCGATCTGTTCACATTCTTTGATCTTGGTAATCTCTTTCTGTATCTCATCTGTTAACTCTAATGTGTAAAGATGTATTTATTTTTTTAATCTTCATCATTTCAGGCACCACATTCCACACCCCACATTCTTTTTATGACCATATTTCAACTTTCCTTCTATTCTTAAATCTAGTCTTGATCTCTGATCCTTTCACGTCCATGGTGGCCAGAATCATGCACAGGACTCTAATTGTAGTTGAACTGGTATTTTACTCCGTTCCAGCTTGACTCTTCTGTCCTTATCTTTTGTTCCTTGTCAAAAACAGCTAATTTCACCATCACGACCACCATTTTGCCTTTTTTTTTTCCTTCCACAAATGTGTTAATTAACATTTGCCTCTTTTCTACCGCCCAACCAGTCCAGTCCAGCAGGTCAGATAGCATAAGTGGAAGGAGAAACGAGAGTTAATATTTTGTGCTGAAATATGAGAACCAGAAAAGTTCTGATGATGTGTTTTCAGCCTGAAACATTAGATCTATTTCTCTTGTCATTGATACAACCTCACCTGAGTATTTCTCGTATTTTCTTTGATATTGTAGCCTGCTACCTAACCTTTGCCGAATGAGAGTTATCTGTCTGTTAGGGTCAACTTTATATCGTGATAAAACATTTTGGCTTTGAGTTTGGCTATACTGTGCCAGCCAAGTTCAATGCCTATGCCGAAGGGGATAATTTCATTAGCATGAAAGCAAAACCAGAAATTAGTGTGTTTTTTGTGCATTTATTTGATATCTTGTAATTGGACAGCTCAATTGAGATTATAAATGCAGTGATGGGTACGGAGAAAAAAAAAATAAGTACTCATGTTTATTGGGTTCAGTCTGGCTGTGTTTTGATTCACCCCAAGTAAATTTCTAGTTCTCATGCTGAATGAGTTTCTTGCAACAGCGTTTCTGAACAGTGCAGTGGACAAAGCACAGCTTTGTCAGTTCTTTCAGATGTCATTACAATTTACTTCAAATGTAGCCACTCTGGACCAAGACCTTTTAATTGTTTTTAAATGAAAGCAACCAAAGTAGTAAATAGTTTAGTATAAAGTCTGAACCATAGAGCTGAGAAGATTATATAGCAAACTCTGGGTGAATGTGGAGTTCCCTTTTTTTTAAAGTTATGTAGCACTCACATCTTGGATTTAGTTCCTCAAAGACAAAATTAAACCGATTATTGACCAAATTCAAAGGTTCTGCTTGATACACATAGTTTGAACATGTGTGGTGGTGCTTTCCCTGCAGAATGATGATTTTGGAACTGCAATTTCCTTAAATGCCATGCAGTTGCCTGTGTGACTAAAGTACTGTCTGAGTCTAAGGTTCCAGCAGCAAGCAACTCTCCTGAGCCTTTCCATTATCTACATCAAGAACATGATGACATATTGTCCATTTGCATGAGTACTGGACCAATAACATTAAGAAAACCTAACACCATGCCGCCTGCCAGCCTGCTTGATTGGTACCCCAAACAACTCCCTAAATATTCATTCCAATCACCGCCATTACATCACAGCTGCAATGTTCACCATTTATTAAAGTTAACTATTGTATAGTCAGTATATATTGCATGCCTTCCTCGTTGATGGATTTAAACCTTCACATAATAGCATATGTTGGGGAAATATGTTCAGAAGCGCTTCAGTGTTTCAAATCTACCTTGCAGATAATTAGTAATGGGCAATAAATGTTGCCAGTGATGCTCCTGCAGCCTAAAAAATAATGTATCATGTTTTGTTCTAGAGTGTAGACCAGGCGTGTCAAACTCATTTTAGGTCACGGGCCAGAATGGGCAAAATGAGACTTCGTGCGGGCCGGATCAGTTGCGCACGCGCTCCTGCTCCCACAGCTTTCGTTGCCTTCGTTTTTTCAACCTGCTCTCGTGTCAGTCTCTACTATAACTACAAAATGTTTCACTTTATGAATTTTGTTTTTTATGAAGAAGATTGCCAAGCAAGCATTACTTTTATGATTGGTATCTAGGCCCTAGATAGAGTGGATGTGGAAATAATGTTCCCAGCAATAGGAGAGTCTAGGACCAGAGGTCACAGCATCAGAATAAAAGGTCATACATTCAAAATGGAGATGAGGAATGGATGATGAATCTGTGGAATTCATTGCTACTGACAGCGGTGGAGGCCAAGACGTTGGGTATTTTTGAGGCAGAGATTGATAGGTCTTGATTAGGTTACAGGGAGAAAGAAGACAATAGAACGTGGTTGAGAGAGAAAATAGATTAGCCATGGTTGAATGGCAAAGTAGACTTGATGGGTTAAATGGCCTAATTCTGTTCCCCTGTCTTATAGTCTTCCTACAGTGTTTATGCTTTGCCCACAATGGGTGGGCTGGGTGGTGAACAGCCAAACAGCAGCTACCTGGCATGGTGAAAGATGGTCTGTCCATCATCGCACCTGAAGGTCCCGCTCCCCATCCTTCTCCTTATATCTTTCTTCTTTCCCCTCACATCCTCTCCCCTCACCTCTCATGTCTTTCTCTACCCTCACCTTCTCTCTCACCTGCCCTCTCTCTTTCCTCAGCCTATCCCTTCTCTCATCCCCACTTCCTTCCGTCCAACTACTCCCCCACTTCCCTCCCTTACTTCATACTCTCTTTCCTTTCCTCGTCCCTAAATCCTCTCCGTTCCCTCATCCCTAAACACCATTTCTTCTCTCATTTGCTCCCTTCCTCACCCCCTCCCTCCCTACTTCCTTTCTTTACCACCTACTTCCCCATTCCCCTCCCTCGACACCCTCTCTTCCCTTCCTCATCTCTAAAAACTCTCCCTTTAATCATCTGCTCCCCCTCCCTTTCCTTTACCACCACCTTCTCCCTTCTCTTCCCTATTCCCGCATAACTACCAGCACGTCTTCACATTCCTCCTAACAACCCAAACCCAGAGCCCCCACCCTGGAGAGCAGCTCAGATTTTGGATTGCTGGCTGCGGCCCCATTCGCAGTGCGGCAATTTCCCACCAGCCTCTATCCACGTACTCACCTGAGTCTCAGGTACATGGTGGCGGTCTCTGTGGCGGCAGCCCAGGCACTTCCTGAGACTCCCCAAATTCCCCAGCACTGGCCCCTTCCCGCCCGCGTCACCACATGGCCTGTCCCGGGAGAGAGTGAGCGCGGCGCGAGAGGGAGAGAGGGGCCGGCGGCTGCCGTACAGATACATAATAAATGGTCGCGAATATACTTTTTTCCCCAAAAATCATCCCGCGGGCCAGATTATACCCCTTCTGGCCCACGGGCCAGTAGTTTGTCACCCCTGGTGTAGACCAATTCAACACAGGTAGAAATGAACATCTAATCTAGCTGTCCCCTTTTAATCAAGGAAAGCTAGAGCAGTGCTGGAAAAGGGAGCTTTTTATACTGAGTCATTCAACTTGGGAATTGACTACAGGCTTGCTTTGAATAGTGATTTCCGAGGTGAACATGTGAAACATAAAAATATATGCACGATTTTCTGAAGAATTTGTTACTTTTTTTGGAAAGCAATAATACTGTACCTCACTGGTTGCTCTTTCTATTATTTTCTCCCTAGTTCTCAAGGACATTAGTTGAGAATGATTTTATATTCACATGTGGAGCCTAAACTATTTCAACTGAAGTATTTTCATTAATATGCAATTTATTGTGGTAAACTAATTCTGACTTTTTTTCTGAAACGTGTAGTATATTTTTGGCATTAAAAATATGTGGCATATTTTTGTAGTATTTGGTGAAATATCTCTTTGCAGTTTTAGAACTTTGCATTTAAGATGCATGTTGATACTGCTATCATCGAGTCTGTCCTCACCTTCTCCATCATGGACTGGTTTGGCTCAGCCACCAAGCACGACATCCGGAGGCTGCAATGGATCGTTCGCTCAGCTGAGAAGGTTGTTGGCTGCAACCTTCCCCCCCCATTGACGAACTGTACGCTGCAAGGGCCAGGAAGCGAGTGGGCAAGATTATCTCTGACCCTTCTCATCCTGGCCACAAAATCTTTGAAGCACTTCCCTTTGGAAGGCGACCCTGGACTGTCAAAGCAGCCACAGCCAGACATAAAAACAGCTTTTTTACACAAGGTGTATTTCTACTCAATAACCAAAGTCTGTAGTCTCTTTTTAGCTCTGGTTTATTTTCACCCACATGTTTAGACCGTAGCGTTGTGTCCTTATTGTTTTGATGTGTTTATGCTTTTTCTTAATTGTTAACTGTATGTTTGTGTTGTCATTTGTGAGTGGAGCACCAAGGCGCATGCCTTGTATATGCACATACTTGGCCAATAAATGTATTAATGCATTTAACAAACCTAATCTAATTGTGTACTGGATCTGTTGGAGAAGGATATTTCTTCAGGTCACTATTTGCAAATGTTAGGAAAAGTATGTTTGACGATACAAACATTTTTGTTTGGAGACAGTGTTTTGACAAAGTTCCTAATGTCGGGGTCTACTTATATAGCAGATTGAGGTTGATGGAGACAGACTGCTATGACACTCTATTTTAGGTAAGAGAATGACATTAGAGTTGTTGATAATCTTTAATTTATCTGAATTTCACCAGGCCTGTAATTTTTTTTTGGCTCCATTCGCTTCTTACTTCCTACTCACAATTGGGAAGCACGCTTTGTCAAATGTTCTCACTAACTTGTGTAAGAAGGAACTGCAGATGCTGTTTTAAAACTGCCTGTCCTGCTGAGTTACTCCAGCTTTTTGTGTCCTTTCTAACATTGCATGACTGAAATCTGATGGTTTTCTGCTTTGACATTTTAATCTTTTGTCAGTAACACTGCAAAGGTTTTTAATTATGTTAAGGACGTATCATCTCTATTTGGGTTGGAGCAAAATCGGATACAAAAGTGGAAGAAATATTTATTTGGTGGGAAGGGAGTTCAATAATTATGGTATATTCACCTCTGCGTAGAATTAAAAGGAGATGTTGTAGTGTTAAGAGTTAAGTTCGTGTTCAGCATTTAATGTATACTTAGATGGCGGTGCCATTCATTCTGATTGTGGTGTTAGTTTCTTTGCATTTTGGGCATTAGAATTATAACGGGAATAACATTGCAACAAACTGCAGGTCCTTTAAGATCACGTATTCTTTGCCCTGGGGTTAAAAACTTCGACATAAATTCTAGCTGCTGAGGCCTATTACAACTGACCGAACAGAGAATTAAATTCATGCCTTGCATTGAGAAACAGTTTGAAGATTAGCTAAACTCCATTGACCTCCCAGCTAAGCACATGTTGCAAATGAAGAACTTAGTGGAAGGAGCACGAGAAGGATCCATACAGATTTGAGTATTTTTAGGATGATGAGTAGCAACTAAATTATACAGTAGTTTGTTCATGACCAGTTAGACGTTTAAATACTGTTGAAGTGTGATTCAATTTGAAATAAACCAAATTGATTTTAGCCTATGTTTTGCTAGATTTCCTGGATTGCTCAGTAAATAACTGTTTTATAGCTTTATCATTTTTGTGTTATAACTTTAATTTTAACCTTGGTCTGTGAAAATTGTGTGATGGTTAGTAAATAGATGGAGTGGTAGATAAGGCTAATATACTGACCTGCGATAACTTCACTCCCAGCATATATCATCTATGCCAACTAACAAGGTCTTGAAGGCTCCTGCTACAGCTATGAAAATGTAGGCTCAGTTATTAGAATGAAGTGCACAAGTGTCTAGGATTTTTCTTGCTGGCTATTTTTTAGCTTCCTGAACGGAAGCACATGTTCTTCGCTATACACAATTTTCAAGACCCATTGAATGCAACATTGCCTCCATGGAGAATTACCCATGTGAAATTGCATTGCATATTTGTTTTTTAATTGCCAAAGAGAATGTGATTTACTTTCCATTGGATCTTCCTTCATTTCCTTAATAGTGTTCTAAATTACTCTTGAGATTTCTCTTTTCATGTGAGATTAATAAGCCTTTCATCGGGTGCTCAGAATAATATAAATATTTTCAACTTTGCTAATCCCAAAAAATATAAATAACGCTTTTGAACTCTGAACTGATTTGATCAGTTAGACGTGGCCCAGAAATTACTGAGCAAAGCATCTGCTTCTGTATTGGAGTTTGCAGGAGGGCACAGAACTCAGTGAGGGAAAAGAATGTAATTGAGTGCTGGCCACCGTAAATAGAACAGTTTCAGCAGAAAGGAATTCATGAATCTGTTGCATGGGTAAAGAAGAAATGTTTCTGGACCAGAGAGAGTGGCTATATTGCTGAAAACCAGGATTAGACGTTGCACACTGTCATTTAGTGGTTGTTCATGCTGTAAAAATAATGGTACACGTGCAAACAAAATACTAGTAGTTCAATTTCCTTCCTCAAGACACCCAGAACTGACAGACAGACCTCCTAACTGTTTCACTAAGATCCTTTAGGTTTGGCATATATGTAACTAATTCCAAACCAATGTAGGTTATCTAACAAGTCAACTGGAGATGAACATGAAGAACTAACATAGACAGCTACGTCAATGTCTGGAGAATAATTGGAAAAAAATCTAGCTAGGAAGGAAATTGTGAAGGAGAGTGAATATGTTTTCTGTCAACGTCAGTTACTTTTGTTCCATATAATGAAAAGACTTCATTGTGATTGGTTTAATGTTGTCTTTTGGCTTCAGATTCCTGATTTACAATTCCCTGGGAACATAACAAAAGGAATATAAAGCATGTGGTATACATATTGTGCATTTTAACATTAAGATGTGATAAACCTATGGACTTTGTGTACTGAATTTTCTCTCCAGCTCTTGCAATGCACATGTTTTTAATCATAAAACAGCTGTAAACATACTTTTTTGCACTTTATTTTGTAGTACTTCTGAAGCACTCTTGGGGATTTAGGGATGCATCTGCTATTTAGAAGCAATGCTGAAATAGTGTTCCTCACTCGTTGAACCAGGCATATTTCTCTATTCTGCTTTCTGCATCTTTTGCACTCTGTTGTTGGCTTGTATGGTTAGCTTCCAGCAAATGTTTTCTGTATTTGAAAATGAAATGTGATTTTATTATCCTTCAGACATCCAGATTATTCAATGTGTGCCTAGCTCTATTGGGCATTGGGGCTAATGAAAAAAGACTGAGAATGGGTGACGTGGTCTGTATGTTTTTAAAAATACGGCTTATAGTACTTTGAATAATACTGCTCTCTTTCTAAAACTGATATGGGTTTTCTAGAGCGTTGTATGTTATGTGATAAAATTCCCAATATGTAGTGCTGTTCCCTTATGAAAGAAATCACTAAAGGGAGTTCAGCTAAAAAAGTGTATTTCTGATCATACTATCCACTGAAGCCATTAACTGTTGTTAAATGCCTTCAGCTCTGTTTAAACTAGTAAAAACCAAGTTACCTAATCCATTTTTCACCTGAAGCTCATGCTATGTGTAGGTATAGGTGTCACAGAGAAATAAGGAGCACAAAAGCTAATTGTTGTTCTTTACTGTTATCATAGTTGAGATCAAATATATAGCACGGATCTAGACCTGAATATGGAACTTTTCCCTGATCTGTAACAACTTTTATTTTATATGGATATGTCTGCAGATTAAGAGCAATGTGGACTCAGATTTTCAGCAAACACTCTGCATTGTGCTAACTGAGAGTAATGAATGTTGGTTTACTTATTGAAATTAGATTGCTTTTTGATCAGAATTTATCAGAATTTGTTAAAAGTGCTTTAAACCGGGTGTAAATTAGTGAAGGTAATTGCCTATCCAGATTTGAATTGCCCAAAGCCACAAATTTGTTATCCTCATTAGCATGCCTGTGTGGGTAGTCATGATGGGTAGCTTGGACATTTTTGGCTTCCTTGTTGACCATCTTTGTTTGACAGGCTGAATTTCAAAATAAGTTTATCATGAAAACCCAGAAAGTAAGGGAAATTCTAAACTTCCTTTGGTAAATGTATCCGTTTGTTGACATATGCATGACTAATAGATAGCTTGCCTTAAATGAGCTTGGATGACAATGTAGGTAGCACAATTAGTTAGGTTTGCAGATGCCACCAAAGGTGGCATAATGGAGAGTGAAATAGTCCAAGGTTACAAGATATTGATCAACTGGGGAAATGGGCATCAAAATGGCAGACGGAATTCGCCTCCAATAAGTATGGAGTGATGTATTCTGGAAGGTTAAAACAAGGGCAGGACATGCACGTTGAATGGCAGGTCCTTGGCAATTGTTGAAGAATGGAGAGATCTTGGGGTCGATATGATACGATAGAACTTTATTCATCCTCAGAGGGAAATTGGTCTGTCAACAGTCATAACAAGGTACACAAAAATTTGAAATTAAAATTAAATTAAAAGTGAAAAAAAGAAAAAGACAAGCGACTGTTGGCTTGCTGCCATGCGCACAGCGCCTTAACTGGAAGAAACAAATGCAAGCAGGCTTATCCCCTGGGCAGAGGATTCTAAAAAAACCCTCCCCCATCCCCCTTTATTTTCCCACCGTCCCTCACGATGGTCCCCCCACGTCGGGTACGCCATTGTTCTGCATGGTGGTCCCCCCACACCGAGCCCTCCATTGTTCTTCATGGCGATTCCCCCACATTGTCTTCTCTAGTTTCCTGGAAGTGGTGGCATAGGGTGACGAAAGCTCATGGCATGCTTGCCTTCAATGGCTGTGGCACTGTGTGGAAAAGTTGGAATGGAATGTTACAGTTGGTAAATTAGACTGCACTTGGTGAATTGTGCGCAGCTCTTGTTTTTATGCTACAGGAAGGATGGGATTTAAGTTGAACAGTTAGTGAAAAGATTGACAAAGATGTTGGCTGGGATGAAAGGCTTGTTTAAAAGGAGAGATTGGATTGGCTGGGACTATATTCCCTGCAGTGAAGAAGGCCTAGGGGTGATCTTAGTGGTTTATAAAATTAGGAGGGGGCTTATCTTTTTCTCAATGTGGGGTGGGGAGGGGGGGGGGGGCACTCTAAAACTAGTAGGCATAGGTTTAAGGCGAAGAGAAAGATTTAAAAGGAATTTGAGGGGCAAGTTTGTGGAGGGAATGAACAGATGATGTTTTGGGTCAACCCTTCTGTCAGACAGAAACATTGTCCATTCACTCCACAGATGTTGTGGAATGTCTGACCCACTGAGTTTTTTGCTCAAGATTCCAGCAACTGCAGTTCCTTGTGTCTTAAGGTGGAATATGATACACAAGGAGAAAATAGGAGAAGAAAAGTATAGCTAATCATTTAATACAAAATTTACAGATAATATAATATTCAGTAAGTAGGTGGATCCATAGGTCAATACCAAAATAAAGTTTTCTTTTTTGGGGAGGACTAAGGAGAACTTTTCAGTGCTGTATCACGGACGAATGAACTAAGATTCTTTTTTGAGTATGCTATTGGAAATTGTATGATGCATAAGATAGAGATTGGAGGCAAGTTTCTTCTCTTTTTGATAGAATAGTTCAAATAATCTGGACAGTGGTTGGAAACGGAATCTAGCAATAACTTGAAACTTGTGGGAATACATGTCATTGAGTCAGCTCCACAGCCTCATGGGAAATAGTACTTGTGGTCAAATTGCAGCAGGCCCAATATGGTATTAAAAGGTTAGCCATGTATAATTTGTATTTATTTAACCAGATCTCTATGATAGAGCTCCAGAGCTAATCCTAGTGATGGACATTGAAGATTCCATTCAAGAGTACATTTTGAGTTTTTTTTTAATCTACATGAAACACTTCTAAATTGTTACAGCATAAATGTCAAGTTTATTACGACAATATTTAAAAGTCATGTTGCTAACAATGTTGGATTGATGGCTTCATTATCACAGTTTAGTGGATGTTGAAAGTGAAAATTCTGAATTAAAGCATAATTAAAAACAGAAAAAGAGAAACAATGAATGTTTAAGATTGAAGATCCTTCAATAGCTATCCAGCATCTGTAGATTTTTGCTTTTCATTTACAGCTGAGTTAAATGTCATCTCTTGAGGAAAACCATATTTTTTATCAAAACTGCGCAAAGTTGTTCAATATTGTACTGTTCATATACTGGTCCTCGCATTAGTGGATGGACAGTTGATACAAGCTGTCACTCAACTCCTCTTTGGGCTTTCTTAAACGTAATTGATACATGAATAAAAGCAAACATTCATTCATAGCAGTGCAGTCACTAGGTCTGATTGACAGTGAAATTACCAATTCTTCGCCATTCTTCTGGGAATACCATTGTTTTTGTATATAGCCGGAAATAGCTTTTGTGCAAACAAAAGAATATAATAGCACAATATCAACCCGTTGCCTCTAAAATTGGAAGTCTCCTTATCAGTCTTGTAAGAGGTGAAATTACTTGTAAGCAGATAACCAGCATACGTACAGAAATTAGAAATGCTACTGTGAGCAGCACGTTTAAAAAAAAACGAATAGCATTCTGTACAGTCTCCTGTGATCTAAAGCCTTTCTTCTGACTGTTCTATTTGTGCTATGATAATATGAAGAAAGCAATGCAAGTCATTTTCAGTGATATGTGACAGGACTGTGGATTGTTTGGCTTTTGTCAGTTTCTTGAATATGCACTGTTTGTTCTTTGAGGGCTCATTTTATGACATTTTATGCTGCGTGTCAGTGCCAAACTGAAATTTATCTGCATTATGCAAAATGAGAATAGATTGTGATTGTTCAGTGAGCTTCAAATGTTTATTTCTGGTTCCAATATGCACTTCACAATATGTCATACGAACTTGGTATATTATGTTTATTTTGCTTAAAATTCAGTTTCTTAAATTAAGTATTGTAGTGAAGGTCTAATTTTATTGAACTGTTGCTATAACAGTGGTTTTAATGCGAATAATGGTACATGGATAAAATCACAACACTAAGTCTGAATTGAAGCAAAGGAATTTGCTAGAAATTCTCAACAAATAAAACATTTTACAGAGAAAATGTTAAAACTTCATGTTGACCTGAAGCACTAAAGGTCACTCCAAGTATCCAATCTGATCTACTTAGTTTATCCACTATTTTCTGCTTTTCATCAATTCTGCAATGTACAAAACGTATAAAATTTACAATTGATTCGGACAAATATAGAGAGGAATCATGTTTCTTTTTTTTTTAAAAGAGAGAAACTGAAGACTGTAGACTTTGTTTTGAATAATTGAAGAGAAAACCTGTCAGCTATGGAGGGGTGTTAAATTCTTGAGAATGTGTGATAACTTCTTGAGAAGCGGTGATCTGACACTAAACAACTGAATGGGTTTACTTGTGCTTACTTTCAGTGTTACATGGGGCATGTTGAGAAAAGAGGAAGAGGTTTGCAAATTTAACAAAAGCACTAAATGTGTTGAAAATCGAAATACATTAAAATTGACACTTCAATTTTTTGTCACCATTCAAAATTGATAATGTGAAACTTAGTCCTTGCCTCTCATTAACCACTGTGGTTGCATTCATTAACTGCCTTTACAACTGCTTTGTGGGCTGACAACGCTTCCCTTCCTCTCTTCTCTTTGGTTCTTAAGGCCTGTCATTAACTCGTTCCTGTTATCGACCAGCCTCAAATTAGAGTTGGCCCAGAATAGTGAAGGAAGTTCCCGAGTACAATACACATTCAGCTTGTAGATAGACAGGTTTAAACCAGCATCTGCAGTTCCTTCCTACACACATTCAGCTTCTGGTGAGTTAGCTAACTTAGCGGCTTGGGGGGTGGGGCTTGATGGGTGGGGTTGTTTACAGGATGCTAAAAATAGCTTCAGCACCTAATTTTAGGGAGGTTAAAATTGACTAAGATATGTGATTTTGCCAACTGTTCGTGAATCCTGCATATACAACGATGAAAAGTTGGGAGACACAGTGTGAAATGAATAATCAAATGTATTTGCTTAATAAGTTTATAAGAAATTCATACTATTGTCTGAAGGAAAATTGTGAAAAGGAAGATCTAATATAACTTGTTTATATATGAACAACAGTTTGTCATATTAACTGTTTTTAATTCTTAATGAGAAAAAATTGTTACGAACATCATTACCTAGAGATATTTATTCTCTTTGCAGACGACATTTGACAAAGCTGTCATTGATATTCAGTCACATGTTGGCAGAGCTGAAAGCTATATTCCAAAATGGCATATTCATGGGGGATACTTTCAGGATCACAAAAGCAGATGCGGCAGATTTCTGGAGGAAAGCTTATGGAGAAAAGTAAGTCACTTAATTTGTTCCTAATTTTGGTGTGATTTTCAGTGTAGTGAATTTTTTAAAACTTTTTCATGCCCCCCTGTTTTGCTGTAATCAATTTATCATTATTGCTTATTATTGATGTGATGAATCCAATGTCACATTGGATGGAATATAAATTATATAAAAGGAATAGTCTGTGCAGACAAGTTGCTGTTGCACTGTGCTATAACTGCCAATATTTATTTGAACACTGGTGACTATATTTTTTGGTTTCCTTGTATAATATTAGGTTGATTTCCCTTTGTTTTTGCTTTACTTTTATCCTAGTTATTTCCCCAAAGATTTCATTCTTGCTCTCTCTGTTGCAACACAATGATAACCATCTGTACTTTGGCCTTGCTCCCTGTTTTTTCAGCTCCAGAGATTCTGAGATGGTGTGAGCATGCTTAATTTTAGAGATTTCTGTAGTAGTCCATTCTCCAGTTAAACTGGGGTATTATTCAAACAATTAAATTTCATATTTCAACATCATCCTCTTTTCTCTCGATCTATAAATATACTTTATACACTTCTGCTCTTTGTCATTTTTTAGTTTGTGCCCATGCCCCCAATGCCAATACATTCTGCCTTTTCTGTCTTAGCCCTTTCACCATTTCAGTCTCCTCGTAAAATACTTTATATATTTCTACACTCTTCTCTCGTTGCAAACTATATGCTCATGTCGATTCCCCTCTTTTCATGCAAGCATTCATATCACCTTTTACCTAGCTTGTTTTGAGTACCCACTTCACTGCTATCAGGCTTCAGCAGCCATTATCCAACCAGGCTAGCCATCGTCTTTCAGTTGTACCAAAATCAGAATCGCTCCACACTACCATTCAATCTTTTCCTTGCCTGAGTTTATCCAAGCCCAATATTGTAACTTTCTACTATCCAGGTACATTCAAGGCATCGGAAAGATGGATGCCATCTTAAAAGTCCTGGGTGTATCTAGCTCTGCAAGACTATTGGACTGCCTTTGCAGTATTATCCTTCTGCATGTTTACTGCAATCTTAACCTCATTATATTTAAATGCTGTGCTAAAGGCAATGATAAACAATGTGGAATGAAAGACTTTCACAAGACCATGTGCAAGATAAAATTTGGGTTGCTGGAATATTAGCAATGTTACTGTGCAGCCCATATCTGATGTAAATGGTGAAGAGCATGTAGATAGCAATTACACCAATTGGCAAAAGTTATTACTAAAGAAATCTGCCATCACCCTAAAAAACAGAAAATGTCATTACTGTACCTTTTTGGAGGTGTTTGGAAGTAATTGTTAAATAGTTTGCACAAGCTGCTTCCTGGATTTAAGAGCACAAAACATTCATTAATCCATCAAACTATCCATACTCCCACTCACTATCCTTACACAATATATTACTTTAGCAGCTTGAGGCTTCATTTTGAGTATTTATGAAGTAGAACTTTACAGTGACAGACAATGGCATTGTTTGTTTATGAAGTTCTAATAGTGAGAAGATGCCAAACAGTTTGACACTCTGGAGAATAATATTTTTTCTATAATAAACTGCATTTGCTGACTCTTATTTTCTTTGATGCTTAATGTCAGTAAATTAGTGCCCAGTTTATCATCTGGGTACTGACACTTGGACCTAGGAGTCAGCACTCCACATTGCCACTAGATCTTTGACATTCTGACCCATAAACTATGGTTGGTGTGGAAAAGGAAAAAAAATGCTCCGCAATAATTCTTAACACAGGTGCCCTGCAACAATGTGTTCTTAGCTCCTTGCTATATCCCCAGTATGCTCTTGAATGTGTGGCCAAATTCAGCTCCAACTCCATTTAAGTTGCAAGATAACACCATGTAGTGGACCAGATCTCGAACAATGATGAGACTGTGTAGAGAGCTTAGCAACATAGACAAAAACAACCTCTCTCTCAAGGTCAGCAAAATGAAGGAGCTAGTTAGTGACTTCAGAAAACGAGGTGTAGAGTACATTCCCCATTCATCATCAATGGTGCTGAAGTGGAGATGGTAGAGCGCTTCAAGTTCCTTGGCGTACATAGTTCAGCAGTGCAGCAAATAATTGCAATTTTGACGGCAGAAATTATGTCCACGAGAGACTAGATTAGTTGTGGAATCCAGCGTCTAACCCAAGGAGCAGCTACTACATGGGAGGGTGTTGCTTTAGAAAGGTCGTATACGTATAGCGATATCTAAAGCCAAGTGAGAAATACAGAATGGGTTATATGAAAAAAAAGCTTTGTGTGAAGCTGATATAGATGGCAGAGTCACTGGGAGAACTGCAACCAGTTGGACCAGATCTGAAAGAGCAGCCGGTTGACCTAACTTGGAAGCCTTCACACCAAAGTAAAGAATATAGAGGCCAGATAGTTGTTGTTTTTTTGTCTTGTTTTAAAGACTGTAGCATAGGTGACAGATGTAGTATTGATTTGGATCTATATTCTTGCAAGGCCAAAGTTACCAAAGTATTCTATTCCATTCCAAAAGAGTTACTGCATGGACAAGACTGGAACCATACTTGTGTGGTATCACTCGGCTAGCAGACTAAAGAGATGTTGAAGATGGGTGCTTTTGTTGACCATGAGAAAAGCTGCAGAGAAGACTAGTTATGCTATTATCACATTTATATAGAATCTCATTACTTCAAATGTTTTTGATGTTGTGGTAGTCATGGATAAATCAAAAGAGGGATTCAAACGAGCTGTGTGGACTTGACAAGCCACGTTTCACCTGCCTGTACTATGATTATTGACTCCGAATGTTTGAATTCCAGGTAAAGTGGTCATGAATTTGCAAGGCTACAGAATGTTCATTTATCAGCATACCAGTGGTAATGTTGCTTGCTATGCAGACTGATAGAGTTCAAACGTTTCATGATAATATCAACACGCAGTGGGAAATGTTGCACAGATGTGAAGTTTTTGGGTAGAATAGGGAAGGAAAGTAAAAATTTAGAAAGCACACCTGTCACATCTATGTTTATTTATAAAATACATTGTTAATTTGTGTGCAGCAGATGTACCTGATATTACTTGTAGTGCTAGGCATGTTTGAAGCATTAACAATTTAAAATTTTGAACTCTGAGCTGCCAGATCTGTTGATTTGAACAATTTTGTGCCATCTGGTTTCATCTCAGCAGCCAAGTTGCACCGTGCACCAGTTTTATACCTTTCATCTCTTGCGATAATCCTAGCGATAATCCATAATGTACAGTGTCAACTTCAGCAAATTAATTGCCATACATATCTTCTTATTTGATTTGATTTTTAATGCAGGTAAAGCTTTACTTGAAGTATTACGACCTTTTTTTCCCATTGTTAAAGCAAACATTTTTGTCTTTTGGTTATATCCTAATATTTTTCTCGGGTTAGTCTATGTGTCAATGACTGTCAGCTGACTATGGAGGCTATCTGAGTTGACCCTGCTGGAGACCTATGTGCTTTTCCAGCAGACATCATTAGATATGAGTCAGTCGGAACTGTAAATCGATGACAATTTTCTATTCTTAATCTGGAAGTGCCAAGTTCAATTTGTAATTTTTCCGTTATTACCCTGTTGTGGTTAATTTAACATGGGACTCTGTTATTTGAAAGGAAAACTTTGTACTTCTCCCTAATCTGTACTCATTTGTATTTTAGATGTTATGGCAAATTCTAATGCAGGCTGGAATTTAGGTCTATATATTGATCAATAATTTTCTTGTGCAACAAATTCAGATTTTTCAGTAAAACTCTAAAAAATGTCTGTCAGGGTTTTCCTTTTTAAGGAGAAAAAGGAGATCAGCAAGTAGTACACACGAATGTTTAAAAATGTATAAGACTTGCTTGCAGAGGGTGGAATATAATTTGAGATAAGTTAATATACATTTTATTGCCCTCAAATTCCCTTTTTTGGATTTTGTTTTCTTGGTCTCTACTGAAGTCGTTATTAGCAAGTGCACTTTCGATCTATAGTTTTATGGCATTATAGTCTGAGTAATCCTTGGAAGATTAAAGAACTATAATTACAATATCACCTGCACCTTTATGAATGATATAAAGCACTTTTAATATAATTTGCCAAGCTAATCATAAAGTAGATTGATAGTGTCTCTAAAGAGGACTGTTAGAATTATTGAATTTTACAATGGTTAACATCAGAATGAAGTCATGCTTGTCTAAAATTGTCTGAAACCTACTATGTTATATGCTGTTGTATTTTACAATTTGTATGCTGACTGTCTTCTCCCTGTGCTAGGACCATCATTCACTGGAAGGTTTTTCGACAGGCCTTGCATGATGTTCATCCAATCACCTCGGGTCTTGAGGCCATGGCCTTAAAATCTACTATTGATCTGACCTGTAATGACTTCATCTCGGTTTTTGAATTTGACATCTTCACCAGACTTTTTCAGGTAAGTACATTTTGTGACAATATGAAAAGACAACTCATTTGATAACCCAATTATAAATGCACTGTTGAGGACAATTCTGCTACAAATTTTCCATTTTTAATTATCAATTTGAACGTGGCATTTAGCATTAACGTACTTGGGTTAGTAAAAAGTGATAAAAATCAACAAGTAAAATTGTTACTGAATATTACCTGGACAATGTGTACACTTCCAATGATAGGGTCAGATTTGTGATATGCTTATGGGGTATTTACTCAGATGTAAAGGTAAAGCACCTGTAGAAAATTAACTAAGCTGAAATTTAATAATTTTATAAGTGGGGTCTGCAAATACAAAGCCTTGTAACTCTTAACTGAGAAATCTAAAGATGTCACCAATTTTCAAATGAGATAGCTGAGTGAGAAGAAAAGTCCTAGAAAAGGGCGGCAGGCACGGTGGCGCAGCGGTAGAGTTGCTGCCTTACAGCGAATGCAGCGCCGGAGGCTCAGGTTCGATCCTGACTACGGGCGGCATCTGTACGGAGTTTGTACGTTCTCCCCGTAACCGGCGTGGGTTTTCTCCGAGATCTTCGGTTTCCTCCCACACTCCAAAGACGTACAGGTATGTAGGTTAATTGACTGGGTAAATGTAAAAATTGTCCCTAGTGTGTGTAGGATAGTGTTAATGTGCGGGGACCGCTGGGCGGCGCGGACTCGGTGGGCCGAAGGGCCTGTTTCCGCGCTGATCTAAATCTAAATCTAAATTATATATTTTCTTTGATCATATTTCCTTGTGGCAGAGGAGGCCATACATCGCATCAAATTCAAACAGAGCAAATCCATTCCCCTTCCCATTCTCTACAACCTATTATTTTTCACGTCCATTATTACCACCTGATTCCACCACTACATTAGCAGTAATTTACAGTAGCTAATTAATCTAATAATCAGCCCTTTGGGATGTGGAAGTCAGAGTATCTGGGAGAAACTCTCAGTAAGGGCGAGCATAAAACCTCAAATAGACTCTTCTGTAGTTCAGAATTAAATCCCGATTGCTGGAACTGTGTAGGTACCAGGACAACCAGCAGTGCCACTGTGCTGCCCATTTCTTCATTCTAGTTTATAAAATGTGAAATCCTTTTCTAAAAGATTTTTTCTATGTGACTACATTTGGAAAGAGATTGCTTTTCCGAAGATGGACACAAAATGCTGGTGTAACTCAGCAGGTCAGGCAGCATCCCTGGAGAGAAGGAATGTGTGATGTTTTGGGTCGAGACCCTTCTTCGAATTTGACCCTCGACCTGAAAAGTCTCCCATTCCTTCTCTTCAGAGGTGCTGCCTGTCCCGCTGAGTTACTCTAGCATTTCGTGTCTATCTTCGGTTTAAACCAACATCTGCAGTTCCTTGCTACACATGAGATTGCTTTTCCAGAAGGTTGTGTGCTTCTAATCATTATTGGTTTGATACATTGATACATTTAAGGTAGTAGTGGTTCTTGCAAGTGATTTGTAAATGATTTCTTCGATAAACTGCTGCATTAACATACAAATCATGAGTCCTGCAACGCTACAATCATCATTCATTAATAGCATTTATACAATTCAATAGACAATAGACAATAGGTGCAGGAGAAGGCCATTCGGCCCTTCGAGCCAGCACCGCCATTCAATGTGATCATGGCTCATCATTCTCAATCAGTACCCCGTTCCTGCTTTCTCCCCATACCCCCTGACTCCACTATCCTTAAGAGCTCTATCCAGCTCTCTCTTGAATGCATTCAGAGAATTGGCCTCCACTGCCTTCTGAGGCCGAGAATTCCACAGATTCACAACTCTCTGACTGAAAAAGTTTTTCCTCATCTCAATTCTGGGCCGAAAAGGCCTGTTTCCGGCTGTATATATATGATATATGATAAATGGCCTACCCCTTATTCTTAAACTGTGGCCCCTTGTTCTGGACTCCCCCAACATTGGGAACATGTTTCCTGCCTCTAACGTGTCCAACCCCTTAATAATCTTATACGTTTCGATAAGATCTCCTCTCATCCTTCTAAATTCCAGTGTATGCAAGCCTAGTCGCATACCAGTCTTTCAACATATGATAGTCCCGCCATTCCGGGAATTAACCTAGTAAACCTACGCTGCACGCCCTCAATAGCAAGAATATCCTTCCTCAAATTTGGAGACCAAAACTGCACACATTCATACCAGTTCACAGCTCAAAAATAGATCCTGTTCTAAATTTTTAATATTGAGAAAAACAACAGAAATAGCGATTCACTAACTTTTGATGCAATTTTGTTCATATGCAGAGATTTACAAAAATCATAACTCAGAGAATGAGCTGGGACTGTTATTCTAGAAACAGGAAAACGAGTAAACTTTGAATGTACTCAGTACACACTGATGTTTCACATATTAAAAAAAACTTAACTATAAATCTAATGGGAAATTCAGATGAAATTTCTTATCCAAAA
This sequence comes from Rhinoraja longicauda, assembly GCF_053455715.1. Lineage (NCBI taxonomy): Eukaryota > Metazoa > Chordata > Chondrichthyes > Rajiformes > Arhynchobatidae > Rhinoraja > Rhinoraja longicauda. Next base: position 4,609,500 of record NC_135984.1, read on the forward strand.
TGGTTGAGGCAATTAACAAAAATACTTTTTAATGTGATCTAAATTAGAAAGGTAAAAGAGAAAAGAATGGACTTAAACTGTTATTAAATGGTTTAGTTTGGTTTAGCGATAGTATGGAAACGGGCCTTCAGGCCCCCGAGTCCATGCTGACCATTGATCACCCATTCACTAATTCTATGTCTTACACACTGGGGGCAAGTTTTAACTTTCCTGACCACTGTGTAAAATGTCCCCTGATACCTTTCTCACTACTGAGTTGAAGATTGAATTCAAATTTTACTCAAGAACATCGAACAGTACACAGTAGAAGTAGGCTTTTCAGCCCAGTTGTCTCTGCCACCATGATGCCAAACTAAACTACTCCCTTCTTTCAATTAACAATCCACATTTCTTCATTTCCGGCATATTTATGTACCTATCTCAATATTTCAAGCACAAAAAAGACTTGTGCATAAAAGCTAGGGTGACCTTTACAGTGCAATGAGGATGAAATGTTACTTTCTTAAAGTTGTTATACTTTGTAAGAGGTGCTAAACCAAAACTGTATATGCTAATGTGAAGCTAAAGAAGGTACCACAGAATTATTTTGAAGAAGACCGGGGAATTGCCCTGCTTCCTGACTAATATTCCTCTTCATTGGGTGTTTTCGAATGTCCTGAGGTTGTAAAATGTTCAAAATGAATTAAAATCATTCTTTCTACAAAAGCATGTCATAATCTAGTGTGAACGGGTGATGGTTGGCGTGGACTCAGTGGGCTAAGTGGCCTGTTTCTATATTGTATCTTTAAACTTAAACTAAACAAATAATTTTCTTCTCCCCTAATCCTTGTGCCCCTGACCTATAAAAGGAAGCATTAAATTGCAAGAGTAATGTGAAACTGTATAAGAAAATAACTGCAGATGCTGGTACAAATCGAAGGTATTTATTCACAAAATGCTGGAGTAACTCAGCAGGTCAGGCAGCATCTCAGGAGAGAAGGAATGGGTGACGTTTCGGGTCGAGACCCTTCTTCAGACTGAAACATGTGAAACTGTAACATTATATGGTGTTTCCCACGAATGGACGGTGTTCACTGCACTCAGGAAGGGTACAATTTAACATTTACTTTTGCACGAAGATATGACGGGCTAATAAAGCACCTAAAGATGGTAATTTTGTAGAGAGTTTTAGAAAGATGGAAAAATCAAGTATGACCTCAGACATACAGTTCAAATAACTGCAATTAAATAGAATAATTACATTTTTTTTAAAAGTAGATTACAGTGTAATAATCAAATATCTTAATTAAGTGTCCATTGGAGGTTTGGTATATCCTTTTACAAAAATTGTTCCCACTGGTGTTTGCCAAAAGAATCCCGTTTGAACTGCAAAAGAATAAGAATCCATGCATTTTCTAGCACTTCGCTAAACATTTCCCACATGGCTGACTTTTATGATACTTTTCAAAACCAATTTTGATCCTTAACTATTGTTTTCTATAAATTTACGGCCAAATTTTTCAATTTTAAAAGGAAGTACCATTATAACTTATGGGATAAAAAACAATTTGCTCATGAAATCATTGTGGTTCTCCAAATGGTAAGCAGGGTTAACAAATGAACTATGAAGTACTGCACTGTTTGGTAACGTATTTATAGTATATTTTTGTGTTTGTTGGCAAAACATCAGCCCGTTTCCACCTGTAATTATTTGCGTGTAAGATGTATTATGAAATGGTGTATCAAATTAATATTGTAAAGTTACACAGAACTTTGATATTGGCAAGTGGTGAATTGAAATTGCAATTTGTTTTTTTGCATTACACCCCATCTTAGGTCTTCATATTCCATATTCCCTTTCTTCCTCTTTTCCATCCATTGATACACCTCAGTTTTGCCCCTTTTTATTGCAGTACCTGACCTGCAAAGTTAAAGGATTGTGGCGGACAGTTGCTGACGTCTGTGACTGAGTAGCAATTTCCTTTAATTTGATTTGACTGCATTGAGTCAGTCCCTTCCAATGAAATTTATGAGAAAATCCAAAAGTTTCAAACTCTTTGTGAACCTCTGTATGTACTTGCATGATAATCCTGGGGAGGGGGCAAGTTGGAGGGGAATGTTTAACGCTAAAAATGTTTCGGTGAGATACACGTGTTGACATGTCAGGCTGTTCTTTAAATTGTTGAGCTTAATACTCATAAGTTGATTCTAACTTCTTTAAAATCTGTGACTTTGTTAAATACCATTTCTACAGATTTAAATTACCGGTTGCCAAAATATCCTTGCTAGCATCAATTTTGCCTTTTTTGTTTTTTAAGTTCCTCGCCTAGCATGCCAATAGTCTTATTAAGAAAGGGTTCCCAGCAGTTACAGTTATAAAGCAACCACAAGTTACAATGTTATAAGGAAATTACTGTTAGAGTAGGCTTCAGTTTATGATGCATGACTAAACATTTTCAGCAGAATTTAATTAAATATACATAATATTTGTTAATCTTTAGAAGTTAAATTGTATGGATCTGGGTTATTCCTGCATTTTAACTATTTTCAAAAAATTATGTTTTGGGTTACACTTCCAACTGGCATTTAGATTGATATTCAAATTTCATTCAAAACCTAATCAAGTAAAATGACCCACTGTGTATAATTAACTGTTAATTTCACTGCCTCTCAAAATCATTCAAGTCCCTCAGCCTTCAGGTATTATATTTAATTGATGTTGTACTACTTATTGCACCATATTTATTCAGGGAACTCTGCACTAGTGTTCTTGATCACTGATGCTATTAATGTTATAAATGCATTTCTCCTCTTGTTTGCCAGCGTGGCCTGAATACTGGACACATCTTTGTTTGCACTGTAATGTAAATTGACTCGGGATCAAATGTATGAAGACTAATGGTAAAATTTTGAAGTTCTTGATGTCTGCATCATCAGGGAGAAGTACTGCAAGTATTATGTAGAGTTATTTTTCATGAGGTCACTTTATCCTGCACAAATATTGATGAACATTAATGCAGGGCTGTGGAAGTACATAATCAAGTTTAGTCAACATCTGAAAGAGAGGGTAAAGCTTTCCAAATTTCAGCCCTTTGGCCTAATTTGTTAGTGCCGACAAGATGTCTATCTGAGTTAATCCCATTTGCCTGTGTTGGCCCATATCTCTAAACTTTTCTTGTCCATGTACATGTCCAAATGTCTTTCAAACATTGTAGTTGTGCCTGCCTCGATAGTTTCCCTTGGCAGCTTGTTCCACATACACCACCCTCTGAATAGAAAAAGTTGCCCCTCAAGCCCCTTTTTAAATCTTTCCGCTCTCAACTTAAATCTATGTCCTGTAGTTTTCGACTTTCCTATCCTGGAAAAAGACTGCGTCTACTTACCTCGTCTATGTCCCTAGTGATTTTAAATGCCTCTGTAAGTTCATCCCTCAGCCTTCTATACTCCAGGGAAAACTGTCCTAGCCCATCAGTCCCAAGGCATATAACTCAAGACCTCCAACCCAGTGGGAATGTGTGTATGTACGGGGTTGGAGGGGCAGGAGATAGAGGTGGGGTATGGGGGTATTACATGAAATGAGAGAATTTGCTGTTCATACCATTGGGTTGTAAGTTAGTGCACATGTTCCGCAAAACGGTGGCTTAGCCTACACTTGGTCTCACCTTTGTAAAGGAGGCCGCACCGGGAGCACCAAATGGAACAAACAAGGTTGGAAGCATTATATGTGAACCTCCACTTGCCTGGAAGAGCTCCTCTAGTCCCTGGCTGGAAATGAGAGAGAGGGTGTAGGGACAGATGTTACAAAGGAAAATGCCTGGGGAGGGGCTGGGTTGTGTGGTGAGAGATGAGCTAACTAAGGAGTTACGGAAAAAGTGGTCTCACCGGAAAGCAGAAAGAGGCAGTGCGGGAAGGTGGGACTGATAGTGGGATGACATTGAAGGTGGTGGAAATATCAGAGAATATTGTGGTGGATGCATGAATATCCTTGCTATAGCTGGGTTATCAAAACTGCACTTAGTGCTCCAAATCTGGTATCACCAATGACTTGTAGAGTTGTAACATCCTAATTATTGTACCCAATGCTTGACTGATGAAGCCAATGCCCTTTTCCCTACTATGTCCAGTGAAATATATATCTGTTCCCTATGTTTCTCTGGACCCTGCACCTTGACATTTGCTGTGCATAACCTGATTTAAAGTACAAAAAGTGGAATTGTAGGTGCTAGTTTACAAAAGGGTACAGTGCTGGAGTAATTGCGGGCAGCAACTTTGAAAATCATGGATGGGAGATCTTTTGCGTCGGGATCCTTCTGACTCTCCCTAATAGGTCTAACCCTGTCCCTCAAAATGCCCTCCAATAACTTTCTCACCACAGGTTGTAAAGATGGTAAAGGAGGGACACAAGGAACGTGACTTTATTGGTAGAGTCATTGAATACGAGTGCAGGGAGATCTTTCTAAAACGGTATAAAACATGAGTTGGACTAAATCTATTGCACTGTGTAAATTTCTGATCAGCAAAAAATCAGGATAATTTATAACAATAGGATGGAAGCACAGGAAATGTGAGGATGACTTCTAAAAATGGATTAAATCACTCTGACCTGGAATACTGCCTACAAGATAACTCAAAATAAAACTGGATAAATCTTTGAGGGAACAAGATTTCTCCATGGACGGAGATTATTGGAGAGCTGCACCAAACAGCTAGCACATGAATAACAAGTTAATTGGACTCTTATGCTGCTGCTGTATTCTATGATTGTGTTTCATGTTTTTAAAATTACATTAGAAAATTAAATTGCAATCTTCCAAAGTATTTTTTAAATGAATTATTCAAAATGGACTCAATTAGTCAAACACATTTTGGCTTCCAATTCTGGAGAAGGCCCTTTGTTAGTTTTTAAATAGTTGTAGAACAAGATAGACTGGTCCACGAGTTAAAGAGCTAAATTAGGGCATGGCTAATTTTGATGGCATTTAAGCAGGAGCTTTTAAAGGTTGTCTGGGAGAGGCTATTAGCAGACAAAGGGGCATCTGGCAATTTGGAGGCATTTAAAAGTAGGATAGGGAGAATTCAGGGTCATTATGTTCATGTTTGAGTGATGGGCAAGGCAGAAGGATTAAGGGACCATGCTCGATGAAGGATAATGAGTGTCTAGTTATGAAAACGCTGTATGTCTAGCAGCTGGGATCAAGCAAATCTCTTTAGTGTCAAGGATCCAGGAATAATTTTCAGAACGAATAAGTGTAAAAAAAACCGACAAGATAATCTTGGCAGATAAGGTAAAGGAGAACCCAGATTTTCTTTGTATAAATAAAGAGCAAAATTATAATTAAAGAGGGAATAGATGACCGTGAATCAATATGGTCGTCTAGGTGTGGGACCATGGGAGATTGGCAGGATTTTAAATGAATACTTATCATCTATATTTACTGTGGAGGAGATCATAGAAACTAGGGAAATCAGAGACGAGCACAGTAATGTCCTGAAACATATTGATATTATGAAAAGGTTTTGGCACTCTTAAGATCCATAAAGGTAGATAATTCCGCTTGTGGGAATTGCGGGGGACTTGGCAGAGGTTTTTGTATCTCACTCTGCCATGGGTGAGGTATCTGACGATTGGAGGGTGGCTAATATTAAGCCTTTAAGAAAGACTACAAGAACAAGCTGGGGAACACAGGCTGGTAAACCTAACATCAGTGGTAGGAAAATTATCAGAAGAGATTCTGAGCTTCGGATCTATCTATATTTGGAAAGACGGATTGATTAGCGATGGTCAGCATCGCTTTGAGCGTAAGAAATCATTTTATTGAATTTGAGTTTTTTTAAGAAGTGACTAACAGAATTGACTAACAGAATTGACAAGGGTGGTGTCTTTGGGACTTCAGCAAGTCTTGAGCATTGAAGTAGCTTTTTAGTGTGCACATTTCTGCACTGCACTGCTGTCTGCAAGAGAAAGCAGGGAATATTTCAAATGGAATTTAAAATTATATTGGTAACTTTTGAGTATTCCTGAATCTATTCTGAGATGTAATTGAGTTCCAATCTACTCAATTAAAATACACTGTTCTGAAGAAAAGTAAATTGCAGCACTAAAGCAGATGACCTGGTTGTTATCATTCATTTTTATGAGTCTTTGCTATGTGCAAATTGGCTCCAATATTTCTTGTATTGCAATAGGGACGACATATTTAAATACTTTATTGGCTACAAAACATTTTGCTGTTGTAAAAGACGAGGTGATGTGTAAAAGCACCCAAAGTGCTGGAGCAACTCAGCGGGTCAGGCACATCTCTGGAGAAAATGGATAAGTGACGCCAAGGCCTACTGGATCTCCCAGTTAACCATTTTAACCCTTTCCATTCCAGCTGACCTTTATGTCCTGGGACTCCTCCATTGTTGGTTTAGGGCTACACACAAACTGGAGGAACATCATCTCGTATTCTGCAATGTATGAATGTTGAATTCTCCAATTTTAGATAACCTGTAATTACACCCCGCCTTCCCCCATTCACCACCACACTCCCCCTTCCACACCCCATGTCCCACCCTATGACACCCCACCTTCCCCCATTCACCACCACACTCCCCCTTCCACACCCCATGTCCCACCTGGCTGCTCGCCTATTTCTCCCCTTCACTCCATCCTGCCCTGTCTACTCTGCTACTTTCCTCCCCTGGATGCACAATCCACAACTCTTCAAACCTATCTCACACCTACTGTTCTTATTTTTGGCCTTTATTCCAACCATCTGCCTGTCAGCACCACCCCCCCCCCCCCCCCCCATGCTTTGTCCTGCTTTCTCCCCTTTTCCAGTTATCTTCCAAAACACTACCCAAAACATCCAACCTGCTGAGTTACTCCAGCATTTGTGTCCTTTTGTATGTTAACCGACATCTGCATTTCTTTGTTTCTACGAGGTGATATGTAATATCTTTTTGTATTGCGTTGTTTAATATGAAAAATAAAATCTGTCAGCATATTGGTAACTGGTCAAATGTATTAGAACAACCTGTTTACAGTAATCTTGAATTTTTGTAATGTGTGATGTGTAGGCCAACAAAAGGGACTTTATTAGCCTGTTCTTGTTGCAGCCAAATGTTTCAGGATTTTGCAATTCTGTTACCACCTACAGATTTTTTGCTACTTTCTACCCCACCTCCTCTAATCACTTTCTCAGTTTCACCAACCTCAAGCCAGGCAAGCTCCCTTTTCCCTCTTTATTTACTATTTGTTTAAACTTTTTTGAAGCGGATTTTTTTGCCTCATCACTATTTAACAAACTGAGGACCAATGTGTTAATGGAAACAGGCACTTCATTGAGTCATTCAACACATTAGTCACATTAGTCAGAAGCAGTCACATTAGTACCTATCAATAAGAACTGGCCTAAAACCTTTGTCTTGGGTATTCAAGTCCAGATGCTAAAATGTTATGAGAGTGCCTGAGTCAGAAGATTCCTGAAATTGATAGCACATGAAAATAAATTACTGAAAAAGACCATCAGACTACTTGTCTTTATTGACAAGGGCATAGATAATAAGATAAATTATGGTACAATTTTATAAATTTGTCGGTTGGGCCACAGATGGAGTATTGTGTCCCATTCTGGTTACCATATGATAGGAAGAATAATATTGCACTCGCGAGGGTGCAGCATAGATTCATCAGGATGTTGTCTGAGATGAAACATATCTGTTATGGAGTCATTGAGTCATACAGTGTGGAAACAGGCCCTTTGGCCCTACTTGGCCACACTGACCAACGTGTCCCATCTACACTAGTTCCGCCTGCCTGCGTTTGGCCCATATTCCTCCACCCATCCTATCCATGTGCCTGTCTACATGTTAAACGTTGTGATAGTATCTGCCTCAACTACCTCCTCTGGCAACTCTTTCCATACATCCACCACCCTTTGCGTTTTAAAAAGTTACCCCTCAATTCCCATTAAATCATCCCCTCTCACCTTAAACCTATGTCCCATGGTTCCCGATTTCCCCTACCCTAGGCATTATGCCTGCCAGTGGAAAGACCTGTAATTTTTGTGGGTGTGAGAAGTATAAAATCATAATGAATTGTACTTCACCCATAAACAAGGTTTTGTGCATGAGCGTGGTAATGCCACCTGGTGGTGTAAATTATTGAAATGACAACCATATTGGGGCCCCATAGGGCCGGATCATGAAGAGTGTTAGACAATAGACAATAGACAATAGGTGCAGGAGGAGGCCATTCAGCCCTTCGAGCCAGCACTGCCATTCAATGCGATCATGGCTGATCACTCTCAATCAGTACCCCGTTCCTGCCTTCTCCCCATACCCCCTCACTCCGCTATCCTTAAGAGCTCTATCCAGCTCTCTCTTGAAAGCATCCAACGAACTGGCCTCCACTGCCTTCTGAGGCAGAGAATTCCACACCTTCACCACCCTCTGACTGAAAAAGTTCTTCCTCATCTCCGTTCTAAATGGCCTACCCCTTATTCTCAAACTGTGGCCCCTTGTTCTGGACTCCCCCAACATTGGGAACATGTTATCTGCCTCTAATGTGTCCAATGCCCTAATTATCTTATATGTTTCAATAAGATCCCCCCTCATCCTTCTAAATTCCAGTGTATACAAGCCCAATCGCTCCAGCCTTTCAACATACGACAGTCCCGCCATTCCGGGAATTAACCTAGTGAACCTACGCTGCACGCCCTCCATAGCAAGAACATCCTTCCTCAAATTTGGAGACCAAAACTGCACACAGTACTCCAGGTGCGGTGCTAGAGGTTTGGATTCCAGTGTAAAAATTAAACTCTAAATATTATTTTTTAAAGTTTTAGGTACCCGAGTGGAACATTACCTGAAGAACAGAAAAGTACGGCACAAGAACAGGCCTTTCACCCCATAATGTCTGTGCCGAACATAATGCCAAAATCAACTAATCTCACCTGCCTGTATGTGATTCATAAACCTCTATTCCCAGCATATCCATGTGATTATTTAACAGACCATTAAATGCCACAATCATATCCGCCTCTACCACCACCTGGGCAACTCGTTCCAGACACCCATCACCCTCTAGTGTATATATTTTTTAAAGCCCAGCACATCTCCTTTAAACTTTGCCTCTCTCAAGTTAAAGCTACTCCCTTTAGTCTTTGACATTTCCACCCTTGGAAAAAGGTTCTGAATGTCTATCGTATCTATCCCCCTCCTAATTTTAGACACATCTATTAGGTCATTCCTCAACCTCTGATACTCCAGAGAAAACAATCCATTTGTCCAACACCTCATTATAGCTATTACCCCTTAATCCAAACAGCATTCCACTACGCCTCTTCTGAACCCTCTCCAAAGCTTCCACATTCTGTAATGCAATGACCAGAACTGCACACAACACCTCAAATGTGGCTTGACCAAAATATTTGTGCTGCATCATGACTTCCTGATTCATATACTCTCTAAAGTGTTTTAAAACTGGAATATTTCCATTCAAATATTATTTATACTGGAAACACAAGAGACAGGAATGTCTTACAAAGTACTGGAGAAACTCATCAGGTCATACATCTTCTGCAGATGGATATGACCTAAAACCTGTTCATTTACCTCCCACAGATGCTGCCTGACCTGCTGAGTTCCTCCAGCACTTTTGTTTTCTTTACTTTTGGATTCCATTTTGACAGCAGAGGACCGGGGTGATTGGAAACTTAATTCTGGGATATAACCTCTGAACTATCAAGCAGACCGTCACCTAAGAGATGAATTGCATGCTTTCACATAGTGGAGAATTTGGCTGGAGTATCACTGAACAAGCATTGTATAAAACTAATTAACCTGTTTTTTGTTGTTATAAACTCAGTATTTACAGTGCTTTTCACAGTATCTGAATGATTCAAAGTTATTTTGAAGTGGAATCGCTTCCAATTTGTTACTCTACTCAGTTAAAATGTAAAGACCAGTAAAGAGCTTTTATCAAATGATGTTCAAGTACTTTCTATGATGAGGGGATAATTGCTAAAATTAATGACATTGATTGCAGGAAATAATTGTATCAGTGTGGTCATAGTTGTAACCGGACAGAGTAGATTATAATGCATTAAGATCAATAAACAAGAATATCTACAAAAGCAAACTGCAGAGGATCCTAGAAGTTGAAAGTACTAAGGCATGGGAAGAGTTTGAACAAATGTATCCAAGGTACAGAGAAGGTGAGGAGGTAGAGGGAAAAAGGTATTGGGGTTGAAGGCGACAGTTAATATGACAATCGGAGAGATATTTTAGGTGGGAGCAAAAGGTCAGTTTGTTGGAGATGTGAATATGGCCTGAATACTGGAAATGATGATGGACTGAAATTGTTGAACTTTGATTCTGGAAGGCTATAATGTGCCTACTCAGTAGATTAAGTGCTATTTCCTTGGGTTTACATTGCAATTGTTTAGAATGCCAAGGACAGTCGGTAGGTTAGAATGAAATGGAAGAATTCAAATAACTGTTCACCAAAGGCTTGAGGTCTAGCTTGGATGACTGTGTTCTGCGAAATGGTCATCCTAGTTGTGGTTCCTCTTCCTTGGAGTGAATACAGTTTGTAAAACTGAAAGAAGTGTGAGATAATTGAAGACTTGGTTAACAAGTGTATTCAAAGCCTTGTTCAAGGAAGAAGCAAAGGACCTTTAGGCCTCACTGGTGGAGATGGAAGTAAAGAGGGATTGGATCTGTATAATGAAGGTGGTCCTATTGTTGATGGGTGGGTACCGATGTGTTGAAATATAGGTGGAAAGGGTAGAACTGGACAAAGGAAAAAAAAATAGTTCAGATAGGCAGAAATGATTAAGAGTAATGGGTCTATTGTAGCAGTCCCCTTTCTGACCTCCAGAGGGGCACTGGAAGCAGCCTATGTATGGTTGGAGGTTAGAAGAAAGATCTCCAGAGTAAGTGAGGTCAGTAATTATCTGAAAAATTAGTTCACAACCTTGAGGGGGAAATTACAACATTTACTGCCTTTAGAAAAAAAGGCATTGTGCAAATCCATATATTCCAAAAGGCTACTCAAATCCAAACTGAGCAAACTTGAAAACATTATTTTTAATTTGGTAATTCTCAACCCTCTCATACTTTATAAGTGTACTCATCTGAGCAACTCAACTACCCAAGGATTTAACACTGGCCTATGGTGAAGTTTCATAAGTCAGCAAGAGCAGCAGAAGGGACAAGAGAAATTACAAAAGAAAGGGACAGACAGATCAACCAATCCATATTGGTATTTATGTTTCAAATAAGTAGATCGTAATTTAAGGTATCTGCCATTTGAAGAGTTCCTGATTAGTGCAAAAGTTGTGAACATAATGAATCAACTTCAGATTTCTGTATCGATTACCTTTCCCTGGGGCATTGGGCTCCAATAACCAAAACCACCATCCTTGGGAAGTTAAGTATTCTTTTGACAATTTATTCTTTTTCTTTCTCAGTGTCAGGTTGTGCCTCTCGTTTGATCTTATTGACTACTTACTAAGTCTCCTTGGTGCTGGATAAATGCTGCAGTTGTGCTGTTTCTATGTTTTGCCATTCAGTTCTGGCAACAATGCTGCAAAGCTGTAGCTAAGACATCCTAGCTATGCCCAAATATCTGGCAGTGAGCAGGTTTATTTAGTGTGTAACAGTTGCTTGAATGCACTATTGATTAGACACGGAGAGCATGTGTTGAATGTGTGTAGCTTTGTTGTTCACTACGTACACATGTTGAGATATGGTGCAGCGTGCAAGGGAAAAAGTGTGAATTTCCAAAATCTTATAAGCTGGATGTCTTACAATTACTGATAAGAGTGTCACAACTCAAAAAATTGTCAATTCTGCTTGAGAAATGGAAATAGTGGAACATGAACAACTCAACTGCACTAGATCTCAGTTCAATCCTTGGTCTTTGATAAATTAATACAGTTCATAAGGAACAGGAAAAGATAGTGTGAAACAAACGCTAAAACTGGAAAGCCAAATTGTGACATAGGATTTTTTAAGCTGCATTTAAACATACTATATCTGAGCAAAGGACCAATGAAAGATGTGTTTTATAGAGTTAGAAATGTGCATTTTAATCCAATGTTTAAGGCAGTATTTCACTGTTTGGTGTAGCTTCGTCAATGAGTTGCGTTCATTTGGAAGTAATTATGATAAAAACTTCAAAAATAACTGAAACATAACATGAAAAGAATTGCTCCTGTGAACATCCACTTTAGTTGGGTCTGCATGTACCTAAATAGCATAAAATGTAGAGGTGAGATCAAGCAAATGCATTTACTGCTTATGTAATATGTACAATTTATGAAATTTGGCTCAACTGTTGGTGCCAAATACACCAAATAAATCAGTCTGAAGAAGGGTCTCGACTCGAAACGTCACCCATTCCTTCTCTCCAGAGATGCTGCCGGTCCCGCTGAGTTACTCTAACATTTTGTGTCTACCTTCGATTTAAACCAGCATCTGGAGTTCTTTCCTACACACCAGCAATTTCTTTAGTCCACAGCTCTTGTGACGTCAAAAAGATGTTTTATCTGTTCTTGATTAGATCTAGTTTAATTTTTTAGTCATGCAGAAAAATGGCAACCTAGGTGTAATTAAGTTGCTTGAGCCATTAAAAATGTATGATTTGCTTCAAGGAATCATGGGCTGCATCTTAATTAGGTTTGGACAACTAATGATTTTTATAATCCAATAAACAAAGTAAATTGTGATATTCCCTCCCCTCCCATCTTTTTTTAAATTATTTTTTGTTTGTAAACCTTTTGGTTACAGTAGCTGCAATTAAATTTTCTTTTAGAAAACACTAAAATGTCATTAAATAACAAAATTAAGGTGACATTTCCTCATTTCTGTTCTGGTCCAGTTCAATTGGCCCTGAGACATTTGGCAGTTGTGTCTAAGAAACATGTCATTCAAATTATTATTTTAGTAATTTAATTCCTATTGCTTCTTTTTCTCTTCATCTTGTGTTGTTATGGTTTGGCAATTCCCTGAAAATAAACTATTAGCCAGTTACAGGAGGCTCCAGATCTAGAGCCAGATGTATTGGCTGAGCCAACATTAGTTTTCTTTTTTTTTGTGGTTGTAGCTGGTTCTTGCATCATCCAATCCATGCAGGAAGTATCACTTACCGGAAGAATTTGAGTGGTGTGGATACAGTGTACCTTTAAATCGACAGCACTCTGATGTGGTGCAGTGTTCATCGCTGACGGGCTGGCCTTGAATGAGTCAGAACAAAAAGACTCGTATATCAGTCAGCTGAGGTTTCTAAAGCACCTGAAACTGATCCAAAACGTTATGGCACAGGGTGGTTACTTTGTTATGTGCTCATTTACAAGAGTAATTTCAACCACCTATTAATAGTTGTAAGAATATGTTTTTCTTTTTTATGTTCCAATGGGGTAAACGTACTGGTGTGGTGCTAATGAAAATAAAAAGAAAGAGGGTTAAAAGGAAGAGGAAACATTGACTAATTTTAGTACACGGTCTGGTAAATATGGGAATTTATGTCCTAGAGTTTGAACATTGACCACAAAAATTCACTTAATATTTGTTTTAGTAAAACTAGTTCTACCCTGACCTTTTAAGGACAGTTGTATGAAGTGGACCCTATTAATTATACATGTCTCACTCAGATATTTCAGCAGTTAAATGGATTTGTGGTGCTTGTAAATTAACTATTTAGAAGCATTAAGCAATCACTTTTTTAACAACATAATTGGCTCAGACTGTAGAATGTTTTGATTGAGACTTGGAGTAGCATCAAGCTATCAGTATCACAATGGTATCTTATTTACAGGCTGTCTAGTAATTAAGTTGTGTAAAGCTAACATTCGTCATTCTGAACAGAATTTGAAAACATTCCTCTTTATTCCTTAATATGTAAATATTATTTGCGGCTTACAGTACAAGAGAGGGCTCTCTTTCATCCTTTTAATAATGTTTATTTAAATATTGATGATAATAATAACTTATCAGCTGTTTTCACACAACTGAACCATGCTACCACAACTAGAGCGCAGTCCTGAACAACTATCCACCTCATTTGGAGACCCTTGGACTATCTTTGATCAGACTTTAGTGGCTTTATCTTGCATTAAACATTATTCCCATATCAAATATCTGTACACTGTGAATGGCTCGATTGTAATCATGTATTGTCTTTCCACTGACTGGTTAGCATGCAACAAAAGCCTTTCACTGTACCTTGGTACATGTGACAATAAACTAAACCAAGTTGTTATTTGTGACAGTTACCATTTCAGCTCAAAACCCTGTCAAAACTGGCAAAGAAAAAATGGTTTAAATTGCAAAAAGGGTGGGTTAAGGTTGAGGAGATGGCTCAGACAGGACTATCTCTGCTAGGTTGAGGCCTGAGTTACAGGGTGAAGCAAATTGTTTTCTCTTTCCCAGTTCTTTTAAAGTATTGAAGTGTTAAATTCTATTTCTCCTTCCCTAGATGCTGCCTAGGATGAATTCTCCCAACACTTTGTTTTTATTTCAGATGTCCAGCATCTGACTTTCTTTTGATTTTTCAACAACAGCAAATCCGCTGGGTTTATGTATCATGTGTTTCTGTTCCCTAGCCTTGGTCATCACTGCTCAGGAACTGGAACTCATTAGCTGTTACTCATCCAGGATACATGGCCTTCTTAACTTATGATGAGGTAAAAGCGAGACTCCAGAAGTTCATCCACAAACCTGGAAGGTAAGGAAATTACAAACTAAGTTTTTGGGTGGAACGTAAATAAGAATGGCCCCTCGGTTGCAATGAGGCAAATATATCTGGTAATTTAATTGTGTTTGCCAGTTCTGGATAATTTATCCCCATTGTACCACTTTAAATATCTCTCATTTTTATTTCTGCACTTGACAGATGGTATTATCAGATATCCTCTGATGGGAACTAGATGCTATTTTGCATCTTGAATGGTGAATTTATTGTGCGCAGCTGGTTGAAATTGCTCAAATGCCACAGGAACCCCATGTTTGTGCAGTTTGTGAAAACTGCTCTTGTACTGTAGCTGTACAGATGGCGTTCCAGGTCGGCATTTTTCTTCAGACTAGGACAAATTATATACCACTGTTAAGTTGTGGCATAAATTCAGCGTTTCTGGATTAATTATTGTTTTATTACTATTCACGATGTAAAAGGCTGCTTTGAGGTCTGAGTTACAGAGGTTTGGATGAGAGAGGCTTTGGCACTCTTTTAACCTAGTGCGAACGTCAGAGCTGCTGCAAAATGAGGAAGATCAGGGAGAAGCCAAATGTGCCATCAACTACACTTACAGGAAGAGTCTAACTGTAGCTCCTCCCAGTCAGCATAGATGGGTGTGAGCGGTGATTAGACTAATTGCAGACCATACAGAGACAGAAGTAGCAGTCTGAAGAAGGGTCTCAACCCGAAACGTCACCCATTCCTTCTCTCCTGAGATGCTGCCTGACCTGCTGAGTTACTCCAGCATTTTGTGAATAAATACAGAGACAGAAAGTATGGTCTGCAATTATAGAAGTTTTTAGGAGGCAGATGAGTTCAGAGCATGGAGCGACATACGGGATTGTTATGCTGGCTATTATGAAAATTGAACAATGTGTTGGACTGGCAGCTGAATATTACGGTGCCAATGCTTCCAACGTAACAGGTTGAAGTATGAAAGGAATGGGGAGTTGCACTATTTAGGAACAATATCGTGGCAGTATTTAAGAGGTGAAAAAACAGGGAATGCCCTGTGAGGCCATATAGAATGAGCTTAGAAATAAGTGAATGGTGATCACTTTAGATTGTACTATGGGCCCTCCAATGTTCAGAATTAGTGGGGCATTCATATTGGTAAATCATAGATAGGTGTAGGAATAATATGATTGTCACAGTCAGTAATTATAACTTGTTTAATATTGACAGGGACTGCCTCCCATTTTTCTCTATAACTTAAAGCCGGTTTATCTGTATTGTTTTTCAATTCTCCTGTAAGGTGTCTTGAAACATTAACAATTCCTTTCTCCACATTGATTTAGATTTAGATTTTTAGATTTAGAGATACAGCGCGGAAACAGGCCCTTCGGCCCACTGAGTCCGCGCCGCCCAGCGATCCCCGCACATTAACACTATCCTACACACACTAGGGACAATTTTTACATTTGCCCAGCCAATTAACCTACATACCTGTACGTCTTTGGAGTGTGGGAGGAAACCGAAGATCTCGGAGAAAACCCTCGCAGGTTACGGGGAGAACGTACAAACTCCATACAGACGGCGCCCGTAGTCAGGATCAAACCTGAGTCTCAGGCGCTGCATTCACTGTAAGGCAGCAACTCTACCGCTGCGCCACCGTGCCGCCCAATGTGTTGGACTGGCAGCTGAATATTATGGTGATGATTTAACCTGAGTATTTGCAGCATTCTCTTATTATTTGTTTCCAGCACCCATATCTATTATCATTGCTTGAGCAATGATAGTTTATTTTAACTAATGTATTGTGTGCCCCCTTTTTTCTTTCAGCTACATATTTCGGTTGAGCTGCACTAGGCTTGGTCAGTGGGCAATTGGCTATGTCACAGCTGATGGCAACATTCTCCAAACCATTCCTCACAACAAACCCCTCTTCCAGGCACTCATCGATGGATTCCGTGAAGGCTTGTAAGTTCACAAATAATTCTTAATGCCATTATTGTATAATCGTGTATATGGTCATCTGCTTTACTTTAGATTGTGCATTAATGTTTATTTAAAAAAATTAAAACACTTTAAAGCAGCTTTCAACTTATATGTTTTCATCTTGGACTAATATTCGCAGCTTGTGCTAAGGATATTATACTGTCTTTGTATGGCAGTTCAATAGTTAATAAAATATGAATATCTTAATCACGTTGAATGGATATGACAGTTGGTAAGATTTTAGAGTCCATTATAAAGGATGAGTTTGCGGAGTACTTAGAAGTTCACGATAAAATAGACCGAAGTCAGCATGGCTTTGTGAAGGGGAGGTCTTGCTTTACAAATTTGCTGGGATTCCTTGAAGAAGTAAATAGCAGGACAAAGGAGGTTCGGCAGATGCTGTTTCCTTGGATTTTCAGAAAGCCTTTGATAATATGCCACACGTTAGGGTGCTTAGGGAGATGAGAACCCACAGTTTCAAAGGGCAGATAGCAACACAAAATGCTTGTGTAACTCGCTGGACAGGCAGCATCTCTGGAGAGAAGGAATGGGTGACGTTTCGGGTTGAGACCTTTTGTTCAGGCTGAAGAAGGGTCCTCACCCGAAATGTCACCCATTCTTTCTCTCCAGAGATGCTGCCTGTCCCGCTGAGTTACTCCAGCATTTTGTGTCTACCTTCGATTTAAACCAGCATCTGCAGTTCTTACCAGCACAGATAGTGGGTTGGCTGGATGGCAGAAGACAAAGATGGGCAATAAAGGGGGCTGGTTGGTTGCCATGACTAATGGAGTTCCGCAAGGGTCGGTGCTGGGGCCGCTACTCTTTGCGTTGTATATGAAAGATTTGGACGAGGGGATTGAAGGCTTTGTAGCAAAGTTTGTGGATGATATGAAAATAGGTGGAAGGGCAAGTTGTGCAGAGAAAGCATGGACTCTGCAGAAGGACGGACAGGTTGGAAGAGTGGGCAGAGAAGTGGCAGATGGAATAAAGTGCAGCAAAGTGTGGAGCCATGCATTTTTGGTAGTAGGAATAAAGGCGTAGACTATTTTCTAAACGGGGTGAGAAGCCAGTAATCGGAGATAATAGACAATAGACAATAGGTGCAGGAGTAGGCCATTCAGCCCTTCGAGCTAGCACCGCCATTCAATGCGATCATGGCTGATCACTCTCAATCAGTACCCCGTTCCTGCCTTCTCCCCATACCCCCTCACTCCGCTATCCTTAAGAGCTTTATCCAGCTCTCTCTTGAAAGCATCCAATGAACTGGCCTCCACTGCCTTCTGAGGCAGAGAATTCCACACCTTCACCACTCTCTGACTGAAAAAGTTCTTCCTCATCTTCGTTCTAAATGGCCTACCCCTTATTCTTAAACTGTGGCCCCTTGTTCTGGACTCCCCCAACATTGGGAACATGTTTCCTGCCTCTAATGTGTCCAATCCCCTAATTATCTTATATGTTTCAATAAGATCCCCCCTCATCCTTCTAAATTCCAGTGTATACAAGCCTAATTGCTCCAGCCTTTCAACATACGACAGTCCCGCCATTCCGGGAATTAACCTAGTGAACCTACGCTGCACGCCCTCAATAGCAAGAATATCCTTCCTCAAATTTGGAGACCAAAACTGCACACAGTACTCCAGGTGCGGTCTCACCAGGGCCCGGTACAACTGTAGAAGGAGATGCAAAGGGACTTGGGAGTGCTGGGTGCAGGAACAGTCTTTTAAACGAGTTCCAATCTCTTGCCTATTCTAAATCCAGTTTGTTTTTTAAAGATGCCAATTAATTCCCTCATTAATTTTATTCTCTGCGTTTCAACCATGCAGTGGAGGTTGGAAGTGTTTCCTAATTTCTAGCCTCAGTCAAAATGTATGAATTTTCTACATCTATTTACACAAATCATGTCATCCCTCACTCATATCTTCTGCAGATATACTAATTGTTGCTTGTGCTACTTCTATGAATTAGCAGCAAAACTAGTCACTCTCTTCTCTGAACCCTGTCTTATATTTCAAAATACTGTTAGAAATAAGATCTACTAATGCATAGTCTCTTGTCTTCTGGGTCATATTTACATTGTAATTAAAATAAAGGCTTAGACTCCAATAACATTTAAATCTCATTTCTGATTCTTCCAGTTTGATATGTTCCCTTAAAAAAGCAATTAAAACAGAATGGGAAAGTGAAGATTATGAGAGTACCATAATAATTCAAAAAGTTATATTAATGATATTGTTTGTACAGTATTCAGAGAAAATCTTTGACCTGTTTGTTTTAATTTTCACCTGTTCTTAGTTACCTATTTCCTGATGGACGCAGTCAGAATCCAGACCTGACAGGTTTATGTGAACCAACGCCGCATGATCATATCAAAGTGACACAGGTATAGTGTGGGAGATGTTTAATGCTTGGCTTGAGAAGTTCAGTGCTGCGAAGTTTCATTAACTTCTGCGATCTCATGTTACGCAATCTTTATTTCATACTGAATCAAAATGAGTTGAAAAGCTTTTATAATTTTGTTTTCCATGGCGCTTGAGATATATTCAGCCCAAACCTGTCTGCACTTTCTATTTGTTTTGATTGGTTGCTGTGACTAATTTCAGATAATGTGTTTCAAGATGTCTCATGTAGTCAAGTCAAGTCAAGTCAATTTTATTTGTATAGCACATTTAAAAACAACCCACGTTGACCAAAGTGCTGTACATCTGATTAGGTACTAAGGAAAAAAAAAAGAAACATACAGTAGGATCTCTAGGTGAGCGACGACAGGCAGCCAAACACAACGGCGCGGCCATCTTGAACAAAATGTTTAACTAAAGCAGAATGGTGTCCCGCGGCCGCGCCGCACCGGGCGATGGAAGGCCCCGCGGCCGAGCCGCACCGGGCGATGGAAGGCCCCGCGGCCGAGCCGCACCGGGCGCTGTTCAGTCCCGCGGCCGAGCCGCGCCGGGCGATGGAAGCCACACCGGGCGATGGAAGCCACACCGGGCGATGGAAGGCCCCGCGGAAGAGACCTAAAAAAAGAAAGATTTCCCCCACCCACAAAGGTGGTCAAAAAGGCTTTTGGCACATTGGCCTTCGTCAGTCAGAGTATTGAGTACAGAAGTTGGGAGGTCACGTTGCAGTAGTATAAGACGTTGGTGAGACTGCATTTAGAATATTGTGTTCAGTTCTGGGCACCATGTTATAGGGAAGATATTGTCAAGCTTGAAAGGGTTCAGAGAAGATTTACGAGGATGTTGCCAGGACTAGGTATGTAGGTTAATTGGCTGGGTAAAATGTTAAAAAAATTGTCCCTAGTGGGTGTAGGATAGTGTTAATGTGCGGGGATCACTGGGCGGCACGGACTTGGAGGGCCGAAAAGGCCTGTTTCCGGCTGTATATATATATGATATATATGATATGATAGAGGGTGTGAGCTGTAGGGAGAGGTTGAGTAGGCTGGGTCTCTATTCCATGGAGCGCAGGAGGATGAGGGGAGATCTTATAGAGGTTTACAATTTCTTGAGAGGAATAGATCGGGTAGATGAACAGAGTCTCTTGCCCAGAGTAGGGGAATCAAAGACCAGAAGACATAGGTTCAAGGTGAAGGGGAAAAGATTTAATAGGAACGCTTTGCTTTGGCCTTCTATGATACTTATTTTCAGAGTCTACCAATTCTGTGCTTAAATCATGGTTCAGGAGCATGTCATCTACTTCTAATCCAGGTTGATTCCCATTTGCTGCTTCGGTTATCTCTATTTGAAGAGACCATTGGTGTTCGTGCCATTTCTTGTTGATCATAGACAATAGACAATAGACAATGGTTTGGGGCTTGGGCCCCAGTGGGTTTTATCGGGGTGCGAGAACCTGAAATGTGAGCTGAAAGGGGTGTGAGAACCTGAAAAATGTGATTTGATTGTTGAAGGTTAGGAAAGCAGATTATTGTTTTAGTGTGTATTAGAAAAGATGAACTTGAAAACCCAGAGCAAATTGTGTCAAATTTAGAGCTTAATTTACTGAAATTGAATGTTAGCGCTATTTAGATTAACTTTAATCTCCTTCATGTATGTTGTTGGTATTTTTCTAGAAGCTACCATACTTTCTCTGTACCCTGCAATAATGTCAGAAAAGGATGCGATAAGATTAAATATCCTGAGTTTGAGATTAATTTGTGTGTCCTTACACGGTTGCAATTTTTGAAAATATTTTGTGATCTAATACCTGTGCAGTAATTGCTTGCATGTCCATGGCACTATTGTGCATCTTTCCATTAATCATTTTTATACCATATTTCAGCAACATTATCCAAAGACCTGTCGTTAGGCTTGAATTGCATACTAAATGGTACGCTATTGAATCCCTTCTCCACAGCCACCCAGACCCTGGTGCAGTTGATAATCTGGTGATTCTTTGTGCAGCATCAAATACTGGATGAAATTTCTCGTATGTTGCAAAACATACTTGGCTAATAAAGTATGATTGTGAATTGTGAGCTGATATTTCATAAAGGTCAATGATGGAAATCAAATTTAAGGCTATATTTTGTTTCTGGCAGTGACTTTAACATCCTTGGCAGCCCTCTATATTGTATCACTTTTCTAATAAATATATACATCAGAATTTCCAACTACATTAATGCTATGGCCAAGAAAATATCACCAGCACTTCTACTTCCTCAGTAGACTAAGGAAGTTCAGCATCAGACTCTTGGCAATTTCTATAGATACACTAGTAAGCATTCGATGACAACTTGGTTTGGCAACTGCTCAACCCAAGACATCACAAAATTGTAGAGAGTTGTGGATACAGCCAAGTCCATAACAGAACACACAGGCTCTCTACACGCCCCTTCCACCACCCCTCAATCGATTCCATCTACACATCATGCTGCCTCGGGACAGCAGCCAACATAATGAAGGACCATTTACGCCCTGATCATACTCTCTTCTCCCCACTTCCGTCAGTTAGAAGCATTACCACCTAATTCAGAAACAACTCCTTACCAACTATTATTCGACTAATAAGGGTGTAGTCGCGATTTCGCAACCTACATCAACATTGTCTATCGTCTTTTTTTTAATCTGCACTTTCTCTGGAAGAGTAATGTCATAACACCATATACTGTATTTTGTTTTTTTGTGCTGCCAGTTATACTGGTATAACTTGTATAACTACACGAGCTTAATTATACCCGTGTATCTTATGGTTGACTGGATAGCACAGATATCTCTGTATTTCTCAATTAATATAACTAAAAATACAGATCACCATATTCTTTGCAGAACTATAATGTGCAAGTGGTAACATTTTCTACATTCTAAACTGTTAAATATACTTCACATCTGTAAATTTCAAATTCCAGTTCCAATTTTCCAAAGCATTGATGTACATGGTGAGTACAAATCATGTCAGTACTGAACCAAACCCATTGTACATCACAACCCACTATCACCCACTCTAAAATGCTGTAATGGAGTCTGAAATATGATAATGCTTTCAAATGATTTAACATTGAATGTAAAATGCTGCCTCATTTTTGAGGATAGATGATTATAAATTACTTGAACTTCATTGCTTTGAATTAGATGACTCATTAATTCAATTGCTATCTTGTAATAATTTGCAATTACACCCACATACCCAATTTTTAAGGTAAGCTTATGGTTTGAGAAGTAGTCTAACATTCACATCTAAAACAGTAAAAGCACAAACTCTTTAATGAAAGCTGCATTTCCTGGATTAAATGCAGTTCCAGTTGTACACTCCCTGTTTATATTTGTGCATAATTTCCCGGTGTTTCATGTTGACATTTTCTGGCAATAAAAAGAGGAAATTAAAATATTCACTGATAGCAAAATATTCACAACACCATCAAGCTTGCAGAAGATTATTTTTGGGAATAGATGAGTTGCAAAACTGAGTTGGCTCAATTGTCTGGTTGGTAAGAAAATAAAGTTTAGATCCAAATTCAACCTGATTATTTTTATTATTAACCTAATTCCCTAATTGGGAAAAGGATAAAATGGCAGAATTATCATGTCTAATCCGTGTTCATTTAACCCTCTGAGAAATATTTGTGATCATTTACCATGGATAAGACTTCCTCAATTTATGCCTAACCTCAGAATGCAGGCTTGGATGTGAAGAGTAGCCAATTGTGTTAAAGATATTAGAGAGTGGCTGTCATTCATAAAACTTCAAAAAGGTGGGTGGGTGTCTTGAGAGAAAGCTGAAAAGTAAATAATGGAAAATAATTGCAGTATTGAATTTCAACAGCACCGTAATTTTCATTTTTGGATTTCTCTTCTGCTAGGAACAATATGAACTGTACTGTGAGATGGGCTCCACCTTTCAGCTCTGCAAGATCTGTGCAGAAAATGACAAGGATGTCAAAATTGAACCCTGTGGTCACCTAATGTGTACTTCCTGTCTTACAGCCTGGCAGGTAAGAGAATAAAATTCAAAAGTTATTTATTCATTGGTTAGAGCAATGTTCTCTTTGAGCATGTTCTGTTGTCACAGCCACTTTCTTCCAACTGTGCAGGCTTCTTGTTTTTAAGAGTGTGTTTTTTAAAACTCGGTGAAAATAGGTGTCATCAACAAATAGTGACATAAATAGTTGGAAAATCACTTCAAAGGAATTAAGAGTGTATTTTGGTTATAATCCTTCATCCTGAACATTCAGGTCCTCCGCATCTGGCAGAAGGTAGCTGCGATGTGCACCATCTGGAACGTGCACCAAAGCAACGTCATTGAAATTCATTGTAGACGGTGAAAAATGAGCAGCATTGGATCAGCTGTTAGTTATACGTGGGGCGCAGTATTTAATTCTATTCAATTTTTTTTCATGTAGAATTTTGTTTTGAACTGTATTATACCACTTTCCAAAATTAATTTCTACCCCACATTTGTTTAATTGCATCTTGTGTCAAATTTATGTTGAGGAAATATAAGAAATTATCCATTTAAGAAATGATTGATGAAAACTTTACGCATATTTTAGCAGGTTATTTGTTATACATTAAGCAATGCTAAACTAGGTCCAGTAAATTATTATCTATAAATGAAGGATCAACGTGGTGAAATTACATTGAAGGGCATCATGAGTTTTTTTCATAGCAAAAGCAGCTTGTAGTAAATATTATCTGATCTCACCAACTCGTGGATCAGATTGTGGTAATGTCATGTGTCAGAAGGAACTGCAGATGCTGGTTTAAACCGAAGATAGACACAAAAAGCTGGATTAACTCAGACAGGCAGCATCTCTGGAGAGAAGGAATGGGTGACTTTTCGGATAGAGACCCTTCAGACCCGAAACGTCACCCATCCTTTCTCTCCAGAGATACTGCCTATCCTGCTGAGTTACTCCAGTTTTTTGTATCTATCTGTGGTGATATCTCACACGGTTGCAAATGGTAGTTTTGCAATTCAGCTTAGAGGGGGAAGTTATTTTTTTAGTGGTGAGTGTCATTGAAGCATTTGTAATTACCTCACCAGAAATGCTAAGTGGATGATCCATCTTCACCTCTTAAGATGTCCACCACTACCGAATCCAGTCTTCAATTCTATGCACCAAGTGTAATCAAGAAAGAGCTGAGGCCCTTGGATATAGTAACTGGTTAGGAACTTGGAAAAAAATCCTGGCCACTGTGCACCTTTTTGCCGGACTTTAAGTCTATAGCCATGATATTCAGGATGGCTACAAACCTGATCATGTGGGAAATTGCCCAGGCATAATCTACCCAGAAAAAGCATCTTAAATAAAATCTGTTTAATTAATGCTCTACTCGGCAATTAAGTGAAAGGCTGTCATTTTTTAATCTGTGATGTAAAAAGAAATTTGCGATGCTTTTGTTTAATCTATCACCCATGAAATACTGGTGATACTGTTGACAATGTAGATCTTGTCAACCACCCGATGATGCTTGAAATCATGAACTGCAATCTTACAGTAGTGGATCAAATAGCTTTGTAGCACTCACATGTATCACCATCAATATTGTGAGGCTTCATATTATTTCTGAGAAAGCCTTTCTGCCTTTTCATACCTTTGCTTGAATGCTTATTTTGATGTTGATATTCTAGTAGAAGCTCTAGAATGTATGACTTTTGAATATGTTTGACATCCTGGCCCATGGACTAAAGAGCTGAATTCCAGATTTTTGATACGATTAACACCATCTTGGCAATTTGAACCCAGCAGACCTGTTTAGAAAGGTATCTTTTTCTGGGCTGCATTGATTGAAAAAGACCACTTTATTCAGAGATAAAACCCTTTCAAGTTGTACTTAAATTTAACATATAAATGTTAAAAAGTCACATAACTCAGCATCTGCTTAATTGAAAGTTTCTTGAGGTTAGTAATGCTTCAGGAAGCCTTTCTGCAAATGTTTAACTAGATTTTATATCTGAAAATGGTTAACTTTTAGAATGACCCGATCAAAATGACTGGAGTCTTATCCCCAAATTGATGACTATAGGAATAATACCCCAAGTACATAAATTTAATTTTATTGGCCATGTATGGAGCATTTAAAATATCTGTTAAATGATATGTTTTTTACAATAAAATGTGGCATACCATTTCATAGAAAAAGATGATGGTCAAATACGTGGCATATGTGAAAGAGTTACTAGAGGCCAAATTACTTGATTCCTTGGAGTTAGCTATTGGAGTTTCCCCGTGGGATTTAAGGTGAAAATGTACATTAATGGGAATTGTATCTGTGGAGAATATACGTTGGCAGTCAAGTAGAAGCAGTAATAAACCTGTTTCTCATGAGAGCAATGTCATGAATTAAGAGCATTACGCATTAAAAGTGGATTTACTGTGATTACTCCTATGGTGCATTGGCATAGATCCTATTAGCAACACCGCTACAAAAATGTTCAAGTTCTGTTGCATAGTCATTATAGCAATTATTTTTGTATTAGGAATTATAAAGATGAAGTATACATAGGGTAAAGAACCATCATTCAGTATCTTTGCACTGATTGTCCCTTTATAGGTAACCAGAGCTGATTCAATTCCCTGTGTTCTATTTAGGAATCGGAAGGTCAAGGATGTCCATTTTGTCGTTGTGAAATAAAAGGCACTGAACCGATTGTTGTGGATCCCTTTGACCCGAAAGATGGACCAGGTCAAACCCGACTGGCAATGGAAGCAATGTTATCTCCAAATTTTGACGATGAAGATGATGACCGCAGTGATGAATTGTTTATGATGAACAAGCTGGCAAATGCAAAGGTAACTACCGGCATCAGTGTGTGATCATTTAAAAAAAAAATCCAAAGCCTGTAGCAGGTTGAAAATTATTGTCTGAGCACCAATGTGCACATAAATTACTGGTTCCAACTTCAGGAGTATGGTCCATATACTGGCTATGATTTTCAATTCGATATGCTTAAATAATCTTCCAAATTGAAGTGCAATTTTATGTTACTGATTTTTAGAAACCTGACGTGAGAGGACGCTGGCGCTATTTGTTCGCCGCTTCTCCGTCAGGACAGTTCGTTTGTTTGTTTTTATGTCTTGACTGTTCTTGTAAAGCGTCTTTGAGCATTTGGAAAAGCGCTATAAAAAATAAATGTTTATTATTATTATTATTATTATACTACCAACAGCAACAGGAATATGGAAACTGCAAGGTGAGACGAAGTGTAGTAAATTAGTAAAGTTGACATTGACAAATCCACACCTAGGAAGTGCCGTTTTCTGTTTGTGTGTTCTGAATTGTGCCAGGAATATTGAGAAAAATCTTTTCATTGTTAATTTTAAATTTTACTGTAATGCCAATGATTGATCCAAATTGAAAGTTATACACATTGAGGCATAATCATGCTTCAAACATAATTATGTTCACCACATTCCACAAAGAATTGATTTTATGTCCGAATTCTTTAATGTTGCTGCTTGGATCATGTTTAATATGAATAAGAGACTACTTTAATTATCTTCAGTGTTCATTTAAATTGGAAAGTATAACTTTTCTATTTGTCTGCTGCTGAACACACCAATCTGGTTAAGAAAATTGTGCAAGGCCCTGCAGGAAAACATAAAACGCAACAGTAGTGATCTTTAGTTATCTGAGAAAACTAAACATCATTTTATCAACAGTAAGTTGGTAAGATAGGTGGTGTAGTTAATAATGAAGTAGATTTTCAAAGTCTACAGAGAGACTTGGGCCTTTTGGAAGGGTGGGCTGAAAGATGGCAGATGGAGTTTAATGCTGATAAGTGTGAGGTGCTGCATTTTGGTAGGACAAATCAAAATAGGACGTACAGGGTAAATGGTAGGGAATTGAGGAATGCAGTGGAACAGAGGGGTCTGTGAATAACTGTGCATTGTTCCCTGAAGGTGGAATCTCATGTGGATAGGGTGGTGAAGAAGGCGTTTGGTATGCTTGCCTTTATAAATCAGAGCATCGAATATAGAAGTTGGGATGTAATGTTGAAATTGTACAGGGCATTGGTGAGGCCGAATCTGGAGTATGGTGTGCAGTTCTGGTTGCCAAATTATAGGAAGGATGTTGACAAAATGGAGAGGGTACAGAGGAGATTTACTAGAATGTTGCCTGGGTTTCAGCACTTAAGCTACAGAGAGAGGTTGAACAGGTTGGGTCTTTATTCTTTGGAGCGTAGAAGGTTGAGGGGGGACTTGATAGAGGTTTTAAAAATTTTAAGAGGGACGGACAGAGTTGACGTGGGTAGGCTTTTCCCTTTGAGAGTGGGGAAGATTCCAACAAGGGGACATAACTTCAGAATTAAGGGACAAAAGTTTAGGGGTAACATGAGGGGTAACTTCTTTACTCAGAGGGTGGTGGCTGTGTGGAATGAGCTTCCGGTGGAAGTGGTGGAGGCAGGCTCGATTTTATTATTTAAGAGTAAATTGGATAGGTATATGGATGGGAGGGGATTGGAGGGTTATGGTCTGAGAGCAGGTAGATGAGACTAGGTCAGAGAAAGTGGTCGGCGTGGACTGGTAGGGCCGAATGGGCCTGTTTCCGTGCTGTAATTGTTATATGGTTATAAGTACAAAAGATTTAGTTGCAAACTGCTACCAGATTACCTATTACCAAATAGCGATCTAATTTAAACAATCCCAGATCAATGACCCCCAGCATTAATGTCTTCATTGCGTTTATTCAGCTACATTGTGTAGCCTACATTGTTCTCATGCCCAATAACAGAATGCTAAAACAGAGCTCTGTAACAGGAAATGATAACCAATTGGACAGAGGTGAAGATTTTAATGATGTTATTAAAATCTCCTTGGAAAAAATCTTAATGTGCTCTCTAACTTTTGGAAAACCTTGGCCCATAATTTCTCAGAGGAGTATTTGGCACTGAGAATCTCAAATCTGTGAATTGGGAGCACCAAGCCCAACATAAGTGACAGTAATGTGGCCCACATCATAAACTATCCATCCATCCATCCTGTTGGGTACCACTTCCCTGATCTATAGCTCTAACATTGTCCTCATTAGTTACCTCCGGATTTGCAGAATTGGAGAGGAAGCAAGTCACCCTTGATCCAGAGCCACTGCCTGAGTAGTACTGCCTGAGTAGAATGAACTGAGAGACTTTGTCCCGCTGAATTACTCCAGCATTTTGTCTAACTAGGAGAATTAGTGGCTATATAAATCAGTTCTTTATACGTGTTCCTTTGTGGTGCTGATATATTAGTTCAATTTGTTGTTTTAGTTCGGACTATGAATATTATGACTGCGTGCTTTTTAAATTATATTCTCTGGAGAGCACAATTTTAATATGATGTTTCATGTTTATTGCTTTGCACTGCCTTTTAAAAGTTCTGTGGTGCACTTTGTGAGATCTCGATGTGGAAATTATGCAGCTATCAAGTCATAGTTAAACGTTTGAGCTCTACAATAGCACTGTAAAATTATTTCCTCGAAAGACTGGAATATTTCTTATTCAAATGTGAGTTCTGTTCTGCTTGATGATTTATCCAGTTAGTTGCTCATAGAAACTCTGTTACCTTACAGTCCAGTACACAGGAATTCTCCTTGGTGCCCTTTCAACACTTGACCCTAGCATTTCTTGGCCAGATTGTTTCATACGTTGCAATGCCAACTACAGTGCAAAAGTATAACATAATTAGAAATACTTCCTCGAGCAGTGTTTTCTACACAAATGCTCCAGGTTTGTTTTTGTATAATTGAGCAGATGGACATCTTAACTTGATCCTGATCCCAATTATGCTATTTATGCCTAGGTATGCATGGTAATTTCATAGTACTCTTTCCTTCCCTTCATGGTAATTTCCTTCCCCCCACCCCCTTGTATAATATCTTACTAAAAATGTTCACAAACTGAATTTTCTTTTGAAGTACTTCAAAGTCAAGTTTAAATTGTACATTAGGTAATTCATCGTCCCTGTTGTCTTACCTCCTGGGATTCTAAACTACCTTTTTTTCTTTAACTTCCTCAATTGACTTTGCCCTGTAATGGTTCACTGCTGCCTTCTGCTGAGGGGGAAGTGTAAAGGCTGATTCCAGGAAGAACTGTGGGTGTATCCTTCCATAATAGCACACTCTCACCCGAATCCCAATTCAATTGAAATTATTTAACAACATTCAGCAGGAAATGGGAAACAAGTGTGTAATTGTTAACCCATTTTATAAAAATAATCAAGTATGCAACGGACTTGATCTGTTTTTAAAAAAGTTAATTCAGAAATCTTTCACACCTTTCATTGGAGAGATCTTTTAAAGAACTTAAATGTTTTTCCACCATTGAAACGCTTATCAAAAACTTGAATATTTATTTCCTGACAAAAGGAAAACAAAGTCGCAGAAGCTTAAATTTTTTACTGATATGATTCAATTTTAGAAATTGTGTTTTGCGTACTTCCTGAACAGAACCATTAACTGTTTGTTCTCCTAATTATACTTGAGCAAAGAACTCTTAATGCATTAACAAAGTAAAATGTATTCCATTCATTTCATTCAAAACATAGTTGTTTTGCAGGTATTAGAATCACGCAGCTCCTCAAGCTAAGCAGTTGCAAACACAAATGATGCTTCTTTAGAAGAAAATAGTTTTAACACTATAGCTCCTTACTTTATTGTCAAGGTACATGCTTTTATGATCTGATTTTGGGGCAGTGCAAACCCGTTGTTTCTTATCCCCCATGATACCAAGGTGGTTTTTGCAGTCTTTGCCCTATCAGTGAGGCCGGCACGGTAGAGTAGCAGGTAGAGTTGCTGCCTTACAACGCCAGAGATCCTGGGTCAATCCTGATTACGGGTGCTGTCTGTAAGGAGTTTGTACGTTGTCTCTGTGACCTGCGTGGGTTTTCTCCGAGATTCTCCAAAGACCTACAGGTTTGAAGGTTAATTGGCTTGGTGTAAATGTAAAATTGTTCCTAGTGTGTGTATGGAAGTGCTAATGTGGTAAGGATCATTGGTCGGTGTAGACTCGGTGGGTCGAAGGGCCTGTTTGCGTGCGGTATCTCAACTAAATTAAACAGTGCAAAAGCAATTTTGTCTTAACATCAAGTTACTAGAATTCTTCCTGTATAAGGAGTTTGCACTTCTTCATAAAGGAATTTCTAGCTGCTAATGTCATGTAACAGATTCTGTTATCGGCTTCAAGTATTCATAGTTTATTTTCCCAAATGTTTGGCATTACAAACAAAAATATCTCATGTTTTGCTTTGAATTTCTTGTTGTAATGGTTTACCTGTTCTTTGCTTAATCTTTGCTCCGATATTGGAGTATGAATTGCTCTGTGTCCCCTTTTTAAGTACTCGCTGGGTGCCAGTTTTCAAAATCTAGTCTTTCAGGGTAACCTTTGATGGAGAGAAACTACTGCCATCTTCCAATTGCCAGCCTTGAGTCTGGTGCTGATCTCTGCCAGCATCAGCAGATGTATTTTCTTCCAGATGGGACATTTAGCTATTAGATACAAAGAACTTGAATAGCATTCCCTGGTCAATTATTTGATTGGGGGTTTTTTGTACAGGGAAAAAAATATTTCTCGTGGAACATTCACCAAGACTGCCATTTTAAATTAAATGGATTTTGCAGTAGAGATATTGCTAAATCTTCCTTGTAATTGTTCATTACAATTTGTGTCCCGTACAGATCGAAAGGCCTCCATCTCCCATTGCCCCAGCTCCTAATTCTGCACTTCCACCCGTTCCTCCTCGTTTAGATCTGCTGCAGCATCGATCACCCACTGTCTCCAGTGCTTCTAGTCCTTGTGTTTCACCTAAGGTAAGGAGCTATTTCATTGGGATAATGGCATTTTTGCAGACAACAGAATACTGGCAATTTGAAGTGTGAAGAAAGTTTGATCAATCCATTCCAGAATCATTGCACATTGTTATCATGAAGTTGCATGATAATGACATTCATTGTTTCACTTTAAATTAAGTAACGGTGTCAAGTGGCCAGTTTTCATCAACCTGGATAAAAGAAGTTGTGGTGAGGATGTATATGTCAAAACTATAGCTCTAACGGCCGATGGGCATTTGGTTTGTGGTGATGAAAAATACAAAACTGACACATCTGCTTTAAATTACAATTTGCGAATGTGTGACCGTTGCCACTCACTGTTAGAATAAATGTCTGTGGAGAATAGAGGGAAAATTAGGAGGAAATTGAAGCTGCTGCATATCTTGTATAAACATTTCCATTTCTCCTGTTAATTTAGCAGCTGTACATGAGGCTGAAGTATCTGGGGCGACTCGTCAATCTGCAATAAATCTTTATTCAGATGTTAGCTCTTCCATCACTAATACAGCTTATCATTCTTGATGGTATTTTTTCATTTATGAAGCTTAACATTCCTTTCCCTATCTAATATGTGTTCAATATTTGGGCGTAGCAGTGGATTGATCTATTAATGTTTATACTGAAGGATAATTTGTTTTCTGGATTTTTAATTCTAACAGGATTTCAGAAAAGTCCCTCCCCCACCTGAGTTCTCAGACTAGTTTCACTGTCCTCCTGATTAATTTTACTGTTTGTATTCCTTGTTGTCACCTTCCCTTCAGCCAACAATGAAGCATCCTACATTTCCTTGATCATCGTCTGCTTTGATCTATCATTTTTGCACCGTACATTCTCTTTGTTCCATCCATATCTCTAAGAATCTTGTAGTGTTTGATTGTCAATTGCTATAAATCTTGCCACTTGATTTAATAATTTAATTTAAAATGGAACACTTTTTGTCATTATCATGATTGCATGTGCTATGATTCTGAAGTGGATTTATCAAATTCCTTAACACCTAAATTGGACAGTATTTGAGCACTTGTAAATAAAACACATGTTCAATTACTCAGAGGGTTTTATTTGTCCATATAGGCTTCGTCGAGTGGCTTGCATAAGCAGGACAAACCTTTACCTGTTCCTCCATCTCATCGAGATCTTCCACCTCCACCACCTGAGCGACATCCATCTGTAAACTCAGAATCTCGTATGCAGAGGCGTCCCTTACCAAGCACACCAAATGACCTCCCAGCAAGAGATAAGCTGCCTTTTGCACCACCTAACCGACCTGGAGAACCTTGGCATTCACGACCTCAGGCAACTAAAGCATCTGCACAGACACTTAACCTTGGAGATAGGTGGACAGGCAGAGAGTTGTCCAACAGACACTCTTTGCCTCTACCATTGACGTCTCAGATAGATACCAGGACGGATGCAGTTAGGCATAGTAGCTCGCTCGTGCTTGACAATGTCGTGGTAAGAAATACACCTGTGTCATTACATTTTTTTTTACGGTTGGGTAGTTCATAACCAGGTAGTGGGATCTCTTCAAGACAACATCTTAATTTAGTTTATTATTGTCCTGTGTACCAAGGAACAGTGAAAGGTTTTTGTTTGCGGCTATCCAGTCAAAAAGACTACACATGATTACAATCAAGCTGTCCACAGTGCACAGATAAAGGTTACAACATTTAGTGCAAGATAAAACCTGATTAAAGATAGTTTAAAGGTCTCCAATCAGGACAGCAATCTAGCTGATGAGAGGACCATTCAGTTGCCTGATAACAGCTGGGAAAAAAATGTTCTTTAATCTGGAAATAACAGCATACCCAGAATCTTAGATACAGGTTTTCGTTTCTAGTAGTGTGCACAGGGTTTTGATTTGAATAAACATTTTGCCAAGGTATTTACAAGATTCTTTACTGCTACAGTTTAAATTAGGATGTGGAGCTAAAAGCTGAAATTTAATGAAACGTTAACTTGAGATGTGCCATGAAGTTGAAGGCAGTTTCTCAAAATGTAAAGTTTCATTAAACAAAATGTGGAAATTGGCATTGCAATGGGAGATAAATATTTATCACAGCTATGTGGAAAAGTGTTGCATATATCTATACAAATTATTACAATAATGTGTGATGTTAGGAGAGCTAGACAAAACCATAGGCCAGGTGTTCATTATGTTTATCTGATAGAGAACTGTATTCAACAAGAATTAGGGTAGCTGAATGGAGAGAACCATGATCAATGGTCTCTTGCCACATCTTAAGCACTCTTTCCTGTTATGGTTACCAAAAAACAAGGGAGACATTTCAGTGCTGAAGTTGATACACACATTTTTGAAGTAATCTTATAGAAATGCAACATAGCAATCTGTGAAAAAGATGATCTAGAAAATTGTCAAGTGCAAGTTGAGTCATACAAAGGAATGTAGATTCAGACTAATAAACAAATAAGATGTATGGAGTGATCTTCCAGACACATGAGTACAGAAACGGAATTATCCAATTTCTAGTCAGAAGCTGACTAGCTCTCCCTCTGAAGTTGATGTGGTACGGTGAGAAAGGGGTCAATATTATATATAGTAACAGATTTTAATTAAATACTTTACAAGATGATACCGGGAAAGGTGTGATTCAAGAAATGTCTTTCTGAAATATGTAGCATTTGGCATGACATCCTCTAAACTCTGGAATCTCTGAAAAACAATTGGATTCTGCAGTAGGCATCTTAAACTTGGATGAATAAGCTGCATTTGATTTTGCTGTAATTATCTTCAGCTAATACCTGCAAGAGCAGAAATGAGATTACTAACCCAAATGCACAGGTTTGCAAGTTACTTTAATGGTAATTCATCACCAATTAAGCAAAAGCCACAAACCCATGTTCAATTTTAAATGGAAGTGGCCAAGTTATCTCATTTAATTTTTTGTACAAAATACAGTCCAATATTTCCAATCTGCCTTCTATACACCCAATCACAGTTATCTTGTAATTATTCCAGGCTTTCAGTGGGGCCATGAATGATGATTTAGAGCACGACAGCTCCAAAGTGAAACCCTCTGCATCAGCGAATGCTATTTACTCTCTTGCTACACGGTAATTACAGCCTTACAATGCCGTATGTTTCTTTATGGTTTGCAGTACTTGTATAAATTGTTTATAGAGAAGTGAAAACTTGTTTTGATGCATCGATGACCTTTTGCATAATGATATTACTTCTCTTATGTAGCCTTTATTATTTTTCTGCAGATGTTAATGTTACTTTGCATGTCTTGAAAAGAAATAAACACTTTAAACTGTCCCCGACATATTAATACACAATCTGACTTGATTGATATATCAGTACAGATGAATCTGTGCAATTCTCTATATTTAATACATTATTATGTTTTGTTTACTGCATTTGTATATTTTAACACGCACTTCTGAAAATGTTTAATAAGCAGCAGCAAACTGCTGTCATGATTTAATGGTAGAATTTAGAATTTATATGGATTATGTTGATATTGTGCATAATTTTGTACAAGTAGAACAGGACATCTTGAAACTATTTTAAGCTCATCTTTGCTTTCAGACCCCTGCCAAAACCATTTACATCAGAGGAACCCTCACAGAGCAGTGATGAGGATATTGATTACATGACCCCATCTTCATTGCCTGTGCATGCTCCTCTCTGCGCCACCTCCTCCTTAGATTCCAGACTTCCGCTGCAAACACAGAGCAGCCACCACGCAGAGTAAGAAAATTATGCTTCAAGTATATTTTTATTTAATTACCTAGACTGGTAGATGTATGATACTAATGGGAGCCGGTTTCAAACTGATCACAGTTGGGTTATTCTGTGGCAGTAGGTAACGCAAAACAGCCTTCTGTTAGAATGTATTTGTAATTGGTCACAAAAGGTGTGGTTAAGTAGACTTCTACAGGACGACACTGAATGTAAATACATGGGTGCCTCCTGAAGTTTCTCTGTCCTCGCCTACTGAAATGTTTTTGTATTGAGTTTCTCAACTGGGGGCTTGGTGAACTAACTGAAAAACATTAGCAGAGAAACCAATTATTTTTACTTATTGCTATTAATATGTCTTCCTATGTTTTAATTAGAACTTTGACTGAATCTGATCCATTGAGACTGATGTGTGAGTCGATGTTTTCATCATCTCTGGCCGCAAATGTAGATTTGCCACACATTATGTCAGGTAAGGTGCTTCTACCTATAAAAATAGAAATACTAGAATTGCCCAGCAGGTTAGGAGGCGTGTATGATTTTTCTCTTTCCACTCACACGGCCTTTTGGGGAAGTCATCCATCCTTACATTTTAAACCTTTCCATATTCCATTGCCTTGCTCTCTTTCTAACTGCTTCAACATATTGCTCTTGTTTCATTTCCCCCCCTCTAATTGCCCCCACTAACCTGTTAACCAGATGACCTCCACAACTCATGAACTGAGGTATTGTCTTCTCAGACATAATCCCTATGCCCTGTTAAACCACCCACCACCTTCTCTGAAGTTTAAAACTAACTTGTTTTCTTTCCCAGTTGTAATTAAAAATTTACAGCCTGAAATGTTGTTTCCAGAAAGGTATTCTGACCTGCTGAGAATTTCCAGTATTTACTGTTTTCATTTCAGATATGGCAGCATCTCTCATTTTATAATTTTGCTTCAACACGGCTACGTTTATCATTCTCAAAATTATTTTGTTATGTCATTCATTAAGTTGTTACATTTTTGTAGACAATGGTGATTCTGCCATCACTGATGGGGCTGAACGAGATGAGAGTGAAGGTGAGGAAGATGCATATGATTTTCCCAAACCACCTGTACCACTTCCTCCAGCTCGCCGCACACTCTCCGACATATCTTATACCACTTCAGCATTTGCCAGTGCACCTGCTGAACAGAATCTACCTGACCCCAATGCACATGCAGGAGGTGAGACGATCAAATTCGTTTTGAAAGTCAATGTCACTAATCATGCTGTCAATTGTGGTTCATGCAGTTACCCTTAAAATCTGGTTTGGGCGTTTTATCCAGAGGGTATACATCTTCTTGAGTGGTGTAACTGCACATACAATAGGAAATTCAGTATAAGTGGAGGAAAGCTTTATAGTCATAGGAATATGAGGCAGTTACCACAGAAAATCATGCTCCAATCAGCACAGCATTAATGTGATTAATTCCGTTAGATTTCCGGTTAGTCGGGATCCCTAGATTTTCAAACAGCATACTAATGTCCAAGTCTTTTTCTGCTACATTATGACTGCATTGTGACTGCGTCCTCACCCATCCATAACTTGTTGATTTCATTAACTTTATCACTAGCTTCCACCCTGCCCTCATATTCACTTGGACTATCTCTGACCCCTCCCTCCCCATTCTTGATCTTTGTCTGTATCACAGGGCACAAACCATCGTCTACTGCAAACTCTCACGGTTACGTGGACTACACCTCCTTCTGCCCAGCCTCCTGCAAAGATGCTATTCCCTTCTCACAATTTCTCTGCCAAATCTATTCTCATGATGAGACTTTCCATTCTAGGATATCTGAGATGTCCTTTTTTGAGTAAAAGTGGCTTCCTCACTGCGGTCATAGATGGATCCATCATCCACGCCTACTCTGTATCCCACAGTTCTGCTCTCGCTCCCCCTCCCCCCAGACAGAACAAGGATAGAGTTCCCCTGATCTTCACCTTTCACCCCACCAGTCTTTGCATCCAACACATAATCCTCCAACATTTCCACCATCTCCAACATGATCCCACAACCAGTCACATCTTCCCATCCCTATCTCTTTCCACCTTCTGCAGAAACCGCTCCCTCTGCAAAACCTTAGCTCACATCCCTTCCCACCCAAATCACCCCCTCCCTGGGTAATTTCCCGTGCAACCACAGAAGATTTAACACGTCCCCATACTTTTTCCATCACATCCCATCTAATTTTGAGTCTGTTGCCATGCTTTGACTTTTGTGTCATCGTTTGTTTTTTAATTGAGAAGCCCAGATGAATCGCCATGCATACGCAGCACAGGACGACTACATTTTAAAGGTTGAATAATCAATAGCACCGAGATATTATAAAGTCTGTAGATTGTAGCATGAAAGGAGATGGTACTATTTGTTAAGGTTTTGTGAATGCTTGAATTAGAATTGGAAACTAAAATGTTTTGATTTTGACACATTGAGGAGATAGGGTGGAAGAGCAGTGTAAGAAATAACATAATGAATTAAAAGTAATGAAGTAATAATATTATGGCAACTTAAGTGAAGCAAGAAAGAAAAAAAGTATTAATGCACGGTATCATCATAATATCAAGGTTAATGACAAGACATGAAGTTGGAGGTTAAAAAATAGTTAATGTTTCTTTTGTATGTCTCAAAAGTGCCAGATTAGCCAAAGTGCCAAGAGCAGTGTGCAAGCTTTGAATAGATGGACTTTTTAGAAAACTGTTGAAGGGAGAGATGGTTTTTATTTAAATGAATTCATCTTTTCTTAAATTTATTTAAATTTGGGAATTAGTTAGATTTAATTTTGTAATGGGTATAGCAATAAGGAATCCTTAGCCTTTTCATAATGCTAATTGAGTTCATATAAAATTACAAATACTGAGAATCTTGGAGTTAATTCTAGTTCCTTCAAACTTGCTTTAGTTTCCTTTTAAGGAAGCAAGTCTTTAATACTTGCTTATGATCATTGACTTGGAAAGTTGCACATTCATTCCCCAGTATATGCTGAGTTAGCTAATGTCAAACTGGGACAGTGGAAGGGATAAGTGTACTGGACAGTCATTAGTCTGTATTGAATGAGTAGTCTCCCAACTCTGGTTAATAGATGAGAAATGCCCCTGCAGCGTCTTATAGCATTGGTGGTTGTGTGTTAAGCTGAACTCTAGCAATAGCCACCTCTCGAAAAATAAGATTACTTTTATAACTCAAGGATAAATATCTAAATTGAATATCTTGGGGGGGGGATGCACATTTGATGTGTAGAATTTTGATTCCTACCTGATATAGTTACTGCCTTTAAACCCGTATGAATTGGTGATTCTCAAGAGCATAAAATAATTTGAGGATTTTTACATATGAAAATCTCAGATGATTGTGTCTCTTAACTTTTATTATTTAAATTTCCACAGATTCATCTGCGCCTGAAAGACCTCCCAAACCTTTACCTCGCAGAATCAACTCTGAGCGTAAATTCAGTCCTAATCGATCAAACAGCTGTAACATGTTGCTGCAGCAACAGCAGACTTTGTCAGCTGAGATCAACAGCCTCTTGAGCCAGGGCTACTCGTATCAGGATATACAAAAGGCATTGCTTATTGCACAAAATAACGTGGAAATGGCAAAAAATATTCTTCGTGAGTTTGTGTCTGTTCCTTCCCCTGCACATATCGTGACGTAACCACCCTTCAGGACACTGACTCTGGCAAGTCAGCGCTCACGGGTTGTGTCTAATCTGAGTTTCGGCTTGAGTGACACCATGCCTCATGTAACCCTGCCACCTCATCAATTTGAATAATCAGGTCTGTGCAATTACTGATACACTGAAGGACGGTAGCTCCCTGCCTTGTTTCCATTCCAACTGTGGGCTTTTTTAAATAAAGTTTATATTTGAAAGTATCATAAGATACTTGACCTTGACAAAGTTACATTCTTAAGGGCAGTAATCATTTAGCAAGAAGTGTTACAATCCATTAAAAAATGATTTCAATTGGTTCATTCTTGTCTGATTACAATAAATATTTTGACTATAATGTGAATTCCCTTAAATTCTACAAGCAAATGCACATCCTGCATGCATGTCACTACTTTCCCACAAACTGTAGCACAAATTTGAAGTATGGAATGTATGATATTGAAAGACTTATTCTATGCTGTAACAAGCCCTTCTCTACCTGTGCACGCTTTGTGTAAATTAAGTTTAAAGTGCTATAATAGTTGGGATCCAGAAGTCATGGTACCAGAGTAATGAGCTTTAAAATGGGCATCTATTTGCTGTTGCTGGTAAATGCTTGCTGCTGAGATGTGCAATTATTGTTGTGGTCCTAGGTTAGCACTTGTATCAGCCTGCCATTCAGAAAAAAGGGGGTCTATTTTTGTACCAACATGTCGTTTGCACGAAGCAAAATGTAATTAACAAATTGTTTTTATGCAGTAACTTGAATATGATAATTGACTTCCAAATCATATAGGTTCAAAAAAGGAAAGTCATAGTCAATGGTGCAAAGTCCTTCAGCAGTTAGTTAAATCTGTGGTGTCAAGAAGGGTGCACTTGTGATTTCTATTATCCCCTTTTGAAATACTTGTGCATAAAATGTGACTTGAATGTAAAAGTTAAAAATTGAAGATGCAATTTGCTGCAAAGTGACCACTCCACGGGGTAGATTTTAGGGCAGTTTTTCTTTTATGTACCGCTAACCTTTGAATCATTCCTGGTTTACCAAGGAAGGACCCTTCATTGCTTTCAACAATAGTTGGTTTATAGCCTAAGGCATCACAGTGCATTCAATGACAAGTACACGAGGAAAGTCAGGATTGAAAAATTGCAGCTTGACCCTTAAGTTATTCTCGTACATTAATCATGCCCTTATAACATGACATATTGGACTTGCAAACCACATATCCTGGTAATACTCAACCGATAAGGCAGCATCAATGAAGAGAGGAGCAGAGTTTTATGTAGGGAAGCTCTTATCAGAGTTCTTCGTTTTGACGAAACTTATAATTTATATTTTTCCCATGTGAATGTTCTTTCTTTCGCCATAGATGTTGCCTGATCGGCTGAGTATTTCCAGGATTTTTTAAAACTATTTTTATTTCACATTTCCAGCATCTAAGTTTTTATTTTTGGCACATTCAGTTTCCAATAAAAAAATAAATACTTGTACCTCCTGCTGCGTAGCTGTTCTTAGGAAATGAGTTAATGTTTTTGCACTGAATTGTGATTTGAACTGATTTAGAAAAAAACACATTGAAAATGTCTTATGTTGGATTGAAAATTGTCTACATTAAGATTTCACAGGAACAGCAATGGTCACAGTAGATCTGTAACCGATCATAGTACAATAGCCTAACTTTATAAGTTACTGTAAGTGTCAGTATCATTTGAGAGGAAAGTGAAACATTGAAGGCAAAACGTGGTCAATTGGATTAAGCGCAGCTTCATCTTCAGTTAATTTCTATTTGTTCTATTAGTCTATTTGTTCCTGTTCTGTGCAAGTTGATTTGGGCAATATTGAGTCCAATGTGCAGTTCTGTACTTCCTGATAACTGGGTTTGCTCAAATGTCGGAGGCCAACTTTGTCTTGTATACTTTTAGCATTATTTTTGATCAAATGTAGAGATGGTGAAAAAAGTGTGCTTTTATTTCAAAACCTAACAAATCAAGATTTTAAAAGCAACTATGTAATGACAGTTCTGCTGGTGTACAAGTGATATTTCTTACTCGTATAAAATTACTGTTTGAGGTAATGATAAATGTAATTTTACCCTACTGTTGTGCTTAACAAATTAGGCATAATTTAGCCTGATGTGTCAAGAAAGTTATCATAAAATTGTGTGATAAATTTAACACTAGTCGTAAATAATTGTGTGAAAAAGGGCATGTCGTCATTTAAGGTCTTGAATGCTCTTGTTCCCTCATCTTCCAACTTTGGAGTAGTGTAAGCTAATAAGAATAGATTCCTGGTGTACCATGTTCAATCAAATTCACAGAGGTTCAGATGAAAGATTATCAAATGTTAACTCTATTTCTCTATTTCTCAGATGCTGCCTGACCTGTTGACTAACCCGGAAATTTATTTTTAGTTTTAGATTTCCAGAATCTGCAGTTTATTTTATTTTAAATTTAGAAGATTGCTGCTATGAAGTAGCATAGCTTAACTGCTGGAAACGCTAATGGTCTTGGGTTGTCCCCTTCACTTCTGACCCCAATCCCCCACATGCTCTCCTCCTACTCCAGTTCTGGCAAGCTCTGTGAGCATGTGTGATTTGTACCCTACTGTTCTTGCAAAATAGTGGGTCATCTGGTCATTCACTTCATACAATAGTTTGCAGTTTAGCATTTTCATACTTTACATAGAAAATCTCTTTAGTATCTTCCATAAATTAATTTGATAAAGAAGGAATCTGCTGTGATCAACATTTCCGATGCATGGTGTGTTTCCAGTAAATTGTGCATCCCATTCACATATCTTTAATGGAAAGGCAAGGTTGCAGTTTCAGGAATTCCATGAGTTGTCAGTGGTTTTCAACGTATTTAATTTTTATTTTATCTAATGAGGATCATTTTACAGTAGCATAGAATATTCTGATCATACAATGATGCCAATGCTTTGGAAGATTGATCCTATCAATTCCACTCGTCTGTTCTTTCCCCTATATTGTTTTGGTTATTTATTTAATTCAATTTGTAATACTACCTTTAAACCTGTTTCAACCACCCACTATGGCAGTGTACATGTAGTTCCTCGAGACCGCATTATTGCATTCTGCAAATTGGATATAATGTGATTGATGAATTGGGGAACACAATTCATTTTAAACAGGCTGAAAGGGTTATAACATCTTTCAGTTGAGAACTAGAGAGCCACATAAAAGTTACTCGAGCAGAAAACATGTTATCTTGCAAAAAAAAATAGTCGGGAAATGAACAACCACCCAGCAGTAATCAAACACCATTGTCTAACAAGAACACAGTCTCTCACTTTCACCACAGGTGACAATTGACATTTATAATTCATCGCTTCTATTGATACTTGTACATTGATTAAATGATGTAACATACAGCCATTGATACTTGTACATTGATTAAATGATGTAACATACAGCCTTTATTCTTAGCTTGCAACAAAAATAAACTTGTAACTTTTCAAAAGATTTTATGCTTCAAAATCCTGCAGGAAAAACAACTTTGTTATTGCGAGTCTGAAACGCTCTAACCCTTTACACCTTTTTCTCCATTGACACAATTGTTTTTATAAAGCAGTTTTCTATAACGTAAGTTTTCTTAGGAATGCAACTACCGCCTTATAGCAGAACTACCTAAATTTCAAATTGTAGCAGATGGTGTTTGTTTAAAAAAAAGCTTTGTTACATTATCTGGTTCTTCAGTCACCTAAAAACAAAGTCCACAGTTAGGAATGTCGGTTCCTTCCTTTGTTCCTTCAAGGATACTGATGACTTTGAGGAACTGTTACCAGACCTGGAACCTACCTTAACCAGAATTTTCCTGTACCTTTACATACCTGAAGTTACTAGGCTCAAAAGACATTATAGTAAAGCTGTGCATCCTGTCCAAGGCCCCCACCTTGTTGAAAGTTTGGTGTTCAGATTTGAACTTGTACTGGGTTTGTTGTATAGTTTTGGCATAAATTTCATCCATAACTTGTTTTTAATTACTCTATTAATAAAGTCAAGGCCCCTTCTATTTTTTAAACAGATACTTTAGCTTGCCCTGCCTTCTCCAAAGAAATTGTGTGCATACATCTGCAGTGTTACAGATACCCAAGTGTGGGGCTTGAATACTTGAACCATCATTATTAGCTCCACACAAGCCTTCATCTCGTCCTATTCCATTCTGTGCATCCCTAAATGAAATCCTTCAGATCTGTCTGAAGAAGGATCCTGACCTGAAATGTCACCTATCCATGTTACTCAGAGATGCAACCTGACCCATTGAGTCACTCCAGCAATTTGTGTCCTTTTTTCATACCTTTCCTTTTTCTGAACAAGTTCCCACATGCATAGACAAATGTTTTCTCTATTGATACACATCACCTGGATATAGATTGACACTATCTGAAATAAATCTCATTGATCCCTTCTCTTTGAGATCTCTGAGCTTCAGTCCCAGTTTTGAATTTTTATCGTATTAACAATGAATTTCTTTGAAATCTAAAAAAATTGCCAGGATAGTATTGTAAATACTTGAAAGGTTTTATTTTGGTAGCAATAAAACATTCTGGGATCGGTTTCATTGAATGCACACTATTTTCAGTAAAACAGCAAATTCTATACCCTGAAATATAATTTTTACGTGCTATGGCACAGGAAGAGGTGATTGAGGTCTTCTGGGCCATGCTGGCTCCCAACAGAGCAATCCCCTTCCTCTTTATTGCCCTATGGACTTGCAACTTGTTCTCTTCAACATGCCAATCCCACTCCCTTTTGAATCCTGTTGACACTTGTGCACTGTAGCCAATTGACCTGCCACCACAATTTTGTGGAGGAAATCATAACATTTGGCCGAAACCCACACAGTCACTGGGAGAGTATGGAAACTGCAAAGCTATAAATCCCTCCATTACAATTCTGGCGTAATAGTCTAGTAGTGTGATATCCTGGTATGACCTTGACATAGAACTATATAGCACTGGAACAAGCTTTTCAGCCCCTGGTGTGTGTGCTGACCATGATATTAATTGTGATTAATCCCATCTTCCTGCACATGGTTTACATCCCTCCATTCCTGTACATGTGCCTAAGTGCCTGTTCATGTGCTTGTCAAAATGCTTCTTAAACATTCCTATCATATCTGTTACTACTTCCCTTGGCAGCACATTCCAGGCACCTACCACTCTGTGTAAAAAAAGACTTGCACGTATATCTCCCTCTCGCATTTAAACTATCTTAGGCCTCTAGTATGTCCTGGGAAAAAAGACTATCTACAATATCTATACCTCTCATAATTAGATATACTTGTCAGGTCAACCCCCAACCTCCAAAGATCTAGGTAGAAAACAAACCAAGTTAAGCCAACCTCTCCTTGTGTCTAATACTCACTAATCCAGGCAACATCCAAGTGAATCTTCCTCTCACAAATCTCAGTTGCCCTACTATTTCCCGTCTCCCGAAACCTTAAAATCCCCACTTAAACGATCAAAGCTATCTTTAGGCTGACCCTCCAAAAATGTAAAAATCCTATCTCTACTATGGTCAGCATTTTTGGTCTTGTTCTCACTTTTAACAGCTCTCCTACTATTGTCACTAATAGAAAGACAATGAAACTATATACACTTCTACCGGAATAATTCTGAATTCTAAATGATTAACCTTACCTTTCACTCCATTTGCAAGGTTGAAGATTTTCTTGTGGGGATGAACTTGTTTTCCCTTGGAGTTACAATGTGTCTAATTTGCTGCCGTAACGTTTTCAAAACTTAAAGAGTAATATTTATCTTGTTGAATGCAGACAATTATGTTTATAGTTGGGAATGGAAAGTTGGTTATGATTCACTTATCTATTTTCTGAACAAAACTTATGGTCCCAATATGTGATGTCGGGTAGGGCTGAACACTGGATGAATGTGTCTGTATGATGAAACGGATAGTATAAGAAAAATGTACTTATTTTTTTATGGCCTGGTCATCTCGTAATTTTTAACCCAGTTCATCTTTCTAAATAGATAGT
The DNA here is from genome assembly GCF_053455715.1 of Rhinoraja longicauda. Taxonomy (NCBI): domain Eukaryota; kingdom Metazoa; phylum Chordata; class Chondrichthyes; order Rajiformes; family Arhynchobatidae; genus Rhinoraja; species Rhinoraja longicauda. The sequence continues at coordinate 4,653,775 of NC_135984.1, forward strand.
TGGTAGTAGTTTCCAGTTGAAGATTGCATGTATGTTGCGTAGTATAATGGGCAGCTTGTGACTCCAAAGAATACCAGGTATATCTTACTGAAGGAGTTGCTGTTATATTGAGCTACAGATAGGAAATGGCAGTGGTTAAATCAGTGGTTTTGTTATTATATCTGAATATGTAACCGTAAGTTGTGACTTATAGCTTGTTGTAATGTTGGTTGCACCATTTTACATTAGTTTAACTTGTTTTCCGTTAATGTCATTTATAATTATTGGTAAATAACTAGAATTAATATTCAAACTTCTCATTCGCCTGAAAAATTGTTAGAAAATTGTGAATGTTGTACTTGTGTGGCTGTAATTGAATAATATGCAAAAATAATTTTAATTAAATTATTAACCAAAGTGATACAGTTTTCGTTTGCCAGGTTGTGTGCAACTCGTGAGATAAATAATAGCCTTCAGAACATTGTGCCAAATATTGTGCTCTCCAGGAAGATTTGCAGGGCAGTGATGTGCAATTTTTGATTCACTTTCCCCAAAAAGGAAGGTTTGTTGATTTGTAGCCTCCTGAGGTGCAAAGAAGGCTTGTGTCTTTGATATTTTCTATTATGGAATTAATTTGAAGACTTCAGCAGCAAACACAAAATGTTTGTCATGCTTTTAATTTAATGATAAGTTGTTTAAAAATCTTAATATTCTCCCCCTCAGTTATGCTTGAATTTTCTTTTTGGAATACTGCAAGTTGTGTGGCATTTATATTTCTTTTTTCCCCACCACTCCAATTCTTCAGGCAATACTTCACTTTTTGGCCACATGAGGTGATAAATTAAATGGGAGCACGCTAAGCCCTAAAAGGATAGATAATTTCACATTGAGGCAGAAACCTGATCACAGCATGACACTGAGCAGTTGAGGATGGAGCACATTGCATTGTTCCACTGACCTATGTAATGGGTCCATCCCTTAATACATTCAGGGAGGTGGGACAGTATTATCGGTGCATTAGTGATGATTTTAATTTCAACATGAATAGGAATCTGACAGTCTGAAAAAGCGTTCCAACCCAAAACATCACCCACCCTTCTTTCTCCAGAGATGCTCCTGACCTGCTGAGTTACTCCAGCACTTTGTGTCTATCTTAAGAATCTGGGTGAGCAATTTCTGTTTAATGTTGCTCCATCTCATTTAGGAATTCAGTCAAGTGGGACACAAGGCAGAAATTAAACATACCAATTCATTAGTGCTTTCACCGGCTGCAAAGAGTGTCAAGAAAAATGTTGTCTTTTGTGGCTTGGAGTGCATTGTATGCTGGAGCTTATTTAAATTAATATTCATTGCTTATTCAATAACTATTTGTTCTTGAAAATATGTTTTAAATAATCAACTAAATAAATATGAAAATTTAATATTTAAAAGAATTGTATAATTGACAGATTTAACCAGAAGAATTGTTTATTAATTTTTATGGGAAAGCAAATAGCAATCTATCCATAGATAATATTGCATCATAAAGCTAGTGATCGGCCATAAGGATTGAGATAAGGCGCTCTAACTCAAACACTGGGTTTATGCAACGTGGCCACACACAGGCCTATCATCTTCTTTAGTCTCTTGGTTCCATTTACTGAATCTAATCTGTCAGCCATCATGGTGTCAAGACATCATGTCTGGCAACCGAACTTCTGTAGAACCTTTTAAAAAAAAAAAAGACACAATTAATCATTTTGTCTGAAAGCTGTGCATTTTGTTAAATATAGATTTGACTGTCATATTCCGAATTTAAAATCCACGAAAATCCATTCCTAAAAATTCTAGGCACATTGCATTTGTAATTAATTGTAATTTGGGAGGGATTTTGCGTTTGAAGCAGACCTGAGTTTTTGAGAGATAAAAGTAATGTAGTGATATCTGCAACATGTTGTGAAAGGTGTCGCTGTCTCCCTTTGTAGTCACACAGCTGACCACCAGCTGCAGCTTTAAGAATGGAATATAAGCTCTAGTTCTGTTTGTATTGTTTTATGCAGTTCAAAATGTAGACTTGATTCACTCACCAGGTTTACAAACTCAACATCTGTTTTCACAACACATAATTTTCTAATTATGAGGTTGTATTGAAATTAAGGCTTGAGATTTCTTCAGTTAATAATTCTTGTTCTGACATTGATTGGCAGGTGTTCAGCTAATATTGCATTATATTTTCAGATCAGGGTCATTTTTGCAATACAGAAAATTAAAAAAAAATACTATTTAAGCCCTTTTTCGTCTAAATCTCTTGTGGCAACATGCTTCCTATTTTTTTTATCCACAGCCTGCTTTTATAGTTTTGCCTTTGCCTAGCCTCGTGCACTCTTCCTCTGTAAAAATAGGATTACATTTTGACTAAGGGAACATGTTTATTTGTACACTGTTTATTATTTTTCTGTAACATCCGATATTTAGTTCTTTCCTCGGGATTTCAGACAGTTACATTTAATCAGTGCGATGTCTGATGGTTCCAATCTTTGGTAGCCCTCCTAAGCAACAACGAGGCTCATTGTGTCCATGATGGATGTGACACCGAAATGTTTCAGAGTATCAGGGCATATGATTCAGATTATTTACGTCAAGCTTTCTAATCCATTTTAAATCATTTAGTTGAAAAAAGGAACAATCTGTCCACAGGAATGGCACTGAATGATCTGCAACTTTTGGTAGGTTTTGATTCACAGTGATAGTGCAAACATTTTTGGGCTCACTATTGATGTCAGTGGATGTCTCTAGTGCAGAAGCACTTTGTAGAGATATGCTCAGGAAGCAAAAAAGGCATGGATAATATAGCTCCTTGTATGTCTATACTTCATTTGGTGTTTTACTTTTAAGTACACTGACTGTTAAGTAGGTAAATACAAAGTATTTCTGTACACTGGATGGCTCGATTGTAATGTATTGTCTTTCCACTAACTGGTTAGGACGCATCAAAAGCTTTTCACTGCACCTCGGTGGTACAAGTGACAAACTAAACTCAGATTCATTTCAGTTTAGTTTATTGTCACGTGTACTGAGGTACATTGAAAAACTCAAGTGCTTTGTACACAAGAATCCACAAATTGCAATGAAATGAATGGCCATTTGTTGTGGTTTTAGTTGAGAAAGAAATCTGGAAAATGGATCAAATCTTTGATTCTTGAGGGGTGTAGTGAGATTATTAACATCCATCTTAGTGAGCAAACAGGCTTCATTTCATTGGGGCCTAGAATGCAACAGGTCCTCACTACTGTATTGGAGCTTCATCTTTGTGTATGTGCTCTGGCCACTTGTACGGGGTGAACATCCATAGCTAGCTCGAAGATGAACCTGCTACCGACAGCCAAATCGATCAAATAGTTGACTATTTTTAAGCAATAAATGACATCTAATCTTTCATTGGGGAACTCTTGTAATGAATGAACAATTCTACACAACATGTAAGAACAGAATAATTCCTTCTAAGAATTATTGAACTGAGATCCACAAAAATAAATGGAAAATGGGGGGCTCAGGTTTGAATTTATTTGTAGCATTACTGTTTCCTCCAAATTGAATATGGGACTGCTTTGTATGAGATGTGAGGACCTGAATAATTGGGAGACTTCGCAAATTGAGTATCACTTCTTTTTTTTGAATGCCCCAGTCTAATTTTGCCATTATGTTGGATCCGATATTTGCCTGCTGTAGTTTGCTAGCTTGGTGTTGAAGATAAATGTCGGAGACAAATGTTGTGGAGACAGCATAGCCACACATAACCTTAGCACGGAGCTACCCAAAGCTAACTTGTTTCTGAATGGCTCTCAATATTACCCCATTTGAGTACTCAACAACTTTCCAAATATGCACTTGCTTTGCCTCATAGCCTCTGAGAAAACAAATTATGTAAATTTCGTATGTTCAATGTTATAAATGTAGAAATGTACAGAACGGAAGGACGTTTAAGTCATGGTATTTTTCTTAAATACTGTAACCTTAAGATTTTAATTTTGGTGAAAATGCTACTGTGAGAGATGACTCCAACACTTTTGATATGTTGGAAGTTAAGTCTCACCATTAAGCCCACACTGGTCAGTCTCGGTGTCTGTTTTGAGCAATGTGTCCGTCTCCTGAGATTAATTTTTTTTAATTCTGCACTGATGTAGGACGATCTTTCACTTTGTTCAGGGTTTTTGTGCTTGCAATATGTAATTTTTTTAAACTCCTAACCTCATTGCAGATTTGGAAAGTTCTGTGCAATTAATTTATATTCATTTAAGTGCTCTCTGACTGTTGGTAAGTGTTTTAAGAAATGATAAATGGAAAGTGCTATTGTGAAAAATTGTATTAAATATGTACTGAAATCACATTTGTTTGCTGTTTTTTTTATCGAGGGATATAAATAATGGAAGGGATGGGGGGGAAACAAATCAAGAACATCAAAATCAACAACTGATAAAATAGAGTTCGCTTACATGAACGTTCCATTTGTTGGCTAATTCTTTACCTGTTACTTCCAAATGTCTTTATAAAGAGGCATGGAGTCATACAGCATAGAAATAGACCCTTCAACTCAACTTGGTCATACTCATGTGACCAAGATGTCCCATCTACAGTCATCCCACCTGCCTGCATGTGGTCCATATCCTTCTAAACCTTTCCTATCCATGTCTTTACCCAGTATAATTTTGAATCAACAATTTCTCTCACTTAAAGACAAGATCTACTTCTCTCTTGTCTAATAGATTTTTTTAACCTGCAACCTCATCTTTTTTCTGTTTTTATCACTCATCGATGTATTTATCACTAAATTCACTCAAGTACCAAATCCCTTATTTCTCCTAAACTCTAATATATGCAACTCCTTGGACATAGCCTCTGGGGTCCTTTATTGATAATTACAAGATAATTTATAAGTGTCATGGTGGGAGAGGAATAAATAATTTTGTATCTGCACTCAGAGCGAAATATAAAATACCCCAAAAAACTGGAGAACAGGATCCAGTGCAATTGACTAAAAGAAAAATGGCATAAGTTTAAAAAAGTTAATGAATGTCAAAACTGATAAATATCCCAGTGGCCCGACTGCAAATCTTTTGATCAAAATGGTGTTGAGGTAGTGAATGGTATTATTTTCCCAAATTATTTTGGGAGTCGAAGACCAGAGGGCACAGCCTCAGAATAAGAGGATGGGCCTTTATAAAGGCGATGAGGAATTTCTTTAGCCAGAGGTTGGTGAATCTGGAATTAATTGCCATAGAAGGCTGCGGAGCCTGTCATTGGGTATTTTTAAAGTGGAGATTGACAGATTTTTGATTAGTACGGTTAGTGCAGGATAATGTTAGTGTACGGGGATTGCTGGTCGGCACAGACCCGGTGGGCCGGAGGGCCTGTTTCCATACTGTATCTCTAAACTAAATCAGTCTGAAGATAAGTCTCGACCCGAAACGTCACCCATTCCTTATCTTCAGAAATGCTGCCTGTCCCGCTGAGTTACTCCAGCATTTTGTGTCTACGATATAAACCGGCATCTGCAGTTCCTTCCTACACATCTAAACTCAATCTGTTCTGGCACCTCATTCTATATACCAATTACTCCTTGTGTGAAAACTTTACCTCGAGTTCCCATTAAACCTCCTCCCCCTTCACTTTAAATCTATACCTTCTAGTTTCAGACATCCTACCATGAGAAACACCTATCGACCCCACGTTTATGAATACATTCTATGTTTATCCTAAATGTATGTTGAAAGGCTGGAGCAATTAGGCTTGTATACACTGGAATTTAGAAGGATGAGGGGGGATCTTATTGAAACATATAAGATAATTAGGGGATTGGACACATTAGAGGCAGGAAACATGTTCCCAATGTTGGGGGAGTCCAGAACAAGGGGCCACAGTTTAAGAATAAGGGGTAGGCCATTTAGAACGGAGATGAGGAAGAACTTTTTCAGTCAGAGAGTGGTGAAGGTGTGGAATTCTCTGCCTCAGAAGGCAGTGGAGGCCAGTTCATTGGATGCTTTCAAGAGAGAGCTGGATAGAGCTCTTAAGGATAGCGGAGTGAGGGGGTATGGGGAGAAGGCAGGAACGGGGTACTGATTGAGAGTGATCAGCCATGATCGCATTGAATGGCGGTGCTGGCTCGAAGGGCTGAATGGCCTACTCCTGCACCTATTGTCTAGTGAACCTGTCTTATCTGCAAGGAAATTGTGTGGTGGTAGATGATATTTGCATTTCCTTGTCGGATTCTTTGTATTAAGCTGGAAAATGCACACTCCAGCTTCTGACTATTAAGAACTTAAGTGTGACAAACCCAATGAATATATTTAGGTAAAAGCATATGCAAGTATTTTGTGAATAAGCAGCTTAAAGGAATACCATTGTCTTACTCATCCCCTATACTTAATTATCCTTTCAAGAATTTTTTTCCCATAAATGTTCAATACAATACAATATATCTTTATTGTCATTATACAGGGGTATAACGAGATTGGGAATGCGCCTCCCATACAATGCAATAATTTAATTAGCTAGTCAGTATTAATTTGAACAACAACCACCCAACGAAACAAATTGTAACAGTTTTAAGACAGAATAAAGTGCAAGTAGATCTGTACCGGATCACTGTGTTTTGACCATCCGGCTCAGCAGGACCGGCCCTGGGGATAAAGCTGTTCCTGAGTCTGAAGGTGCGGGCGTAGAAGGCCTTGTATCGTCTGCCCGATGGAAGGAGTTCGAACAGACTGTTGCAGGGGTGTGAAGAGTCTGTGGATGCTGGTGGCTTTTCTGAGGCATCGTGTGTTGTAGATGCCCTCCAAGGCTGGTAGCTGTGGACATGGGTTTGTCACTGACAATCACCCATTACGGCCACACTACATCAAAAAAAATCATTAACCTCCCTTTTAATGCTTTTTGTAAACACACATTTAATAATAATAATAATAATGCATTACATTTGTATAGCGCTTTTCTAGAAACTCAGATGCTTTACAGGGTTTACTAAAACATAGAAAAAAATAACTAAATAAGTAAACGAACAGAAAAGGAAAAATAAGGTGCGGTGACGGTCAGTGGTTGAAGGCAGTGTTGAACAGGTGAGACTTCAGTGATGTTTTGAATGTGGTGAGTGAGGAGGAGTCTCTGATGGTTTGAGGTAGTGAGTTCCAGAGGGTGGGAGCAGCGATGGAGAAAGCCCTGTCCCCCCAGGATCTGAGTTTGGTCCGGATGGGGGGGGACAGGAGGTTAGCAGCAGCAGAGCGGGTGGGAGTGTGTCTGTGGAGGAGGTCAGTCAGGTAGGATGGGGCCAGGTTATGAGGAGGATTTTGTACTGGATTCTCTGGGGGATGGGGAGCCAGTGGAGCTTGTAAAGGACAGGGGTGATATGGTCACGGGTCGGGGAGTGGGTGAGTAGACGGGCAGCAGAGTTCTGGATGTATTGGAGTTTATTGATGATTTTTGAGGGTGAACCATAGAGGAGGCTGTCTTGTGCCATCTTGTCTTTTCATCCAACTGAATCACAATGTAGTTTAGTTTAGAGATACTGTGCAGAAACGGGCCCTCTCGGCCTACCAAGTCCACACTCATCTGCAATTTTCGTACACTAGCACTGTCCTACATGCATGAGGGAAAATCTACAATGTTTACCGAAGCCGATTAACCTACAAACCTGTATGTCTTTGGCGCGTGGGAGGAAACTGGAGCACCCGGCGAAAACCCATGCAGTCACGGGGAGAACATACAAACTTGCTATCGACAGCACCCGTAGTCAGGATCAAACCCGGATCTCTGGCGTTGTAAGGCAGCAACTCTACCGCTGCACCACCGTGCCGTAGTGAGTAATCTACCACAAGGTTTCCATGACCCCGTAAATATCAAATGATAACTTATTTTGCCAAGAAGCCAATTAATTGTTGTTGTTAATAGAATAACTGGCCTGCTACCATAGTTGCCCTTCTGCTACATTCTCAGTAGTCAGCAGAGGGAGTAGTAAGTTAATAAATGCACGTCTTTCTCTCATGTTTCAATTGAATGTTTTGTAACGTCTAAAGACGGTCTTCTACAGCTTCCAACGTTATTTGATTTTCTCAGGCCTGCATAACAAATTTGTCACCGAATAATGACATAAAGAGCTAACTTACACCTTTATAGTCCACTTCACAATTCCGAGATGTCCCAAAACACTTCTGCCATAAGTACTTTTGAAAGTTCAGTTGTCACTACCGAAGGGAACCTGTCAAGCTATGCAAAAAGTTCACAGTGCTGAAAGATCAAATGTTTTATTTTTAGCTGAAGGTTAAATTGTGACACCCACCCTTTGAATATTGTCATAAGATCTTCATCTCCTGAAAGTCTGGCACGGTGGCGCATCTAGTAGGGTTGCTGCTTCACAGCACCAGAGACCCGAGTTTGTTCCTGACCATGGGTGCTGGCTGTGTGGAGTTTGCACGTTTTCCCTTTGATTGGGTGGGTTTCCTCCGGGTGCTCTAGTTTCCTTCCACATTCCAAAGACCTGCCAGTTTGTAGGTTAATTGGCCCTCTGTAAATTGCCCCTAGTGTGTAGGGAGTGGATGAGAAGGTGGGATAGCATACAACTAGAGTGAACAGGTGATCTATTGCTGGTGTGGACTCAGTGGTCTGAAGGGCTTGGTTCCATGCTGTATCTCCAAACTAAACAAAGGAAAGTGGGGCTCCTTGATTTAATTTCTCATGTGAAGGACTGCATCTCCTCAGAGCACCACTGTATAATAAGTAATAATATAATTTGGGAAAAAACTGTCTTTCATAAGTTCCATTCACCTGTTGAATAATGTAAGTGCTTAGCATAGCTTAAATGGGCATGGCATTAATCCTAATAATGTGACACTGCAGTCATAGTCACCATTAGCTCTTCTCTTCACTTTTCTACACAATTAGACTAATTTTCTTTCAATGAACACAATGAACACCCTTCTGTAGAAGGGTCTCGACCCAAAACGTCACCCATTCCTTCTCTCCTTCGCTGCCTGTCCCGATGAGTTACTCCAGCATTTTGTGTCACAATATTTCTTATTTCAGTATAGTTTCTTCCTCTTCCTAAAGGTGCTGAGACACTGGGCTGTGTATTTTCCAGTTGCCACCTACCCCTAATATTTTAGCCAAACCGCTGATTCTTGCTTTGAACCAAGGCAATGAGGAATTGAGGGGGAGGCTCTTATTGGGCTACTATTCAATCAGTACATCTATCCAATGTCCTTGGGGGAGTGTTTGCTAGTGCTGTCGGAGAGGATTTAAACTAATGTGGCAGGGGGATGGGAGCATGAGCAGAGAGACAGAGGGGTGTAAAATGAGGGTAGAAGCAATAGGTAGCAAGGTGAAAAGTAAAAGTGGCAGGCAGACAAATCCAGGGCAAAAATCAAAAAGGGCCACTTTTCAACATATCATATCATCATATCATATCATATATATACAGCGCGGAAACAGGCCTTTTTGGCCCACCAAGTCCGCGCCGCCCAGCGATCCCCGTACATTAACACTATCCTACACCCACTAGGGACAATTTTTACATTTACCCAGCCAATTAACCTACATACCTGTACGTCTTTGGAGTGTGGGAGGAAACCGAAGATCTCGGAGAAAACCCACGCAGGTCACGGGGAGAACGTACAAACTCCTTACAGTGCAGCACCCGTAGTCAGGATCGAACCTGAGTCTCCGGCGCTGCATTCGCTGTAAAGCAGCAACTCTACCGCTGCGCTACCGTGCCGCCCATATTTGTATAAGGGGTAAGAGTGTTGTAAAAACAAGCCTGAAGGCTTTGTGTCTCAATGCAAGGAGTATACGTAATAAGGTGGATGAATTAAATGTGGAGATAGTTATTAATGATTATGATATAGTTGGGATTACGGAGACATGGCTCCAGGGTGACAAAGGCTGGGAGCTCGACATCCAGGGATATTCTATATTCAGGCGAGATAGACAGAAAGGAAAAGGAGGTGGGGTAGCGTTGCTGGTTAGAGAGGAGATTAAAGCAGTGGAAAGGAAGGACATTAGCTTGGAGGATGTGGAATCGATATGGGTAGAGCTGCGAAACACTAAAGGGCAGAAAACGCTAGTGGGAATTGTGTACAGGCCACCTAACAGCAGTAGTGAGGTTGGGGATGGCATCAAACAGGAAATTAGAAATGCGTGCACTAAAGGTGCAGCAGTTATAATGGGTGACTTCAATCTACATATAGATTGGGTGAACCAAATTGGCAGGGGTGCTGAGGAGGAGGATTTCTTGGAATGTTTGCGAGATGGTTTTCTAAACCAACATGTCAAGGAACCAACGAGAGAGCAGGCCATTCTAGACTGGGTATTGAGTAATGAGGAAGGGTTAGTTAGCAGTCTTGTTGTGCGAGGGCCCTTGGGCAAGAGTGATCATAATATGGTGGAGTTCTTCATTAGGATGGAGTGTGACAAAGTCAATACAGAAACAAGTGTTCTGAACTTAAAGAAAGGTAACTTTGAGGGTATGAGGCGTGAATTGTCCAAGATAGACTGACAATTGATGCTGAAAGGGTTGACGGTGGACATGCAGTGGAAGGCATTTAAAGGTCGCATGGATGAACTACAGCAAGTGTTCATCCCGGTTTGGCAAAAGAACAAACCAGGAAAGGTAGTGCATCCGTGGCTAACAAGGGAAATCAAGGATAGTATTAAAACAAAAGATGAAGCATACAGATTAGCCAGAAAAAGTAGCATACCAGAGGACTGGGAGAAATTCAGAGTCCAGCAGAGGAGGACAAAGGGCTTAATTAGGAAAGGGAAAATAGATTATGAGGGAAAACTGGCAAGGAACATAAAAACTGACTGCAAAAGCTTTTATAGATATGTGAAGAGAAAAAGATTAGTTAAGGCAAATGTAGGTCCCTTGCAGTCGGAAACAGGTGAATTGATCATAGGGAACAAGGAGATGGCAGACCAATTGAACAACTACTTTGGTTCTGTCTTCACTAAGGAAGGCATAAACGTTCTTCCGGAAATAGCGGGGGACCGGGGGTCTAATGAGATGGAGGAACTGAGGGAAATCCAGGTTAGTCAGGAAGTGGTGTTAGGTAAATTAAATGGATTAAAGGCAGATAAATCCCCAGGGCCAGATAGGCTGCATCCCAGAGTGCTTAAGGAAGTAGCCTCAGAAATAGTGGATGCATTAGTGATAATTTTTCAAAACTCTTTAGATTCAGGAGTAGTTCCTGAGGACTGGAGGGTGGCTAATGTAACCCCACTTTTTAAAAAGGGAGGGAGAGAGAAAACGGGGAATTATAGACCAGTTAGCCTAACATCGGTAGTGGGGAAAATGCTAGAGTCAGTTATTAAAGATGTGATAGCATCACATTTGGAAAGTGGTGAAATCATCGGACAAAGTCAGCATGGATTTACAAAAGGCAAATCATGTCTGACGAATCTTATAGAATTTTTCGAGGATGTAACTAGTAGAGTGGATAAGGGAGAACCAGTCGAAGTGTTGTATCTGGACTTTCAGAAGGCCTTCGACAAGGTCCCACATAGGAGATTGGTGTACAAACTTAAAGCACACGGTATTGAGGGTTCAGTGTTGAGGTGGATAGAAAATTGGTTGGCGGACAGGAAGCAAAGAGTAGGAATAAACGGGTCCTTTTCGGAATGGCAGGCAGTGACTAGTGGGGTACCACAAGGCTCAGTGCTGGGACCCCAGTTATTTACAGTGTATATTAATGATTTGGACGAGGGAATTGAATGCAACATCTCAAAGTTTGCGGATGACACGAAGCTGGGTGGCAGTGTTAGCTGCGAGGAGGATGCTAGGAGGCTGCAGAGCGACTTGGATAGATTGGGCGAGTGGGCAAATGCATGGCAGATGCAATATAATGTGGATAAATGTGAGGTTATCCACTTTGGCGGCAAGAACAGGAAAGCAGAGTATTACCTGAATGCTGACCGATTAGGAGAGGGGGAGATGCAACGTGACCTGGGTGTCATGGTGCACCAGTCATTGAAGGCAAGTGTGCAGGTGCAGCAGGCAGTGAAGAAGGCGAATGGTATGTTGGCATTCATAGCAAGAGGATTTGAGTTTAGGAGCAGGGAGGTTCTACTGCAGTTGTACAGGGCATTGGTGAGACCGCACCTGGAGTATTGTGTGCAGTTTTGGTCTCCTAATCTGAGGAAAGACGTTCTTGCCTTAGAGGGAGTACAGAGAAGGTTCACCAGATTGATCCCTGGGATGGCGGGACTTTCATATGAAGAAAGACTGGATAGACTAGGCTTGTACTCGCTGGAATTGGGGTTGGAGAGGCTAGATGCGGGAAGATTGTTCCCGATGTTGGGGGAGTCCAGAACCAGGGGTCACAGCTTAAGGATAAGGGGGAAGTCTTTTAGGACCGAGATGAGAAAACATTTCTTCACACAGAGAGTGGTGAATCTGTGGAATTCTCTGCCACATAAGGTAGTTGAGGCCAGTTCATTGGCTATATTTAAGAGGGAGTTAGATGTGGCCCTTGTGGCTAAAGGGATCAGGGGGTATGGAGAGAAGGCAGGTACAGGTTACTGAGCTGGATGATTAGCCATGATCATATTGAATGGCGGTGCAGGCTCGAAGGGCCGAATGGCCTACTCCTGCACCTATTTTCTATGTTTCTATCTACAGTATTCCTTGCCTGACGTTCCACAAACCTTTGCTATATCAATGGTATCAGGAAGCTTGAATAGATAATGTTTGTCAGCCATCTAGTGGGCCTTGTATTATAGTCATGCTGTACAGAAACAAGCCCTTCCATGCCAACCATCATGTATCTATCTATAATAACCCCATCTACTCACACTTGGTCCACAGCCTTCAAGTGCTTGCCACGTGATGCTGAGAATACTCTGGCAACTCAATGAGCTCCTGATTGCAGCCACCCTCTGAATAGAATAACAATTCTTCCTTCGACCCCCCTCTAAACTACCGATTCCTCACCTTGTAGCGATATCCCCTGGTCTTAGATATCTCTGCCATTGTTTTATACCATCTATCCTATCTGTGCCTCTCATAGTTGTGCATAGAGGAGTTGAATGACAATGTATGGAAGACTACTTAAAGAAAAAATAATGTTTGTATCCAGCACAACTCATAGCTTCAGACTCATATATTTATTTATTTTGGTTTAGTTATTTGTTGCAGTTTAAGTTGTTGGTTAATCTGGTTAAAGGAAAACTTTGAAAATAATAGGAATGGGACGGACAGTGTTAGGGTTCAGACATAATCTTGAGAAGAATGGAGAAATGGAGGATCTCTGAGATATTTTAATTGAATGATGGGAGGGTAGACTATGTTTGGCACAGGGCTAGGCATATCTCTCTGTATGCTTTCAATGTCCAGAGTTGTTTTTCACGACTAGTGGAGTGCTTTGGAAGTGTGGTCATTGTTGTAATGCAGTAAACTTGCACTCACTTGTTCCACAAAAGTCATTTCTATTTTAGAAGTGTTGAGAGATAGATATTGCCTTTTTTTGAAATGTTGCCATATAATCTTCTGCATCCACTTAAGGGAGTGGACAGAGCATTGTTACATGTCTCGTGGGAAAAGCAGCATTTCTGCTGAGTAGCCTTCTTCATTGCTGCACTGGAGTACAACAAACTTGATTGATTTCACCCAGAATGTGACTCGGGATAGGATTGCCCACTGAGTCATAGAAGTAGGTCCTTCGGTCCACCATGTCCATGCTGACCTTTTCACCCATCTGCACTAATCTTATTCACCTACATTAGGTGTTCGGGTTGTGGGGAGAAGGCAGGAGAATGGGGCTGAGAGGAAAAGATAGATCAGCCACGATTGAGGAGATCAGCCATGATGGCGGAATAGACTTGATGGGCTGAATGGCCTAATTCTGCTCCTATAACTTCTGAACTTATTAGGTCTGCATCTTTCCACGCATTGCCTATTTAGGTGCCTGAGTAAATGTTGCTTAAACTTAGTGATTAGCATTTCCAGGTGAGACAGAGGTTCACCTGCACCTCCTCCAACCTCATCTATTGTATCCTCTGCTCCAGATGTCAACTTATTTACATCGGCGAAACCAAACGCAGGCTCGGCGATTGCTTCGCTCAACACCTGCGCTCGGTCCGCGATAACCAATCTGATCTCCCAGTGGCTGAGCACTTCAACTCCCCCTCCCATTCCCAGTCTGACCTTTCTGTCATGGGCCTCCTCCAGTGCCATAGTGAGGCCCACCAGAAATTGGAGGAACAGCACCTCATATTTCGCCTGGGCAGCTTGCAGCACAGCGGTATGAACATTGACTTCTCCAACTTTAGATAGTTCCTCTGTCCCTCGCTTCCCCTCCCCCTTCCCAGATCTCCCTCTTATCTTCCTGTCTCCACCTATATCCTTCCTTTGTCCCGCCCGCCCTGACATCAGTCTGAAGAAGGGTCTCGACCTGAAACGTCGCCCATTCCTTCTCTGCTGAGATGCTGCCTGACCTGCTGAGTTACTCCAGCATTTTGTGAATAAAAATCATTGACTTCATCATCACTTCTGGCAGAGAGTTCCAAATCCCACTTGTTCATTGTGTAAAAGTTCAAACTTTCCCCTCAAATCCCCTTTAAATCTCTGTCATCTCACCTTAAACTGATGTCTTCTTGTTTTTATTACTGCTGCCTTTGGACCGTGTCGGCTCCAGTTACACAGTCTGTGTTTTCTTTAATTCCACCTGTCAACTGCATATTGCCACTTCCTCCTGCCAGGAACCCCTGTGTCAATACCTTGGTGTCTGGGATGTAACTGTGAGACCAGCTACTGGACTGCCGCTCTCAGCCAAGACCGTTTCACACACAAGTAAAATTCATTTGTTATTTTAAACATTACAAACTTCTAAGGGGCTTCAAATTAAGCATAATGCTTGGATTTTTCTGTTCCCTGTGGTAACTGCAGTTTCCAGACCAATTTTTAATTTAATCCATAAAATGTCATGTCTTGAAAGCAGAGCAGTTAACTATTTTCAGATCTCCTGACCCATCACAAAACACAATTGACTCTTGACTAAAGTCTCACAACATCATTGTTTTCTAACTTTTGAAGGATTGGGGTCATGTTTTGATATTTATTGCATACCTTTTTGTATAAAGAATGTTCCTGTGCAAATATACAAAACCATGAGAGGAATAGATTGGGTAGACGTGCAGTCTCTTGCCCAGAGTAGGGGAATCAAGAACCAGAGGTTTAAGTTGAGGGGGGAAAGGTTTAATAGGAACCTGAGGGGTTAACTTTCCATACAGAGTGGTGGGTGTATGGAACAAGCTGCTGGAGGTGGTAGTTGAGTCGGGTACAATCGCAATGTTTAAGAAACAATTAGACAGGTACATGGATAGGACAGGTTTAGAGCGATATGGGCCAAATGCAGGCAGGTGGGACTAGTGTCGATAGGACATGTTGGACGGTGTGGGCAAATTGGGCAGAAGGGTCTGTGTCCATGCTGTATGACTCTAGAAGTCTGGGGTGAAAGTTTGCGAGTTATTTATCCTTGGAAAAGGACTTTCATTCCACCCTGATTCTTATTTTCCTATTCAATGTCTACTAGTCTGCAATTTGTGTGCATCTCAATTTAAAATTATTGTACCTAATCTTGGAGCCATGATCCCTAGCCTGAGATTCTCCTGTGAGTGAAACACCTCGCTACCCACCCTCTCATGTCCTCAAAGGATCTCGTCTGCTCTACAAAGCCATCCCTCATTCTTCCTGGGCTTCTGTTAAAAGTGTCTGTCCTGCACGTAATGTCATAATTATTAATACGGACTCTCCACGATGTTCCAACACTGATAGAGGGCAAAGGCAGGAGAATGGGGTTGAGTGGGAAGGATAGATCAGCCATGAATGAATATTTAGGGGGGAACTTCAGATGCCAGTTTAAACCGAAGACAGTCACAAAAAGCCGTAGTAATTCATAAGTGATAGGAACAGAATTAGGCCATTCGGCCCATCAAGTCGACGCCATTCAATCGTGGCTGATCTATCTCTGCCTACTAACTCCTCCGAACTCAACGGGTCAGGCAGCATCACTGGAGACAAGGAAGAGATGACGTTGAAGAAGGAAACGTACTTTTCTCCAGGGATGCTGCAATTCACTCACAGGATAATCTCAGGCTAGGGATCGTGGCTCCAAGATTAGGTACAATAATTTTAAATTGAATGGGGGAGTAGACTTGATGGGCCGAATGGCCAAATTCTGCTCCTATGACTTATGAACCTCCCTCAGAATCTCTGTGATCTCTAATCTCTGAGACGTTAGAAGGCAGAGGAGAGGCCATGGGCCTTGTGCGCAGTGGAATGCCAGGGCCGTTCAGCAGCACAACTGTTCAGTGGCACGAGCAGGTGTTGCCACAACTTTGGAAATCCTTCCGCTTGGATGTCAAATGCCGATGGTTCGGGCATGAAACTCTCGAATAACTCTGCAACAAATAACAAACATTCTAAACCGTACCTGAAGGTATTGTGTTCTCTTCATGAACAGGCAGCCGCTCGGTATACAAGCGGAGCATTGTTCCCTCACTAACGGTACCTGGATCTGAGCAACAACTGGACGATGATCTTCGCGCCCCAACAGCTGTCGGGTCGGCTTTCGCCGGCGTTCGATTCGCTTCAGTTGAGTTAGCAATTATGGCAGCAGCTGGTGGGGAAGGCTGCTGTGAAGAATGTTTGAATGCAATGGCCTTGCAGCTTTCTGCTGCCTCAGAAGGAGGCTGTGTAGAGTCTGACAGAAAGCTGAGCGAAGCCACATGCCTGCGATTTGTTTTGAGAATAACTTTCAAGGCTATGTTGACAAGGGTGTTGCTGGAGTCTGAGTAACCATGAGCGGTAAATCACAGACCTGCTGCGGGAGCAGTGTATCAAACACCGACACCTCACCTTCAGGTCACCTCAGGTCACAGTATCCAACTTAGCGTAGCAAATTTGATGAATTGCATGAAAACTGCTAGTGAAAACTGGAACTCTCCTGATAATAATTAGCGATTGTTTACACCTCCATGATTAGCACCTTGTTGCACATTCCTGCCCTGTTCCTGAAGAACTTTATTCCACTTCCATCACCTGTTCCTCCAGCAGTTTGGTTTCGTTCAGTTAGTTTATTGTCACGTGTACCGAGGTACAGTGCAAAGCCTTTCTTTGTTGCTTGCTATCCTCCAGTCAGCGGAAAGACAATACATGATTACAATTGAGCCATTTACAGTGTGTGGATACATGATAAGGGAATAATGTTTAGTGCGAGGTAAAGCCAGTAAAGTCCGATCAAAGATAGTCCGAGGGTCACCAATGAGGTAGATTGTAGTTCAGGACTGCCCTCTGGTTGTGGTAGGATGATTCAGTTGCCTGATAACAGCTGATTCAAGATTCCAGCATCTGCAATCTCACGCCTCTCTATTTTACTGTTCCACTGCAAAATTTCCTAAGGGTATACCTACTCTGTAAAGTTTCTCTGGGAGTTCTGTGAGACCCTCTCTCACTGCTCCCCCTCTGTGTTTCCTGCATGTGTCCAGTCTGAAGAAGGGTGCCGTTCAAAAAGTCATCATCCATTCCCTCCACAGATGCTGCCGGCCCCGCTGAGTTCCTTCACTGCTTTTCTTTTTGCTCTTCTAAAATGTCTGGTTGCCACTAATTTTGACACATTCTTTAGTCAGAGGGTGGTGAATCTGTGGAATTCATTGCCGCAAGACGGCTGTGGAGGCCAAGTCAATGGACATTTTATGGCAGAGATTGACAGTTTCTTGATCAGCACGGGTGTCAGGGGTTATGGGGAGAAGGCAGGAGAATGGGGTTGGGAGGGAGAGATAGATCAGCCATGATTGAATGGTTGAGTAGACTTGATGGGCCGAATGGCCTCATTCTGCTCCTTTCACTTGTGAACATGAACATTCAAGATTCTGTGGTGTAAAGTAACCTTTTAAATACAAAGCTCCTGGAGTAGAGATGTAATTTGTTCTGGTAAATGTACAGGAACGTCCTTTGCCAGAATATCTTGCTATAATCCAAATGCAGCTTTACAATCCAAAAAAAAGACCAGCTTCTACAGTAGTCGCCTGTGTTTATGACTCAACAGCTATTTAGAATTGTTGCTCCCAGCGAGCTCAAGTCTTAATCCCCTGCCAAGGTCCCTCCTTGAATTGGCCCTGTTGGTTCAGCTAATCGTTCAACTCTTGTCCAACTCTACACTGAGCAGCAGTTACTGAGTTCTGTCAGCCAGACCTGCTCTTTATTTATGTTTCTATACATTGCCATTTTGCTCTCCTCTCATTCTCTGCTGCTTAAAGTTCACGGGAGTCATATTATACAGAATCAGGCCCTTCGGCCCACTGAGTCCATACTGATGATCAACCACCCACTTAGACTCATCCCCCTGAATTCTCCCCCAGTTCATAAGGTCATGAGTAACAGGAGTAGAATTAGGCCATTCAGCCCATCAAGTCTACTCTGCCATTCAATCATGGCTGATCTATCTCTCCCTCCTAACCCCCCTCTCCTGCCTTCTCCCCATAACCTCTGACACCTGTACTAATCAAAAATCTAGCTATCTCTGCCTTAAATATATCCACTGACTTGGCCTCCCAACACCCCCCTTCCCTCACTCCCCCCCCCCCACCCCCACACACCCTCCACCCATAAAGGTTCTGCCACTCACCCAAGCTAGGGCAATTTACCGTCATCTTTTGAACGTGGGAGGACACTGGAGAGCCGGAAGGAAATCCACATGGTCACAAGGAGAACATCCAAACTGCACGAGGCACGGGGAGGGGGGCAGAATTGAACCTGGCCCGTCAGAGCTGTGAGACGGTGGCTGTGCCAGATGTGGCCCTCTGCAACCATCTCCTGCCGTTATTAACTCTTTGATTCCGCCTCTCTGCTTTCTATGTACGCTTGCAGGTAGGGCTGCCAACGGTCCCGTATTAGCCGGGACATCCCGTATTTCGGGACCGCCCTTGTCCCGTATTGGTAGGGTTACCAACTATCTCGCTCCCAAAGACGGGACAAAGGGTGATGTCACCGCCCTGCGCCCCACGTGGCCTCACCCAGCCAGTGGCCACGTGCTCCCGCTCCAACAATGGCGGTGTTTTGTGACTGTCTTCAGTGGAGGCCAATTCTCTGAATGCATTCAAGAGAGAGCTAGATAGAGCTCTTCAGGATAGCGGAGTCAGGGGGTATGGGGAGAAGGCAGGAACGGGGTACTGATTAAGAATGATCAGCCATGATCACATTGAATGGCAGTGCTGGCTCGAAGGGCCGAATGGCCTACTACTGCACCTATTGTCTACTGTCTATTTCACTGTGGCCAAGGTCACGTTTCCTGAGCTTTTTTTGGGGGGGGGGGCGGGAGAATTTACTACTAATGAGAGTGTCAGTGTTGGGTGCTACCTTTGACTGGTCGCGTTCTGTAGCTTGTCTTTTAAATTGTTGGTGAGTTCATCGTCAGAGTCATACACTACAGAAGCAGACCCTTTGTTCCCTGAGTCCATAAAACACCGTCCCTGACTCCGCTATCCTTAAGAGCTCTATCTAGCTCTCTCTTGAATGCATTGAGAATTGGCCTCCACTGCCTTCTGAGGCAGAGAATTCCACAGATTCACAACTCTCTGACTGAAAAAGTTTCTCCTCATCTCAGTTCTAAATGGCCTACCCCTTATTCTTAAACTGTGGCCCCTTGTTCTGGACTACCCCAACATTGGGAACATGTTTCCTGCCTCTAACGTGTCCAACCCCTTAATAATCTTATGTAATCTTATAATGAACTGTAGCACTTTTCTTGATTAGTACGGGTGTCAAGGGTTATGGGGAGAAGGCAGGAGAGTGGGGTTGAGATAGATCAGCCACGATTGAATGGTGGCGTAGACCTGATAGGCTGAATGGTCTAATTCTGCACCTATCACTTATGACCTAATGAACCCTCAGCGACTTAAAATTCAAAGTTAGATAATTGCACACCGACATCAGATTAAATGTGAATATCCCTCAGTAATTTGACACACTCGGCTCTGAGAGAAACCCCATTCCAACCTGTTAATCACAAAACAAACGGATGGAAGGATCACCTCTCCGCAAATCATCCCCCGGATTACATTTGTGGGAGAAATGTTCCTTTGTCTGATGTTTCTGGAGTGACATCAGTCTGAAGAAGGGTCTTGACCCGAAACGCCACCCATTCCTTCTCTCCTGAGATGCTGCCTGACCCGCTGAGTTACCCCAGTATTTTGTGATACCTTCGATTTGTACCAGCATCTGCAGTTATTTTCCTACACTTCTGGAGTGAGATGTGTGCTGGATGGTCTCCCTGAGATTCACCCCACGAAGGGTCTGAATGGTGCAGCTGGGAGCCTGACTCTGATGCTCTCTGGTGCAGCAGGAATTAAGTTTGCAAGGAATGTCAGGATATTTCTCGTGACCTGACAGCATCTGATGCCACAAGAAGACTGTGTCTGTCTTCAGTAACTCAGCTGCAATAACACAGAACATGCAAGATTTTTGCAATTCCCTCACTGAATCTTATCTCCACATTGTGGGCGGTTAATTACCTTTCTACTTAATAATATAGCAAGTTCGCAAATGACTAAATCCCTTCCCTCTGTGTCGGAAGGAACTGCAGATGCTGGTTACCACCGAAGGTAGACACAAAATGCTGGACTAACTCAGCGGGACAGGCAGCATCTCTGGAGAGAAGGAATGGGTGACGTTTCGGGTCGAGACCCTTCTTCAGACAGAAGTCTGAAGTCTGGAGTTTGAAGAAGGGTCTCGACCCAAAACGTCACCCATTCCTTCTCTCCAGAGATACTGCCTGTCCCGCTGAGTTACTCCAGCATTTTGTGTCTCCCTTCCCTCTGTTAGTTCTGATGCTTCTGATCATTAGAGTAAGGACGTGAAATTTTAACCGTAGGATCGGACCTAGTCCTAATCAGAGTAAAGACGTGTTCTATCCCAAAATTGGATGTCCCCTTGTTAACCCCAAATCACTTCCCCCCCTCCTGTAAATACTGATGTTTGTGCATTTCTGTAGGTGGCGTACAGTTATACGGGGATATCAGTGTACAGACAGCTCCCGTGGACAGGATCGAACTCGGGTCTCTGGCACAATGAGGTGACAACTCTACCGCTGCCACAGCCCCCAAGGGGACTGTTTAATTCTGTCTATTGAATTCCCACTCCTCCATCCCCTTGAAACCTGGAGACTTTCTATCTTTGGAAGAAAATCATTCAGCTGACAAAAGGCAGGGGTGGGTGCTACTTGCTGGGCTACAGAACATGAGGAAGAAAGACTCTCATTCAGCTCTGTCACTGCAAGTTCCGGTACATTCCTGTGGAACCAATTCAGCTGATTCCACCGATGAATGAGTGTTTTGTAAGAACATTTAGACAAAGTTTCTCTCCCTCTCGAACATAGATGCAGTTACTAGAATGTGGAAACACAGAAACGATACATGTAATATGAGAGAAAACCCAGGTTATCGTGATTTTAAACTTTAAAAAAAATACCTTCGCTTTTTTGCCAGTTATCATTTCAAGGGTCTCATCGCTTCTGATATTTTCTCCAAGCAGTTGTTTCTGGAACATTTGCCAGTACAGACCCATCTTTAGTCAGAGGGTGGTGAATCTGTGAAATTCTTTGCCACAGAAGGCTGTGGAGGCCAAGTCAGTGGATTTGTGTGAGGCAGAGATAGATAGATTCCTCATTAGTGAGGGTGTCAGCGGTTATGGGGAGAAGGCAGGAGAATGGGGTTAGGAGGGAGAGATAGATCAGCCATGATTGAATGGTGGAGTAGACTCGAATGGCCTATTTCTACTCCTATCACTTATATACTTACTTATTCACAAAATGCTGGAGTTACTCAGCAGGTCAGGCAACATCTCGGGAGAGAAGGAATGGGTGATGTTTCGGGTCGAGACCCTTCAGTCTGAAGAAGGGTCTCGACCTGAAACGTCACCCATTCCTTCTCTCCTGAGATGCTGCCTGACCTGCTGAGTTACTCCAGCATTTTGTGAATAAATACCGTCGATTTGTACCAGCATCTGCAGTTATTTTCTTATATACTTACTTATGATCTTATTGATTGGGGGGGGGGGGGGGGGGGTTTCAGGAGGTGAGGGTGTGGAAGTGTGGGGGTAAGGGGTGGGTGGCAAGGTTGAATTTAAGTCCAAATCCTCTTCTGGATTTATCTTGGAGCCACGCGGTTTACAGTAAAGTTGTTCACTGTACCTCATACATGTAACGATAAACTAAATTAAAATAGTGAAACTTGTACTAAACTGTATACAAAGATGAATCTCACTGTGCCTTGGAACATGTGAGAATAAAGTACTATTGAAAGATCATTTGACGGGTAAATCTAAGATTACTCCCACTCGAAAGATAAACACAAAATGCTGGAGTAACTCAGCGGGCCAGGCAGCATCTCTAGGTAGAAGGAATGGGTGATGTTTCGGGTCGAGACCATTCTTCAGACTGACTGAGGGTCTCGACCCGAAAGGTCACCCATTCCTTCTCTCCAGAGATGCTGCCTGTCCCACTGAGTCTGCAGTTCCTTCCTACACAATAGCTGGCCAGTTTACTTTCACTATTCGTATTCAAAAGTACATTCATGGATAAATATGGCTCTATTTGATGATGTCAATCTCCTTTAATGACACCATATGTATTATTTCTGATAGCTTGTACCCTTCCCTCCTCTCTCCCAAGCCCGCTCTGTGGTGTTGACACAAAAACACTCAGTTATGTGAAGGTCACACACAGCCAGTTCTGCAGCAGTCTTCAGCAATCTTTCTCTCTCAGTACTCAAGATAGACGCAAAGTGCTGGAGTAACTCAGCGGGGCAGGCAGCATCTCTGGAGAGAAGGAATGGGGTGACGTTCCTGGTCTCGACATCTGCAGTTCCTTCCTACACGAGTCTCTCAATACTTACTGTGGAACAGGTCGGAGATGTGAAGGAAAGGTGGGATTGCGGACACTTCAACCAAAACTCAACCCCGACCCCCCCCCCCCCTGGATGAGTTACAAGTTGTAACAAACACATACGACAAAGGATTGCACAACTGCAAGCAAAAGAACTCTTGGTTTATTTCATCCAAAGGAATGTTCTATTCAACTGCAGAATACAACAAACTGAAGGGAATTTGCAACAACATTTTTTTATTTGGCATTTAATCACGCATAAAACTTTTATTTTTTTTTACACAGTTTGCAGTACAGTGATGTAACTCTCACTACGTTTGATCCGAAGTACAAGTTTTATACTTACAGAGAATGCTTAAAACATACAGTGCAGGTGGATGGTCGCCTTGTAGCTCCCGTCTGCAGGGAACAGAGTTGACCCCACGTTCAATAATGACCAGACTTGCCTTATTTGTGTTCAACACTAAACAGAAAGCGAGCAGTTTTATGTAGAGTCATGGAGGGATGCCTGCACAAAAACAGGCCCTTCGGCCCACCAAGTCTACGCCGACCATCAAAACCTCCCACTTTCACACTAATTCTACCCTCTCTCGTTTTATTCTCCCCGGGAGTCGACCACTCTTGCACATTGGAGACCATTAACAGCGGCCAATGAACCCACCAACTCTGCACATTTTAGGGGACGTGGGAGGAATCCCATGCAGTCGCAGGGAGAACATGTAAGCTCCACGCACAGTCTGCAAGTTGGGTCGCCAACCGTCCCGTATTAGCCGGGACATCCCGTATTTTTGGGCTAAATTGGTTTGTCCCCGTATGGGACCGCCCTTGTCCCGCGTCCGTGGGGTTGCCAACTTCCTCGCTCCCAAATACGGGATAAAGGGTGACGTCATCGCCCCGCGTGACCTCACCCAGCCAGCGGCCACGTGCTCCCGCTCCACCAATGGCGCGGGGCGGTGACGTCACCTTGTCCTGTATTTGGGAAGTGAGGAAGTTGGCAACCCTACCTGCAAGGGAGGTAAGGATGGAACCCGGGTCTCTGGCGCTGTGAGGCAGCAGCTCTACCTGTGCCTTCCAGTGATCTGACCTTGCTCCTCTTCCTTGGCACTGAATTGAGGTGATGTTCTTTGCATGTATCTGTGTAATAAACCTTTGAGTCTTAAATAGGTGGGTGGCTCTGGCTGAACATGTTGCCGTGGTTGGATGTGGTTTTGATGACATTTCAGAACCACCTGTATTTAATTTGGAGTTTCGTGAGCTTTCATCCCACCGTCCTCTACTAAGGTTCTCAGGAAGAAATGATAAAAGCCACTTAGCTTAGTTTAGTTTGGAGATACAGTGTGGGAACAGGCCCTTCGGCCCACTAACCAGCGATCCCCCGCACACTAACGCTATCTTACACACACTCGGTTCGTCTTTGGCGGGTGGGTGGAAACTGGAGCACCCGGAGAAAACCCACGCAGGTCACGGCAAGAACGTACAAACAGCACCAGTAGTCAAGATTGAACCTGGGTCTCTGGCGTTGTGAGGCAGCAACTCTACCACTGTGCTGCCCACTTCAGGCAAACTGGCACCTGTGGGGGTGGGGAGGGGCGTGGTTCCTGGTCACGCGCTTTACAGCACCTTAAACACGGTGAGAATATCTCATTCGTTGTGACAGCCAGCTGCCAAAGAAGGAAAAACTGTGTTGCTTCACCAACTCCAAGATCAAACGAACACCCACATACCCAGAACAGTCCCAAACATTCATCATTCAAATGGTTTGTAACAACCAGGAGGAACCTTACAACTTCTAAAGAACGTCTGTGAATCTGTTATTTCTTTGCAGCAGGTTAAACCTATTCAATATAACTTTAACTACTTATACTTGAATGCAGTGGCAATATCTTAGCAATGTTATGGAAGTTTCAACACAAGTAGCAAACAACAACAAGTTAACTAGGCGAGATACAGAATGTGTTAAGATTCCATTGTGGATGGATCAGTTAGCAGGGAGCTGTAGTCAGTAGTCGTGTAATAGTGAGCCGAGTCTCACACAGGGATTCTGTAAATTGCTCCTATCTTTTCTTTCAATTTTCAAACCCTTAGCAGTCCCTTGAACTCTTAGCAGTCTGACGATGCATGGAGGTTACATAGATTACATCTCATTGAAGTAATTTCCAAGGACATTGGTAAAGTCTCCCCATAGATGCTGTTACCATGAAGAACCTTCTTCGAGTTATCACTGCAGGGCGTGATGTCTGATGGGGGGGGGGGGGGGGAGGGAGGGAGGCAGGGTCATCATGAGCTGCGGTCAGTATCAAGAATTAGCCAGCGATCAACTCCCTTTAGTTTAGTTTCGAGATATGCGTGGAAACAGGCCCTTCGGCCCACCGTATCCGTGCCGACCAGCGATCCCCACACACTAACACTATCCCACCCACACCAGGGACAATTTACTTTTTTACCGAAGCCAATTAGCCTACAGACCTGCATGTCTTTGGGGTGTGGGAGTAAACCGGAGCACCCGGAGAAAACCCACGCCGGTCACGGGGAAGAACGTACAAACTCCGTACAGATGGCGCCCGTAGTCAGGATCGAACATGGGTCTCTGGTGCCGTGAGGCAGCAACTCTACCGCTGCGCCACCGCGCCGCCCATCGACGATCATCTGATCACCCGTGTTCTGTCTAACAACCCTGCATTGCCAGCTGCTCAAGCCAATGGTTGAAGAGTTGAGAAATATTCAGCTTTCATTAAAAACCTTTCAACGAAACCCTCTGGCCCTTCCCTCCTCTCATACACACAAGCACACATCCCCTGACATTCTATCCTCACTAAATACAATCGTCCTCACAATTAACAAGGGTGGTTGACTTAAAGTCGATGTGCTGCTCCGCTGGTAATGTTTATTTCCTCTTGGGGGCCACTCAGGCTGAGACTATGACTAGCTGCACACATGTAACGTAGCCTCATCCATCAAAGGGTGCCCGGAGATAGAGTGCGTGCACCCACAATATTACACCCACTCGTCTATTGTCCAAGAGGAGTTACTACTTTCAGTGTCACTGACTAACACAGACCTGGCCTGCGAAATGCAACGTGGAATCGGCAAAGTTTACTCTTAGTAATCTATTATACAACAAGCTAAGCCAGGATCACAATGCACACAAAATGTGGGGCCTCCACAAGCAAATGAACTGAAACTTCTTCTGTGTCCTCGACTGAACTACCTGATCCTGGAGTGTATCCTGCAAGTTGTGAACCTGGGGAATTCTCTGTCACAGAAGGCAGTGGAGGCCAATTCACTGGATGTTTTCAAGAGTTAGATATAGCTCTTAGGGCTAGCAGAATCAAGGGATATGGGGAAGAAGCAGGAATGGGGTACTGATTAAGGGATGATCAGCCATGATCATATTGAATGGCGGTGCTGGCTCGAAGGGCCGAATGGCCTACTCCTGCACCTATTGTCGATGTTTCTAAGTTGTTAACAGTGAGAACCCTACGTTCAACTCCATGGTTTCTGCTTGTGTACAGCAGGCACGCACTTTGCGGTAATCCGTGCACTGTCTTCACAGAGAGCTGCATTCCGTCCATTGATCTTACTGTAACATATACAAAAATAAAATTCAGATTCCTATCCAAGAGTAAAAGTTCACTTGATAAAAATTAAAATGGTTCCATTAATAAACTGCTTATGGCTGAGGACAGTGTGTGAAGTGACAATGGATTATCGACCCTGGATGTGTGGAAACACAGACTTTCAATGCATGGACATGCTAGGACAGCCACTCATCAGAAACAGGGGGCCGACGCTGGTGAACATGTGGCTGTGAATGAACAACGATGGTGACAAGATCATTCTCATTTCAGTTTTGCGTCTTGGAGAAATATCTGATCCTAATATGAAGAACTTCAATTTGGAGGAGAAGCCTGATTGGTAGCAAGCTGAGAAAGAATCGCCAACCCTGGTGTGCAGGAAGGAACTGCAGACGCTGGTTTAAATCGAAGATAAACACAAAATACTGGAGTAACTCAGCGGGACAGGCGGCATCTCTGGAGAGAAGGAATGGGTGACGTTTCGGGCGAGACCCTTCTTCAGGTTGATGTGGTCTGAAGAATCACCAACCATGGTGAGTTTAATTTGCAATCTGTGGACAGTGAATCTCACACCAGTGTCTGGTGAAATTCTAATCCCAAGAAACAGAACCAGCCTCAGCGAAAATGCAAAAGGACTACTGATCTAAAGTCAAGGCTTTATTCTACAAAGCAATGTGGAACTCATAAGACAACTAAAAATTCTCTCCCATCAATAAATCTGCCTCTCTTGCTCGGTGTCACCAACCATGACCATTGTAACTTAGCTTGGCAGTAATATGCTGGGAACTGTTTGAGTTAAAATTGACACAAGTATTTTATCAAAGTCTAGTAGAAGGGGGGAATGTTGATTTTAAAAAAGGAAATACAATAAAATCCATTAATATCATCTCTTGTGACAGTCTCTAATTTAACAGTGATATTGTATAATATTTCAGCCTAATTCATGGCGGGTTATGTGGACAATGAAGACATCGTTTTGAAATTTCTCTTCGAGAATGCCTGCTGTGATGATGTGTTTTTGCATCTGTAACAGCTGGAGTGACAAAGCAGTAATGTGTGAATGAAGCGAATTTACAGAGAACTC
The DNA here is from genome assembly GCF_053455715.1 of Rhinoraja longicauda. Classification (NCBI taxonomy): domain Eukaryota; kingdom Metazoa; phylum Chordata; class Chondrichthyes; order Rajiformes; family Arhynchobatidae; genus Rhinoraja; species Rhinoraja longicauda. The sequence goes on from NC_135984.1 coordinate 4,681,311, forward strand.
TGCTTTAAGTGTTGGCTAGGTCAGGAGGACACGTTATTGGCCACAAAGCTGAATACAAGATTCAACTGTCAGCTCCTAATGCCAGTTTACACACTAAACAATAGTCGGATTCATTTCTGCAAGCAAGATTGGATTTCATTGATGGACGTTGAACGAAAGATCCGGACGCTGTTTGATGGTGGAGATTGATCGGTCATGTGTTCCTCTTTGTAAGGTGTTTGGTGGTTTCCAGTGAAGGAAGGTCTCCAGTAATGGGTTGGAGTTGCTTCAGTGCAGGAGCAAATGCAGCATTTGTCAAAGGCAAGAAGATTTCATGTCACAGTCATTCCCGTGCAGTGAGGCACAGGCTGGGAGCTCTGATGACATCTCTTCACTCTGAAGGTCCGTGTCTTCCTTCCTCTCCCATCACTCCAGAAAGCAAAGGGAAAACAATGGCAACATATTAACATCACGGCAGCCGGACCTACACGCACGCAAGTCAAAATGTGCAGGAAGGAACTGCAGATGCTGCCCCCTCCCCTGACATCAGTCTGAAGAAGGGTCTCGACCCAAAACGTCACCCATTCCTTCTCTCCCAAGATGCTGCCTGACCCACTGAGTTACTCCAGCATTTTGTGTCTACCTTTCTTTAAAATTAACTGATAGGTCTGCCTGCATGTCTTTGGCATCTCCATCCTTCGGGGGAGAAAAGGTTCTGACTGTCTATCCCGTTTACGCCACTCATAATTTTATGAACTTCCATCAGGTCTCCCCTCAGCCTCCGATTTTCCAAAGAAAACTATCCAAGCTTGTCCCGACATCTCCTGAAAGCTAATAGCCTCAATGATAAATATTCCTTTCTTACGTGGGCAAGCAAATCTGTGCTGAGGTTTGTTTGGAATGAGTACACACACCAGCCTGATTTTGGAACTGTTGGAAATGATTTCGGATTGACTCCATCTACACCTCGCGCTGCCTCGGCAAGGCCAGCAGTATAATCAAGGACGATTCGCACCCCGACCACTCCCTATTCTCACCCTCTCCCATCGGGCAAAAGGTATAGAAGTGTGAAAACGCACACTTCAAGATTCAGGGACAGCTTCTTCCCAGCTGTTATCAGGCAACTGAACCATCCAGCCAAGAACTAGAGAGCGGTCCCAAGCTACTATCTACGTAATTGGAGACCCTTGGGCTATCTTTGATTGGACTTTACTGGCTTTATCTTGCATTACAAGTTATTCCCTTTATCATTTATACACTGTAAATGGCTCGACTGTAACCATATATTGTCTTTCCACTGACTGATGAGCACACAACAAAAGCTTTTCGCTGAACCTCGGTACACGTGACAATAAACTAAACTCATAAACAATTGATTTGAATAGGTGTCATTCTGGAGTGCACATGCGTGTACTTATTGATCTAGAGTGGTGTACACACCTGATCATGGCTGTGACCTAGAACATGAAGATAGACACAAAAAGCTGGGGTAACTCAGCGCGATAGGCAGCATCTCTGGAGAGAAGGAATGGGTGACGTTTTGGGTCGAGACCCTTCTTCAGACTCGACCCGAAACATCACCCATTCCTTCTCTCCAGAGATGCTGCCTGTCCTGCTGAGTTTGCTCCACCTTGTTGTGTATATCTTTGGTTTAAACCAGCATCTGCAGTTCCTTCCTACACCTAGAACATGAAGCCATATTCATATCATATCATATCATATATATACAGCCGGAAACAGGCCTTTTCGGCCCTCCAAGTCCGTGCCGCCCAGCGATCCCCGTACATTAACACTATCCTACACCCCCTAGGGACAATTTTTACATTTACCCAGCCAATTAACCTACATACCTGTACGTCTTTGGAGTGTGGGAGGAAACCGAAGATCTCGGAGAAAACCCACGCAGGTCACGGGGAGAACGTACAAACTCCTTACAGTGCAGCACCCGTAGTCAGGATCGAACCTGAGTCTCCGGCGCTGCATTCGCTGTAAAGCAACAACTGTACCGCTGCGCTACCGTGCCGCCCTTACACTTTCCATCTCCCAGTCCATACCTGATGGTTGGGTGGCTTCTTGTCTCCATTGACTCCCTGCAGAAGCACTGTCTCCTCTGGAACCTTCTGGTCGTTCTTCGCTTCCACCACAATGTTATCATGGAATTCAGCTTGTGTGCTAAACCAGACAAACAGAGCTTCAGTTACTTCACCCGTGGCTGCCTGCACTTCACTGACTGGGTCAAACTGAGATGATGGCGTTGACCAGAGCTACAAACCTTAAATATTCTGCACACTACAGGGTAAAGTGGCTGTTCACATGAGGAGTAGTCAACTCCTGAGTAGCCAGCTGTGGGTTGTCCAGGATATGTAATAATTATACTGCCCCAAACCCTCCCAGATATCAGCCCAAGGTCCATCTTCCACTCAACTCTGCAAGATGGCCTCTCAGGGCACATGGCTAGTCTCCTGGCAAGGGGACCAGGGTGGATGGCCAGTCTCCCATCTGCAGTCCAGGGTAGATGGCCAGGGTCCCATCTGGAGTCCAGGGTAGATGGCCAGTCTCCCATCTGGAGCCCTGGGTAGATGGCCAGTCTCCCATCTGGAGTCCAGGGTAGATGGCCAGGGTCCCGTCTGGAGCACGTTGAATCACAGCACTCTCTCAGTTCGGCTGAGAAACCCCCTTGAGACATGTTGCATGAACAATAAATATGGTGCTAAACATGGATGCCATTTAATGTCTTTTGCATCACCCTTCCATTACCCTTAGAGAACTGGGAGTTGACTAAACACAGAATTATACATGCAGAGTGAGATCTGGACATGTGTAAGTCTGAACATGTGCTAGAAACATGTGCTAGAAACAAGAAACATATTATTTCTTGCATTCTGTCTCTCTCACTCACTCACATCCAGACACGTCCGTCAGATGCACACACACGCGCACAGACATGCACGCACACACACACAGTCTACGAATGCAGACACACTTGTGCGTGTACACTAAAGTGCAAGGAAGACCTACATGCTTTGTTTGCCAGATCGACCACACGGTATCTTTCCTTTCTTGTAGAGGAAATAGAGGACAGCGCCCAAGATGGCGAGAAGCAGAATACACACAATGATGACAACGATCACCACACCGCCACTGCTTTTTCCTTGAGCCACATCTAGACAAACAGAAGAGTGGTTGAGGCATTAAAATCCACGTTTGCTGCTCGGAAGGCATTTTCTTTCCCAGTGTAGACAGACGCAAGATGCTGGAGTAATTCAGCAGGACGGGCAGCATCTCTGGAGAGAAGGACTGGGTGACGTTTTGGGTCGACACTCTGAAGAAGGGTCTCGACCCAAAACGTCACCCATTCCTTCTCTCCAAAGATGCAGCCCGTCCCGCTGAGTTACTCCAGCATTTTGTGTCCATCTCCGATTTAAACCAGCATCTGCAGTTCTTTCCTACACATTCCTTCCGAATGTTCTGACTGTAAACCATGTGAAATGCTGTTAACCTGACATTCAATCCGTACCAGTGATGCAGCTGAGGATTTTACAGAGTGATCATGTGTGTGTTGGAAGTGCCTGAAGGCGGTGGCCTGTAATGATTTGCAACACACGTCCAAATACTGCCTTTGCCTTTATCATTTATAATCTATCATTATAAAAGAATTCTCTCTGCAAGTCTTTCATAATGGACCGATTTCACAAACAAAATCTGAAGTTCGGAAGAAGAGCAAGAGAAGACTTTTTGAATTCTTCGGTGGTCTGGGTGATGAGTTTCCTGACTAAAAATAAGCACGGAGCTGGATGTCAGTGTTCCACACACAGTCACATTCTTCCAGCTGAGAATGGCTGCCACGCACTGCTGCTGCGGCGAAGAAATCAATAGCTGCACTATTTCTGTCTGAAAGAGGCTGTGTCTTCCAACAGTGTACAATCTGTGACAGCAGAGAATGAATGACGTGCCAGTGACAAGGGAGTTACATAAACACTTGATCAATAAACTGATTAAGTGGAACCGGCAACCGATTAAGTGGGCTGTCGGAAACACCCCTGCCCATTGTGGAAGAGCTTGACTACTGACACCAAATGCAGAAATAGGACATCGTGAATAATCTGCTCGCAAGTGACTTCTTGGTTATTTGTGAAGCAGTTTACCTGATGCGTAAGATGGATCTGCAAAGCAACAGGAGCTTGCCTTGAAGTGCCAAATGACACTGCATTTTTCACGTGAGCCTGACAAAGAATTTGCAAGTGACACCAAAGATTTCCAGCACGTTATCAATCAGCAAGTTGTTGGAAATTTGGATGACGCCACTCAGGTCTCAGAAATACCACGTTAAAAGGCAAGCAGACAAAAGTAAAACAGTGTGGGAAGGAACTGCAGACGCTGGTTTAAACCGAAGGCAGGCACAAAGTGCTGGAGTAACTCAGCGGGACAGGCAGCGTCTCTGGAGAGAATGGGTGACGTTTCGGGTCGAGACCCTCTTCTTCCGTCACAAAACAGACACAAAATGCAGGAGTAACTCAGCGGGTCAGGCAGCATCTCTGGAGAAAAGTAATAGGTGGAGTTTTGGGTCGGAACCCTTCTTCAGGCTGAACGATAGAGGTGGGGGAGGGGGGGAAAGGGCAGAATTTCAAGGCGCCCTTGATTCGTATTGGCCTTTTCCCTCCATTCACCACCTGTTCATGTACCTGTCTAAATGCCTCTCAAATGCTGAATCTGCTTCCACCAACTCTGCTGGCAGCTCATTCCAGGCATCTAGCGCACTCTGGTTAAAAACAACCTGGCCTGGATACAGTGGGTCTAATGAGTTTTTCCAACAATTTTTTGCTTTTTATTTCCTCGTGACATCTGTGGTTCTTTGAGAATCAGCTCAAGTCTACACTGTGCACCGTTTATCAATCCTTTTAGCTGCTGTAGTTTACACTATTTACACTTGCAAAACTACTCGTGAATTTAAAACTGCTTTCACCGTCTTTGCTGCGCAGAGAAGCTACTACTGACTGAACTGAGATTGGAGGAGTTGAAAAGGAGGATGCTTTGAGGGCAGGTAGACACAAAATGCTGGAGTAACTCAGCGGGTCAGGCAGCATCTCGGGAGAGAAAGAATGGGTGACGTTTCGGGTCGAGACCCTTCTTCCGACTGATGCTTTGAGGGTCTCTATCATGAGGTTGACATTAAGGAGTGCAGGGGAGCAACCTCAGGGGGAACCTTTGGGAAGAATGCTTCAGGTGATGCCAACCGTTCAATCTACTTGGGGGCAGCGTGGGATCAGACACTAACCTCCTTGCACGACGGAGAATTTCACCGTATTGCCATGCATGTTGGAGCCATTGCAGGTCAGTTCCATCCCCCTCATGGGGAGCGGCAGAATCAGTTCACTCACAACGTAATGCTTTTGGCGATGATACCTTAACGTCTATGCAAAGAGAAACAAAAACACAGACTCACCTGAGTAACTGTGGCAGCACACAAAACGCTCCAGAGTCCAATATTTATAGGTTCAAGGCGAAGGGGACAAGGTTTAATAGGAATCTGGGGAATAACTTTTTCACACAAAGGGTGGTGGGTGTATGGAACGAGCTGCCAGAGGACGGAGTTGAAGCAGGGACTCTCGCAATGTTTAAGAAACAGTTAGCCAGGAACATGGATAGGATAGGTTTGGAGGGATATGGACCAAATGCAGGCCGGTGGGACTAGTGTAGCTAGGAAGTGTTGGCCGGTGTGGGCAAGTTGGGCCGAAGGGACAGTCTCCACGAAGGGACAGTCAAATTATATGACTCTAATTTCTGTTTCTAAGCTCTGAAGAGCGAGCATGAGTACCCATGCTTCAGAGGATCGAGGGAAACATGCATGAAAGGGTAAGAGAGGCAGAGACACAAGGAAGTGCAGATGCTGGAGACTTGAGAGAAAAATGCAAGGTGCTGGAGTAATGCAGCGGGTCAGGCAGCATCTCCAGATGGCATGGATTTTGAGTTTGAGTTTAATTTATTGTCACGTGTGTGGAGGTAAAAAAGAGAAAAGCAGTTGCCTGCTAACCAGTCAGCGGAAAGACAATACATGCTTACAATCTGGCCATCTACAGTGAGCAGATACATGATAAAGGGGAATAGCGTGAATAACGCTTAGTGCAGGGAGAAAAACAGTAAAGTCCGATCAAAGATGGTCCATGGGTAAAATAAGAAATGTTGCTGTAGGATTAGGGATTTAAGAGTGGAGTGATTGTAATGTGTGATTGTAGATCCACGTCTGTGACCAGCACACAGGGAGTCACTGAGGATGGGCGCCATCTTGGTGGAATCACAAGGGATAAGAAACGCTTCAGGTTGGGACACTTCTTGGGTTGGAAAGCTGCAAACGCAGCCCCACTATTTAGGAAAGGGAGTTAAACAGAGCAGGGAATGCCAGTTGTTGACATTAGAAAGAGGGAAAGTTATTGTTAATAGGAAGGAACAGCAGATGTTGGTTTACTTCGAAGATAGACACAAAATGCTGGAGTAACTCAGCAGGTCAGGCAGCATCTCTGGAGAGAAGGAATGGGTGACGTTTCGGGTCGAGACGCTTCTTCGGATTATTGTGTTAGGGATATGGCAAGTGGTCGTCTGGCAAATGATGACTGGAGAGAACTAATATGCTTTTGTAAAAGATTCATCATAGTTGATTAATCCATGGTGAATTTTTGGAAGTATAACTTGCAGAGTATACAAAAGTAAACAGAATACTTGGATTTTCAAAAGAGATTCAAGGAACATAGAAAATAGGTGCAGGAGGAGGCTATTTGGCCCTTCGAGCCAGCACCGCCATTCATTGTGATCATGGCTGATCATCCACAATCAGCAACCTGTGCCTGCCTTCTCCCCATACCCCTTGATTCTGCTAGCCCCTTGAGCTCTATCCAATTCTCTTTTAAATTCATCTAGTGAAAGCATCACACATTCTTGATAAATCACAAAACTACCGGATGTGATTCATTAATGCCTTTTGGGAGAAAACTCCCATTCTCAGCCAAGCTGCCCCATCTCCAGCTGTATCTCTAAACTAAACTAAACTGAACTAAACTAAACAAAAGCAATCTAAACTAAACCAAAGTAAATGAAACCAATCTAAACTAAACTGAACTGAACTGAACTAAACTGAACTGTAAATTGCAGCAAGACCTCTGGAACAGTCTGGTCAGGACAAACAACCCAGTGAGCTGAGAAACAAACTGCAGGCACGAGGGAAAGGAAGAGAAAGATACACAAGTCAAACCCAGCAGGTCAAAGGAATAAAGATGTTGAGGAAACCTCCATTGACATCATGGCCTGACTTGGTTGCCGTGCTCTCCTCAATCTACAGCTGCCCAGCTACAAGGGAGACCCTTGACAGTTAACGATTATGAGGATAGGATTTCCTTGACTTTTTGGGCAACTCTTGTGAAATCCTTGATTATTAAGGTGGATGTTAATAATCTCACTACACCCCTCAAGAAACAAAAATTTGACCCCTTTTCCCGATTTCTTCCTCAACTATAACCACAGCAAATGGCCATTCATTTCATTGCAGTTTGTGAATTCTTGTGTGCAAAGCACTTGAGTTTTTCACTGTACCCTCAGTACACGTGACAATAAACTAACCTGAAATGAATCTCAGTTTCGTTTGCCACGTGTACCGAGGTACAGTGAAAAGCTTATGTTGTGTGCTAACCAGTCAGCGGAAAGACAATACATGGTTACAATCAAGCTACCTGCAGTGTACAGACACATGATAAAGGGAATAACGTGAATCATGTTTACTGCAAGATAACGTGCAGTTAAGCCCCATCACAGATAGTCCAAGGATCGTCCGAGTTCTTGGATAAATCTTAGTAATCAGACATTCCTGTTGCTTTTCAGTTGTGTTTGTTCAATGTGTGTGCCTTAAATTGGCAGATTGGGAGCCTTGGTCATTCTTTGACTTGCTTTGGGTGATATTAGGACATGGAACATAGAACACTACAACACAGGAACAAGCTCTTTGGCTTATAATGTCTGTGATACGTGATACCAAGACAAAGTGATCTCATCTGCCTGCACATGGTTGCACGGTGGCGCAGCGGTAGAGTTGCTGCCTTACAGCGAATGCAGCGCCGGAGACTCAGGTTCGATCCTGACTACGAGCGCCGTCTGTACGGAGTTTTTACGTTCTCCCCGTGACCTGCGTGGGTTTTCTTCGAGATCTTCGGTTTCCTCCCACACTCCAAAGACGTACAGGTATGTAGGTTAATTGGTTGGGCAAATGTAAAAATTGTCCCTAATGTGTGTAGGATAGTGTTAGTGTGCGGGGATCGCTGGGAGGCGCGGACCCGGTGGGCCGAAGGGCCTGTTTCCGCGCTGTATCTCTAAATCTAAAAAAGATGACCCATATCCCTCAATTCTCTGCATATCCATGTGTCTATCTAAAAAGCCTCTTCAACATCACTATCGTATCTGCCTCCACCACCACCCCTGGCAGCACATTTCAGGCAGCCAGCACCCTCTGTGTAAAATATACGCCCCCCACATCTCCTTTAAACTTTGCCCCTCTCACCTTAAAGCTGTGCCCCCTGGTCTTTGACATTCCACCCTGGGAAAGAGGCTCTGACTGTCTACCCTATCTGTGTGTCTCATAATTGTGTACAGGTGCTCCCCGCCTTACGATGCTTCGACTTATGATATTTTGACTTTGCGATGGGTTTCTCGGAACGGAACCCCATCGTAAGTTGAGGAGCACCTGTATACTACAATATATACTACGTTGCATTTATTTAGTGCCACAGAGAGCTGATTTGCTCACTATGTACAATCATACATACATACATACCGGTTCCTTGTCTGCATTACACGTGACCTTCGGCATTGGGTCACCCATGAACACGCATGTTATGTTCACGTAGGCTCCATTGTTCTGGAATTTCGTTATGTTGCAGTTGCCGTGTGGTGGTCCTGCAGACAGAGACGGTCAAGAGTTGACTCCTTGGACCACGACATCAACACAACCAAACCTCACAAAGCCGAGACAGACACTAAATGCTGGAGTAACTCAGCGGGTCACTCGGCATCTCTGGAGAAAAGAAATAGGCGCTCGTTTGGGGTCGAAACCCTTCTTCAGACTTAGAATCAGGGGGGGGGGGGGCGTGGGGGGGAAGCTAGAGGTATGAAAAGGTTCAGAACAAATCAAAGCTGGCACCGATGACTAAGGAAAGGTGGAGCCCACAATGGTCCATTGTTGGCTGTGGAAGAGGTGATAACAAGGGGATATAGAAACACAGAAACATTAAAAAATAGGTGCAGGAGTAGGCCATTCGGCCCTTCGAGCCAGCACCGCCATTCAATACAATCATGGCTGATCGTCTAAAATCAGCACCCTGTTCCTGCTTTTTCCCCATATCCCTTGATTCCGTTAGCCCTGAGATCTAAATCTAACTCTCTCTTGAAATATATATGGATGTGAATAGTGGAAGTTCTGCAGTTCCTTCCTACACATTTCTACAACCAAGTTTTTATTCTTGGTGCCAGATGCTCCTGGTAACTCAGCACCACGGTGTTGTACACACACACATCTAATCAGAGATGGAGCGGTAGGTCATGAATCAGAGTTATCCAAGCAAGTTTGGGTTGGTCCTTAACTGTATTCACTCATTCACTTTTCCAGCTGGAAGCTGGATCATAATGAGGCAGGTCATGGTGTTACATTGAGCGATGGGGAGAATTCCAGAATATCTGAGGAAGGATCCGATTAGAATCAAGGATTTGGACAAGTTCCGAGAGTGGAGTAGCACAGATACAGGAACTTTGGGCCATTATGTCCATGCTGACACTTGTACCTACTCACATTAATCTCGTTTATCAGCAGTTCCTAAGTTAGAAATAGATACATGATAAGGGATACATGATAGTTTGGCCCATCAAGTCTACTCCGCCGTTCAATCATGGCTGATCTATCTCTCCCTCCTAACCCCATTCTCCTGCCTTCTCCCCATAACCCACGACACCTGTACTGATCAGGTTGGTCCCTTGCCTTCGATGCTTTGGTGATGCAACTAGTTGTCCATATACGTATTGGATATGGTGAGAGTCCAGGACCAGAAGGCACAGCCACCACCTCCTGTGGCAGTGTGTTTCAGACTCCAACCACTCTCTCTGTGTGTGAAAGAAATCCTCCCCAGGTCCCCTCTAAACCCCCAGCCTCAACACCGCACAATCACCCAGACCGAGGTGAGGCGGAGAGGATGTTTCCAGTCGTGGGAGAGTCCGGGACCAGAAGGCACAGCCACGGAATAAAAGGACGTACCATTTCAATATCCAGTGGGTGATGAATCTGTGAGATTCATTGCCACAGATGGCTATGGAGGCCAAGTCAGTGGGTATTTATAAAGCGGAGATTGACAGGCTTGTGTTTAACAAGGAACTGCAGACGCTGGTTTACTGAAGGTAGATGCAAACTGCTGGAGTAACTCAGCGGGACAGGCAGCATCTCTAGAGAGAAGGGATGGATGACGTTTCGAGTCTTTGATCAGTTAAGGTGTCTAAGGTTACGAGGAGAAGCAGGAGAATGGGGTTGAAAGAGGAATAGGCTGAATGGCCTAACTCTGCTCCTATGTCTTATGCTCCCATGAACGCGCTAATGGTGATGTTACGGACGGTTACACCTACCTTTGACCACAATATTGATGGTCTTTTGCCAGCTCAGGTTGGGAACACCAGGCACGGCAACTATACAGGTGTAGTTTCCAGCATCATCGAATGCAACCATAGGCAGTTTGAGCAATTCCCCAGTGCTCACCACTGTCTTCTGAAAGAGATGGTTAATAAAGAAAGTGAATGGAATATCATTACAAAGTTAAAAAGAAATGCCCCTCAAATCCCCTTTAACCCTCCCCCCCCCCGTCACCTCCACCTTCAGCAATGAACATCGGCCTCGATTGAGTGGATGTGCAGATGGTGTTTCCAGAAGTGGGAAAGTTAAAATATTTAGTGTTAGTAGTTTAATAAGCCACTAACAAATTAAACCTAAATACATCTACGGGACATAGGTGTAAGGTGAAGGGGGAAAGATTTAATGGGGAATCTGAGGGGTAACTTTTTCACACAAAGTGTGGTGGGTGTATGGAACAAGCTGCCAGAGGAGGTAGTTGAGGTGGGGACTATCCCAACATTTAAGAAACAGTTAGACAGGTACATGGATAGACACAAAATGCTGGAATAACTCAGCGAGACAGGCAGTATCTCTGGATCGAAGGAATGGGTGATGTTTCGGGTCGAGACCCTTCTTCACTTTATTTGAGAAGCTTTACTCCTACCTTGTGTTTTATCCAGACCACCGTTGAATTTTGTGATGCTTCTGCTTCACAAGAGATGCGCATATTTTTCTCACCCTCTGTAAAAATGTAGGGACCTTTTGGGGTGAACATGATGGGGTCCAGAACTGTTTGACAGGAAGCACAGGAAGCAGAGAAGCTCATCAATTCATGCGATAGGAGCAGAATCAGGCCATTCGGCCCACCAAGTCCACTCCGCCATTCAATCATGGCTGATCCATCTCTCCCTCTCAACCCCATTCCCCTGCCTTCTCCCCATAACCCCTGACACCCATGCATAGTAGCATCTACAGGATCACTGCCTTAAAAATATCTATTGACTTGGCCTCCTCAGCCTTCCGTGGCAATGAATGACACAGATTCACCACCCTCTGACTATAGAAGTTCCTCTTTATCTCCTTAAAGGTACGTCCTTTTATTCTGAGGCTCCGGCCTCTGGTCCCAGACTCTCCCACTAGTGGAAACAACCTCCCCACATCCACTCTATCCAGTCCCTTCACTATTCGGCAAGTTTCAATGAGGTCCCCCCCCACTCATCCTTCTAAGCTCTGGCTAGTACAGGCCCAGTGTACTAGTGTAGCTAGTACAAACGCTCATCACACATTACGTCAACATGGCTGCACTAATGGAATGTGGCCAAGAGCTTCTGGACGAGGAGGAAGAGGAAAAGGAGTGGGAAAATAAATACCCACAATTGACCGTTATCGTCTTGTTGCTGAAGAATTCCTTGAACATGTCTAAGTCGAGGATTTTGCAGCCGTAAACACCGTTGTCATTTCGACTGAGTTCCGTCAGCACCGCTGTGTTGCCAATGCTGTTGATATCCTCCATCTTACCATCCTGTTTATTAGAAGGGAAACCGAGATCCTGTTAGTAAGATTCAATCCGTCTCATTAGTCTCAGAATGCTTACAAGATCTAAGGTTAGTTTATTTTAATTCAGTATTTGATTTGAATAGGGGTTGCCAACTTTCTCACTCCCAAATACGGAACGAGGTAACGTCACCCACCGCCCCGCGCCCCACGTGACCTCACCCAGCCAGCGGCCACGTGTGCCCGCTCCACCAACGGCGGCCGCCCGGGCCGGGAGGCGGGTTGCTACGCAACCTCCGCCAGGCGAACGCACTCCGCTAGCCTACACTGTCCCGGCTCTTGCAGTGTAGGCTAACGTAGCGTGTTCGCCTAACGGAGGTTGCGTAGCAACCCGCCTCCTGGCCCGTGAGCCGACAGCAGTCAGCGGGCCTAATATGGGACAGGGGCGGTCCCGTACGGGCCAAACCAATTTAGCCCAGAATACGGGATGTCCCGGCTAATACGGGACAGTTGGCGACCCTACATCGGAAGCACAGGCCTGACCATTAATTCCGGGTGCAATCCATCGAAAACCTTAGACTTTCTGCAGGATTCTGCCTCTTATTCTGTAAGAAACAGTGGGAGAAACATCGGGTGGAATGTCATGGGAACTGTGATATTTAAAGGAAATGAACACCAAACGCAAGACAATAATTAGACTCCAGTTAACCTCGGCCTCTGGTTGTTGAGCAGAGGATATAATTATACTTTGTCAACAGGATCTTGCTTTTATAACCGCCTAAAACACAAAGCAAAGTTAAGGGAAGACAGCTCAAATCGAATACAACATTGCCCATTAATAGATGATGAGGTTTAAATCTTAGGAGAAAAGACTGCAGATGCTGGTTCAAATCGAAGGTAGACACAAAATACTGGAGTAACTCAGCGGGACAGGCAGCATCTCTGGAGAGAAGGGATGGGTGACGTTTCGGGTCGAGACCCTTCTTCAGACTCACGTTTCGGGTCGAGAAGTTTTAATCTGTATTGAATTACTTGAGCTATGTGGTTATGAAGAAGGGTCTCGACCCAAAACATCACCCATTCCTTATCTCATTGAAACTAGGTGCTGGAGGAGGCCATTTGGCCCTTCGAGCCAGCACCGCCATTCATTGTGATCATGGCTGATCATCCACAATCAGTAACCCGTGCCTGCCTTCTCCCCATATCCCTCAATTCCACTAGCCCCTAGAGCTCTATCTAACTCTTTTTTAAATTCATCCAGTGAATTGGCCTCCACTGCCCTCTGTGGCAGAGAATTCCACAAATTCACAACTCTCTGGGTGAAAAAGTTCTGTCTCACCTCAGTTTTAAATGGCCTCCCCTTTATTCTTGGACTGTGGCCCCTGGTTCTGGACTCCCCCAACATTGGGAACATTTTTTTCGGCATCTAGCTTGTCCAGTCCTTTTATAATTGTATACAGTTATAAAGTCTCCAGAGATGCTGCCTGTCCTGCTGAGTAACTCCAGCATTTTTATGTCTGTCTACGTGTTTGTAATATTGGTTCACGTATTCTTGATGCATGGTTGCGAGCAATCGGAGTATTTTAGCATGCGGGTAGTGTCTGCGCTTCATTTCAAAGTAACATTTCTTTCAAATTCTTCCCATGGAAAAATACTCAGAATTCTCTGAACGCAGCTTCAGGGACCCAGGTTCAAACTGTGACCTAGGGCGCGGTCGGTCTGTGAGGAGTTTGCACGTTCCATTTGTGACCATACGTGGTTCCCCCGGGAACTCGAGGCAAAACCCACGTTAAAAACTTTATTCCCTTATCATGTATCTGTACACTGTAAACGACTCAATTGTAATCATGTATTGTCTTTCTGCTGACTGGAGGATAGCACGCCACAAAAGCTTTTCACTGTACCTCGGCACACGTGACACTAAACTGAACTGTAAAAGATGTTCTAGTCGGTGAAATGAACTGTAAATTAGTTCATTAGGTTAGCCTGGAGAGTTATCCTAAGGTCAGAAGTTATCCTTGAGGTCACCTCTGAGACAACTAATGGGATTCAAAATTGCCTTGATGGAACATAGAACATAGAACAGAACAGCACAAGAACAGGCCCCTCGGCCCACAATGTCTGTGCCGGACATGATGCCAAGGCCATTTCTTATCCACCGGGGCAGCACGGTGGCGCAGCGGTAGAGTTGCTGCCTTACAGCGAATGCAGCGCTGGAGACTCAGGTTCGATCCTGACTACGGGCGCCGTCTGTACGGAGTTTGTACGTTCTCCCCGTGACCTGCGTGGGTTTTCTCCGAGATCTTCAGTTTCCTCCCACACTCCAAAGACGTGCAGGTTTGTAGGTTAATTGGCTGGGCAATTGTAAAAATCGTCCCTAGTGGGTGTAGGATAATGTGCGGGGATCGCTGGGCGGCACGGACCCGGTGGGCCGAAGGGCCTGTTTCTGCGCTGTATCTCTAAATTTAAAAATCTTATCTACCTGCACATAACCCGTATCCCTCCATTCCCTGCGTATCCAAAAGCTTTTTAAATGGCTCTATTGCATCTGCCTCAACCACCACCCCAGCAGCAAGTTCCAGGCACTCATCACCCTCTGTGTAAAAAACCTGCCCCACACATCTCCTCTCACCTTAAAGCTCTACCCTCCAGGATCTGACTTTCCTTCCTGGGAAAAAGGTTCTGACTGTCTACCGTATCGAGCTTTTCATAATTTTATATACAGGAGTCAGAGGGTGGAACTGAGGTTCTGATTGGAGCCTTGTGACCAGTGTTTAGTTTAGTTTAGTTGAGAGATACAGCTCGGAAACAGGCCGTTCGGCCCACCGAGTCCACGCCGACCAGCGATCCCCGCACACTGACACTCGGCCCACCGACTCCGCACCGACCAGCGATCCCCGCACACTAACACTATCCGACACACACTATGGATAATTTACAATTTACAGAAGCCAAATTAATCCTATAAACCCGCACATCTTTGGAGTGTGGGAGGAAACCGGAGCACCCAGGGAAAACGCACGTAGGTCACGGGAAGAACGTACAAACTCCGTACAGACAGCAGCCATAGTCAGGATCGAACCCGGGTCTCTGGCGCTGTAAGGCAGCAACTCTACCACTGCCCCACCTATGTGAGATGCCACTGGGATCTGTGCTGGGACCAGTGTTGTTTGTCATATGTTTCAACGATGGGGATTACAATTCAGTTAACGTGGTTAGTAAATTTGCAAGTGACTCCAAAATTGTTAAAATGGTGGACAGTGATGGACAATGGTGGACACGGCCTGTTTCCGTGCTCTCTGGCTCCAACTCTGAGTGGCAAAAGGGGGAGGGAGTTGCAAGAACGAAGGAAAATAAACAATGGTGGAAGGGGACTGAGAGCATTATTCCGCAGGGAGCAGGTATAGCTCAATGGGCTGAATGGCCTGTCTTCTACGCTATTGTACATACACAAATGTGGCAGGGGTTACAAATAGCCACTGTGCCATTATATGCTCAGCAATTTTGTTACATTTCCTACAATTTACTGAACAATGACCTTATAGAGGTGTATAAAATCATGAGAGAAATAGATCGGGTAGACGCATAGAGTTTCTTGCCCAGAGTAGGTGAATCGAGAACCAGAGGACATAGGTTTAAGGTGAGAGGGGAAAGATTTAATAGGAATTTGAGGGATGACTTTTCCACACAAAGGGTGGTGGGTGACTATCCCAACGTTTAAGAAACAGTTAGACAGGTACATGGATAGGACAGGTTTGGAGGGATATGGACCAAACGCAGGCAGATGGGACATGTTGGCCGGTGTGGGCAAGTTGGGCCAAAGAGATCATTTCCACACTGATGACTCTGTGACATGGTCCAGGCCCCTTAAGTGATCTCACCAGCAGTTTGAGGAAGGTGTACTCAACGCTGGACGTGCCGTCGGACCGGCACTCCATGGTCACGTTGTCCATCTCCTTCAGCACGTTGGGGTGAATCAGAAACTCCATGCTCTCTAGCGAGGGGCAAACAGAACACAGTTACATGCTGGATCTGGACCACGGACTCACTGCAGTGGACCACGGACTCAATAGACCAGGGGTGTCAAACTCATTTTCACCCCGGGCCACATCAGCATTATGGTTGCCCTCAAAGGGCCGGTTGTAACTGGCCCCCCTTTTCCCCCACTCTCTCCTCCCACCCCCCACATTCTCTCCTCCCCCAGCCCCACTCTCACTCTTCCCCGCCTCCCCCACTCTCCTCCACCCCTCCTCACCCACCCCCGCCTCCCCCACTCTCTCCTCCCCTCACCCCTCTCCCACCCCTACCCTCTCCTCCACCCACCCGCCCCACCTGCATTCTCACCGTCCCCCTCCCCCCCACTCTCTCCCTACCCCCCACTATGTTCCCCCCACCACCACCCCCCTTCCCCCCACACTTCCTCTCTCCTCCCTCACCCTCCTTTCACTCTCGCTGTCCCCTTCCCCCTCTCCCACCTTTTCCTCCCTCCCCCCACTCTCCCCTCTTCCCTGACCCCCACTGTCCCCCTTCCACCCTCCTCCACTCTCTCAACCCCCTCCCCTGCTGCCCCTTCCCCCCACCCCTCCTCCTCCCCACTCGCACTCTGCCCTCCTCCCCAGTCCCACTCTCCCTCCCACCCCTTTCCCCACCATCCCCCTTTCCCCCACTCTCTCCTCCCCCCACCCCCTCATTCTCTCCTCCCCCAGCCCCACTCTCACTTTCCCCCACCCCCCCTTTCCACCACACTCTCCTCCCCCAGCCCCACTCCTCTCCTCCCCCACCCTCACTCCCCTCCTACTCCCACCCTCCCCTCCACACACTCGCCCCACCCCCATTCTCACTGCCCCTCCCCACCCCCACTGTCCCCTCTTCCCCCCACCCCCACTGTCCCCCCACGCTCTTCAAATCAAAGCTGGCACCGATGACTAAGGAAAGGTGGAGCCCACAATGGTCCATTGTTGGCTGTGGAAGAGGTGATAACAAGGGGATATAGAAACACAGAAACATTAAAAAATAGGTGCAGGAGTAGGCCATTCGGCCCTTCGAGCCAGCACCGCCATTCAATACAATCATGGCTGATCGTCTAAAATCAGCACCCTGTTCCTGCTTTTTCCCCATATCCCTTGATTCCGTTAGCCCTGAGATCTAAATCTAACTCTCTCTTGAAATATATATGGATGTGAATAGTGGAAGTTCTGCAGTTCCTTCCTACACATTTCTACAACCAAGTTTTCATTCTTGGTGCCAGATGCTCCTGGTAACTCAGCACCACGGTGTTGTACACACACACATCTAATCAGAGATGGAGCGGTAGGTCATGAATCAGAGTTATCCAAGCAAGTTTGGGTTGGTCCTTAACTGTATTCACTCATTCACTTTTCCAGCTGGAAGCTGGATCATAATGAGGCAGGTCATGGTGTTACATTGAGCGATGGGGAGAATTCCAGAATATCTGAGGAAGGATCCGATTAGAATCAAGGATTTGGACAAGTTCCGAGAGTGGAGTAGCACAGATACAGGAACTTTGGGCCATTATGTCCATGCTGACACTTGTACCTACTCACATTAATCTCGTTTATCAGCAGTTCCTAAGTTAGAAATAGATACATGATAAGGGATACATGATAGTTTGGCCCATCAAGTCTACTCCGCCGTTCAATCATGGCTGATCTATCTCTCCCTCCTAACCCCATTCTCCTGCCTTCTCCCCATAACCCACGACACCCGTACTGATCAGGTTGGTCCCTTGCCTTCGATGCTTTGGTGATGCAACTAGTTGTCCATATACGTATTGGATATGGTGAGAGTCCAGGACCAGAAGGCACAGCCACCACCTCCTGTGGCAGTGTGTTTCAGACTCCAACCACTCTCTCTGTGTGTGAAAGAAATCCTCCCCAGGTCCCCTCTAAACCCCCAGCCTCAACACCGCACAATAACCCAGACCGAGGTGAGGCGGAGAGGATGTTTCCAGTCGTGGGAGAGTCCGGGACCAGAAGGCACAGCCACGGAATAAAAGGACGTACCATTTCAATATCCAGTGGGTGATGAATCTGTGAGATTCATTGCCACAGATGGCTATGGAGGCCAAGTCAGTGGGTATTTATAAAGCGGAGATTGACAGGCTTGTGTTTAGGAAGGAACTGCAGACGCTGGTTTACTGAAGGTAGATGCAAACTGCTGGAGTAACTCAGCGGGACAGGCAGCATCTCTGGAGAGAAGGGATGGATGACGTTTCGAGTCTTTGATCAGTTAAGGTGTCTAAGGTTACGAGGAGAAGCAGGAGAATGGGGTTGAAAGAGGAATAGGCTGAATGGCCTAACTCTGCTCCTATGTCTTATGCTCCCATGAACGCGCTAATGGTGATGTTACGGACGGTTACACCTACCTTTGACCACAATATTGATGGTCTTTTGCCGGCTCAGGTTGGGAACACCAGGCATGGCAACTATACAGGTGTAGTTTCCAGCATCATCGAATGCAACCATAGGCAGTTTGAGCAATTCCCCAGTGCTCACCACTGTCTTCTGAAAGAGATGGTTAATAAAGAAAGTGAATGGAATATCATTACAAAGTTAAAAAGAAATGCCCCTCAAATCCCCTTTAACCCTCCCCGCCCCCCGTCACCTCCACCTTCAGCAATGAACATCGGCCTCGATTGAGTGGATGTGCAGATGGTGTTTCCAGAAGTGGGAAAGTTAAAATATTTAGTGTTAGTAGTTTAATAAGCCACTAACAAATTAAACCTAAATACATCTACGGGACATAGGTGTAAGGTGAAGGGGGAAAGATTTAATGGGGAATCTGAGGGGTAACTTTTTCACACAAAGTGTGGTGGGTGTATGGAACAAGCTGCCAGAGGAGGTAGTTGAGGTGGGGACTATCCCAACATTTAAGAAACAGTTAGACAGGTACATGGATAGACACAAAATGCTGGAATAACTCAGCGAGACAGGCAGTATCTCTGGATTGAAGGAATGGGTGATGTTTCGGGTCGAGACCCTTCTTCACTTTATTTGAGAAGCTTTACTCCTACCTTGTGATTTATCCAGACCACCGTTGAATTTTGTGATGCTTCTGCTTCACAAGAGATGCGCATATTTTTCTCACCCTCTGTAAAAATGTAGGGACCTTTTGGGGTGAACATGATGGGGTCCAGAACTGTTTGACAGGAAGCACAGGAAGCAGAGAAGCTCATCAATTCATGCGATAGGAGCAGAATCAGGCCATTCGGCCCACCAAGTCCACTCCGCCATTCAATCATGGCTGATCCATCTCTCCCTCTCAACCCCATTCCCCTGCCTTCTCCCCATAACCCCTGACACCCATGCATAGTAGCATCTACAGGATCACTGCCTTAAAAATATCTATTGACTTGGCCTCCTCAGCCTTCCGTGGCAATGAATGACACAGATTCACCACCCTCTGACTATAGAAGTTCCTCTTTATCTCCTTAAAGGTACGTCCTTTTATTCTGAGGCTCCGGCCTCTGGTCCCAGACTCTCCCACTAGTGGAAACAACCTCCCCACATCCACTCTATCCAGTCCCTTCACTATTCGGCAAGTTTCAATGAGGTCCCCCCCCACTCATCCTTCTAAGCTCTGGCTAGTACAGGCCCAGTGTACTAGTGTAGCTAGTACAAACGCTCATCACACATTACGTCAACATGGCTGCACTAATGGAATGTGGCCAAGAGCTTCTGGACGAGGAGGAAGAGGAAAAGGAGTGGGAAAATAAATACCCACAATTGACCGTTATCGTCTTGTTGCTGAAGAATTCCATGAACGTGTCTAAGTCGAGGATTTTGCAGCCGTAAACACCGGTGTCATTTCGACTGAGTTCCGTCAGCACCACTGTGTTGCCAATGCTGTAGATATCCTCCATCTTACCATCCTGTTTATTAGAAGGGAAACCGAGATCCTGTTAGTAAGATTCAATCCGTCTCATTAGTCTCAGAATGCTTACAAGATCTAAGGTTAGTTTATTTTAATTCAGTATTTGATTTGAATAGGGGTTGCCAACTTTCTCACTCCCAAATACGGAACGAGGTAATGTCACCCACCGCCCCGCGCCCCACGTGACCTCACCCAGCCAGCGGCCACGTGTGCCCGCTCCACCAACGGCGGCCGCCCGGGCCGGGAGGCGGGTTGCTACGCAACCTCCGCCAGGCGAACGCACTCCGCTAGCCTACACTGTCCCGGCTCTTGCAGTGTAGGCTAACGTAGCGTGTTCGCCTAACGGAGGTTGCGTAGCAACCCGCCTCCTGGCCCGTGAGCCGACAGCAGTCAGCGGGCCTAATATGGGACAGGGGCGGTCCCGTACGGGCCAAACCAATTTAGCCCAGAATACGGGATGTCCCGGCTAATACGGGACAGTTGGCGACCCTACATCGGAAGCACAGGCCTGACCATTAATTCCGGGTGCAATCCATCGAAAACCTTAGACTTTCTGCAGGATTCTGCCTCTTATTCTGTAAGAAACAGTGGGAGAAACATCGGGTGGAATGTCATGGGAACTGTGATATTTAAAGGAAATGAACACCAAACGCAAGACAATAATTAGACTCCAGTTAACCTCGGCCTCTGGTTGTTGAGCAGAGGATATAATTATACTTTGTCAACAGGATCTTGCTTTTATAACCGCCTAAAACACAAAGCAAAGTTAAGGGAAGACAGCTCAAATCGAATACAACATTGCCCATTAATAGATGATGAGGTTTAAATCTTAGGAGAAAAGACTGCAGATGCTGGTTCAAATCGAAGGTAGACACAAAATACTGGAGTAACTCAGCGGGACAGGCAGCATCTCTGGAGAGAAGGGATGGGTGACGTTTCGGGTCGAGACCCTTCTTCAGACTCACGTTTCGGGTCGAGAAGTTTTAATCTGTATTGAATTACATGAGCTATGTGGTTATGAAGAAGGGTCTCGACCCAAAACATCACCCATTCCTTATCTCATTGAAACTAGGTGCTGGAGGAGGCCATTTGGCCCTTCGAGCCAGCACCGCCATTCATTGTGATCATGGCTGATCATCCACAATCAGTAACCCGTGCCTGCCTTCTCCCCATATCCCTCAATTCCACTAGCCCCTAGAGCTCTATCTAACTCTTTTTTAAATTCATCCAGTGAATTGGCCTCCACTGCCCTCTGTGGCAGAGAATTCCACAAATTCACAACTCTCTGGGTGAAAAAGTTCTGTCTCACCTCAGTTTTAAATGGCCTCCCCTTTATTCTTGGACTGTGGCCCCTGGTTCTGGACTCCCCCAACATTGGGAACATTTTTTTCGGCATCTAGCTTGTCCAGTCCTTTTATAATTGTATACAGTTATAAAGTCTCCAGAGATGCTGCCTGTCCTGCTGAGTAACTCCAGCATTTTTATGTCTGTCTACGTGTTTGTAATATTGGTTCACGTATTCTTGATGCATGGTTGCGAGCAATCGGAGTATTTTAGCATGCGGGTAGTGTCTGCGCTTCATTTCAAAGTAACATTTCTTTCAAATTCTTCCCATGGAAAAATACTCAGAATTCTCTGAACGCAGCTTCAGGGACCCAGGTTCAAACTGTGACCTAGGGCGCGGTCGGTCTGTGAGGAGTTTGCACGTTCCATTTGTGACCATACGTGGTTCCCCCGGGAACTCGAGGCAAAACCCACGTTAAAAACTTTATTCCCTTATCATGTATCTGTACACTGTAAACGACTCAATTGTAATCATGTATTGTCTTTCTGCTGACTGGAGGATAGCACGCCACAAAAGCTTTTCACTGTACCTCGGCACACGTGACACTAAACTGAACTGTAAAAGATGTTCTAGTCGGTGAAATGAACTGTAAATTAGTTCATTAGGTTAGCCTGGAGAGTTATCCTAAGGTCAGAAGTTATCCTTGAGGTCACTTCTGAGACAACTAATGGGATTCAAAATTGCCTTGATGGAACATAGAACATAGAACAGAACAGCACAAGAACAGGCCCCTCGGCCCACAATGTCTGTGCCTGACATGATGCCAAGGCCATTTCTTATCCACCGGGGCAGCACGGTGGCGCAGCGGTAGAGTTGCTGCCTTACAGCGAATGCAGCGCTGGAGACTCAGGTTCGATCCTGACTACGGGCGCCGTCTGTACGGAGTTTGTACGTTCTCCCCGTGACCTGCGTGGGTTTTCTCCGAGATCTTCAGTTTCCTCCCACACTCCAAAGACGTGCAGGTTTGTAGGTTAATTGGCTGGGCAATTGTAAAAATCGGCCCTAGTGGGTGTAGGATAATGTGCGGGGATCGCTGGGCGGCACGGACCCGGTGGGCCGAAGGGCTTGTTTCTGCGCTGTATCTCTAAATTTAAAAATCTTATCTACCTGCACATAACCCATTCCCTGCGTATCCAAAAGCTTTTTAAATGGCTCTATTGCATCTGCCTCAACCACCACCCCAGCAGCAAGTTCCAGGCACTCATCACCCTCTGTGTAAAAAACCTGCCCCACACATCTCCTCTCACCTTAAAGCTCTACCCTCCAGGATCTGACTTTCCTTCCTGGGAAAAAGGTTCTGACTGTCTACCGTATCGAGCTTTTCATAATTTTATATACAGGAGTCAGAGGGTGGAACTGAGGTTCTGATTGGAGCCTTGTGACCAGTGTTTAGTTTAATTTAGTTGAGAGATACAGCTCGGAAACAGGCCGTTCGGTCCACCGAGTCCACGCCGACCAGCGATCCCCGCACACTGACACTCGGCCCACTGACTCCGCGCCGACCAGCGATCCCCGCACACTAACACTATCCGACA
Source organism: Rhinoraja longicauda (assembly GCF_053455715.1). NCBI lineage: Eukaryota > Metazoa > Chordata > Chondrichthyes > Rajiformes > Arhynchobatidae > Rhinoraja > Rhinoraja longicauda. The sequence continues at coordinate 4,704,184 of NC_135984.1, forward strand.
CACACTATGGATAATTTACAATTTACAGAAGCCAAATTAATCCTATAAACCCGCACATCTTTGGAGTGTGGGAGGAAACCGGAGCACCCAGGGAAAACGCACGTAGGTCACGGGAAGAACGTACAAACTCCGTACAGACAGCAGCCATAGTCAGGATCGAACCCGGGTCTCTGGCGCTGTAAGGCAGCAACTCTACCACTGCCCCACCTATGTGAGATGCCACTGGGATCTGTGCTGGGACCAGTGTTGTTTGTCATATGTTTCAACGATGGGGATTACAATTCAGTTAACGTGGTTAGTAAATTTGCAAGTGACTCCAAAATTGTTAAAATGGTGGACAGTGATGGACAATGGTGGACACGGCCTGTTTCCGTGCTCTCTGGCTCCAACTCTGAGTGGCAAAAGGGGGAGGGAGTTGCAAGAACGAAGGAAAATAAACAATGGTGGAAGGGGACTGAGAGCATTATTCCGCAGGGAGCAGGTATAGCTCAATGGGCTGAATGGCCTGTCTTCTACGCTATTGTACATACACAAATGTGGCAGGGGTTACAAATAGCCACTGTGCCATTATATGCTCAGCAATTTTGTTACATTTCCTACAATTTACTGAACAATGACCTTATAGAGGTGTATAAAATCATGAGAGAAATAGATCGGGTAGACGCATAGAGTTTCTTGCCCAGAGTAGGTGAATCGAGAACCAGAGGACATAGGTTTAAGGTGAGAGGGGAAAGATTTAATAGGAATTTGAGGGATGACTTTTCCACACAAAGGGTGGTGGGTGACTATCGCAACGTTTAAGAAACAGTTAGACAGGTACATGGATAGGACAGGTTTGGAGGGATATGGACCAAACGCAGGCAGATGGGACATGTTGGCCGGTGTGGGCAAGTTGGGCCAAAGAGATCATTTCCACACTGATGACTCTGTGACATGGTCCAGGCCCCTTAAGTGATCTCACCAGCAGTTTGAGGAAGGTGTACTCAACGCTGGACGTGCCGTCGGACCGGCACTCCATGGTCACGTTGTCCATCTCCTGCAGCACGTTGGGGTCAATCAGAAACTCCACGCTCTCTGGTGGATCTAGCGAGGGGCAAACAGAACACAGTTACATGCTGGATCTGGACCACGGACTCACTGCAGTGGACCACGGACTCAATAGACCAGGGGTGTCAAACTCATTTTCACCCCGGGCCACATCAGCATTATGGTTGCCCTCAAAGGGCCGGTTGTAACTGGCCCCCCTTTTCCCCCCACTCTCTCCTCCCACCCCCCACATTCTCTCCTCCCCCAGCCCCACTCTCACTCTTCCCCGCCTTCCCCCCTTTCCACCACACTCTCCTCCCCCAGCCCCACTCCTCTCCTCCCCCACCCTCACTCCCCTCCTACTCCCACCCTCCCCTCCACACACTCGCCCCACCCCCATTCTCACTGCCCCTCCCCACCCCCACTGTCCCCTCTTCCCCCCACCCCCACTGTCCCCCCACGCTCTTCCCCAACCACCACCCCCTTCCCCCCACACCCCTTTCTCCTCCCCCACCCCCTCCTCCCCCTTTCACTCTCACTGTCCCCTTCCCCCCACCCACCTTCTCCCCCTTTCCTCCCCCCCACACTTCCCGGACCCCCAGTCCCCTTCCCCCCACCCCCACTCTCTCTTCCCCCAACCCTGCTGTCCCCCTCCCCAGTCCCACTCTCCCCCTACTCTCTCCTCACCCACCCTCACTCCCCCCCCTTTCCCCCACTCTCCTCCCCCCACCCCCCATTCTCTCCTCCCCCCACCCCCCCATTCTCTCCTCCCCCCACCCTCACCGCCCTCCTCGCACTCGGCCCCCACGTCCACTCCCCTCCATGGAGCCGTTGGCGGCGAAAGGCACTTACCGAGCGTGCGGGGAGGGGGAGGGAGCTCCGGACTACTCGAGTCGGGCGGCGGAGGTCGGACTACTCGAGGCAGAGAGGGGCGCGCGGGGAGAGAGACGCGCGGGGAGAGAGGCGCGCACAAGATGGCTGAGCATGAGGAGGCCGCCATCTCTCTGAAATCGCGACGGGGCCGTCGGTGGAAGCGGCCCTCGTCGACGCCGCCATCGGTGGAAGCGGCCGTTGAAGGAGGAGGTGAAGAAGCTACCCGCTGCGCTGCGGCTTATGTGCGGTAACGGTGCTGGGCCTGGGCGGGAGGGGGGACTCGAGGACGCCGTGGCGTGGGTTGAAGGGACGGATGAGCGGACCATCAGTCCGACCATCTCCCTCCTGCTCGGGAGTGTCCCCCGGGTGTGGGAGAGTGAGTGCGGTGATTGCGGGCGGGCGGCTCCGCTAACGGCGTCCATCTTGTTTGTGCGAGTGAGGAGAGGCCTTTAAAAAATGTGTTTAGAAATGAAACTTTTAAAGTTTAAAATGCCTGTAACTTAAAAGATATTCGACCAATGACAATTAAGCTCTCACGGGCCACATAAAATGACGTGGCGGGCCGGATTCGGCCCGCGGGCCTTGAGTTTGACACATGTGCAATAGACAATAGGTGCAGGAGGAGGCCATTCGGCCCTTCGAGCCAGCACCGCCATTCAATGTGATCATGGCTGATCATTCTCAATCAGTACCCCGTTCCTGCCTTCTCCCCATACCCCCTGATTCCGCTATCCTTAAGAGCTCTATCTAGCTCTCTCTTGAATGCATTCAGAGAATTGGCCTCCACTGCTTTCTGAGGCAGAGAATTCCACAGATTCACAACTCTCTGACTGAAAAAGTTTTTCCTCATCTCAGTTCTAAATGGCCTACCCCTTATTCTTAAACTGTGGCCCCTTGTTCTGGACTCCCCCAACATTGGGAACATGTTTCCTGCCTCTAACGTGTCCAACCCCTTAATAATCTTATACGTTTCGATAAGATCCCCTCTCATCCTTCTAAATTCCAGTGTGGCACTGCGGCAACATTCCAGACTCACTGCGGCAACTCTGCACTGCAGTGGACCACAGCGACAAATAAACTCACTGGGAACATGCAGCTTGTACTTGCACATTAGCTTCTTAATGTGGCATTGAACGCGTTATCGTCTTTAGACATTGACTTCAGACTTATACTTTGAGGGCAGCACGGTGGCGCAGCGGTAGATTTGGTGCCTTACAGCGCCTCACGGAAACCTGGGTTTGGTCCTGTCTACAGGTGCTGTCAGCATGGGGTTTGTATGTTCTCCTGGTGACCATGTGGGTTTTCTCCGGGAGCCCCGGTTTCCTCCCACACTCCAAAGACGTACAGGTTTGTAGGTTAATTGGCTTGGTAAATGTAACAACAAAATGTCCCGAGTGGGTGTGGAGATCGCTGGTCGGCACGGACCCAGTTGGCCGAAAGGGCCTGTTTCCGTGCTGTATCTCGAAACTAAACTAAAAAACTAAACTAAACATGGGGTATGGGGATCAGGCACGGAGGAGGCATCGATGATGAGGATCGAACGAACACCATCATACTGGAATGGGAAGTGTTTAAGAGGAGCTGAGTTTCTTATTCGTACTCCATTAGTGTTCTTGTGTTCTTACGTAGGAGGCAAGTGCTTTGTGAGTAGGGGTTGCCAACTATCTCACTCCCAAATACGGGGCAAGGTGACGTCACCGCCCCGCGCCCCAAGTGACTTCACGCAGCCAGCGGCTACGTGCTCCCGCTCCACCAATAGCGGCCGCCCGGGCCGGGGAGGGTGGTTGCTACGCAAACCTCCATCAGGCAAACACACTCCGTTAACCTACACTGTCCCGGCCGACAGCAGCCCGCGGGCCTAATACGGGACAAGGGCGGTCCCATACGGGACAAACCAATTTTGCCCAAAATACGGATGTCGCGGCTAATACGGGCTAATAGTTGCCAACCCTATTTGTGAGGCAGGTCTAGGCCCTGTCCACAAAGGACACGGCAGGCCACGGCCTGCAGGGAGGGAAGCCACCCCTGCTTATCTCCCGAAGACCGGAGACCGGAGACCGGAGGAGAGGAGGTTTCCACTCTCCGGGAAACAAAGGCGGACGGGCGAGGAGAGGAGAGGAGAGGAAAGGAGAGGAGATGGACGACGGTGCGCTGGACAATCCACATGACCAAGGAAGGCGACGGCTGGAGGCCCTGCAGCAGTCTGGGGCTCGCCTGGATCGGGCACCACTCCATAACACCTAGAGCCCAGTCTGGACCAAATGGAACCAAAACCCAGCGCCTCTTGCATGCCGCCTCAGTGGACTATTTCTGTACACCTTGCTAATCGGGGATTGTGCTTAGTTTTGGCCACACTTTACTGAATGCAATAAAGAAGAATCACCGTGTGTTTGCACATGTGTGTTTATCAGGCAACTAAATCATCCCACCACAACTAGAGAGCAGTCCTGAACTATGTGTGTACGATGGAACTGCAGATGCTGGTTTAAACCGAAGATAGACACAAAAAGCTGGAGCAACTCAGCGGGACAGGCAGCATCTCTGCAAAAAAAGAATAGGTGATGTTTCAAGTCGAGACCAATTTTCAGACGTCTTGACCCGATATGTCACCTATTCTTTTTCTCCAGAGATACCGTCTGACCTGCTGAATTTCTCCAGCTTTTTGTGTCTATCTTCAGTCCTGAACTACTATTTACCTCATTGGTGACCATTGGACTATCTTTGATCGGACTTTACTGGCTTTACCTCGCACTAAACGTTATTCCCTTATCATGTATCTGTGCACTGTAAATGGCTCGATTGTAATCATGTATTAAGGCCATAAGTAATAAGAGCAGAATTAGGCCATTCGGCCCATCAAGTCTACACCATTCAATCATGGCTGATCTATCTCTCCCTCCAAATCCATTCTCCTGCCTTCTCCACATAACCTCTGACACCCCGTACTAATCCAGAATCTATCTATCTCTGCCGTAAAAATATCCATTGACTTGGCCTCCACAGAATCACCACCCTCTGACTTAAGAAATTCCTTCCCTTCTCCTTTCTAAAGGGACGTCCTTCAATTCTGAGGCTGTAACCTCCAGTCCTAGACTCGTCCACTAGTGGAAACATCCTCTCCACATCCACTCTATCCAAGCCTTCCACCATTGCCTTTCCGCTGACTGGTTAGCACGCAACAAAGGTTTTTCACAGTACCTTGGTACTCGTGGCAATAAACGAAACTAAACTGTGACAGAAAAACACCACTGACCACTCATTCCAGATTGTAGCTTTCGCTGTGACGCTGGACAATACTCACAGCTGATGGAGATGTTGATCGCTTCCGACTCCTTCATCTTGTCTATTCCCATTGGCATCCTGTAGCTAACCTCACAGTAAAACGTGGAGTATTCGTCGTGTATCTCTAGTAGGTAGTGCAGCACGCTTCTCATGGTGTAAAGGCCGTTGGCTTCCTCAGTGGCCTGCAACGTCACACGCGTCCCTAAAGGAAAATATATCATCAGAAAGAGAGCAGACCACGAGCTTTGGCGGCACGGTGGCGCAGCGGGAGAGATGCTGCCTTACCGCGCCAGAGACCCGGGTTCGTTCCTGGCTATGGGTGCTGACTGTAGGGAGCTTGCACGCTCTCCCCGTGACTTGCGTGGGTTTTCCCCGGGTGCCCCAGTTCCCTCCCACAGGCGAAGGGTGTAGGGTGGTGTTAGAGTTAGTTTAGTTTAGTTTAGAGATCCAGCGCAGAAACAGGCCCTTCAGCCCAGCGAGTCCGCACCAACCGGCGATCCCCGTACACATGTACGGTTGGTGCGGACTCGGTGGGCTGAGAAGCACCATTAATGACACAAAATCAATCGCACGCTGAATACAAACAAATAATTTTGTCAGTTCATAAGTAACAGAAGCAGAATTAGGTCATTCGGCCCATCGAGTCTATCCCGCCATTCAATCGTGGCCGATCGATCCCATTCTCCTGCCATCTCCCCTACGCCCCTGACCCCCGTACTGATCAATGTTGCCCAGTTGGGAGCTTGCTGTGCACACACTGGCCCTTTGCTTCCCTACACAGCCACAGTGACCACATTTCAGCCAATGTAGACAATAGACAATAGATGCAGGAGTAGGCCATTCGGCCCTTCGAGCCAGCACCGCCATTCAATGTGATCATGGCTGATCATTCTCAATCAGTACCCCATTCCTGCTTTCTCCCCATACCCCCTGACTCCGCTATCCTTAAGAGCTCTATCTAGCTCTCTCTTGAATGTATTCAGAGAATTGGCCTCCACTGCCCTCTGAGGCAGAGAATTCCACAGATTCACAACTCTCTGACTAAAAAAGTTTTTCCTCATCTCTGTTCTAAATGGCCTACCCCTTATTCTTAAACTGTAGCCCCTGGTTCTGGACTCCCCCAACATTGGGAACATGTTTCCTGCCTCTAACATGTCCAACCCCTTAATAATCTTATACGTTTCGATAAGATCCCCTCTCATCCTTCTAAATTCCAGTGTATACAAACCTAGTCGCTCCAGTCTTTCAACATATGACAGTCCTGCCATTCCGGGAATTAACCTAGTAAACCTACGCTGCACGCCCTCAATAGCAAGAATATCCTTCCTCAAATTTGGAGACCAAAACTGCACACAGTACTCCAGGTGCGTTCTCACTAGGGCCATGTACAACTGCAGAAGGACCTCTTTGCTCCTATACTCAACTCCTCTTGTTATGAATGCCAACATTCCATTGGCTTTCTTCACTGCCTGCTGTACCTGCATGCTTCCTTTCAGTGACTGATGCACTAAGACACCCCGATCACGTTGTACGTCCCCTTTTCCTAACTTGACACCATTCAAATAATAATCTGCCTTCCTATTCTTACCACCAAAGTGGATAACCTCACACTTATCCACATTAAACTGCATCTGCAATGCATCCGCCCACTCACACAACCTGTCCAAGTCACCCTGCAACCTCATAGCATCTTCCTCACAGTTCACACTGCCACCTAGCTTTGTATCATCGGCAAATTTGCTAATGGTACTTTTAATCCCTTCATCCAAGTCATTGATGTATATTGTAAATAGCTGCGGTCCCAACACCGAGCCTTGCGGTACCCCACTAGTCACTGCCTGCCATTCTGAAAGGGACCCATTTATCCCCACTCTTTGCTTTCTGTCTGTCAACCAACTTTCTATCCATGTCTAATTTTGCCCACCAATCTCCTATGTGGGACCTTGTCGAAGGCTTTCTGAAAGTCGAGGTACACCACATCCACCGGCTCTCCCCTGTCAATTTTCCTAGTTACATCCTCAAAAAATTCCAGTAGATTAGTCAAGCACGATTTCCCCTTCGTAAATCCATGCTGACTCGGAACGATCCTGTTACTGCGATCCAAATGCTCCGCAATTTTGTCTTTTATAATTGACTCCAGCATCTTCCCCACCACTGATGTCAGACTAACTGGTCTATAATTTCCCGTTTTCTCTCTCCCTCCTTTCTTGAAAAGTGGGATAACATTAGCTACCCTCCAATCCACAGGAACTGACCCGGAATCTATGGAACATTGGAAAATAATTACTAATGCGTCCACAATTTCTAGAGCCACCTCCTTAAGCACCCTGGGATGCAGACCATCAGGCCCTGGGGATTTATCAGCCTTGAGTCCCATTAGTCTACCCAAAACTTTTTCCTGCCTAATGTGGATTTCCTCCAGTTCCTCTGTCACCCTAGGATCTCTGGCCACTAGAACATCTGGGAGATTGTTTGTATCCTCCTCAGTGAAGACAGATCCAAAGTACCGGTTCAACTCTTCTGCCATTTCCTTGTTCCCCATAATAAATTCCCCTGCTTCTGTCTTCAAGGGACCCACATTTGCCTTGACTATTTTTTTCCTCTTCACATACCTAAAAAAGCTTTTACTATCCTCCTTTATATTATTGGCTAGTTTACCCTCGTACCTCATCTTTTCTCCCCGTATTGCCTTTTTAGTTATCTTCCGTTGCTCTTTAAAAGAGTCCCAATCCTCTGGCTTCGCACTCTTCTTTGCTATGTTATACTTCTTCCCATTTATTTTTATGTTGTCCTTGACTTCCATTGTCAGCCACGGGTGCCTCTTACTCCCCTTAGAATCTTTCCTCCTCTTTGGGATAATGTAACCGTAAAGTACCTTGGATGGTAAAGATCACGAAAATTTCTAAATTTCTGATAGTGGAGCTGGGATTTTGCAACCTGATCGAGAAGAATACCTCATCTTCGTGGGTCGATTAACCGCTCTTTAAGTATTCATTAGGCCTAAGTGAAAGGAAACCCAACTGCTGCCAAGATAGACAGTGTAGGAAGGAACTGCAGATGCTGGTTTAAACCGAAGGTAGACACAAAAAGCTGGAGTAACTCAGCGGGATCATCTGAATGCATTCAAGAGAGAGCTAGATAGAGCTCTTGATAGCGGAGTCAGGGGGTATGGGGAGAAGGCAGGAACGGGGTACTGATTGAGAATGATCAGCCATGATCACATTGAATGGCGGTGCTGGCTCGAAGGGCCGAATGGCCTCCTCCTGCACCTATAGTCTATTGTCTATTGGGACAGGCAGCATCATCTAGAGAGAAGGAATGGGTGACGTCTCGGGTCGAGACCCTTGTTGGGTCTGCTTTAGATCCCATCCATTAATCAGTTCTGGCCTCAATGCCCTTACTGAGGAGACAACCAGCACACACTTCCTGCTTCAGTTGCTACGCACCTTGGAACCTACTGCCAGGTCCAAACCTATCCAGTAGAATGGGAACTCTCTGTCTAGAAGTCCACCCCCCCTGATTCTGTTTCCATAAGACCATCAGATGTAGGAGCAGAATTAGACCGTTTGGCCCATCCAGTCTACTTCACTATTCGATCTGTTTTGTGGCTGATCTATTTTATAAGTTCATAAGTCTTAGGAGCAGAGTAGGCCACTCGGCCCATCGGGTCTACCCCGCCGTTCAATCGTGGCTAATCTATTTTTCGCAGTCAATCCCATTCTTCTGCCGTTTCCCTGTAATTTATCGATGACTCCTTTACTACTCAAGAACCTGTCAATCTCCACTTTGAAAATACTCAATGACTTGGCCTCCACAGCTGTCTGTGGCAATGAATTTCACACATTCACCACCCTCTGGCAAAAGAAATTCCTCTTCATCTCCATTCTATATGTTCGTCCTTTTATTCTGAGGCTGTGCCCTCTGGTCCTAGACGCCCCCACAATCCCATCCACGTCCACTCTACCTAGCCCTTTCATCATTCGCTAGATTTCATTGAGGTCCCACCTCATCCTTCAAAACTCCAGTAAGTACAGGCCCGGAGCTGTCAAACGCTCCTCAGATGTTAACCCAATCCCATCTCCCTGGGAGCATTCTTGTAAACCTTCTCTGGACCCTCTCCAGCGCCGGCACATCCCTCCTCAGATACGGGGCCCAAAACTGCTCACAATACTCCAAACGTGGCCGTTCAGACTCCTGATAATAGAGGGGAAGAAGCTGTTCTGGGGTCTGGTGGTGCGCGCTTTCAAGCTTTTGTATCTTCTGCCAGAGGGTAGCAGAGGGAAGAAGGAACGATCAGCGTTGGACAAGTCTCTGGACAACGCTGGCTGCTTTTCCAAGGCAGTGAGAGGCATGGATGGATGGAGTCAATGGTGGGAAGTCTAATCTGTACGATGGACTGGGCCACATCTACAACTCTGCAATTTATTGTGGTCCTGGACAGAACTGTCCTTATAAAGATTCAGCAATTTATTCTTGCTTTTATATCCTAGTCCTCTTGTCCTCCAGTTTCAGACCCCCCCAAGACCGACACTGTCTTGTGGAAACTAGAGGATAACTAGGATATGATAGGATATAGTTAAATGCAGCTAACATGGAGAGAGGATGCAATTTCCCAGTATTCTCAGGTAGCACTTGCCAGAGATGTCAGGATTAGGTAGCGGAGATAAGATGGTGCCATAAAATGCTACGTACTCTTTTGCATCTGAGGGTCAGTCTGAAGTTGGGTGCGGTCTTTATACCAGGTGACGTTAGGCATCGGGTAACCGTTCTTGGTGACACAACTTGCAATCTGAAAGAGAAAGAAATATTCCGTGACAAATCTAAAAAAAAAAAATGATCAAAGTATGAAGAATATTAAATCATCCAACATCCCACTGTATCCGGAGTTCCCGGTGTGGGCTCTAGGACATCGGCAAGACCAAACAAAGCGATAGAGTTGCTGCCTCACAGCGCCAGAGACCCCGATTCAATCCAGACTATGGGTGCTGTCTGTACGGAGTTTGTACGTTCTCCCCGTGGGTTTTCTCCGGGTGCTCCGGTTTCCTCCCCACACTCCAAAGACGTGCAGGTTTGTAGTTTGATTGGCTTGGTAAAACTGTAAATTGTCCCTCGTGTGTGAAGGATAGTGTTAATGTGCGGGGATCAGTGGTCAGCACGGACCCGGTGGGCCGAAGGGCCTGTTAACACTCTGTATTTCTAAACTAAACTAAACACTTTCACAAAATGACTTCATTATCCTGTAAACGAGTGAAACTTCCAGATGTTTTGAAATGAGTTTAAATGCATCTGTTCTCTCTCTTCCTATCACTAACTGTGTAAATATTGGAATAATGTTCTGGGCTTGCACCGAGGCACAAAGGATTAACCTCGAAAAATCAGCAGCTAGTCAAAGCAACAAAGCTCGTCAGTAAGATGGCTGGATGTTCCTTTCTTCCTTACTCTATTGTTATATTTTAAAGCAAATAGATTTTAAAGCAAAATAAAGAGTTGTGCACTGCTGAAAGAGGGCCCATGCAAAATCATTGGTCCATTTTTATTTTTGAAACTATGATCATCTGCTAAAAAATTCATGGCACCTGGCTTTTACTAAATTATATTGCTTTAGGTTTAGTTCATAAGTTCTAGGAGCAGAATTAGGCCTTTCGGCCCATCAAGTCTACTCCGCCATTCAATCATGGCTGATCTATCTTTTTCCCTCCTAACCCCATTCTCCTGCCTTCTCCCCATAACCTCTGACACCCGCACTAATCAAGAATCTGACAATCTCCGTCTTAACAATATCCATTGACGACCATGAATCCTACAGATTCACCACCCTGGTGGGCTGAAGGGCCTGTTTAGAGAGGGTGCAGAGGAGGTTTATCAGAATGCTGCCTGGATTAGAGGGTTTCAACTACAGACAGAGGTTGGACAGACTTGGATTGTTTTCTCTGGAACGTCGGAGGTGGGGGGGAGATGATAGAAGTGTACGCAATTATGAGCGGTGTAGATAGGGTAGACAATCAGAACCTTTTTCCCAGGGTGGAACTGTCCAACACTGGAGGGCACAGCTATAAGGTGAGAGGGGGAACGTTTAATGGAGATGTGCGGGCAAGGTGTTTTTTACACAGAGTAATGGGGGCTTGTATTGCATTGCCAGGGGTGGTGGTGGAGGCAGATACGTTAGTGGGGTGTAAGAGGCTTTCAGATAGGCACATGGAAGTGCAGGGAATAGAATGATGTGGTCATGAAAAGGGAGATGAGACCAGGCTTGATGTTCAGTACAAACATTGTGGGCTGAAGGGCCTGTTGCTGTGCTGTACGATGCAGCCTTTCTTACCTCCACTGGTTCTGTCTCCAATATTGATTTGGTCCCTGGATTTTTCTCGATCACAGGCAAGTCTGGAGCAGCTGCGGAAGAGTAGAGGATGCCAGTGAGAGAGACGCAGGGACACGTTAAAGCAGTCACACAAACATCAACATTCAGTCTTGAAAATCAAAAACAAAAACTGCAAATGTTGGAAAGCAGAGATAAAACCGTGGAAAGAGAAACGGAGCTAATGTTTCAGATCTGAGACTGGGGCAGCATGGTGGAGCATCGGTGCCTCACAGCACTTACAACGCCAGAGATCCGGGTTCAATCCTGACTACAGGTGCTGTCTGTACGGAGTTTGTACGTTCACCCCGTGACCTGCGTGCGTATTCTCCGAGATCTTCGGTTTCCTCCCACACTCCAAAGACGTACAGGTTTGTGGGATAATTGGCTTGGGTTTATACTTGGTATAAGTGTAAAATAAAAATTGTCCCTAGTGGGTGTAGGATGGTGTTAATGTGCGGGGATCACAGGTCGGCGCGGACTCGGTGGGCCGAAGGGCCTGTTTCCACGCTGTATCTCTAAACTAAGTTAACTAGACTGGTCTGTCAAAGGATCTTAGGTCTGAAGCCTACACAAAGTGCTGGAATAACTCCACCGGTCAGCCAGCATCTCTGGAAGGAATGGATAAGTCCATAAGTTCTAGGAGCAGAATGAGACCATTCAGCCCATCATGTCTTCTTCGCCATTCTTGGTGGGTTACTGAGAACATAGGTAGGTGACGTATCGGGTCGGGAGTAGACTCGATGGGCCGAATGGCCCAGTACTGCTCCCATGATCTGAAGAAGGGTCCCATCCTGAAACGTCACCAATAAATATTCTCCTGGGATGCTGCCTGACCCGCTGAGTTACTCCAGTTCATTGTGTCTTTTTTGGGGGGTAAACCAGCATCTGCAATTCCTATAATATAAAAAAATAACTGCAGATGCTGGTACAAATCGATTTATTCACAAAATGCTGGAGTAACTCGGCAGATCAGGCAGCGTCTCGGGAGAGAAGGAGTGGGTGACTTTTTGGGTCGAGACCCTTCTTCAGACGGGTCTTCAGTCTGAAGAAGGGTCTCGACCCGAAACGTCACCCATTCCTTCTCTCCCGAGATGCTGCCTGACCTGCTGAGTTACTCCAGCATTTTGTGAATAAATCAATCTGCAATTCCTTATTGCTTCGTTGCAGATACCGTATGATGATGGGTTGAATGACTTCTTTCTGTGGTCCATTGTCCTGGGACTCCACCAACACTCCTGCGTAAGAATCCTTACCATAAACCTTGAGCTGGGTTTCGGCCTCATCACTGCCCACGGGGCCGGCACCAACTTGGCAGAGAAAGGTTCGCTCGTCCTTGAGCATGACCGGGTCGATGGTCAGGGTATACATCTTATCCTTGCTGATTCGATCAGTGTAGTCGGTGTTGGCATCTATAGTACTGTTCTCCATGTCTTGAAAGTAAATCCGTTGGCGAATGGTCTTCTCCATCTGAAAGCAAACGTAAGTTCCGAGTTTCAATGCGCCCAGTGGCAATGCTGGGCACTCGGCTAAGTTCATCAGAGCAAACTTAGGCCATTCGGCCCATCAAGTCTACTGCGCCATTCAATCATGACTGATCTATCGTTCCCTCTCAACCCCATTCTGCTGCCTTCGCCCCATACCCCCCGATACATAGAAACATAGAAAATTGGTGCAGGAGGAGGCCATTCGGCCCTTCGAGCCAGCACCGCCATTCACTGTGATCATGGCTGATCATCCACAATCAGTAACCTGTGCCCAACTTCTCCCCATATCCCTTGATACCACTAGCCCCTAGAGCTCTATCTAACTCTCTTAAATTCCTCCAGTGATTTGGTCTCCACTGCCCTCTGTGGCAGAGAATTACACAAATTCACAACTCTCTGGGTGAAAAAGTTCCTTCTCACCTCAGTTTTAAATGGCCTCCCATTTATTCTAAGACTGTGGCCCCTGGTTCTGGACTCCCCCAACATTGGGAACATTTTTCCTGCATCTTGTCCAGTCCTTTTATAATTTTATATGTCCCTATAAGATCCCCTCTCATCCTTCTAAACTCCAGTGAATACAAGCCTAGTCTTTTCAATCTTTCCTCATATGACAGTCCCGCCATCCCAGGGATCAATCTCGTGAATCTACGCTGCACTTTCTCAATTACAAGGATGTCCTTCCTCAAATTAGGAGACCAAAACTGTACACAATATTCCAGATGTGGTCTTACGAGGGCCCTATACAACTGCAGAAGAACCTATACTGAAATCCTCTCGTTATGAAGGCTTTACTGATACCTTTACTGATCGAGAATCGGTCAACCTCTGCCATAAAAATATCCACTGACTTGTTCTCCAGAGTTTGAGCTTAATTTATTGTCACATACAAAGAGGCTGTGAAAAGCTTTTGTTGCGTGCTAAGCAGTCAGCAAAAAGACAATACATGATAACGTCTGCCACAGCTGTCTGTGGCAATGAATTCCACAGATTCACCACCCTCTGACTAAAGAAAGTCCTTCTATCTAATGGTACGTCCTTTTATTCTCGCTTTAATTCAGTCCATGTCTGGCCACTTGCAAAACCCAGTCTGAACTCTGTCTTTCAGCTTCTCTCAGCTGTAACATGATTTACTACAAGAATGCGCATATTGGGTGTCAACTATGTGCTAAACATCCACAGAGTATCAGCTCAGTGCTGGAGGCCACAGTGTGAGGTCAGGATTCGGGACGGACTCTCACGGAGAACTGGGAAGCCAGCACACAGATGACCTTGACTTCAATCCCTCGTCCAACACAAACCATGGGTGGAACTAATGCTGAGCAACTAAGTACTAGTTTCCAATCTCCCAAAGTATGCTGAGCAAGGACGTTTTGGATCAGGAGATACTTCTTCATCAAGCAATCTCTCACGAATGCAACATGGTTTATCTGTGACACATCTTCACAGCCCACATTGTCAGCATGATAAATAAAATGTTAACACACATTCCAGCAAAATACATCTTTACAACATTCATTGTTCCTGACTACGTGGGGCTGTAGAGTTGCTGCCGCACAGCGCCAGAGACCTGGGTACGATCCTGACTGCGGGTGCTGTCTGTACGGAGTTTGTACGTTCTCCCTGTGACTGCGTAGGTTTCCTCCCACATCCCAAAGACATACAGGTTTGTAAATTGTCCCTAGTGTGTAGAATAGTGGAAGTGTACAGGGATCGCTGGTCGGTGGAGACTTTGTGGGCTGAAGGGCCTGTTTCTGTGCCGTATCTCTAAACTAAACTAAACTACTGTGTCGGAAACTACTGCAGATGCTGGTTTAAACATCAGTGGGGGGACAGGCAGCAACTCCGGAGAGAAGGAAAGGGTGACGTTTCAGATCGAGATCTTTCTTTAGACTGTCCAAACTAAACTACTTGTCAATTGATGGATAGAAATAAATATTGCCCGTCTCTGAATGCAAAGGTATCCTCCAGCAAACACAGCAACTAGACTAAGATGTTGACCTGTTACAGAACAGTAGACTCCACCATCAGAGTCGGTCAGTCAGTCACTCGGGAATAAAGCTACATTATCGAAGGGACATTCATTGGTGTGGGGGTCAATCATGGATGGTTTCAGGGGTTATTATTGTGGGTATTTATTCACAAAATGCTGGAGTAACTCAGCAGGTCAGGCAGCATCTCGGGAGAGAAGGAATGGGTGACGTTTCGGGTCGAGACCCTTCTGCAGACTTAGGAATTAACACAAAAACAGGTAGTGTTGGTGGGGGGGACAGTTGTCAGAGACCCCTGTCCGATCCTGACTACGAGCGCTGTCTGTACGGAGTTTGTACATTCTTCCTGTGACCGGGTGCTCCGGTTTCCTCCCACATTGTAAAGAAGTGCAGGTTAATTGGCTTCTGTAAACTGTCCCTAGTGACGTAGGATAGAACTAGTGTACGGGTGATCGCAGGTCGGCGCGGACTCAGTGGGCCGAAGGGCCTGTTTCTGCGCTGTATCTCTAATCTAAACCATCGTCCGGTGCGGGAGAGCTGAGATCCCCCCCCCATCCCCCCCTCGATGCAGGAGCTTGATCGCCCCGACGAGCAGGGCCTGTCAACGGGAGGTTAGAGACTGCTGGAGGACAAAGAAGGGAGAGATTGAACTTTTTTTCGCCTCCCATCACAATGAGGAATGCGGAGGAGTCACTGTGGTGGATGTTCATGTTAAAATGTATTTTGCGTGTGCTGTTGCTTTTTATTGTTATGACCGTATGGCAAATGAAATTCCTCGTATGTTGCAAAACATTCTTAGCTAATAAAGTGTGGTTGTGATTGTGTTGTGGCCATTTGCACCAGGATGAGCTGCTCGAGGTAGGGTGACACAGAAACACAACACTGTGGGGAGGTCAGTCTCCCAGCTATAGGCCCAACATTGGCGACTCCCATCAGTGCCTGCGATACTGTGTATTGTCAGGCTGACAGCAAGAGGGTCAGCTGCTGAGGAACATCATACTCACAACAAACCACTGGACGTATTTCATTGTGTTTGGGGTGGAGATGATTGGAACACATCGAATGCTGATGGGTTTCTTGATCTCTGCCTCCAGTACCGGCCATGTGGAAACGTGAACAGTGGCGATTATCCCTGTGAACAAAAGAGCAAAGACATTGGCCTCCAAATATTTTCTCCGCATCTCTCAATTTCCTTCCCGCTCTGGAAATAAAGTTTGTCTGCGCTGGGCTGGTATATCAGAAAACGTTACAACAAAAGGGTGTGTTCACACGTTCTAGGAGCAGAATTAGGCCGTTCAGCCCATCGAACCTACTCGGCTATTCCATCATGGCTGATCTATCTTTCCCTCTCAACCCCATTCTCCTGCCTTCTCCCCGTAACCCCTGACACCCGTACTGATCACGTCAATGTAACCGTGACAATCACATTGGAAGCCACGTCGCTCATTAGGATAGTTCTCATTGCAGTGTGGGTTGAGGGTGACACTCCAGACGTCCAGCACTATCAGAGATCAGTAAATATTCTCAGCAAAGGCAAGGATTTAACCATTGAAAAATCATGACACAAATGCAGATGCTGGAAATCTGAAACAAATAGCATTCTTTTTAAAAATCAACTTTTTAACCTTTTGTTTTCTGCTGAATTCAGCGACTAATTGACAATCTCATTTATCATGGTACAGTTCTTAGAGTGGCATGGTGGCGCAGCAGTAGAGTTGCCCTAGTGACCCGGGCTCGACCCTGACTACGGGTGCTGTCTGTACAGAGTTCGTACGTTCTCCTTGTGACCACGTGGGTCTTCTCCGAGATCTTCGGTTTCCTCCCACACTCCAAAGACGTGCAGGTTTGGGTTGATTAGGTGAGTTGGAGACGGATAAAAGATAAAAGATAGAACTTGCGTGCATTTACAGCTCCAACACAATCCCTAAGCCTTTCCAGCTGTGTAAGGAATTTAAATACGGTATTGGCCTTTTTATAAATCAACGTGTGCACAACGAGCTCCCGTACAGAGTGATAATGGCAATGAGGATCAGGGAATCTATTTTCGGGATGATGGAGATCTTCCTAGCTCTTCAGACTTCAAAGATGTAGAGGGGAAACAGGCCCTATCGCCCTGCTGTGTCCGCACCGACCAGCAATCCCCGTACACGAGCACTATCCTACACACTAGGGACAATTTACAGCAGCCAATTAACCTACAAAGAAAACCGAAGATCTCGGAGAAAACCCACGTGGTCACAGAGAGAACATACAAACTCCGTACAGACAGCACCCGTAGTCAGGATTGAACCCTGGTCTCCGGCACTGTATAGCAGCAATCTACCGCTGCGCCACCGCGCCGCCCCGTCGTTAGGTCCATCTGGGAGAGGCAGGGCTTTGGTTCACCCTCACTGGCAGTGCGACGGGCCAGTCATTATACTGGGGAAACTCTGATCTCTTGCATTAAATCCCCAAACAGAACTTGAAGGAATAACCTGAGAAACTAAGGGCTGGACAGAAATGGACATTTAGAGTAGATTAAATAAATTACCCATTGAGTTGGACACACGCACATGCACACACACTCACAGCACATGCATGGACATAGAGGCAAAAGGATGGACACACGTGTGCTAATGCATGGAGAGAAACATGCATGGACTAATACACGTACACACATAGATATGGCACATGGATGGACACATACACACAAGGACAGACTAGGGTTGCCAACTGTCCCGTATTAGCCGGGACATCCCGTATTTTGGTCTAAATTGATTTGTCCCGTACGGGACCGCCCTTGCCCGGTATTAGGCCCGCGGACGGCTGGGACAGTGTAGGCTAATGGAGTGTGTTCGCCTAACGGAGGTTGCGTAGCAACCCGCCTCCCGGCCCGGGCGGCCGCCATTGGTGGAGCGGGAGCACGTGGTCGCTGGCTGGGTGAGGTCACGTGGGGCGCGGGGCGGTGACATCACCTTGTCCCGTATTTGGGAGTGAGATATTTGGCACCCCTAAGACAGACATACATACGCACATACACACGCGTGCCCAAACACTCTGATACAAAGAGGCATGCATGCACTCACTCACAGTCTGCACAGCTGGATCCAGATGTTGCTAATTAAGGACATGTGAACTTGCTCAACTGGTACCAGTTGCAGGAATGTACGCCTGACCAGCCTGCTCTCCAGCCCGCTCCTTGACAGGAGATTTTAAGTGAGTCTCGCAGTCTGTTTCGAACAAAATCAGCCTTGACATTTTTGGCAGCAAGCTGTCAATAGCTGCATTCATGCAGTTTAACCTCGCTGGCTGGCAATCAGCTGACGTGCCTTCAGCATCAAACATGTGTACATTGGTGTTACAGTTAAAATTAGACATTGGCAAAGAGATCCGTTAGCCTTTCCACCATCCACAGCAAAGCTAAACAAAACCTGCAGCATAACGTTAATGTGTAACTTGTAAAGATACAAAGATTGGGCGGTCACGGTGGCGCAGCGGTAGAGTTGCGGCCTTTAAAGCGAATGCAGCGCCGGAGACCCGGGTTCGATCCCGACTACGGGTGTCGTCTGTACGGAGTTTGTACGTTCTCTCCGTGACCTGCGTGGGTTTTCTCCGAGATCTTCGGTCTCCTCCCACACTCCAAAGACGTGCAGGTTTGTAGGTTAATTGGCTTGGTAAATGTTAAAATTGTCCCTCGTGGGTGTAGGATAGTGTTAGTGTGCGGGGATCGCTGGTCGGCGCGGGGATCGCTGGTGGGCTGAAAGGGACCTGTTTCCGCGCTGCATCTCTAAAACAAAAAACTAAAATAGGCGATGTTTCGGGTTAACGTTTTTTTTGTTGTAAACAAGCAAATGTGGTTTCAGTGGCTGAGAAGTTGTGCCTACTCTCCAATCTGCGTCATCACTGACTTGGCAACGTTTTTTGCTTGTTTGATTAATTGTACCCACTAGGTATTTTAAATCTGCAGATGGAGCAGCAGTGTACACAGGAATATATTGTGTGCTTGAAGTGTTCTATGCTTGTGAATGTGCCGTGTGTTATTACCGTTCCATAATTGGACAAACATTGGGATTTCTGTGCTAATTCCGGTTGTGAAATTGAACACCGCACCAGAGATCCATGTCCACGCTCACCCGAAGGTTGCTCCTTGTTCATACACTCAGTCAAAGAGTCATACCGCATGGAAACAGGCCCTTCGGCCCAACTTGCCCACACCCACCCACCCGTCCCATCTACACTAGTCCCACCTGCCTGCGTTTGGCCCTCATCCCTCTGAACCTGTCAATAGACAATAGACAATAGGAGCAGAAGGAGGCCAATTGGTTCTTCGGCCCTTCGAGCCAGCACCACCATTCAATGTGATCATGGCTGATCATCCACAATCAGTACCCCGTTCCTGCCTTCTCCCCATATCCCCTGACTCCGCTATCCTTAAGAGCTCTATCTAGCTCTCTCTTGAATGCATTCAGAGAATTGGCCTCCACTGCCTTCTGAGGCAGTGAATTCCACAGATTTACAATTCTCTGACTGAAAAAGTTTTTCCTCATCTCCGTTCTAAATGGCCTACCCCTTATTCTTAAACTGTGGCCCCTGGTTCTGGACTCCCCCAACATTGGGAACTGTCCTATCCATATACCTTTTTCTAACCGTTTTCTTGAACTTTGCGATAGTCCCTGCCTCAACTACCTCCTCTGGCAGCTCGTTCCATACGCCCACCACCCTTTGCATGAAAAAGTGGAACCCCTCAGGTTCCGATTAAATCTTTCTCCCCCCCCCCCCCCCCCCCATCTTAAACCGATGTCCTCTGGTTCTCGATTCCCCTACTCTGGGCAAGAGACTCTGTGCGTTTAACGATCTGGTCCTCTCATGATTTCGTACACCTCTATAAGATCACCCCTCTTCCTCCTACGCTCCAGTCCCGCTATCAGAATACTTATAACCCACATAAAATTCCGAGAACCGTCCTTGAACTTCTGAGAAATAATTCATATAAACTTGGTATCGAGAGTCCGGCTGGTGGTGGAGGCAGATAAGATAGTGGCGTTTAAGAGGCACTTAGATAGCCATGTGGAAGTGCAGGGAATAGAGGGATATGGATCATGTACAGGCAGATGAGATCAGTTTGACTCGGTATCATGTACGGCTCAGACATTGTGGGCCAAAGGGCCTTTTCCTGTGCTGCACTGTCCTATGATCTATGTTCTATCACTGGTCAACAATGCTTTCAGACTCTACCATCGACAGTCCCACCCTGGATAGGGTTGCCAACTGTCCCGTATTAGTCGGGACATCCCGTATTTTGGGCTAAATTAGTTTGCCCCGTACGGGACCGCCCTCGTCCCGTATTAGTAGGGTTGCCAACTTCCTCACTCCCAAATAAGGGACACAGGATAACGTCAACGCCCCGCGCCCCACGCGACCTCACCCAGCCAGCGGCCACGTGCTCCCGCTCCACCAATGGCGGCCGCCATTGGTGGAGCGAGAGCACGTGGCCGCTGGCTGGGTGAGGTCGCGTGGGGCCCGGGACAGTGACGTCACCTTGTTCCGTATTTGGGAGTGAGGAAGTTGGCAACCCTAACCCCAACAGACGGAGATGAGAAAGCAAAACTCAATAGCTCAGTAACTCAACTCAATATCCCAATGGAGATTAGCCATCAATGTGATGCCATGTTAGAAACATAGAAAAACAGGTGCAGGAGTAGGCCATTCGGCCCTTTGAGCCAGCACCGCCATTCAATAAGTTCATGGCTGATCATCTAAAATCAATACCCCATTCCTGCTTTCTCCCCATATCCCTTGATTCCCTTCGCCCTAAGAGCTCTATCTAACTCTCTCTTGAAAACATCCAGTGAATTGGCCTCCACTGCCTTCTGTGGCAGAGAATTCTCTATGATTCTATTACAAAAGTACTCCCAAGCACAGGACGGCACGGTGGCGCAGCGGTAGAGTTGCTGCCTTACGGTGAATGCAGCGCCGGAGACCCAGGTTCGATCCCGACTACGGGCGCTGTCTGTACGGAGTTTGTACGTTCTCCCCGTGAACTGCGCGGGTTTTCTCCGAGATCTTCGGTTTCCTCCCACACTCCAAAGGCGTACGGGTTTGTAGGTTAATTGGCTTGGTAATTGTAAAAATTGTCCCTAGTGGGTATAGGATAGTGGGTATAGGATAGTTAGTGCGCGGGGATCGCTGGTCGGCGCGGACCCAGTGGGCCGAAAGGGCCTGTTTCCGCGCTGTATCTCTAAACTAAACTAAACAAAGCAGGAAAGTGTTACTAAAAGTACGCATCCTGGTCAGAAATCTAGAAGCAGGTCAAGCTTTGGGTTCACACAATCAACGCAAAATCTCTGACCAACATTAGAGAGAGAGTTTAACGTTCCCGAACCAGAATAAACCAGGAAACGGTGGGGCCACAGGGGAGGGCGATTGTTGGCTGGTGCACTGTACGACTGGAACTGTGACTTGTTTTACTAGCATGGAAAGTTAGTTAAAAAATAGATGAACATTAATTGCACAGTAAGACTGCCTCGCGGCCCGGCTGCAGATACTTTCATTAGGTGTTGGAACTGCAGGGGGCTAGTGAACGAGCGGGGTTTATGGAAGTAGAACTCTTAAGGCTGTCCCTGGCAAAATAGACTCCAATCCTTTTAAATCAAAGGGGCCCACTCTACCTGCACCACTGACAGCAGAACCATGGAGGGAGTCAGGGAAATGAGTTGAGTTTGGGAGCTTTGGGAAGGCCACCTTTCTGTGTGATCCTTTACGACGAGGGTGTGTCTTTTTCTTTCGCAAACCAGCACCTGCAGTTCCTTGTTTTTCATGAGTTCATAAATTCATTAGTTCCGGCAGCAGAGTTAGGCCATTCGGCCCATCTAGTCTACCCTGCCATTCAATCACGGCTGATCTATCTTTCCATCTCAACCCCATTCTCCGGCCTTGTCCCTGTAACCCCTGTCAGCTCTCTATCCAGGTTATATAAGAAAATAACTGCAGATGCTGGTACAAATCGAAGGTATTTATTCACAAAATGCTGGAGTAACTCAGCAGGTCTGGCAGCATCTCAGGAGAGAAGGAATGGGAAACGTCACCCATTCCTTCTCTCCTGAGATGCTGCCTGACCTGCTGAGTTACTCCAGCATTTTGTGAATAAATACCTCTATCCAGCTTATCCCTGTCATTCCATGGTTGGACTTGTGCAGTACAATCAGTTGCAGGGTTTTCTTTCCGATGTTCTCCAGAGATGCTGCCGGACCAGCTGAGTTACTCCAGCTCTCTGCATCTTTTTTGTGGTAAACCAGCATCTGCAGATCCTTGTTTCGAGAAAGAGAGGGTGCTCCAGTCCTCTATCCCCCCTGGCCTCGCCCCAACAGTGCAGGGAGATTGCTCCACGCATGGGCTTGAGTTTGAGTTTAGTTTAGTGTCACGTGTACCGAGGCGCAGTGAAAAGCTTTTGTCGCGTGCTAACCAGTCAGCGGAAAGACAGTACATGATTACAATCGAGCCGTCTAGCGCGTGGGGATGAGAGAAGGTGAGATAACATGGCACTGGTTAAATGGGTGATCACTGGTCGGCACGGACTCGGTGGGCCGAAGGGCCTGTTTCCATGCTGAATCTCTAAACTAAACCGTAAAAATACCAGTGTTGTAATCATCCCATTCGTGGTCTCAGCCTTCAATAGCCATTGAAGTGGTCACTGCCTTGATGTGAACATCATTGGAATAAAACAACTGGTCATTTACAATTCTGTTAAAAATTGTTAAAATAATGCCATTGGAGAAGGAATCGGAGATGGGCAGGTGCCTGGCAATAATGCGATACCCGTTAGACAGATGTACACAAGGCAAACGGTACATGGATGGGAACATCTTGGAGTGATGTGGGCCAGAGGCAGAGCAGGCAAGTGGGAACAGTTGGGTTGAGCTACTTGGTCAGAATGGATGAGTTGGGCCGAAGGGCCTGTTTCTGTATTGTATAGCAATATCCACCCCACTCCTCACCTGCACACATTCTGCTCCTCTCCTCTTTCTCCCTTCATTCCTCCCCTCCCCTCTCACCCCCTCCCATCCTCTCCCCTCTCCACTCCTTCCCTCTCGTCCCCTCCCCTCCCCTCCCCTCCTCTCCCCTCTCCTCCCCTCTTGTCCCGTCCCCTCTCCTCTCTCTTCCCCTCCCCTCTCCTCTCACCTCCTCCTATCCTCTCCTCTCCTCTCCGCTCCTATTGCCCCCTCCACTCCCCTCTCTCCTCCCCTCCCCTCCCCACACTCAGGCTGTGAGACCAATTCATTTCTGAGCAGTGACATCACACAAGAGGCTGAAACTCTTCTTTGTGTAGGGCAGGAAGTGGAATATTAGCGCTAATCACCAGGGCCTGATATCCAATTAATCTCTGCTTTGTCAAAGCTGCTATGTCTGTTTGATCCTCCTTGAAATCTATTCAGCGTTCCACTCTTGCCCTGGTTTAACAGGATACAGCCTGGCTTCAGTTGCAGCACCAGTCTAAGTACTGTTGCTCGCTGTTACCAGTGTGTGATGGGCACCTAACCCAACACCACATCCCCTGACAGACACAAAAAGCTGGAGTAACAGGCAGCATCTCTGGAGAGAAAGAAAGGGTGACGTTTCGGGTCGAGACCCTTCTTCAGACTTGAAGAGTCCAGAGATGCTGCCTGTCATGCTGAATTAATCCAGCTTTTTGTGTCTATCTTCGGTTTAAACCAGCATCTGCAGTTCCTTCCGACATAACACCTCCCTTGAGGATGTTTACAAGGAAAAGCAACCAGGGTGGACAAATATCACAAGAACTTGTGTTTGCGTTGCTCAAAGCTTATCTCCAGACACGGATGACGTTCAAAACCTTTAGAAGGATGAGAGATCTTATCGAAATGTATAAGATTATTAAGGGGTTGGACACGTTAGAGGCAGGAAACATGTTCCCAATGTTGGGGGAGTCCAGAACAAGGGGCCACAGTTTAAGAATAAGGAGTAGGCCATTTAGAACTGAGATGAGGAAAAACTTTTTCAGTCAGAGTTGTGAATCTGTGGAATTTTCTGCCTCAGAAGGCAATGGAGGCCAATTCTCTGAATGCATTCAAGAGAGAGCTAGATAGAGCTCTTAAGGATAGCGGAGTCAGGGGGTATGGGGAGAAGGCAGGAACGGGGTACTGATTGAGAATGATCAGCCATGATCACATTGAATGGCGGTGCAGGCTCGAAGGGCCAAATGGCCTCCTCCTGCACCTATTGTCTATTGTCTATATCTCGCTCTGAAATCAAGCCTATACTAATCAGAATAACTTTCATGGACTGTTTCTCAGTCCTTTCTCATGAAATGTGGAGAGGATGTTTCCACTGGTGGGAGAGTCTCGGACCAGCGGTCATAGCCTCACAATTAAAGGGCGCTCTTTCAGAAAGGAGGAGAGGAGGAACTTCTTGAGTCAGAACTTAGTTAATCTGTGGAACTCATTGCCACAGAGGGCTGTGGAGGCCAAGTCAGTGGATATTTTTAAGGCAGAGATGGACAAATTCTCGATTAGAGCGGGTGTCAAGGGTTATGGGGAGAAGGCAGGAAAATGGGATTGGGAGACAGAGAGCAGCCATGATTGAATGGCGGAGTGGACTCGATGGGCCGAATGGCCTAATTCCACTGCTGGAACTTGTGAAATGGCAAATAATTATTTAATTACATTTTCCTAAACATTTAGAGTTTTGAAGCAGCAGTGACAGGTACGGAAACAAAAGTTAAAAAGGGATTATTAAAGTCAAAATGAATAGAAGTTTCTTCCTCTACATTTGAGTTGTTGACCCACCCGTAAACAGCATAGCAGTGGTGAAGATAGACAAAATAAAATGCTGGAGTAACTCAGCGGGAAAGGCAGCATCTCTGGAGAGAAGGAATGGGTGACGTTTTGGGATCGAGACCCTTCTGCAGAATTCTTCAGCATAGTAGTAGTGTTATGTCTTTGCTTTGCTTGCACTTAATATCCACACTCATGTCTTTTCCAGAGCTCACTGAACATTAATCATACAAGCGAAGGAAGAAAGGGCCTGTTTCCCTGCTGTACATCTGAAACTAAGGGCACGAGTGTTCTGACACAATTTATCCCTCGGATGAATTTTACTAATAAGCAGATTTTTCAATGATACTTTATTGTCACCTGTACCTACGTACAGTGAAATTCTTTGTTTTTGCACACAACGGTGGCCCAGCGGTAGAGTTGCTGCCTTACAGCGAATGCAGCGCCGGAGACTCAGGTTCGATCCCGACTACGGGCGCCGTCTGTACGGAGTTTGTACGTTCTCCCCGTGACCTGCGTGGGTTTTCTCCGAGATCTTCGGTTTCCTCCCACACTCCAAAGACGTGCAGGTATGTAAGTTAATTGGCTGGGCAAATGTAAAAATTATCCCTAGTGGGTGTAGGATAGTGTTAGTGTGCGGGGATCGCTGGGTAGCACGGACCCGGTGGGTCGAAGGGCCTGTTTCTGCGCTGTATCTCTAAATCTAAAATCTAAACCCGGTAAAAAAGAAGAAGCAGACGTCATCGAGGCAGTGCACAAAGAGTCACCACGATTCTGGTGCCGACAAAGGTACAAGAAGTTAATCGATCAGTCATGACTTCCCACGCAGGCGATCCTGACCCACCGCTGCTCGTGACTGCATTCGTATAGCATCGGGTCCTATGATCTCGGCGGCCCCACGCTGGGTCTCCCCTTTGATCTCAGGGCCCCGATCTGGACCCCTGCTTTGATCTAAGGGGCCCGGCACTAGAACCCCCCTTCAATCTCGGCGGACCTACCTGGTCATTATCACCTTACTGTGCGTGAAGGTTTACAAAGCACGGGATTGTCCGTAGCACTTCTACATTTCAACAGTAACAATACTTCAAAGATATTTCATAGGCCGTAAAGTGCTTTGGGATATCCTGGAAACAGCCAAAATAAAACAATACAGCAATTCTGAACTGCCCTTAAAGTTTCCGCAGAATACAAATGCAAGTGGCTAAAAATACAACTCCTCTGCGACATGAAAGTGAGATCATGAGAGGAATAGATCGGGTAGATGCACAGAGTCTCTTGCCCAGAGTAGGGCAATCGAGGACCAGAGGACATAGGTTTACGGTGAAGGGGAAAAGATTTAACAGGAATCTGAGGGGTAACGTTTCCACACAAAAGGTGGTGGGTGTATGGAACGAATTGCCAGAGGAGGTAGTGGCGGCTGGGACAATCCCAATGTTTACGAAACAGTTAGACAGGTACATGGATAGGACAGGTTTGGAGGGATATGGGGCAAAGGTGGGCAGGTGGGACTTGGGTAGCTGGGACATGTTGGCCGGTGTGGGCAAGTTGGGCTGAAGGGCCTGTTTCCAAACTGTATCACTCTATGACTCTATGAAGGCGTGGCAGGAAACTCACTGACTGTTCTGCCCACACTGTTGAACAGTCAGCAAAAGCAGTCAGGAGGCAGCTTCCTGCTTGTTGTATCTCCTGAGCCCATTGTTTAACATGGACATAAAATGCTGGAGTAACTCAGCCGTCGGGCAGCATCTCTGGAGATGGTTTCGGGTCTCGACCCAAAACGTCACCCATTCCTTCTCTCCAGAGATGCTGCCCGACGGCTGAGTTACTCCAGCATTTTGTGTCTATCTTCGATTTAAACCAGCATCTGCAGTTACTTGCTACCCATTGTTTAACATTCTGAACTGAGAGGAACCCCTGGAAAAGAAGAAGGAAAACTACTTTCCCTCTCTCTCTCTCTCCGTCCCACCCCCATCCTAGTTCTCCGACTCGTTCCAATGTCCTCCTGAATTTTGGTGATTGTATGCCTCGTTGTCACCCTTCCCCTCAGCTAACAATGAACCATTGTACATTTCCCTGACCATCGCCTCCTCCGAGATCTGTCGTTTTCACACCTCCTTACCCTTCCACATCTCTAGTCTCGCTCTCCCCTGACCCTCAGTCCGAAGAAGGGTCTCGACCCGAAAAGTCACCCATTACTTCCCTCCAGAGATGTTGCCTGTACCCGCTGAGTTACTCCAGCTTTCTGTGTCTATATTAAGTAGGGGAAGTGCAGCCTGCTAACCTACTGACTGAAAACAGCTCAGGAAGGAATTAATGAAACAGTAAACCGGCCTGACCTCGCCAGTTTAAAATATCAGCAGGAAATGGGGCCCTCTCCCCATAAAATAATGTGAGGACTAATGAAAGGCTTATTATTTACTCGCAATCTGTTGTAAGGTTTGCTGCCAGTTGGCACAGAGATAACGATGCTTAAAACTCATATTTCATGTGAAAGGGAGTGATCAATTGCAAGTCACTTGGATCTGTAAATTCTTTTGATCCCATTTTACATCTTTGGTATTGTGCTGGGTTATTATTGTCACGTGCACCAAGATACGGTGAAAAACGTTGTTTTGTGTGTTATCCAGGCAGATTAGTTTAGTTTATTGTCACGTGTTCCGAGGTACAGTGAAAGGCTTTTGTTGCGTGCAGACCAATGTGATATCAGGTAACAATGGTCCTTAAAGGTTTCCAGAACCGGGAATATTTATCATCTCTGGAGTCGAGAGTTTACAAAGAAAGGAATCAACGTACAAGCAGTTTTAGAACAAGATGGAAGTTGATTTAAGGGAAGGACACTGGAGATACTGGGAGTTGGACTGGGAGTGGGAATGGGAGTGGGAATGGGTGTGGGAGTGGGAATGGCAGTGGGAATGGGACTGGGAATGGGTGTGGGAGTGGGAATGGGTGTGGGAGTGGGAATGGCAGTGGGAATGGGACTGGGAGTGCGAATGGGAGTGGGTGGGAATGGGAATAGGAATGGGAAGAGTGGGAATGGGAGTGGGGTGGGAATGGGAGTGGGAATGGGATTGTGAGTGGGAATGAAAGTGGGAAGAGGAATGGGAGTGGGAGTCAGTAGCTGGTGAAGTAGTGCTTATTATCCACACACACGAACATCCTGAGAAATGATTGTGTAAACAATACATCACGGCTGCCAACACAATGGATTTCCTAACTGTTGCAGTTCAACAATGAGTACAACAATTGCACATCATAACTGCAGCCCCCTTTTGTTCCGACGGCAGCTGTTCGTAAGGATCCTGTTATTCCCATTTCAACCTTCTCCAAACCCATCTGTTCCCATTTCCAATCTCCCATGCCTCGCACAGTTGTTCCTTCGGTCATTTAACCTCTTGTGTTCCTCTTTTGTTCTTTCCTCCTCCCCACCTCTTCCCCGCCTCTTCTCTTGTATAAAACCGGTTACATTTCTGGCATTTTGCAGTATTAATGAAATGTTACAACATCCGTATCTTTTTCTTCAAATGCATCTTTTTTATTTGGTACATCCACCATTTTCATTTCCATGGTTTTGAAAGTTCTACAAAAGGCTCTTTAGAAGTGAAAATGATTTTAACATCTTTTAACATCAACAAATGAATAAGTCTGAAGAAGGGTTCCAACCTGAAACATTACCTATTCCTTCTCTCCAACATAATTTTCTTAAGTACAGGTTATTGACTCAGAATGAAGAAAGGCAAGAAACAGAATCCAGTTTCCTCCCACATTCCCCCTCTTATGAACTTATGTCAGACAAGGACTCTCCCCTGACTCTCAGTCTGAAGAAAGGTCTCAACCCGAAACATCACCTATTCCCTTTCTCCAGAGTTGCTGCCTGACCGCTGAGTTACTCCAGCTTTTTGTGTCCATCTTATGTCATGCATGTCTGGTCTTAAGTTGTTGAAAAGTGGTCAGATGGGGTTAATAAAAAGCAAGTGCTGGATCTGCTCCAGAATGTTTCGAACAAGGGACACATCCTACACACCAGGGACAATTTTCAATTTTAGCAAAGCGAATTAAACTACAAACCTGTAAGTCTTTGAAATGTGGGAGGAAACTGGAACACCCGGGGAAAACCCACGCGGTCATGGGGAGAACGTACAAACTCTGTCCAGATAGGCCTCCAAGGTCAGGATGGAACCCGGGTCTCTGGCACTGTAAGGTAGCAACTCTACCGCTGCGCCACCGTGCCACTCTGTTCACACACAGAACATTAAACAATGCTCCAAGAGACAAATCCTTTAACAACGGGGCTTAGTTCTGCTTTTCCTGGATCCACTAGACATTCCAACATCTGCTGCTGAGCAGCTGTGACACCCAAAGAATGTTAAACCATGCCTTGGAAATTTAAAACTAGACTTGATGCTTTCACCTTTGAACCTCCCCCACCTACATTCGTTAAATGCACAATGCTGCATTGTCTACGATGGGGCAAGGGCTTCACGAGAGTAATGTTCTTTTCCCAGGTCATATCATCGAGGCCACCAAGTTATCTGCAGTGTTTGCCAGTCTTGGCTGTGACTTGGCAATAAATGCAGGTCTTGTCAATGACCCCTGCCTGCATCCCGTAAATGAGCGAATGAAATACAGGGTTCATGCTGGCAGGCGTTTGCGGGGACACGGGCACTGAGCTGGGATTGTGCTGGCAATGCGGGAACCATGCAACTTCCCTGACAGCGGAACACAGTCATCCGGAGCTTTCAGGAGTGAGATTCCCGGCGGGGGGGGGGGGGGAGGATTTTTAGACATGACACTGGAGTATTGTGTGCAGGTGCAGCAGGCAGTGAAGAGGGCGAATGGTATGTTAGCATTCATAGCAAGAGGATTTGTGTATAGGAGCAGGGAGGTTCTGCTGCAGTTGTACAGGGCCTTGGTGAGACCGCACCTGGAGTATTGCGTGCAGTTTTGGTCTCCTAATCTGAGGAAAGACATTCTAGCCTTAGAGGGAGTACAGAGAAGGTTCACCAGATTGATCCCTGGGATGGCAGGACTTTCATAAGACTGGATAGACTGGGCTTATACTCGCTGGAATTTAGAAGACTGAGGGGGGATCTGATAGAAACATATAAAATTCTTAAGGGGTTGGAGAGGCTAGATGCAGGAAGATTGTTCCCGATGTTGGGGAAGTCCAGAACCAGGGGTCACAGCTTAAGGATAAGGGGGAAGTCTTTTAGGACCGAGATGAGAAAACATTTCTTCACACAGAGAGTGGTGAGTCTGTGGAATTCCCTGCCACAGAAGGTAGTTGAGGCCAGTTCATTGGCTATATTTAAGAGGGAGTTAGATGTGGCCCTTGCGGCTAAAGGGATCAGGGGGTATGGAGAGAAGGCTGGTACAGGTTACTGAGCTGGATGATCAGCCATGATCATATTGAATGGCGGTGCAGGCTCGAAGGGCCGAATGGCCTACTCCTGCACCTATTTTCTATGTTTTTATGTTTCTATTGTGAGCAGTTTTGGACCTTGTATCTGAGGAAGGCCTGGAGAGGGTCAAAAGGTCAGAAGTGATAGGAGTAGAATTAGGCCATTCGGCCCATCAAGTCTACTCCGCCATTCAATCATGGCTGATCTATCACTCTCACCTAACCCCATTCTCCTGCCTTCTCCCCATAACCGCTGACACCCGTACTAATCAATCCCACAGATTCACCACCCTCTGACTAAAGGGCCCAGAGGAGGTTTACAAGGATGATCCTGAGGATGATTGCGTTAACATATGATGAGTGTTTGACGGCACTGGGCCTGTACTCGGTGGAGTTTAGACGGATGGGGGGGGGGGACGGACCTGATTGAAACTTACTGACCAGTGAAAGGCCTGGATAGAGTGGATGTGGAGAGGATGTTTCCACTAGTGAGAGAATCTAGGACCAGAGGTCACAGCCCCGAATAAAAGGACAGACCTTCAGAAAGATGAGGAGGGTGGTGAATCTGTGGAATTCATTGCCTCAGACGGCTGTGAAGCCCAAGTCAATGGATATTTCTACGGTAGAGATTGATAGGTTCTTGATTAGTACGGGTGTCAGGGGTTATGGGGAGAAGGCAGGAGAATGGGGTTGAGGGGGAAAGACAGGACAGCCAAGATTGAATGGCGTAGTAGACTTGATGGGCCGAACGGCCTAATTCTGCTCCGACAACTTAAGACCTTATGAATTTATGAACACAAGGGTCAGGGGTGAGATTTAGTCCAAGGTTAGTCAGTGCTGAGAGGGGGTTCTCTGGCATTGAGCTTTCCTCTGTTGCCCACCAGTTAGGGGACAGGCAGGTGGGAAAGGATTGGACAGCGATGAGCACAGGTGGCAACGTGGGTCTAACTGCATGCCCTTAGCACCCAGACTACTGAGGGCAGCATTAAAATCGGGGGTACGTTGGAGAACTGAACTGGAGGAGGGCAGGGATCTCTGAGCATGGCAGAGCAATGGAATACACTGGAATTTAGAAGGATGAGAGGAGTTCTTATCGAAACGTATAAGATTATTAAGGGGTTGAACACGGCAGGAAACATGTTCCCAATGTTGGGGGAGTCCAGAATAAGGGGCCACAGTTTAAGAATAAGGGGTAGGCCATTTAGAACTGAGATGAGGAATAACTTTTTCAATCAGAGAGTTGTGAATCTGTGGAATTCTCTGCCTCAGAAGGCAGTGGAGGCCAATTCTCTGAATGCATTCAAGAGAGAGCTAGATAGAGCTCTTAAGGATAGCGGAGTCAGGGGGTATGGGGAGAAGGCAGGAACGGGGTACTGATTGAGAATGATCGGCCATGATCACATTGAATGGCAGTGCTGGCTCGAAGGGCTGAATGGCCTCCTCCTGCACCTATTGTCTATTATCTAGCACGAGGAAATAAGGAAGGTCAACATCATGGAGGCTTCCAAAATAAGAATTAATTTTTTTAAATTGAGGCTTTATTGGGCTGGGAGCTAATGTTACTTAAGTACGCACGGAGGTAACGGCTGAATGAGAATTAAGATCCTTGCAGCAGATATTTGTAGAGCACACATTTATTTAAATGCTGAAATATAGAGAAACATAGAAAAAAGGTGCACGAGTAGGCCATTCGGCCCTTTGAGCCAGCGCCGCCATTCAATATGATCATGACTGATCATCTAAAATCAGCACCCCATTCCCGCTTTATCCCATATCTTTTTTTACCTTCTTACTGTGAAAGGTGTTGCAGTGAGCTGCTGTTATCAACGAGGCATCACAATGGCTGGCTGGCAAATATGTTTTTCAGCACATAACTATTAGTGGAATATTTAAGCCAATTAATTCACCGACAGCTGCAAGTCACTTGCCGTAAATATTAATGGCTAATGTACCCCGCAGTTATAAAAGTACGACTGTGGCTCACACAGCCACGGTGATTGATGCCCTTGTCAGACTGCGCTGTCCTGTATAACTTTACACTACAACTCCTGGGGCTGTTCTCAAATGCTGAAACTCTTTCAAATCCTAAACACCAGGGGGTTTAAGATCTGCCTCTGCACACACCTGCCTCCAATAAATACTGCACTTGAAAGATATTATGTCTGCCTCCATAGCAACAACTATCTAAAATCTGGGTAGAATCACAGCTCTAACCTTATTGCTGGAGAATCTCGGGAGACAGGTGACAGGTGCGTGCGTGAGGAGAAGGAGAACTGGAACAAGCGTGCCAACTACAATGTTAATGGATCCAGCTTCTTCATCTGTAATTTGTAATCTATTTGGACAACTTTACTTTCACGCCTGGCTGCTTTGATGTTGTAGCTCACATGTGTCAAACTCAAGGCCCGCGGGCCGAATCCGGCCCGCCACGCCATTTTATGTGGCCGGTGAGAGCTTAATTGTCATTGGTCGAATATCTTTTAAGTTACAGACATTTTAAACTTTAAAAGTTTCATTTCTAAACACATTTTTTTTAAAGGCCTCTCCTCACTCGCACAAACAAGATGGACGCCGTTAGCGGAGCCGCCCGCCCGCAATCACCGCCCTCACTCCCCTCACTCTCCCACACCCGGGGGGCACTCCCGAGCAGGAGGGAGATGGTCGGACTGATGGTCCTCTCATCCGTCCCTTCAACCCACGCCACGGCGTCCTCGAGTCCCCCCTCCCGCCCGGGCCCAGCACCGTTACCGCACACAAGCCGCAGCGCAGCGGGGAGCTTCTTCACCTCCTCCTTCAACGGCCGCTTCCACCGATGGCGGCGTCGACGAGGGCCGCTTCCACCGACGGCCCCGTCGCGACTTCAGAGAGATGGCGGCCTCCTCATGCTCCGCCATCTTGTGCGCGCCTCTCTCCCCGCGCGCCTCTTTCCCCCGCGCCCCTCTCTCCCGCGCGCGCCCCTCTCTCCCGCGCGCGCCCCTTTCCCCCGCGCGCCCCTCTCTCCCGCGCGCCTCTTTCCCCCGCGCCCCTCTTTCCCCCGCGCCCCTCTCTCCCGCGCGCGCCCCTTTCCCCCCCGCGCGCCCCTCTCTCCCGCGCGCCCCTTTCCCCCGCGCCCCTCTCTCCCGCGCGCCCCTCTCTCCCGCGCGCCCCTCTCTCCCGCGCGCCCCTCTCTCCCGCGCGCCCCTCTTTCCCCCGCGCCCCTCTCTCCCGCGCGCCCCTTTCCCCCGCGCGCCCCTCTCTCCCGCGCGCCCCTCTCTGCCTCGAGTAGTCTGGATCTCCCTCCTCCTCCTCCCCGCACGCTCGGTAAGTGCCTTTCTCCGCCAACGGCTCCACGGAGGGGAGTGGACGTGGGGGCCGAGTGGGAGGAGGGGGGTGAGGGTGGGGGGAGGAGAGAATGGGGGGGTGGGGGGAGGAGAGAATGGGGGGGTGGGGGGAGGAGAGAATGGGGGGGTGGGGGGGAGGTGAGAATGGGGGGGTGGGGGGGAGGAGAGGGTGGGGGGGAGGAGAGAATGGGGGGGGTGGGGGGGAGGAGAGAATGGGGGAGGAGAGAATGGGGGGGGTGGGGGGGAGGAGAGTGGGGGAAAGGGGGGGGAGCGAGGGTGGGTGAGGAGAGAGTAGGGGGAGTGTGGGACTGGGGAGGGGGACAGCAGGGTTGGGGGAAGAGAGAGTGGGGGTGGGGGGTGGGGGGAAGAGGTGACAGTGGGGGTGGGGAGGGGCAGTGAGAATGGGGGTGGGGTGAGTGTGGAGGGGAGGGTGGGAGTAGGAGGGGGGTGAGGGTGGGGGAGGAGAGGAGTGGGAGAGAGAGTGGGGCTGGGGGAGGAGAGAGTGGTGGAAAGGGGGGGGGGTGGGTGAGAGTGGGGCTGGGGAGGAGAGAATGAGGGGGTGGGAGGAGGAGAGAGTGGGGGAAAGGGGGATGGTGGGGAAAGGGGTGGGAGGGAGAGTGGGACTGGGGAGGACGGCAGAGTGCGAGTGGGGAGGAGGAGGGGTGGGGGGAAGGGGACAGCAGGGGAGGGGGTGGTGGGGGATTGAGAGAGTGGAGGAGGGGGGAAGGGGGACAGTGGGGGTCAGAGAAGAGGGGAGAGGGAGGAAAAGGTGGGAGAGGGGGAAGGGGACAGCGAGAGTGAAAGGAGGGTGAGGGAGGAGAGAGGAAGTGTGGGGGGAAGGGGGGTGGTGGTGGGGGGAAGGGGGGTGGTGGTGGGGGGTAGGGGGAGAGTGGGGGGAAGGGGGACGGTGAGAATGCAGGTGGGGCGGGTGGGTGGAGGAGAGGGTAGGGGTGGGAGAGGGGAGGAGAGAGTGGGGGAGGCGGGGGTGGGTGAGGAGGGATGGAGGAGAGTGTGGGGCTGGGGGAGGAGAGAATGTGGGGGGTGGGGGGGGGGGAGAGGAGAGAGTGGGGGAAAAGGGGGGGGCAGTTACAACCGGCCCTTTGAGGGCAACCATAATGCTGATGTGGCCTGGGGTGAAAATGAGTTTGACACCCCTGTTGTAGCTGGTGGAGTCGACCTTGTGGGCCTGAGCTACCAACTGTATCACATGTGTAGGAAAAAAAACTGCAGATGCTGGTTTAGATCGAAGGTCGACACAAAATGCTGGAGTAACTCAGCGGGTCAGGCAGCCTCTCTGAAGTGAAGGAATGGGTGACGTTTCGGGTCGAGACTCCTGCTCCAGTCTGAAGAAGGATCTCGGCCCGAAACGTCACCCATTCCTTCTGTCCAGAGATGCTGCCTGTCCCGCTGAGTTACTCCAGCTTTTTGTGTCTACCGTTGAATATAGTGGCTTGAATATAGTGGTTGAATATAGTGGCTTGACCCAATATTGCTTCCCATCTCCAGCATGTTCCTGGCACAGTACTTAAAGGCTGGCCCCCATGACAATTCCAGTCATCCCATTGAGTGGCAGAGGAGCAGATTGCCTCCAACAGGTTTGGATATGCTCAGGATGCAGAGGGAAATCATAGAACTCCATCACCAAATCCGAGCGGCATGGTGGCGCAGCGGTAGAGTTGCTGCCTCACAGTGCCAGAGACCCGGGTTCAATCCCGACATCGGGTGTTGCCTGTATGGAGTTTGTACGTTCTCACTCTGACCCCTCTGGGTTTTCTCCTGCACTTCGTTGGAATGTGGGAGGAAACCGGAGCACCCGGGTAAAACACCACGCGGGTCACGGAGAGAACGTGCGAACTCCGTACAAACAGCGCACACAGTCAGGAGGGTGTGACTCTACCGCTGCGCCACAATGCTGCCCCATAACACAAATGCGTTAACGTTTTGTAATGTCTTTCAAAAGGAGCATGAGCAGCCATACATGAGCCTGCATTAAGTGGTTTTGCATCAGTGTGATAACCTGGAGCATCGGCTGAAGGACAATAACCCCTATCGTGGTTGCAGAGACCTGGGGACCCAGTACCACTTGGAATCATCCCTCTGGAACTGCCCCCTCATTGTTGTTGGCAGCCTAGTTCAATAAAAATTATTTTCCCACAATCTTGCCAACCCTTAAATGTCTTCACTATGTTCAGTCCCTTGAAGGTTTTTCTTTACAGTTCTATTTGCAAGCGTAGATTTCGGAAATCTAGCTAGAATTACACTTGATCACTTGGAGAACTTTTACAAGATACAGAATTCCACATTTCAGCAGTCAGGATTTCCTCCCTAAAATTGCAGCTGATTTAAAATGTAAGTGGATTCAGATATTTCTATTGCCGTAAGAGTTTAGCCTTTTTTAAAGATGAACCCGAGTGGCAACGTTTTTCCACAAGGGGAAGGGGTGTATGGAACGGGCTGCTAGGAGTGGTAGTTAAGGCAGGTACTATCTCAACATTTAAGAAACATGTGGATAGGAAAGGTTTGGAGGGATATGGAAGCCCCCTCCCCTGACATCAGTCTGAGATAGGGCCTCGACCCGAAACGTCACCCATTCCTTCTCTCCAGAGATGCTGCCTGACCCGCTGAGTTACTCCAGCATTTTATGTCTACCTTCGATTTAAACCAGCATCTGCAGGTTTTTTTTCCTACGGTTTGTCTTGACTTGGGTCAGGGTAGTTTGTTGTAATGACGGCGTGGAAATTAAGTCGGAGGGTCTTAAAGAGCGAGGTTGAACTGTGCAAATGGAGCAGGGAGGGGTGGTGCTAAACTGAAGGAATGAAAAAATACATGGTCGGGTTGAATACAAGTTGGAATGATGCTGTTGGTAATTTAATAAACACATGAGGATGTGGACCACATGGGACTGACTTAGATGGGCATCGTTGTCGACATGGATGAGTTGGGCTGAAGACCCTGTTTCTGTGCCGGGTCCATCTATGACAGTCTACGAGGGCAAACACCATTGACAACTGGCGTGGTCTATTTGGTTGGGTGGGTGGTGTGTGGTTAACTGGTGCAGTGTGGAGTTGAGAAGGGAACTGACCAGCTAATACATACTGGATGTACAATTTTAATAGCAAAGCTAATTTTGAGCTATTTCTGTGGATTTTTTTTCGTTTAGTTTTTTTAAAGTTTAGTTTAGTTTATAGTTTCTTGTTCCAGAGAGGAATGCCGACTCCCGTTTTCTCTCAGTACCAGTCGCCAGACATCTAACTGCAGGCTGTCACTCTGGCTATGTGTGGGAATCATTTAATGAAAACTCTATTAAATGTGCCATTGACCTGATGAGCGGGGCCAGCTGTGGGTGTAATGCGCTCGTCAGTCACGGTTCAGAGTTCGAGGAAAGGATATTTCTTTCAGGGAAAAGAAATAATGAGGTGTCTCCATGATACATGACATCTGGCACACAAGGTGGTCCGTGTGGCCAACACCTGCCACTTGTGCAGCCCCATCAGGCTGCTCGGCCAGATAGTTGCCCAGTTAACACTTGCCCAACAGCCCCAGGACTCCTCAGCATGGCCAAGACGCGCGGACACACCTTATCAATAAGACAGGGGGCGGCACGGTGGTGCAGCGGTGGAGTTGCTGCCTTACAGCGCCAGGGACCCGGGTGCGATCCTGACAACGGGCGCCATCTGTGCGGAGTTTGTACGTTCTCCCTGTGACCTGCGTGGATTTTCTCCGGAATCTCCGGTTTCCTCCCACACTCCAAAGACGAACAGGTTTGTAGGTTAATTGGCCTGGTAAAATTGTAAATTGTCCTGAGTGTGTGTTGAATAGTGTTAGTGTGCGGGGATTGCTAGTCGGCGCAGAGAGCCTATTTCCACGCTGTATCTCTAAACTAAATTAAACTAAACACCCCTCTCATTCCAGGAATCAACCTAATATATTCACTGCCATGTGTCTCTTGGGTGTGGTGCTCAAAACGGCTCGCTGTGGTGTAGGTGTGGTCTCACAAAAAACTTTATATCATTGCACCAAGGCATTTTTAGTTTCTTTAGAGATACAGTGTGGAAACAGAACCTTCAGTCCACCGAGTCCACACCCACTAGCATTATGCTACACACTAGGGATAATTTACGATTCTTACCAAAGCCAATTAACCTACAAACCTGTACATCTTTGGAATGTGGGAGGAAACCAGAGCACCCGGAGAAAACCCACGCGGTCAATAGACAATAGGTGCAGGAGGAGGCCATTCGGCCCTTCGAGCCAGGACCGCCATTCAATGTGATCATGGCTGATCATTCTCAATCAGTACCCCGTTCCCGCCTTCTCCCCATACCCCCTGACTCCGCTATCCTTAAGAGCTCTATCTATCTCGCTCTTGAATGCATTCAGAGAATTGGCCTTCACTGCCTTCTGAGGCAGAGAATTCCACAGATTCACAACTCTGACTGAAAAAGTTTTTCCTCGTATCCGTTCTCAATGGCCTACCCCTTATTCTTAAACTGTGGCCCCTTGTTCTGGACTCCCCCAACATTGGGAACATGTTTCCTGCCTTTAACGGAAGTGGCGGCGCCTAACGGCTGCGACTCGCTAGCAGTCTGTTCGTCTTTTTTCCTTTTTTTTTTGTTGTGTGTCGGTGTTGGGATGTTTTTTTTTTTTTTTTGGTTGTGTATGTGTGGGGGGGGTGGTGGTGTGGGTGGGGGGGGTGGGTGGTGTGGGTGGGGCAAACCTTTCTCTTTTAGGTCTCTTCCTCACGGCGCGGGGTGCGGCTTGGCCGCGGGGCCTTCCATCGCCCGGTGTGGCTCGGCCGCGGGGCCTAACATCGCTGGTGCGGCTCGGCCGCTGGACTTAACAGTGCCCGGTGCGGCTCGGCCGCGGGGCCTAACATCGCTGGTGCGGCTCGGCCGCTGGATTCAACAGTGCCCAGGCCGCGGGGCCTTCCATCGACCGGTGTGGCTCGGCCGCGGGGCCTAACATCGCCCGGTGCGGCTCGGCCGCTGGACTTAACAGTGCCCGGTGCGTCTCGGCCGCGGGGCCTAACATCGCCCAGCGCGGCTCGGCCGCGGGACTTTTCATCGCTGGTGCGGCTCGGCTGCTGGACTTAACATCACCCGGTGCGGCTTGGCCGCGGGGCCTAACATCGCCCGGCGCGGCTCGGCCGCGGGACTTTTCATCGCTGGTGCGGCTCGGCCGCTGGACTTAACATCGCCCGGTGCGGCTTGGCCGCGGGGCCTTCCATCGCCCGGTGCGGCTCGGCCGCGGGGCCTAACATCGCCCGGTGCGGCTCGGCCGCGGGATTTAGCTGCGCACGGCTCGGTCGCGGGGCCTTCCATCGCCCGGTTCGGCCGCGAGATGTCTCAGCGCCCGGTGCGACTCGGCCGCGGGGACTTCCATCCCCTTGCGGGGACTGTGCGGGTCGGTCGGGGACGAGCTGTCTGTCCGTGGGGTGGGGAAGAGAGTGGAAGTTTTGTTGCCTCCATCACAGTGAAGGGGTGTTTGGAGTCACTGTGATGGACGTTTGTGTTGGGGTCATGTGTCTTGTGTTCTTTTTTGTGTGTGACTGCTATGTAGTTTCGTTCGGTACCTTGGTACCGAATGACAAATAAAGCTCTGTTGAACTGTTGAACGTGTCCAACCCCTTAATAATCTTATAAGTTTCAATAAGATCTCTCATCCTTCTAAATTCCAGTGTATACAAGCCTAGTCGCTCCAGTCTTTCAACATATGACAGTCCCGCCATTCCGGGAATTAACCTAGTAAACCTACGCTGCACGCCCTCAATAGCAAGAATATCCTTCCTCAAAAGGTCACTGGAAGAATGTACAAGCTCCGAATAGACAGCACCCAATGTCAGGATCGAACCCGGGTCTCTGCATGGAAGCAACTCTACCGTGACACCAACATGTCGGTATAGCACTGAATGCAGCCGAAAATCCATTTAAACCCACACCAGTAGGTCTAGTAAATCTATTTAAACCCACAATCATTTGCAGAGCATTACGATTTCTGAATGAGGCACAAAGTGCTGGAGTGACTCAGCGGGTCGGGCAACATCCTGGGAGAACATGGAGAGGTGACGTTTTGGGTTGGGACTTCTTCAGGATGATTGTGGTGGGGGAGGTGGGGGGGGGGGGGGAAGAAAGGTGGGGGTAGGATAAAGCCTGGCAAGCGATAGGTGGATACAGGTGAGTGGGGAGGGTGGGTGTGTGTTGAGGATTGGTTGCATTTCAGAACGATTGGGATTGAAGTTTCACTGAATGTTGCAAGAAACTCTTAACAAAAATCCGGTAGTAAATGCAAAAAAAAACATCAACATTTACATCCATAGCCTCTCGTCCTGAGCCCAGGAACAGGTCAACAAACAGGAGGTCACCTGCAGCAATTTTTTCTTCTAAGGAGCTCATTCACCAGAGTGGATTATTTGAACTGCGGTTGCTGAATCAAATAAATAATCTGGATCAGCGTCAAGTTACGCAGCATTCTGGAGGCCAAGGAATTATTAGGGTGTTTTCACCATGGGAAACATGACATGATTAGTTTTGCTTATATTTAGGGGTTGCCAACTATCTCACTCCAAAGTACGGGACAGAGGGTGACGTCACCGCCCCGCGCCCCCCGCGTGACCTCACCCAGCCAGCGGCCACGTGCTCCCGCTCCACCAATGGCGGCCGCCGTTGGTGGAGCGGGAGCACGTGGCCGCTGGCTGGGTGAGGTCGCGCGGGGCGGTGACGTCACCCTTTGTCCCGTATTCGGGAGTGAGGAAGTTGGCAACCCTTAGATAGGGATTATATGCAGGCAGAGAAGGTTAGTCTTCAGCATATTGTGGCATGCAGGGTCTATTCCTGGGCTGCATTGTCCTTAGTTCTAAACTAAACTGGGGCTAAACATTTGCTTCTAAAAAGGTCTAACAAATTCTGCGGTACTATTTCAAAGACGAACATGCAAGTTTCCCAGGGTCCTGATCAATATTTATCCCTGGATAATTCCCTGTGACAGATTGTCTGACCATTCTCACAGTGCTGTTGGAAGAACATGATACATAAACTGGTCTCCCTGACTCCTGTATTAAAACAGTGATTGGACTTCAAAGCTACTTGATTTCCTATAAAACGATACGGGACATCCCAAAATAGTGGTGAGAGGTGCTATATAACTGCAAATCTTTTCAATTGAACAGACCATAATGTTCCTTTTTGGTTTCGAGATGCAGCACGGAAACAGGTCCTTCAGCTCAGGGAGTCCGTGCCGACCAGCGATTACCAGCACGCACACTAGTTCGATCCTACACACTGGGGACAACTTACGGGAGCCAATTAACCTACAAACCTACACATCTTGGGAATGTAGAATGAAACAGAAGCACCCAGAAAAACACAAGCGATCACGGGGAAAAGGTACAAACTCCATACAGACAGCACCCACAGTCAGGATCGAACCTGGGTCTCTGGCGCTGTGAGGCAGCACAACTATACCGCTGTGCCACCGTGCCGCCGATTAAAGTCTTAAGTAAAAACAGAAAGTGCTGGAAATACTTAGACTTTGTCCTAAGAAAAGCAGGATTATTGATTCAGGTGACCATTCAGGTGACGGCACAGTGGCGCAGCGGTAGAGTTGCTGCCATACAACGAATGCAGCGCCGGAGACTGAGGTTCGATCCTGACTACGGGCGCCGTCTGTATGGAATTTGTACGTTCTCCCCGTGACCTGCGTGGGTTTTCTCCGAGATCTTCGGTTTCCTCCCACAGTCCAAAGACGTACAGGTACGTAGGTTAATTGACTGGGTAAATGTAAAAATTGTCCCTAGTGTGTGTAGGATAGTGTTAATGTGCGGGGATCGCTGGGCGGCGCGGACTCGGTGGGCCGAAGGGCCTGTATCCGCGCTGTATCTCTAAATCTAAAATCTAATTTCATCACATCAGTTCCAATGGATGGTCATTGAATCATGAACTCTGTTTCTCTCTCCTGAGATGTTCGGTAAAGATTGTAAATTGTCCCAAGTGTGTGGAATAGCATAGTGTACCGGGATCACTGATTGGCACGGTCTCGGTGGGCGGAAGGGCCTATTTCCGCGCTGTATCTCTAAACTAAAGTAAAAGATCTGAAAAAAAACCTGAAGAAGGGTCTCAACCCGAAACGTCACCCATTCCTTCTCTCCAGAGATGCTGCCTGTCCCGCTGAGTTACTCCAGCTTTTTGTGTCTATAAAAGATCAACATATGGCTCGTACATTGTTACATCCTTGCTGAGGCAAGAAATCTGAACTCATGCATGTTCTCTGTTAAAAGAGTGGGATTAGGCCCAGGAATCTAACACCTCAGTCTCTTTTACACCTTATTAAAAAAAGCACAACTAAGTCATAACACCTCTCTACCATTTAAGAATTGTATTTCCTCTCCTTGATCCCCCTAAAGTACACACATGCTGCATATATTTTCTCACCTTGCATCTCGATATTTTTTAATCGAGTCAACACCTTTTCCATTTCTCCTTCCACAGAAACATAGAAAGTAGGTGCGGGAGTAGGCCATTCGGCCCTTCGAGCCAGCACCGCCATTCAGTATGATCATGGCTGATCATCCAGAATCAGTACCCCGTTCCTGCTTTCTCCCCATATCCCTTGAATCCGTTAGCCCCAAGAGCTAAATCTAACTCTCCCTTGAAAACATCCAGTGAATCGGCCTCCACTGCCTTCTGTGGCAGAGAATCCCACAGATTCACAACTCACTGGGTGAACTTCCAGGGACCTCAAAACCATTAGACTCCTCATTAGGGTTGCCAACTTCCTCACTCTTAAATACGGGACAAGGTGGCGTCACCGCCCCGCGCCCCATTAGACGTCACCCAGCCGTCACCCAGGCGGCCGCCATTGGTGGAGCGGGAGCACGTGGCCGCTGGCTGGGCGAGGTCACGTGGGGCGCGGGGCGGTGACGTCACCCTTTGTCCCTTATTTGGGAGTGAGGAAGTTGGCAACCCTACTAATACGGGACAAGGGCGGTCCCGTACGGGACAAACCAATTTAGCCCAAAATACGGGCTAGTACGGGGCAGTTGGCAACCCTACCCCTCATCGACCTCAATTCTGCCCCTTCCCGCTGTAGTTTCTGCATCCACATCTGTCATCTGCAAGAAAGCCAAATACACAGTAAAAGATTCTGGACCTGTACACAAATAGCTAAACCTGCATCAAAGCAAAAATATCAACATGTGGCTTCAATTAGACATGAAAATGTTATTTCTTGTTCACTGCCAAAACTCTGCAAACTTCACAGACTGTCAGAGATTAAATCCAAACTAATTTTCCATTCAGGTAGTACGGGCTCACTTGATTCCATGGTAGAAGTTTAAAACACTGTGCATCAAGTCCCACTCCATGGGGGGCGCGGCGGTAGAGTTGCTGCCTCACAACGCCGGAGGCCCGGGTTCAATCCTGACTATGAGTGCTGTCTGTACGGAGTTTGTGCGTTCTCCTTCTGACCTGCACGGGTTTTCTCCAGAATCTCCGGCTTCCTCCCACACTCCAAAGACCTGCAGGTTTGTAGCATGACTGGCGTGTTGTAATTGTAAATTGTCCCTAGTGTGCCTAGTTTAATGTTAATGT
Source organism: Rhinoraja longicauda (assembly GCF_053455715.1). Taxonomy (NCBI): domain Eukaryota; kingdom Metazoa; phylum Chordata; class Chondrichthyes; order Rajiformes; family Arhynchobatidae; genus Rhinoraja; species Rhinoraja longicauda. The sequence continues at coordinate 4,747,264 of NC_135984.1, forward strand.
GCGGGGATCGCTGGTCAGTGCGGGCTCGGTGGGCCGAAGGGCCTGTTTCCGTGCTGTATCTCTAAACTAAATTTAGGATGTAGGCACTTAATATAGGCTGGCAATAAATAGCACTGAGGTAATGTGCTCAGGCATGTAATGTTCCTGATGAACTCCGATCCAAGCTGGAAGGTTGGCAAACAGCTGGTGCTTGGGACAAATACCATCCTTCCACAAAGGGAATTTCTGGGCACTTGCTTGCTGCTGGTGGGATTTTGATGTGAGCAAATGGACCATGTGTGGGTACACATGAAGCAGAAACAAATACCATTGGAAGATCATTCATATCACCCCTGTCCTTTACAAGCTCCACTGGCTCCCCATCCCCCAGAGAATCCAGTACAAAATCCTCCTCATGACCTACAAAGCCCTCCATAACCTGGCCCCATCCTACCTGACCGACCTCCTCCACAGGCACACTCCCACCCGTACCCTCCGCTCTGCTGCTGCTAACCTCCTGTCCCCCCCCATCCGGACCAAACTCAGATCCTGGGGGGACAGGGCTTTCTCCATCGCTGCTCCCACCCTCTGGAACTCACTACCTCAGACCATCAGAGACTCCTCCTCACTCACCACATTCAAAACATCACTGAAGTCTCACCTGTTCAACACCGCCTTCAACCACTGACCGTCACCTCACCTTATTTTTCCTTTTCTGTTCGTTTACTTACTTATTTTTTTTCTCTCTATGTTTTAGTAAACCCTGTAAAGCATCTTTGAGTTTTTAGAAAAGCGCTATACAAATGTAATGCATTATTATTATTATTATTATTATTCATTCAGTATGTAGTCGGTTGGGATATTCTGGGTTGGTCAGGCATCATATAAATGCATTTTCAGTTTAGTTTGGTTTAGAAGTACAAAGCCCTTCGGCCCACTGAGTCCACATTGACCATCGATCACCTGTCATCCCACTTTCCCGTCCACTCCCTTCACACTAAGGGCAGTCTCACAGAGAGCCAATTATCCTACAAACCCGCACGGCTTTGGGATGTGGGAGAAAACTGGAGCAGCCGGTGGAAATCCACGCGGTCACGGGGAGAACGTGCAAACAGCACTCAGACAGGTCAGGATGGAACGCGGGTTCCGCCCCCTCCCCTGACATCAGTCCGAAGAAGGGTCTCAACCCGAAACATCACCCATTCCTTCTCTCCTGAGATGCTGCCTGACCCGCTGAGTTACTCCAGCATTTTGTGACACCTTCGATTTGTACCAGCATCTGCAGTTATTTCCCTAATACTGAAAGGACAATGAAAGATAAAATACATCTTATCACAGAATAATTTTAATTTAAAAATTCTCTTTCGCTTTAGTCCCAAGAAACAGAGTGGGCTCATGTTTTTTCTTCCAAAGCAGCAAATGCCAAAGGAGAATGTTTTTTCCAAACTGCTCCATTTTTTGTCTATGGAATAACCAATTTCCTGCAAGTTGATTCCCCCAATTTGATTCTGAAGAAGGGTCCTGACTTGAAACTTCACCTGTCCACGTTCTCCAGAGATGCTGCCTGACCCACTGAGTCACTCCAGCACTTTGCGTCTTCCCCTCAATTTGATACTCATCTTTGGAGTTTCAATGGACTAAATTCTCCGCTCATCCAGACTTTAGAAGCAAAATGAAAACAGGCCTAACCACTGTCTAGTAGAACGCACACGCATAGAGGAATTATCACAGACCTAACTAGCTCAAATATACACGAGACAAAAGCATTCCATACTCCAATTTGCTGATCAAGGTCTGGTTGATTACTGTGCAAACACCTCATGTGGTTATCTCGCGCAGGTCGGAGTGAGTAGAGTCGTGATTAAATTTTGAAGTGGCCTTTTTGACCAAGTTGAGGCGATCTAGTTGCTCAATCCCCTTTCTAAATGACAACATCGGGAGCTGGGTGTGTTGGATGGTAACATGTTCCATTCGCTTATCATCCTAGGGTAAAGGGGGAATATTGGTAGCAAAGTTTATTGAAACTCAGCGAGTTGATGTAGGGATCGGTGTTTTGTCTTGTTTCATGGCGGTTGGTGCTCTGGGATGACGGGAGGTTTGATGGCGTGATTTTGTGAATCTCCTTGTAAATTGCAATAAGCCTGATTCTACAGAGCTCTAGGGCATCCCATCCGAGAGAAGAGGTCAAAGTTATTGAGGGATATAGAGGGCAAGATCGATCAGCCATGAGTGCATGGTGGAGCAGACAGGATGGGCTGAATGGCCTAATTCTGCTCCTAGAACTCAACAACTGATGAACTTATCCCACTGCTCCATTGGGACATACCAACAACTTGTCAAGAGTTCCACAACACACTTTTTTCCAAACTAGTCATTGGAAAATTCACTGAGATAAGGAATATGTGTCGTTTCGGGTTGGAACCCTTCTTCCGACCCGTGAAATGCCGCCTATTCCTTTTCCCCAGAGATGCTGGCTGATCCGTTGAGTAACTCCGGCCTTTTTATGTCCATCTTCGGTATAAACCAGCATCCGCAGTTCCTTCCCACACGTTGGAAAAGTTATGTCCGGATTGCTGATCCTGGACAATAAATATGAAAACAGATGGACCAAAGGCACAAGAGGCTCATCGCATGAAAGGAAAGCACAGGAGACGTTCCACATAGCCGTGAGCAGCTGTGACACCCTGTATACAATGCACAGGATATCCACTTGGTCTGCGCTTCTCTCCCCAATGGGGGTGATATCAGGTCTTGGTTTATTTTGGTACATGGTGCATGATTGTACGCATGGTATTTTGCAAGTGATCTCACTTCATGCAATTACTGTTACATTCAATTTAAGCTTCTCATGACATAACCAGCTGGTGCACAGTTCCTGCGTTATTGAGGCAGCTGAATTTAGCCGAGGCACCAACTGGGCCACGACAGCTAATCCCAACACCCTGCAGTTGAGGGAACATTGGCCATCATTCCCATACCTATTCTCACATCAGGTGAGAACAGGATGTAATTAATATCAAGGCACAATGGCACAGTGGTGGAGTTGCTGCCTTGCAACGCCAGAGTCGCGGGTTCGATCCTGACCACGGGTGCTGTCTGTATGGAGTTTGTGCATTTGCCCGGTGACCACGTGGGTTTTCTCCAGGTGCTTCGGTCTCCTCCCATACTCCAAAGGTGGGCAGGTTTGTAGGTTAATTAGCTTCTGTAAATTGTCACTAGTGCGCAGATAGAGGTAGAGTACGGGTGATTATTGGTTGGCACGGACTCGGTGGGCCGTTGGGCCTGTTTCCACGCTGTATCTCTAAAACTAAGAACAACAGACGTTGGTTTATGCCAAAGAAAGACACAAAATGCCGGAGTAACCCAGCGGGTTAGGCTGCATCTCTGGAGAAAATGGATAGGTGACGTTTTGGGTCAGAACACCTCTCCAGAAAGAAGGGTCCTGACCCAAAATGTCGCCTCTCCATTTTCTCCAGAGATGCTGCCTGACCCGTTGGGTTACTCCGGCATTTTGTGTATGTCTTAGATGAGATCAGGATCAGAATCAAATATGCCTCCCTCAATAATCCTTGAAATGGTTAATTTCACAAAGGATTGTGTCGCTGTGCACGACGTTTTAACTGCATTAAGACCGAATAACAAGCTTATATAAAGTTACAATGTAAAGGAAGTTGTAAAAGACAAAGTTTCTCAGATGCTTAAAATAACAGTGACTGGTTTCAGCCCTGAGGTCAAAATTTATTGCAGGGTGACAAAAGGCTGGTTGGCAAGGAAGGAAGATGCCTCTCTGTTTCAAATCAACCACCCACATCTGCCCTGCAGAAGAATACAGAAGTTCACAAGTAACAGGGGTTTGTCGGCCGGCACGGTGGTGCAGCGGTAGAGTTGCTGCTTCACGGTGCCAGAGACCCAGGTTCGATCCTGACTACGGGTGCTGTCAGTACGGAGTTTGTACGTTCTCCCCGTGACCTGCCTGGGTCTCCCTGGGTGCTCTGGTTTCCTCCCACACTCCAAAGACGTGCAGTTTTTTTTTGGTAAAATTGTAAATTGTTGCTAGTGTGTGTAGATAGTGCTGGTGTACAGGGATCGCTGACCGGTGGGCTAAAGGGCCTGTTTCCACGCTGTATCTCAAAACTAAACTATCAGCTGCAAAAAAATGTAAGCCCTCTGGAAATAACTGGGATTGTTGTCACATCAGGAGAGGAGAGAGGTTTTTGGAATGGAATAGCAGAGATGGATCTTGTTAGCTAAGGACAGAGTAATTACATTTAGGTTGAGAGCATTGGAATGGTGCCATCACCTCAGAGGGTTGCACAGACGAAGGAACGTACTGAAATTGAAACATCGAAAATAGGTGCAGGAGTAGGCCACTCGGCCCTTCGAGCCAGCACCGCCATTCAATATGATCATCGCTGATCATCCAAAATCAGTACCCTGTTCCTGCTTTCTCCCCACATCCCTTGATTCCGTTAGCCCTTAAGAGCTAAATCTTAGGCGAACAGCTAAATCTAAATAGGAAAGGCCATGATGGCATTTGAAAACAAGGATAAGAATTTATAAATTACTAGACCAAGTGGACCCAAACCTCTCCTGCATTGGTGCAGCACCCTCTCCTCCCCCCTTCCCCCCCCCCTCCCTCCACCCCCTTCCACCCCACTCCCCATCACCCCATTCCAGCCCCCTCAACCTCCCTTATTCTCCCTCCCCTCCCTCCCTCCCTCCCCAGTAGATAGATTTAAACTTTTAAAATGTGAATAACTAAAAATATAACACCGATTTCAATGAAACTTCTTCCATTAGCACCAAAGGGGCGACGGTGAGTAAGGTGGGCCAAACATTGTTGCGCTATCGTGTACCATTTTGGCTGTAGTTCAGGAACAAACAAACAAACAAACGAGAATTTTAGTATATAGATGGGATTGCTCAAGGTGGCCTAGGTTGGTGAGCATAGTTGAGTTTAATTTATTGTCACGTGTACCGAGTTACTGTGAAAAGCGCAGAGGTGAAAGAGACACCGAGACAGTATAGGGTGCTGCATTTGCATGATCGACGTGTTGAATGGTGCAGCAGCATCGATGGACCGAATGGCCTACCCCAGCTTCTGTTTTTTACGGTGTTATGTTTCTATTGCATTAATAAACATTGAAATCAGATTTATAATTAAGTATGCTGACAATCAGACTTTACAATTTATGCAGGTCTCCAAACAGACCTAATAACACTGATGACTAGTCCCCAGACTAATCCAAGTACTTTGGCGGTCACGGTGGCGCAGCGGTAGAGTTGCTGCCTTACAGCGAATGCAGCGCCGGAGACCCGGGTTCGATCCTGACTACGGGTGCTGTCTGTACGGAGTTTGTACGTTCTCCCCGTGACCTGCGTGGGTTTTCTCCAAGATCTTCGGTTTCCTCCCGCACTCCAAAGGCGTACAGGTTTGTAGGTTAATTGGCTTGGTAAATGTAAAAATGGTCTCGAGTGGTAAAGTGTGTGGGGAATCGCTGGTCGGCGCGGACCCTTTGGGCCGAAGGGCCTGTTTCCGCGCAGTATCTCTAAACTAAACTTCAACTATACTAAACTAATCTGACTTAAACTAATTCAGGCGAAGCCAAGGGTTGGAGTTGCAATCTAGTTGGTTTGTGTGCCTCGGGTCAAAGCTATTTCATGGTGTGATCAAAGTGCTCTGTGGATCATAACGCAAGCTCACACAAAGGGATTGTACCCTGTGATTGTGAGGAATCTTGCAGCTACAGAGCAGTCCACGGTGCCAGGGCCGTTAACGCTGCCAGCTCCACGTTTAGGAGCTGGCACACTGAGTGCCCTTCTCCAAGAGCCACAGTACAAAACGTGCCCACAGCAGCTGGCAGCATCAACTTGTTCACAAGCACAAACCCCTAGTGGGGCTTCCACACAGCCTTGCATCTGCGTTTCCCCTCACTGCCCCCCCAGCATCACCAGGTAACACCCTCAAAGCTTCCATTCACCCAATATTCAAAACTCCTGTCAAAGCCACACTTACAATGTGTCACCCATTCCTTCTCTCCTGAGATGCTGCTTGACCTGCTGAGTTACTCCAGCATTTTGTGAATAAATACCTTCGATTTGTACCAGCATCTGCAGTTATTTTCTTATACTTCTCTTACAATGTGGGTGGTATGTGCAGGAAAATAACTGCAGATGCTGGTTTAAATCGAAAGGTAGACACAAAATGCTGGAGTAACTCAGCGGGTCAGGCAGCATCTCGGGAGTGAAAGACTGGGGTGGAGAAGCTGAAGAAGGGTCTGGACCCGAAACGTCACCCATTCCTTCTCTCCTGAGATGCTGCCTGACCCTCTGAGTTACTCCAGCATTTTGTGTCTACTTACAATGTGGGCATCATTCTGACACACAGCCCCAACGTGCCACGATCAACAATATTAGCATGGTGTAACAAACATACACAAACTACAGTGGTAGAGTTGAGAACATTTACCAGCGCGGCCAAGTGGCGCAGCAGTGGAGTTGGTGCCTTGCAGAGGGTTACGGGCCAAACGCAGGCAGGTGGGACTAGTGTAGATGGGGCATGTTGGTCGGCGTGGGTAGAGTGGGCCGAAGGGTGGGGGAGGGGGGGGTAGGAGAGATGGTCAGGGAGTTGTGATTCTTGGACAAGATATCAAAGCACTTGATCAGGCAATGGTTATCGGAAATCTGCAATTTTCTTCCCCTAACAGTTGGAGGAGCTGAGTGTCAACTGATCTCAATCTGGAAATCTTCAATTGATTTTTGCTTAGGTTAAGTGGATATGACTCAGATGCAGATCAAATTAAGTGATAAAACTGCTACAACCTCATGAGGGTTTGGTTCTGTCTCATGAGGAGTGTGCAGGAAGGAACTGCAGATGCTAGTTTAAACCGAAGATAGTCACAAAAAGCTGGAGTAACTCAGCGGGTCAGGCAGCATCTCTGGAGAGAAGGAATGGGAGAAGAAGGGTCTCGACCCGAAACGTCACCTGTTCCTTCTCTCCATAGATGCTGCCTGTCCTGCTGAGTTTAGTTTAGTTTAGAGATACCTCGCGGAAACAGGCCCTTCGGCCCACCGGGTCCGCGCCGACCAGCGATCCCCACACATTAACACTTTCCTACACCCACTAGGGACAATTTTTACATTTACCAAGCCAATTAACCTACACACCGGTGCGTCTTTGGAGTGTGGGAGGAAACCGAAGATCTCGGAGAAAACCCACGCAGGTCACGGGGAGAACGTACAAACTCCGTACAGACGGCACCTGTAGTCGGGATGGAACCCGGGTCTCCAGCGCTGCGAGCGCTGTAAAGCAGCAACTCTACCGCTGCGCCACCGTGCCGCCCACATTACTCCAGCTTTGTGTGTCTATCTTCACCCCATGAGGAACCATCACTGCAATCTTGCCTGACACATAATGTCGGTTATTTTGAGGGTTTATGACACATTCGAACTATTAACCACGAGCAAAAGCCGTTAAAATAGGACAGCGAAGATAATGGGGGAAAATTAAAGATTATCACTAAACAATAAGGTCCATACAAACAAGACTGTTGGATGACATATTATAATCGGCAATGAATGCTATAAAATAACCCACAAAAAAGACAACCAAAAGCTTCATAAAAAAGCAATTTTGCGTCATTGAATTTCGGTATAAAGAAGCAATGAAGTGAGCTGATCACAAGGCAGTGGTCAGATGTTGCAGTCTCCCATGGCCCTTCTGTTATTTACACAATAATATCATTACGATACAGTAGACAATTACCAGGCAGCATTCACACAGACACTCTAAGAGGACTGCCTGGCCCATTGAACCTTGTTACTTTACACGGATCCCACTTATTTACTGAGTTTAACCCCACTGTGAATGAGATGTGATACAGCCTGTGTCGGGAAAAAACTGCAGATGCTGGTTTAAATCGAAGGTAGACGCAAAATGCTGGAGTAACTCAGCGGGTCAGGCAGCATCTCGGGAGAGGAGGAATGGGTGACGTTTCAGGTCGAGACCCTTCTTCAGGCTTCCAGCCTTCCAGCCCCCATCTGCTCTGAGGCGAGGACTGTCATGTTCATAAGTTACAGGAGCAGAATTAGGCCATTCGGCCCATCAAGTCTACTCCAACATTCAATCATGGCCGATCTATCTTTCCCTCTCAACCCCATTCTCCTGCCTTCTCCCCATAAACCCCAGACACCCGTACTAATCAAGAAAATGTCAATCTTTTCCTTAAAAATATGCACTTTGACCTCCAATGAATTCCACAGATTCACCACCCTCTGGCTATACAAGTTCACAAGTTATAGGAGTAGAATTAGGCCATTCGGCCCATCGAGTCCACTCCACCATTCAATCATGGCTGATCTCTGCCTAATCCCATTTTCCTTTCTCCCCATAACCCTTTACACCCATTCTACTCATGAATTTGTCTATCTCAGCCTTAAAAAACAAACAAAATAAACAAATTCTTCCTCATCTCCTTCTAAAGGTACATCCTTTTATACTGAAGCTGTGACCTCTGGTCCTGGACTCTCTCTCAAGTGGAAACATTCTCTCAAGTGGAAACATCCTCTCCACATCCACTCTATCCAGGCCTTTCACAATTCGGTAAGTTTCAATGAGGTCCCCCCTCATCTTTCTAAACTCCAGTGAGTACGGACGGGCCCAGTGCCGTCATACGCCCATCATATGTTAACTCTCTCATTCCTGGGATCGTTCTCATAAACCCCCTCTGGACCCTCTTCAGGGCCAGCACATGCTTCCTCAGATATGGAGCTCAAAACTGCTCACACTTCCCCAAATGCGGTCCAACCAGTGCCTTATAAAGCCTCAGCATTACATCCCTGGTTTTGTATTGTAGCCCTCTTGAAATAAATGCCAACATTGCGTTGCCAACAACCTTACTACCGATTCGACTGGCAAGTTAACTTTTTGGAATCCTGCACCAGCACTCCCAAGTCCCTTTGCACCTCCGATTTCTGGATTCTCTTCCCATTTAGAAAATAGTCTACGCCTTTATTCCTACGACCAAAATGCACGACTCCACACTTTGCTGCACTATATTCCATCTGCCACTTCTCTGCCCACTCTCCCAGCCGTGTCCAAGCCCTTCTGCAGAGTCCCTGCTTTCTCCCCACTACCTGCCCCTCCACCTATCTTTGCATCGTCCACAAAGCCTTCAATCCCACTGTTCCAAGTAATTTAATATACACCGTGAAGAGCAGCGGCCCCAGCACCGACCCCTGCGGAACTCCACCAGTCACTGGCAGCCATCCAGGAAAAGCCCCCTTTATTGCCATTGAGACAAGATTGCAATCAAACTGTCCACAGTCTACAGATAGAGGATAAAGGGGATATTGTTTAGAGCAAGATAAAGTCCAATAAAAGATCGTTCAAAAATCTCCAATGAGGTAGATGGGAGGTCAGGACCGCACTCTAGCTGGTGAGAGGATGGTTCAGTTGCCTGCTGACGGCTACGGGAGTCAAGATCGTCCCGTCAATGGAAGGTTAGAGGCCCCCTTCCGCTGGAGGACAAAGAAGGGAGAGATTGACCTTTTTCTCGCCTCCCATCACAGTGAGGAATGTGGAGGAGTCACTGTGCTGGATGTTCATGTTAACATTTATTTTGTGTGTCCTGTTGCTTTTTATTGTTATGACTGTATGGCAAATGAAGTTCCTCGTATGTTGCAAAACATACTTGGCTAATAAAGTATGATTGTGATCACACCTGGGATGAAACCGTCCCTGAATCTGGAGATGTGCATTTTCAGACTTCTGTTCCTCTTGCCCAATGGAAAAGGGGAGAAGAGGGAGTGACCGGGGTGAGACTGGTCCTTGATGATGCTGGTGGCCTTGCCGAGGCAGCGTGAAATGTAGATGGTCTGAGCTATGTCCACAACTCTCGGCAATTTCTTGCGGTCTTGGACAGAGCTGTTCCCAAACCAGGCCGCGATGCATCCCAATAAAATGTTTTCGGCGCATTTGTAGAATTTGGCGCGGGATGTTAGGGACATGCCGATCTTCCTGAGCCTTTTAAGGAAATAGAGATGGTGCTCTTAGCTTCGACGTGGCTGGTCCAGGACAAGTTGTCGGTGATATTTGTTCCAAATAACGTCGAGCTTTCGACCGTCTCCACTTCGGTGCGGTCAACATCCACCCAGCCGTGTGTTCTGCTTGATCAAAAGGCTTGTAGGTTGGTTGGCTTTGGTAAAATTGGAAATTGTCCCCAGTGTGTGTAGGATAGTGTTCGTGTACAGGGTGATCGCTGGTCGGTGCGGACTTGGTGGGCCGAAGGGCCTGTTTCCGCGCTGTATCTCTAAAGTCTAAAGTAAAGTCTAATGAAAACAAAAATGCATCCCAGCAATCCATGATTCAGACTCCAAATTATCCAATTTTGCAGAGAAAACCAGGCGCGGTGATGATGAGGATGAATTATAAATACTGGCACACTGTACATGCCACACTCTTGCTTTCCTTTCCTCCTCGGTTTCCAACTATTAGTAAGTCACTAAAAGTAAGGGTTTCCTGTAGGCCGCAACCTTGTTGCAGTCCTATTTTGCAATTATTCCTTTCAATTAGTAGAACTTTGCAGAACAAGGCGGATGCTTCTCTTGCTAAATTCTAACGCTGCGTTTCAAAATAATACTTCAGTTCCTCAAAGTTGTGAAAGGCAAAGTTGTGAAATGCAAGCTTCTCCTAGCGCGTTGGAGAACCAGGTGAATAAATCAATGGGTCCATGGCAGCAACTTTATTCCTTTAACACCTGCAAATGAATACGTGCATCTGTGGAAATTGGAGCAGTTGGATTACTGATGAGATTGTGTTCTTGAGTTTGAATTTAGTTTATTGTCACGTACACCCAGATACAGTGAAAAGCTTTTGTTGCGTGCTCACCAGTCAGTGGAAAGACAATACATGATTACAATCGAGCCATCCACAGTGTGCAGATGCTTGATAAAGGGAATAACGTGAATAACGTTTAGTGCAAGATAAAGTCCAATAAAATCCGATCAAAGATAGTCCGAGGATCTCCAATGAGGTAGATAGTAGCTCAGGACTGCTCTCTCTCTGGTTGTGGTAGGATGGTTCAGTTGCCCCATAACAGCCGGAGAGAAACTGTCCCTGAATCTGGAGGTGTGCGTTTTCACCCGCCTATAACATTTGTCTGATGGGAGAGGGGAGAAGAGGGAGTGACCGGGCTGCCAGGTATAGGTATTTCTGTTTTCATGCATGTGTAACATTTCCAGGTAGTCTGTTGAACTGAAGAATTGGCCTCAGGAGTCCAAGTAATCAGTGCTAGCACCTTTCCAGCTGGTGTACAAATATACTGTTGTTTTTTTTGTTCTTAATTGTAGTTGTGATGTGGTGTTTTTGTGTTTTGTGTACTATGTGTGTATGTGGGGGGGGAGGGGGAAACTGTAACATTGTAAATAGGTGTCCCTTCCGAACGGAGACCCGACCTTTGTTTTCTGGGTGGTGTCTCCGTTCCTGCTGCGGCCTACCATCGGCCCAACTCCTGGAGCTGGCGGCCTCCAGGGCTCTGGTTCGCAGAGTCCGCGGATCGGACTTACCACCACCGGAGCCGGCCGTCTTCGGAGGCTGCGGGAGCGGCTGCGACTCGCCTTAGGCTCGGGCCGCGTGGATGCCGACATCGGGAGCTCCGGCAGCGGCAGCGGGTTCGCCCGCCCCGGATCGCGGGGCTTGGATCGCGGACATTTCACCGTCCGGCGCGGCCTAAGATAGGCCGCGGGATATTTCTCTGCTGGGCGGGGGCTTCAATGTCGGGAGCCACGACCGCCCCGACGTGCAGCAACAGCGGCAGCAGCGTGTTCGCCCGCCCCGGATCGGACTTATCATCGGCGGAGCCGGCCGTCTTCGGAGGCTGCGGGAGCGGCTGCGACGCGACGCACCTTGGGCTTGGCCCGCTGTGGACCGTCCGGCGCGGCCTGCAACCACAACAACCTGGCTGCGGGCGAGGACAGCGGGAGAAGGGAAAGACATTGTGGCCTTCCATCACAGTGAGGAGAGGACTGGAGGAGATTCACTGTGATGGATGTTTCTTTGATGGATGTTTCTTTTTTTTGTGTGTTTTTGGGGTTGGGTGGTTTGAATGCCTATTTAATGCTTTTATTGTTGGACTGTGTTTTGGGGGTTTTTGGGGTTGGGTAATTTGGGTGCCTGTTTAGTGCTTTTATTGTTGGACGGTGTTTTTGGGGGTTTTTTGGGGGTGTAATTTTGATGCTTATTTAATGCTTTTGTTGTTGGACTGTGGGTGATTGAATTAACATTTTGTTCAAGATGGCCGCGCCGTTGTGTTTGGCTGCCTGCCACTGTATGTTTCTTTTTTTTTTCCTGGTCAGATGTGCAGCACTTTGGTCAACGTAGGTTGTTTTTAAATGTGCTATACAAATAAATTGACTTGACTTGACTTGACTGTCAAGTACAAACACGCACAAGTGGTATTTATGCAAAGACAATGGCAGTGTGGTAGAGCTACTGCCTTACAGCGCCAGAGATTTGGGTTCGATCCTGACTACGAGTGCTGTCTGTACGGAGTTTGTAGTTTCTCCCCATGACCTGCGTGGATTTTCTCCGAGATCTTCGGTTTCCTCCCACACTCCAAAGACGTACAGGTTTGTAGGTTAATTGGCTTGATATAAAATCTAAAATGTAAAATTGGCCCTCGTGTGCAGGATAGTGTTAATGTGCGGGGAAGTTACCGCTCAAATTCGTATTAAATCTTTCTCCTTCACCGTATATCTGTGTCCTCTGGTCCTTGATTCACCTGCTCTGCTGGTGTTAAGATTAAAATAATACCAGCCACGGGGAAATAAAAAATGGTTTAAAAAAACTGCTGGGAGAACAAGGTTTTGGGTTGGGACTCATCTTCAGAGTCTGACAAGGGTCCAGACCCGATACGTGGTCTGTCCATTTCCCTCCACAGATGCTGCCTGACCCGCTGAGTTTCTTCAGCAGATAGTTTTTCTTGTTCAGGATTCGGGGCTTTGCAGTCTCTTTTGTCTCTTTGACCACTCCACCCATTCCAATTGCTACATTCTCCAGTTAGCTTTGCAAGACTTCATTTATTTTTGCGCCACAGAAGATTAGTTTAATTATACAGAGTGGAAACAGGCCCTTCGGCCCACCGAGTCCACGCCGACCAGCGATTCCAATACACTAGCACTATCCTACACACAAGGGACAATTTACAATTTTTTTTAAACCATAGTCAATTAACCTACAAACCTGCATGTATTTGGAGTGCGGGAGGAAACCGGGATGACCTGGGAAAAATTCACGTGGTCACGGGGAAAACGCACAAACTCCGTGCAGACAGCACCCGTAGTCAGGATCGAACCAGGGTCTCTGATGCCGTAAGGCAGCAACTCTACCTCCGCGACACCGTGCCGCCCCAACATGTCTAACGTTCTAGACGCTAATAGACACAAAATGGCGGAGTAACTCAGCGGGACAGGCAGCATCTATGGAGGGAAGGAATGGGTGACGATTCGGATCAAGACCCTTCTTCAGACTGAGAGTCCGGGGAGAGGGTGACCAGAGACATGTGGAAGGGTGAGGTGTGAAAAAGGCAGATCAAAACAGACAATGGTCAAGGCAATGTAGAATGGATCATTGTTAAGTGAGGGGAAGATGACATTGAGGCATACAATCAGCAAAATTAAACAGGAGGACAGTAAAACTAGTCAGAGACTAGTCAGAGTTTGGTTAAGAACAGTTTGAATGAAAACCTTCTACCGTGCAGCAGATAAGAGAAGGGGCTAAGGCTCCTGAAGCAAAGCCCAGTGGAGAGCTGCTCCAGACATGGAGGCTCCTCTCTCAGCAGCGGAGTCTGCAGAGGGTTTGCGGGACAAAGGTAGTCTCAGTGCAGGTGTGGGGCAGCAGACAACACAACAGCTGCAGTCTCTCGCTGCAGAGTAGATGACATTACACCTCCACAGGCCCGGCCAGCTCCACCCCCCGACCTGCAGCCAGAGGAGAAACGTGATATTCTGTTTTTAACCCCGGAGTGCCTCTGAATATGGATATAACAGCAGAGCTTCTGTGAATTCCTATTTCACAATTTTCCAATTTCCTCTTCAGCTCGCCCCTTCCAAACTAAAAAACAAACTGACTCAAGCTGAAAGAGGGGACTTTGGTTTTCTCCGCTAAGTCAGGCCTGAGGAGCATGGGGTGAACAGTTTGTACTTTAGAGATGCAGCGTGGAATAGGGTTGCCAACTGTCCCGTATTAGCCGGGACATCCCCTATTTTGGGCTAAATTGGTTTGTCCCGTGCGGGACCGCCCTTGTCCCGTGTTAGTAGGGTTGCCAACTTCCTCACTTCCAAATAAGGGACAAAGGGCGATGTCACCGCCCCGCGAGACCTCACCCAGCCAGCGGCCACGTACTCCCGCTCCACCAATGTTCTCCAGGGATGCTGCCTGACCCGCTGAGATACTCCAGCACTCTGTGAAACGTCACCTATCCATGTTCTCCACAGATGCTGCCTGACCCGCTGAGTTACCCCAGCACTCTGTGAAACGTCACCTATCCATGTTCTCCACAGATGCTGCCTGACCCGCTGAGTTACTCCAGCACTCTGTGAAATGTCACCTATCCATGTTCTCCACAGATGCTGCCTGACCCGCTGAGTTACTCCGGCACTGTGTGTCCTTTTGCGTATGAGGCAGTTCTTTGTTGCTACGGTTTCTCACACTTGTCAAGGTTAATATTTCACCTGCCTGTCACCACGTTTCAGAAATGAAACCAGCAGATGCTCACAAACTGAGCAATGCCAAAAGATGCCAGGCTCGTGTGGCAATTGCATATTCAGTGATCATGTTTCAAAATACAGTAATATGAAAAATATCCACATTTCAAAAACAACCAAGGTAGAAGTTTGGACGTCCCTGTGCCTTGGTTCCAGCTGATGAGGCTGCAGAACAATTTGTTCTCAAGCTTCTGATGCGACGTGTTCTTACTGCTAAAATGATTGATTTCACTCACGACCTTCCCACTCTGGAAAAAATCCAAGACTATGTCAACTGCGGAGTCACAGGTTCCAAGCGTCTTTCAATAGTGGCACAACACTGAAAAGCCACTCAGTGAGGTTCACATGAAGATATTGAGGCAACTATCAAGAGCCGTCGTGCTCAGCAGCGAGTCCTATGGTTAGTGACTGTTTAGGGCAGTAATCCTGCTGGAACCAAGCTTGAGAACATGGATTCAGGACCACAAATAACACTAGGAGGCTCAGGTGGATATTGAAGCAAGGCCTGGAAAAGGTGACTTGGGAAAACAAAGCAGACCGTTCACCTCACGCGAGCCATCTCACCTAACGCGCAACAACCTCTCTCGTCATCCATGTCCAGGCCACGATGGAAATGGCTGAGTGTGGATCATGATCAGGTAGAGTTGTCAACTTCCTCACTCCCAAATACGGGACAAGGTGACGTCACCGCCCTGCGCGGCCGCCATTGGTGGAGCGGGAGCACGTGGCCGCTGGCTGGGTGAGGCCACGTGGGGCGCAGGGCGGTGACGTCACCCTTTGTCCCTTGTATGGGAGTGAGGAAGTTGGCAACACTACTAATACGGGACAAGGGCGGTCCCGTACGGGACAAACCAATGTAGCCCAAAATAAGGGATGTCCCGGCTAATACGGGACAGTTGGCAACCGTAGGATCGGGACCAGGTGCAGAATGCCGATCCCTCTGCACCAACTTTCACATCACCATTGCCTCATTTTTCCCCAAAGGTGGGACACATCAAGAAGATTTAGATTTAGATTTAGAGATACAGCGCGGAAACAGGCCCTTCGGCCCACCGAGTCCGCGCCGCCCAGCGATCCCCGCACATTAACACTATCCTACACACACTAGGGACAATTTTTACATTTACCCAGTCAATTAACCTACATACCTGTACGTCTTTGGAGTGTGGGAGGAAACCGAAGATCTCGGAGAAAACCCACGCAGGTCACGGGGAGAACGTACGAACTCCGTACAGACGGCGCCCGTAGTCAGGATCGAACCCGAGTCTCCGGCGCTGCATTCGCTGTAAGGCAGCAACTCTACTGCTGCGCCACCGTGCCGCAACGTGTACGTAGGAAGGAAACTGCAGATGCTGGTTTATTCCGAAGATAGACACAAAATGCTGGAGTAACTCAGCAGGACAGGCAACAGACCTCACCCATTCCATCTCTCCAGAGATGTTGCCTGTCCCGCTGAGCTACTCCAGCATTTTGTGTCTATCTGGAGAAGATATACGTTGTACTTTTGAAAATTCAGATCACAATTTATATTCTAGATTTAAGACAGCTTTATTGGTTGAACCTTTCTTCCTCTTCCCCACTTCAAAGTCCAGGGTTCTAATTGTGACTTTCCTGTTGTCTGCTTCCCAATGCAGCCCAACAAATAAATACCTTGCCTGTTTGCTGTTAATCATCTCCATCTCCTGCCAAACGCTTCTCGTGGAAACGCTTCTCATGTCGACAATAAAACGCAATAAATTATTCAAGAGTTTGGCAGGAATATTCACCGTGTGCTGCTGATGAAAGGCAAGTCTCCAAACACATCAGCACACAGTCGGCACTCTGTCATAACCTTTGAAATATTGATTTATTTTTGTTCAAAGTCCCACGTTGGCAGCAACATCCGCACGCCACTGTTTTTCCACAGGTTATGCTTACCTTGTGATCACAGTCGGCAATTTACTGGTATGTTTGGGTTTGGGCTTTAGAGCTACACCACAGAAACAGGCCCATTCGGCCCCCTAAGTCCGCGCCGACCAGCGATCACCCCATACACCCGCAACAGAGATGAGGAGACATTTCTTTAGTCAGAGGGTGGTGAATCTGTGGAATTCTTTGCCGCAGAAGGCTGTGGAGGCCAAGTCAGTGGATATAAGGCAGAGATAGATAGATCCTTTTATTCACAAAATGCTGGAGTAACTCAGCAGGTCGGGCAGCATCTCGGGAGAGAAGGAATGGGTGATGTTTCGGGTCGAGACCCTTCTTCAGACTGATGTCAGGGGGGCGGGACAAAGGAAGGATATAGGTGGAGACAGGAAGATAGAGGGAGATCTGGGAAGGAGGAGGGGAAGGGAGGGACAGAGGAACTATCTAAAGTTGGAGAAGTCGACGTTCATACCGCCGGGCTGCAAACTGCCCAGGCGAAATATGAGGTGCTGTTCCTCCAATTTCCGGTAGGCCTCACTATGGCACTGGAGGAGGCCCATGACAGAAAGGTCAGACTGGGAATGGGAGGGGGAGTTAAAGTGCTCGGCCACCGGGGAGATCAGTTTTGTTAATGCGGACCGAGCGCAGGTGTTCAGTGAAGCGATCCTTGATTGGTACGGGTGTCAGAGATTGTGGGGAGACAGTAGGTGAATGGGGTTTGGAGGGAGAGATAGATCAGCCAGGATTGAATGGTGGAGTAGACTTGATGGGCCGAATGGCCTAATTCGACTTCTGTCACTTATGAGTATCCTCCACAGTTGTAGCCTGACACGCTGAGTACTTCCAGCCCTTTGTGTTTTGTTCAGGATTCCAGCATCTGCAATCCCGCTACAATATATTTACATGACTATCTCATCTGCTGGGAATGGAGCAGTTAGCAAACACTATCCTGCCTTTGTAA
Organism: Rhinoraja longicauda; assembly: GCF_053455715.1. NCBI lineage: Eukaryota > Metazoa > Chordata > Chondrichthyes > Rajiformes > Arhynchobatidae > Rhinoraja > Rhinoraja longicauda. The sequence goes on from NC_135984.1 coordinate 4,764,872, forward strand.
TAACCAAACATGGCAAAGCTCAGGCTGGATTGGGTTCAAGATTAAAATCTTTGAAACTTTCACAACCTGCTTGCCCAAAACACAACCATTTTTAGAGATTAAAATCCCCCCCCCGCCTCCCCCCACAATTTCCCGTTCAATTGTACCTCATCCCTGAACTATTACCAATTAGATTTTACTGCAGACTTTAGCGATTCTGCCTGCAAGGAGATTTTGATACGGTGCGATACGATAGAACTGTATTTAACCCAGGAGGGAAATTGGTCTGCCAACAGTCATAAAACACAACTAGATACATGAAATATGAATTTAAAGTGACGAGTGGAAAGTCCAGGATTGGAAGTGTGCAAAGATTGGGGGGGGGGGGGGGGGAGTGCCGGTCTACCCCATGACAGAAGAGGGAGGAGTTGTACAGTTTGATAGCCACAGGGAAGAAGGATCTCCTGTGGCGTTCTGTTCTGCATCTTGGTGCAAACAGACCTCCCAACATTTGATTTTACAAATTCATAATTTTGATGTCCAAAATTCAGAATTCTACATCAAAATTCATAATAGCGCGCGTAATGCAACTTTTCAGCAAAAAAAAAGTATGCACGCCAAATGCACATACACGTTGCGCTACATTCACGTGTGAAAAACGACTATTATTTCCAACAGTCTGTAGTTCTTGGACTACATGTACAATGTCAGGCATATCATGAGTATATTCTACTATTAATTGAACAGAAATACTTTTTACAACACAAAGAAAAATATGTTTTGTTTTGTTTTTTCTATTTTGCTTTTTCCTTACACATCCCAATTCTCTTGGTATTGAATAAAAAAACAATGGTCATAAAATGTATGACTAAGTTATAAAGAAAGAGTCTCATTTAAAACTGCACATCCCTAATTTCGTTGAAGACATACTTGCTCTAGTGGTCTTCAATAGCAAATCACAACGGTCCATGTCCCCGAGGTGAGGCCAGTGGCGAGGCGAGGCCAGTGGCGAGTGGCCAGGCGAGGCCAGTGGTGAGTGGCCAGGCGGGGCGAGGGGCAGGGCAGGCGGCGAGGCGTGTTTTGCGGAAAAATGTGAGGCAAAATCGGAATGGCGGAAATAAAATAAGAAAGCGGAAACTTTCCGCCAAATTCGGAAGGGTTTACTCTGTGTAAACAGTCATAGAGTGATACAGTGTGGAAACAGGCCCTTCGGCCCAACTTGCCCAGACTGGTCAACATGGCCCAGCTACACTAGTCCCACCGGCCTGCGCTTGGTCCATATCCCTCCAAACCTGTCCTATCCATATAACCATATAACCATATAACAATTACAGCACGGAAACAGGCCCGTTCGGCCCTACCAGTCCACGCCGACCACTTTCGCTGACCTAGTCTCATCTACCTGCTCTCAGACCATAACCCTCCAATCCCCTCCCATCCATATAACTATCCAATTTACTCTTAAATAATAAAATCGAGCCTGCCTCCACCACTTCCACCGGAAGCTCATTCCACACAGCCACCACCCTCTGAGTAAAGAAGTTACCCCTCATGTTACCACTGTATCCATGTACCTGTCTAACTGTTTCTTAAACATTGGGATAGTCCCAGCCTCAACTACCTCCTCTGGCAGCTTGTTCCATACACCCACCACCTGTGGCTTAAGGCGCCAACCTTAAGTTTGGTTCCAAACTAAATTTAGTTTGATTGCAATCTGATTTGAAAAGACATTGATGCCCCAACGTTTGTGGATACATTTGCCATTCATGTACATTCGCAATGGAGGCTGCATTCTTGCTGTGGCAGAACACCACAAGGTTTAGTGTTTTAGAGATACCGCGTGGAAACAGGCCCTTCGGCCCACCGAGTCCGCGCGGACCAGCAATCCCCGCTCATTAACACTATCCCATACACACACCAGGGACAATTTACAATTATTCCAAACCAATTAACCTACAAACCTATATGTCGTTGGGAGTGTGGAAGGAAATCGGAGCAGCGGGGGAAAACTTATGCAGGTCACAGCTCCAGATTCAGGGACAGTTTCTTCCCAGCTGTTATCAGGCAACTGAACCATCCTACCACATCCAGAGAGCAGTGCTGAGCTACTATCTACCTCATTGGTGGCCCTCAGACTACCTTTGATTGGACTTTACTGGCTTTACCTTGCACTAAACGTTATCCCCTTATCATGTATCGATACACTGTAAATGACTCGATTGTAATCATGTATTGGTTTCTCCGCTGACTGGATAGCACGCAACAAAAGCTTTTCGCTGTACCTCGGTACACGTGACAATAAACTAAACTGAACTGGGACAGGATTATTCATTGCTGGAAATTCCAACTTTAAAAACACACAAAGCTGTTTGAAATTAGTGCAACTGATTTTCTTGGTGTCCTGGCCAAAATTTATTCCTGAACAGCATCAGAACAGATCTGGTCGTTATCTCATGGCTATTTATGGTAAAAATGTCCTGTTACATTTTAGCTGCTGCATTTTTTTTGCAAGCCTAACTGCAGTTTTAAAGTAATTTATTGGCCCATACCAAGATCTGAAAACACTGAATAAATGCAAATTTATTTAAAAAGCTAGCATCAATAAATTGATATTCTAGCATCCTGTGATGGTGAGGAATATATGCAATACATACGCAGTGTAAATAAAAATGTGTTTGAAGTAATTATATGAAGTTTAAAAAAAAGTTTTTAAAAAAATGAAGTGAAAAAAAATGAAGTTTGAAGTAATTATATTTAGCAATATAAACGGATGTAACTCTTAAGAAATGGCAGGATACCCAAAATGTTATTCCTTTTCAAATTAGTCAGATCACAAGATGGATTTAGATGAGGAACTCAGTTTGTCTACATTTGTTAACCGTTACAAGTGGACAGCACAGTGGTGCAGCTGGTAGAGCCCCTGCCTCACACAGCCAGAGACGCAGGTTCGATCCTGACCCCGGGTGCTGTCTGTGTGGAGGTGTGGCGTTCTCCCTGTGACCGCGTGGGTTTCCTCCTGGTGCGCCGGTCTCCTCCCACGTCCCATCGACGTGTGGGTTTGTAGGTTAAGCGCCCTATGGTTTGTCGGGAGTGGATGAGAAAGTGGGTTAGCTTAGAGCTAGTGTGTATGGGTGATCGATGGTTGGCGCGGACTCGGTGGGCCGTGGGCCTGTTTCCACGCTGTAACTCTAAACTAAACCAAGGGTTTATTTGCCTCATAAATATTTCACAGGTTTTACCTTCACTGTTCTGCATAAAAATCTATTCTCTGCACGAGGTGGACACAAAATGCTGGAATAACTCAGCGGGACAGGCAGCATCTCGGGAGAAAAGGAATGAGTATTCGTTCTTTTAAATGAAGAATTTATCAAGAGCAGTCCTAATTTACCTTTTTGCTTACATGGTATCACAGAATGCTGCTACACATTTTGCTTATATGAATCAATGCCGAAGTGTCCTATTGGAAGGTTGCCATTTTTATATCACATCTCCATCGTTTCTCATCAATGCACAAAAGATCCTCATCGTTCTCCAGGCTCACCTCTGCTGAGCTGCCGTCCACTCCAGTGGAACCTCAGTGGGATTGATATTGATCACGCCTCTTCCAGCAGTGATGCGAGGTTGGCGCATTGCAAATGTAAATCCTGGGAAACCATTTGCAATAGACAATAGGTGCAGGAGGCCATTCGGCCCTTTGAGCCAGCACCGCCATTCAATGTGATCATGGCTGATCATTCTCAATCAGTACCCCGTTCCTGCTTTCTCCCCATACCCCACTGACTCCGCTATTCTTAAGAGCTCTATCTAGCTCTCTCTTGAATGCATTCAGAGAATTGGCCTCCACTGCCTTCTAAGGCAGAGAATTCCACAGATTCACAACTCTCTGACTGAAAACGTTTTTCCTCATCTCAGTTCTAAATGGCCTACCCCTTATTCTTAAATTGTGGCCCCTTGTTCTGGATTCCCCCAACATTGGGAACATGTTTCCTGCCTCTAACCTGTCCAACCTCTTAATAATCTTATACGTTTCGATAAGATCTCCTCTCATCCTTCTAAATTCCAGTGTATACAAGCCTAGTCGCTCCAGTCTTTCAACATATGATAGTCCCGCCATTCCGGGAATTAACCTAGTAAACCTACGCTGCACGCCCTCAATAGCAAGAATATCCTTCCTCAAATTTGGAGACCAAAACTCCACGCAGTACTCCAGGTGCGGTCTCACTAGGGCCCTGTACAACTGCAGAAGGACCTCTTTGCTCCTATACTCAACTCCTCTTGTTATGAAGGCCAACATTCCATTGGCTTTCTTCACTGCCTGCTGTACCTGCATGCTTCCTTTCAGTAATGGTTCTGGTACATTTATAAGCACATGCGCAAGTCGATAAACTCCACACGGTCGCAAAGATCAAACAGGCCGTTTCCAAATTAAATCAAGTATTTGGTATAAAGACTTTTACTTTTTTAGACTTTTAGATATACTGGCCCTTTGGCCTACCGAGTCCGCACCATCCAGTGATCACCTGTACACCAAGAAGGTATCTATTCACAAAATGCTGGAGTAACTCAGCGGGTCAGGCAGCATCTCAGGAGAGAAGGAATGGGTGACGTTTCGGGTCGAGACCCTTCTTCAGACTGATGTCAGGGGGGGCGGTACAAAGGAAGGATATAGGTGGAGACAGGAAGATAAAGGGAGAACTGGGAAAGGGGAGGGGAAGAGAGGGACAGAGGAACTATCTAAAGTTGGAGAAGTCAATGTTCATACCGCTGGGATGCAAGCTGCCCAGGTGAAATATGAGGTGCCGATCCTCCAATTTCCGGTGGGCCTCACTATGGCACTGGAGGAGGCCCATGACAGAAAGGTCACCCACACCTGTACACCATCCTACACACACCAGGGGCAATGTTTTTACAACTTACCGAAGCCAATTAATCTACAAGCCTGTACGTCTATGGAGTATGGTTGGAAACCACAGAGCACCCGAAGAAAACCCACGCGGTCACAGGGAGAACGTACAAACTCCGCACAGACGGCACGAGCTGTCAGGATCGAATCTGGGTCTCTGGCGCTGTAAGGCAGCAACTCTACTGCTGCGCCACCATGCCGCCCTCGGTGGTCAATTAGGAAGGTACCAGAGATTACGTGCTACGAACCTAACATGAGCACAATGTTGATTCTCATCCTTGCTCCTTTGCAAATCAGTTCATAAAATGTAATTTCCATTCTTTCCCTTTTACTCTTCATTTTGTACCCCCTTTTATAGGAGATGAAACGATTAACTGATTAGAGCAGGCTAGTTTCTGGAATATCAACCAAGACATAATTTTTCATGTAAGAATCGGAATATTGAATGCCATCAGCTACTGTACAAGTTAGCCCCATATGTCCACACATGAATCCACATCTGAGCATTTCCTATCCATCAAATGCAGGAAACATCTCAATGTTCCACCTATTCCTATAGTCATCATTGCCTATATCCTCTTCCTCCTCATTGTACAATACTTTCAGATGTCTTCCTGCACGTGAGTAATGTTCCAAATGCAAGGAAATGCTGCACTTTGGACACAAAGATGGTTGACTGAGAAAACAAAGTGGAGGAACATGATATTGCCTGGATTTGAGGAGGGCAAGACATATTCTATTCCAGATAGAAGGATAGAAGATTTGTCCAGGACAATACTACTTTCCCAGGGTTCCTTGCATTCTCGTCTTATCCCCATTCCAAGTTTACTGGAAGACCAGACACCACCCACCTCCTTTTGTTTTGCTCAGTGAGAAAACACGAGGACAGCCAATGGCACACTCTTAGCCGAAACACAGCAAATGTGATTTTTTTCAGGAAAATTGCAAGGTAATTTATCTTGTGAGCAATGATTAGTACATTTATCCATTTACAAAAGGGATGCATCCCTAGAAAACATGTCGTCAGGTCAATGGAAAAGGATGGATGGAGTGGATCATGAGAAGATTGGTCCAAAGTATTCCTATGCAGAGTAGCATATACTTATAAATCAAACATTTTAATCAAACAAAGAAAGCAATCCTGAACTACTATCTACCTCATTGGTGACCCTCGGACTATCCTTGATCGGACTTTACTGGCTTTACCTTGCACTGAACGTTATTCCCTTCTCATGTATCTATACACTGTAAATGGATCAATTGTAATCGTGTATTGTCTTTCCGCTGACTGGTCAGCACGCAACAAAAGCTTTTCACTGCACCTCGGTATACGTGACCATAAACTAAACTCAACCAGATCAAGGAATGGAGAGACAATGATTGGTGCAGAGGAACAGGACAGCCTGCAGTGTGAAATTCACAATTCTACAAGAATATACAGGGAACCCAGGAGGTATGGGGAGAAGGCAGGAACGGGGTACTGATTGAGAATGATCAGCCATGATCACATTGAATGGTGGTGCTGGCTCGAAGGGCCGAATGGCCTACTCCTGCACCTATTGTCTATTGTCTATAATAAGCCACAGAGGAAAAAACACACAATTTGGACACCATGAACAAGAAACTCGCCTGAAGTAACTGAAGGGAAGTAATCACTGTTTACACTGATAAGAGTACAGTACTCTGTGTACTTTCAGGAGACCAACAAAGAAAAGACAGTCAAGCAGTAAGAACATGAAATGTCCATTCACCAAGACGATGCCAGAAATGCAGACCATCGTGGCAAGGATTAATGAATACCGGCGTCAGTTAACTGAAGGCGAAGATAAAATTTAGTAGAGGATTTTAAAGTTGCAAGAGACTTTTGTTACTATTACAATGGAGGAGTTTTTGGCTTCAACCTGGTTATAGAGTCATAGAGTGTGGAAACAGGCCCTTCGGCCCAACTTGTCCATCCCGACCAACATGTTAACCCACAGCTTGTGTACAGTTCTAGTCACTGCCGTATGTGGAACATATGTTTGCACTGAAGGAGATCCAGAGAGGTTTATCAAATATGAAATGAGGAGTGTAGAAACTCTGAGAACTAGCAGACAGCCAATGGGCCAAATGGTCTTCTTTATTAGAAGATGAGAGAATATCTGTCTGGCAAAAAGTACTGGATGAACAAAAATTCCATCTTTTGGGAGGATTAAAGCCATTATTTTCATTCCCTGCCATACACCATCTAACAACCATTACACCTCTCTTTACTTTAGACTTCAGAGATACAGCGCGAAACAGGCCCTTTGGCCCACCTAGTCCACACCGACCAGCGGTCACCCCGTACACTAGCGCTATCCTACTCACTAGGGCCAATTTACTATTTTTACCTAAGCCAATTAACCTAGAAAACCCGCGCGTCTTTGGAAAGTGGGAGGAAAACAAAGCACTCGGAGAAAACCCACGTGGTCACGGGGAGAACGTACAAACTCCGTACAGACAGCACCCAGTCAGGATCGAACCTGTATCTCTGGCGCTGTGGGGCAGCAACTTTACCGCGGCACAGCTGCGCCCCCTGTGGTGAAACTGGATGGTTCACAACGTTGCTGCCCCACTTGCACGATATGGTTTTACCGTCTTTACTACTAATACTGGACTGGCTGTGGTAGGAATTGGTCGGAAAGACCGTAAAACGTTTTGTGTGTGAAAACCTGCGGCTCCAGCGATGACAATCTGCTCCCGTCCCCTCAGCCTGCTGCGGTCTGGCAACAATTGAAAGCACAGAAGGCAACAAGAAAGCAAACAGAATCATGCCTGGAATGTGCGAGGTTACAGGCAGACATATGTGCACACTTAGTGAGATACTAGCTGGCAAAGCAACAACTCCCCCTGCAAGATGCTGTGAGCCACAACAGTCATATTCCTTCTATCCAGAGATGCTGCCTATCCCGCTGAGTTACTCCGGCATTTTGCATCTATCTTCAGTCATATTTAGGGTTGCCAACTGTCCCGTACTAGCCGGGACATCCCGTAGTTTGGGCTCAATTAGTTTGTCCCGTACGGGACCGCCCTTGTCCGCTATTAGTAGGGTTGCCAACTTCCTCACTCCCAAATAAGGGACAAAGGGTGACGTCTCCGCCCCGCTCCCCACGTGACCTCACCCAGCCAGCGGCCACATGCTCCCGCTCCACCAATGGCGGCTGCCCGGGCAGCCGCCATTGGTGGAGTGGGAGCCCGTGGCCGCTGGCTGGGTGAGGCCACGTGGGGAGCGGGGCGATGATGTCACCTTGTCCCGTATTTGGGAGCGTGGAAGTTGGCAAGTTATATTTCAAACCCAGCTCCATAGTGCATCCCAAGAAAGGGCACATTTTGATTCTTTAAAAAAATAGTTATGAGTTAGCAAATCAAGCTAAACGAATGCAGTCATATTGAACTCTTTCAACATTTATAACTCATTTGGGTGGGTACGCGGATAGGGAAAGTTTACAATAGACAATGGACAATAGGTGCAGGAGTAGGCTATTCGGCCCTTCGAGCCAGCACCACCATTTAATGTGTTCATGGCTGATCATTCTCAATCAGTACCCCGTTCCTGCCTTCTCCCCATACCCCCTGACTCAGCTATCCTTAAGAGCTCTATCTAGCTCTCTCTTGAATGCGTTCAGAGAATTGGCCTCCACTGCCTTCTGAGGCAGAGAATTCCACAGATTCACAACTCTCTAAATCTAAAAACTCTCTGACTGAAAAAGGTTTTCCTCATCTCCGTTCTAAATGGCCTACCCCTTATTCTTAAACTGTAGCCCCTGGTTCTGGACTCCCCCAACATTGGGAACATGTTTCCTGCCTCTAACGTGTCCAACCCCTTAATAATCTTATATGTTTAAAGGGACATGGTGCACTCTCGGGCAGGTGGGACAAGTGTAGAATGGGCATGTTGGTCGGCGTGGGCAAGTTGAGCTGAAGGGCCTGTTTCCATGCATTTTGACTCTATGACTGGGATTCAAACAAAAGTCCCATTGATTCTAACAACAAATATCCACAATGGAACAGCAATCAGAAAAATGGAAGTTTTCATAAGGAAAATAGCCCTTGCTTGTACACAATGTGCTGAAGTAACTCAGCAGGTCAGGCAGCATCTCTGGAGAAAAAAGATGGGTGGCATTTCGGGCTCGGACCTTTCTTCAAACTTACCCATTGTTTCACAAAGTCAAGGAATCAGTTCCATCTTATTGGTCATACTGGTGGGTGATATCTTACCCACAGCTTAAGAATAAGGGGTAGGCTATTTAGAACAGAGATGAGGAAAAACGTTTTCACTCAGACAGTTGTAAATCTGTGGAATTCTCTGCCTCAGAAGGCAGTGGAGGCCTATTCTCTGGATGCTTTCAAGAGAGAATTAGATAGAGCTCTTAATGATAGCGGAGTCAGGGGGTATGGGGAGAGGGCAGGAACGGGGTACTGATTGTGAATGATCAGCCATGATCACATTAAATGGTGGTGCTGGCACCTATTGTCGATTGTCTATCTCAGAGATTTAGTATATCTGTGTACAACATCTCATTTGGGAGCTTTACACATCACTTCATTGAACCCAGGGTATACTATTGTAATATTGTTTGTGAACTTCAGAATTGCACAGCCATTAAGCCATCGCAAGCCCAATTGGAGTGATTAAGAAATTCTTTTAATTCTTTTGGTTTCTGTTTCCTCCTATCTCTCCTGTGTTTAACATTGAGACAGTTTACACGAATGGCATTCAACTCCAATGTAATCAGCAGAGAAGCTGCCAACTTAAACTGATTACAAAGCAATCAATTACAAGCCATTTAAGTCAGCCAGTAAATTGAGGAGTAATTCTGAAGCGGGTGACTTTCACCCAAGAGTTTCACAAGCTTTACGCCAAGGCCAAATCCACACATACAGCTGACACAGCAAGGGGTATCTGCAGATTAAACCAGCTGCCCACACCAACATTCTGCTTGTTCTAATTTCACAACAGAGCAACTGGCCTTGCACTGTTTCATACTACAAATTAATTGGATTCTTCTTGGCCTGTAGAGAACTGTTAAATTAAATTCGGGCAGCACGGTGGCGCAGCGGTAGAACTGTAGTGCGGCGGTAGAACTGCACTGCGTCGCCAGAAACCCAGGTTTGATCCCGACTACGGGTGCTGCCTGTATGGAGTTCGTACGTTCTCCCCGTGACCTGCGTGGGTTCTCCCCGGGTGCTCTGGTTTCCTCCCACATTCCAAAGACGTACAGGCTTGTAGGTTAACTGGCTTGGTGTAAATGTAATATTAAAAATGTCCCTAGTGTGTGTAGGGTAGTGTTAACGTGCAGGGATCGGTGGGCCGAAGGGCCTGTGCCTCTAAACTAAACTGATTAGTACCCACCGCAGAAGTGAACAACTGATTGGCCTCATCTTTGCCAACCAGGGTCAGAGTGAGTCACGCTAAGTCACCCTGCCTCTGGGATATTGCTCGCATACAATACAGTGAATTATGCGAGGACAAGAGAGGGCAAGTGGTAAATGGGACTGGGTTCAGCTGCATTCCGTGGCCAGCACAATAAACCCCTTTTCTCGGCAGCAAACGCAGAGCAGAGGCCGCTGTTTGACAGACCCAGCTCTGCTCTCCCCAACTGTTCCACAATCAGAGAGCCATCTGGAAAACACTCGGTGGTTTATGAAGAGACATGCCTTGAACATGTTAAGCAATTGCATCAGAGACAGATCACAATTGTCAGGCCGACATTTTAATGGTAATTTCAAACTTTATATATTCCATTTTGTTTCACTAGAGGAGCGACCTTTGATAGTGGCTCCAGGCTGCTGAATCCATATTTCGGTTTACTGGTGTTTTAGTACAATATACAACTGAGTGCTCCATGCAACGATGAAAACAGACCTTCTGAACGCAGATGGACGTTCTCATAACAGCGTTGAAATCGAGCAGAATTTCTTTGTCAAACAGTCCAAGTAATGTACTTTGAAACACGCCAGTCCTTGTATCAGTGCTTCCTTCTTCAGTAGAGCCATAGAGTGATACAGCACGGAAACAGGCCCTTCGGCCCGACTTGCCCACACCGGCCAACATGCCCCTGCTACACTCATCCCACCTGCCAGCATTTGGTCCATATCCCTCCAAACCTTGTCCTCTCCATGTCCAATTGTTTCTTAAATGTTGGGATAGTCTCTGCCTCCTTGTTAATATCATACCTGGGTCTCTGGTGCTGTAAGTAGCAGCTCTACCGCTGTGCCACTGTGGTTATAGAAACATAGAAAAATAGGTACAGGAGTAGGCCATTCAGCCCTTCGAGCCAGCACCACCATTCAATATCATCATGGCTGATCATCTAAAATCAGTACCCCATTCCTGCTTTTTCCCCGCATCCCTTGATTCCTTTAGCCCTAAGAGCTAAATCTAACTCTCCCTTAACAAGGGTTGATCGTTGCAGACCCAAGCTCTTAATCACCTGCTTCTAAAATCAACAGATTGCTCCTGAACTAAGGTTGCCAACCGTCCTGTATTAGCTGGGACATCCCGTATTTTGGGCTAAATTAGTTTGACCCGTACGGGACCGCCCTTGTCCCGTATTAGTAGGGTTGCCAACTTCCTCGCTCCCAAACAAGGGACAAAGGGTGACGTCACCGCCCCGCGCGCCCCGCGTGACCTCACCCAGCCAGCGGCCACGTGATCCCGGCCCGGGCGGCCGCCATTGGTGGAGCGGGAGCACATGGCCGCAGGCTGGGTGAGGTCACTTGGGGCGCGGGGCGGTGACGTCACTCTTCGTCCCTTATTCAGGAGTGAGGAAGTTGGCAACCTTACCCTGAACCCAGAACAAAGCCGGAGCCTTCAGGCAGAGAGCGAGCGTGAAGCTTCCTCGACACTATTTCTGCCAATGATTTGGAAAAAAAAACACGCTGCCTTCCTGGCTTTTGTTTGTGGTGTCCAACAGGGCAAGCAGTGGCTTGCTTTTCACTTTAAAAATAAATGCTACAGGTTTTAAGCAGTCTGTAGAAACACAAACTTGGCTTTCATTCCTCTGCACAGACCCATTCCATCCATCATCTGCTGCAATGCTGGCTGGAAATTAACACCACAATAGACAATAGACAATAGGTGCAGGAGGAGGCCATTCGGCCCTTCGAGCCAGCACCGCCATTCAATGTGATCATGGCTGATCATTCTCAATCAGTACCCCGTTCCTGCCTTCTCCCCATACCCCCTGACTCTGCTATCCTTAAGAGCTCTATCTAGCTCTCTCTTGAATGCATTCAGAGAATTGGCCTCCACTGCCTTCTGAGGCAGAGAATTCCACAGATTCACAACTCTCTGACTGAAAACGTTTTTCCTCATCTCAGTTCTAAATGGCCTACCCCTTATTCTTAAACTGTGGCCCCTTGTTCAGGACTCCCCCAACATTGGGAACATGTTTCCTGCCTCTAACGTGTCCAACCCCTTAATAATCTTATACGTTTCGATAAGATCCCCGCTCATCCTTCTAAATTCCAGTGTATACAAGCCTAGTCGCTCCAGTCTTTCAACATATGACAGTCCCGCCATTCCGGGAATTAACCTAGTAAACCTACGCTGCACGCCCACTTCCAAATGTTTCTTGCACTCGGGGTATCGGGTCTCTTGTCTCCACACTCCCCCTGGGCAGTGAAAGACGTGCATGTGTGAATCGTATTAACACCGGTTGATCGTTGCACACCCATGCTCTTGACACAAGGCGACATCTTTGGTCAGAAGGCAGACACAAAGTGCTGGCGTAACTCAGCGGGTCAGGCAGCGTCTCTGGAGAGAAGGAATAGGTGACGCTTCAGGCCGGAACCCTTCTTCAGATGCTTTTGGTCAAATGCGAAGCAATGAAAGATTGGAGATCAGATCCCGCTCGGGACGATCAGTAACGCTAATAAACCCCCGCGCACAAAGCAGGCGTTTGCTCCACACATGCGCGCACGTCCGCACACACGCTAGGGTTGCCAACTTCCTCACTCCCAAATACGGGACAAAGGGTGACGTCACCGCCCCGCGCCCCACGTGACCTCACCCAACCAGCGGCCACGTGCTCCCGCTCCACCAATGGCGGCCGCCATTGGTGGAGCGGGAGCACGTGGCCGCTGGCTGGGTGAGGTCACGTGGGGCCCGCAGGGCGGTGGCATCACCCTTTGTCCCTTGTGTGGGAGTGAGGAAGTTGGCGACCCTATGTACAATGAGCAAACTGTTTAGCAATTCCCCAACAGCCAGAATTCTAAAAATGCTGCGAAAAGTGAAATGGAGAGAGAGTGGTGGGGAGTTGAAACTGGTTCACTGTTTAAAACCGTGCAGTGTTAATGACCACTGTCCACAGCTCTCCACAGGGGTGAACGAGGTGAAACTGAGTCAATGACTAAGTGCCACATGAGTTTGAACAGAATGGCATCTCTCCCCTGACGCACGATTTCATCTGCTCTACAAAGCTTCGGCAACCATAACAATGGCATGAGTCAGTTTAAACAGTGGCTCCATAATGGGAGTGTTCAGTTTTCCACTGTTACTGATATGAGGTTGCTTGCAGCCCAGCGGTCGGTATGAACACTGACTTCTCCAACTTTAGTTAGTTCCTCTGTCCCTCTCTTCCCCCTCCCCCTTCCCAGTTCTCCCTCTATCTTCCTGTCTCCACCTATATCCTTCCTTTGTCCCGCCCACCTGACATCAGTCTGAAGAAGGATCTCGACCCGAAACGTCACCCATTCCTTCTCTCCTGAGATGCTGCCAGACCTGCTGAGTTACTCCAGCATTTTGTGAAATAAATACCCGAGGTTTTGAGGTTAAACATTACTGGAAGCAAGACGCTTTATCCTCTGGATACTAACCTGTACAGTTCTGTACTCACTGAGTTCTGAGCGAGGCATGTACCAGTGATGAAAGGGAATAACTATGGAGCTGACGTTGAATCTACATTAAAACCATCAATGCACTGTCCTCATCCATCCAATACAACTGCTCTCTCACACCAGCCAAAGGGCATCAAAAGATCACTTCTCCTATATTGCTTTTTCGAGCTCCGCTCTTGCTCCCCCTCCCCTCACTCGCAACAAGGACAGAATCCCCCTCGTTCTCACCTTCCACCCCACCAGCCAGCGGATCCAACATATCATCCACCAACATTTCCGTCACCTACAACGGGACCCCACCACTGGCCATATCTTCCCATCCCCTCCCCTCTCTGCGTTCCGCAGAGACCGTTCCCTCCGTAACTCCCTGGTCCACTCGTCCCTTCCTACCCAAACCACCCCAACCCCGGGCACTTTCCCCTGCAACCACACGAGATGCAACACCTGTCCCTTTACCTCCCCCCTCAACTCCATCCAAGGACCCAAACAGACTTTCCAGGTGAGACAAAGGTTCACCTGCACCTCCTCCAACCTCATCTATTGCATCCGCTGCTCTAGATGTCAACTTATTTACATCGGCGAAACCAAGCGCAGGCTCGGCGATCGCTTCGCTGAACACCTGCGCTCGGTCCGCATTAACAAAACTGATCTCCCGGTGGCCGAGCACTTTAACTCCCCCTCCCATTCCCAGTCTGACCTTTCTGTCATGGGCCTCCTCCAGTTCCATAGTGAGGCCCGCCAGAAGTTGGAGGAGCAGCACCTCATATTTCGCCTGGGCAGTTTGCGACCCGGTGGTATGAACGTCGACTTCTCCAACTTCAGATAGCTCCTCTGTCCCTCCCTTCCCCTCCTCCTTCCCAGATCTCCCTCTATCTTCCTGTCTCCACCTATATCCTTCCTTTGTCCCGCCCCCCTGACATCAGTCTGAAGAAGGGTCTCGAACTGAAACGTCACCCATTCCTTCTCTCCCGAGATGCTGCCTGACCTGCTGAGTTACTCCAGCATTTTGTGAATAAATTGCTTTTAAAAAATATGTTTTAAGTTATTCTTGAGTCATAGAGTCATACATCGTGGAAACAGGCCCTTCGGCCCAACTTGCCTACGCCAACCAACATGTCCCATCTACACTACTCCCACCTGCCTGCGTTTGGGCCATATCCCTCTAGACCTGCCCATTCCATGTACCTGTCTAAATGTTTCTTAAACGTTGCAAGCGTACCTGCCTTAACTACCTCCTCACCCTTTGTGTGAAAAAGTTACCAGATTCCTATTAAATCTTTCCCCTTTCACCTTAAACCCATGTTCTGTGGTTCTCGATTCTCCTACTGTGGGCAAGAGACTCTGTGCATCTACCCAATCTATTCCTCTCGTTCATTGCGTATGTGCAGAAGAATGAGAGGTGATCTCATTGAAATATGCAGGGGTGGGGGGGGGGATTGGCAAGATGGATTCTGAGAGATAAATAATTGGGTGTATTTAGAACAAGGGGACATAATTTCTGTGCAAGGAAGATTCCATCTAACTTGGAGATGAGATAGAATTTCTTCTCTCAAAGGGTCATGAATGTTTGGAATCTCTATGCCAGGCAGCTGAGTAGGCAGTGTCATTTAATATATTGAAAGTAAAGATTGGCAGATATTTAGACTACTAGGGATTCAAGGCGTGGTGATGATGCCAAAATTGGATCGGCCATGACCTTAGTGAATGGTCTACGCATGTTCCCGTTTCTTATTTTCCTTGCCAAAATATATCACTTCCCCAAAGTTTCAGTCAGAGGGTGGTGAAGGTGTGGAATTCTCTGCCTCAGAAGGCAGTGGAGGCCAGTTCGTTGGATGCTTTCAAGAGAGAGCTGGATAGAGCCTTAAGGATAGAGGAGTGAGGGGGTATGGGGAGAAGGCAGGAAAGGGGTACTGATTGAGAGTGATCAGCCATGATCGCATTGAATGGCGGTGCTGGCTCGAAGGGCTGAATGGCCTACTCCTGCACCTATTGTCTATTGTCTACCCACTGCATACTTTCTTTCAGCCAACTTCTTACGCATTTCCAAGTTTTACACTTTTAAGAAATGGTTTCTGGATTTCTGGACTTCCACAGTCACAATGTTGACCACACGCTGTCGGGTTGCATCACTGCTTGGTCTGGGAACAGCTCAGCCCAAGACTAGCAAGAATTTGCGGAGAGTTGCGGATGTAACCCAGCCCATCGCACAGCCATGCCTGCCCACCGTGGACTCCATCCACACTTCACGCCGTCTCTAGAAAGCAGCCGACACATTCAAGAACCTTTCTCACCCCAGTCATTCCCTCTTTTTTTCCCCTCTCCCGTCGGGCAGAAGATACAAAAGCTTGACAGCAGGTAATACCAGATTCAGGAACAGACTCCTCCCCTCGGTTATCAGGCTACTTAACGGTCCTCCTATAAGCAAAAGCTTTTCACTGTAATTATTATTATTGTCACTTTATTACTTTTTTGTCACTTTTCACGTGACAATAATAACCTAAACTAAACTGTAGGCTAGGGTCAAGTCCCAAACTTCCAATCTACCACATTGGGAATGTTGGACTTTTACATTGGAACTGTGATGCTAAAGTGCTGTAAACTCTGGTCTGCACTCTGGCATTTTACTCTTTTCACTGCTATCGCACTTGTGTGTAGCTTGATTGTACTCATGTATCGTATGATTTGATTTGTGGTAAGATGTTGTGGAACTGCAGATGCTGGTTTAAACCGAAGATTGACAAAAAACGCTGGAGTAGCTCAGCGGGACAGGCAGCATCTCTGGAGAGAAGGAATGGGTGACGTTTCAGGTTGAGACCCTTCTGGACAGAATGCAAACAAAAGCTTTTTCACTGTATCTTGGTACACACCACAATAATACACCCAAACCAATAACAACATGCGATAAAGTGCGACACGTGCTATTTGAATTGGGATTTCCATCTAGGCATCAACATGACAAGTTAGATATGATTATTTACATCCGGTTATTTAATGACCTGATGCAAATAATCATATCTAACTTATTTAATAAACTGAAAGATTGCTACTAGTAAATCATTTCAGCGTTTTTTAAATATATTTTAGGCCTGTAAAAATACATCTAGAATTTGTACAGATTTAATTTCCACTTTGTGCACTTTGGTGGGAAGAAGCCATGGACTGCAAGGGTTAATGGTGCAAAGGGTCTTGGTTACAGATACTCCAATCACAAGGTCAACGAGGTTTGCAAACACTGATGTCTAGAAGTAACCGACACCCTTATTTGCAGACGTAGAGGATCAAAAAACTTGCAATTAATGTTGAAAAGAGCCTTGATACTACAATGGCTTGAAATCATAAGTCCGATCACTTTGTATCTTTGGTTCCTTGTGCAGAAAGTGAGTGAGAAAATTAACACGGAGCTCAGTTTGGATCTACCCCCTGGTCAGGTACAGTAAGCAACTACAGACAATTGCTACAAGTTCATCTGATGATTTAGTTCATGATAAGGTATTGAGTTTAAAGCCAGATTCATTCCTTCAACAGCCAGTGCTAAATATGTTACCGTTCTCAGTTTTGGTTTCTACATTGTACAAAAGGTTATGACGGCATTAAAAAAAATTGTGAAGGCTGAGAAAGATGAAAATATGTAGCGATGGATATCAGTCTCAGTCAGAGCCAAGTCAGAACACAAAAGCAGCAACTATCCTGGCGGGCGGGGAGATGCACATTTTTGGTAAGCCTTTGTTGGTCAAAGTAAATGGCCCAAAGCCAAAACTTTACTCAGACCCTCAAGCATCTCGACAATCCTGTTGGATAATGTCAGATCCAAAATCAAACCACTTCTTCACAGCACACAAAAACCTTTTGTGCTTCTGCCATCCCGAGTGAAATAAATTTGTTAACAAAAATTGCAGCACCATTGTTTTGTTTAGTTTAGTTTGGAGTAGAGATATAGCACGGAAACAGGCTCTTCGGCCCACCGAGTCCACTTCGACCAGTAATCCCCGCACACTGACACTATCCTACATACACTAGGGACAATTTGAAATTTTACCAAAGCCAATTAACTTTCAAACCTGTACGTCTTTGGAGTGTGGGAGGAAACCGAAGATCTCGGAGAAAACTCAGGAAGGTCACGGGGAGAACGTACAAACTCCGTACAGACAGTGCCCGTAGTCAGGATCGAACCCAGGTCTCCGGCGCCGTGAGGCAGCAACTCTACCGCTGCGCCACCGTGCCACTTTAAAATTAGTGGAAATTTGCACCAGCCTGACGAAGAGGTAGAAAACCCACAGAATAGCTGAAACATCTTTAGGAGATATAATTTAACTGGGGAGCAGCGTGCCAAATGGCCACCTGATTTTGATATGTTTCATGTACATTTTTCAACAGTGCTTGCTCTTACATTGGCACTGCCTGTGATAATTATAAATCACTTACATACCATGGGATGACGTCCAGCAAAGGAGAAAGATGTAGGGAATGGGAATGCAGGCATCAATAGCTAACCGATGGAGTTTCCATTAGACCCTGCCCTACATTGTACCACCTGTGCTCTCGGTCTGATTCAGTTGAAAGAATGCGAAACATTCATGATTCTCTCATTCCATTTAAAAGAAAATTGAATTTGAAAGAGAGTTAGATAGAGCTCTAGGGGCTAGTGGAATCAAGGGATATGGGGAGAATATGAATTTAAAAGAGAGTTAGATAGAGCTCTAGGAGCTAGTGGAATCAAGGGATATGGGGAGAAGGTAGGTACGGGTTAATGATTGTGGATGATCAGCCATGATCATAAATGAATGGCAGAGCTAGCCTGAAGGGCCAAATGGCCTCCTCCTGCACCTATTTTCTATGTTTCTAAAATACTAGAAGGGCATGAAAAGCTAATCATCATTAAAAAACCCACCTGTTATGTTTTAGGGAGAACCTTTCTCAGAACCATTGCCCAAAGTCCAAACATCCTTTCTGGGGAATATAATAGGTGAAACTTGAATTCAAATCTATAAGTTACTTTTAACAAAGCAGAGCTTAGCAGGATTAAAAATAACATTTCACTTCAGCATTCTTCTCTTTCTCTCCAAATCTAGAATCAAAATGTGTGGGAAGGAACTGCAGATTCTGGTTTACACTGAAGATAGATACTAAATGCTGGAGTATCTCAGCGGGACAGGCAGCATCTCTGGAGAGAAGGAATGGGTGACGTTTCGGGTCGAGTTACTCCCTGTCCCGCTGTGTTACTCCAGCATTTTGCATCTATCTAGAGTCAAAATGCCCGATTGAAAACCTGCTATGGGACCAGACCGTACCCACGTTACATTCTGCGTGTTTATAAAGGGATAGCCATACTTTCTCGAAGAGTTTGCAAGATGATTTACTTAAATTTTTCTTTGAAAATGCACTCGAAGGGAGATTAAATGGTTGAGTAAAATGCTCTTTCACCTCCAGCACCTGGGCTGCAACCTTGCCCAGACACATGGAATGAAGATGTCTCTCACTACTCTTTGTGAAATTAGCCCGAGACATTCCCCACCCGCTTCTTCGAAGGCACCGGTCCAAGAACAATTTACAGTGGTGGATGTGACGATGGAATTTTGCCAGGTAAATTAATGGATATGTTTAGCTTAGCTTCGTTTAGGTAAGAGCCCCAGCCGTAACCCTGGTGCCAGGACTGCTCCACTAGTAAAAGTGAACGACATTGTCTTTCCAAATAGCTAGCCCCTGGACCAGATCTGAATCAATCTGTCACAAGGTAGCGCAGCGGTAGAGTTGCTGCTTTACAGCGAATGCAGCGCCGGAGACTCAGGTTCGATCCTGACTACGGGTGCTGCACTGTAAGGAGTTTGTACGTTCTCCCCGTGACCTGCGTGGGTTTACTCCGAGATCTTCGGTTTCCTCCCACACTCCAAAGACGTACAGGTATGTAGGTTAATTGGCTGGGTAAATGTAAAAATTGTCCCTAGTGGGTGTAGGATAGTGTTAATGTACGGGGATCACTGGGCGGCACGGACTTGGAGGGCCGAAAAGGCCTGTTTCCGGCTGTATGTATATGATATGATATGATAAGGTAAGGTTCCCCTTTCCTCATCACACAAAGGCAGAGTGCACAGGGAAGTCAGACTAGTCCAGAACCACAGCTGGGTCGTCCTGAGAGACGGAGATTGGGGGAAGGACACACAGTGTGGAGGTCTGTAATGAGAAAAGCATGTGGCTATGATCATAGTGATTGCGTGGAGGTGGGGAGGGTGGAGAGTGACATTTAAGAGAGGCCCATTGTAAACCTATGGATGCCTCGGGCAATAAAGATTAGAGACTGCAGGATAAGATGGGTATTTGAGGATTGATTGAACGTGACATTTTATTGTCCAGATGAAAGTCTATCTGCGCCAACTGTTCGTGTCTCAGCCCAGGTCATGGTGGTAAACACCCTCTTCCCCAAATGAACGAGCAGCTGGGCCTGAAAGAGCCCCCTCTTGCAGCAAACAACCCACTCCTACAAGCCAAGTTTTAGTTCAGTTTAGTTTAGAGATGCAGCACGGAAACAGGCCCTTCGGCCCACCGAGTCCGTGCCGACCAGCGATCCCCACACACTAACACTATCCTACACACATTAGGGACTTTACATTTATACCAAGCCAATTAACCTACAAACCTGTACGTCTTTGGAGTGTGGGAGGAAACCGGAGATCCCGGATAAAACCCACACGGTCACGGGGAGAACGTACAAACTCCGTACAGACAGCACCCGTAGTCAGGATCAAACCCAGGTCTCTGGTGCGGTAAGGCAGCAACTCTACCGCTGCGCCACCGTGCCGCCCCTCAAGACTCAAAGTGCTGGAGAGCCTCAGTGGGTCAGGCAGCATCTGTGGAGGAAATGGACAAGTTTAGGGTCAGGACTCTTCTTCAGACTGAAAAAGAAGGGTCCCGACCCAAAACGTCACTTGTCCATCCCCTCCAGAGAGAAAACATTTTGTTGTGAATGGAGTTAGGCAAGATTGGCAGAAACATTGTTGATCTTGTTCTGTAACACCACAAACCACCGATGTCGGAGAGAAAAGGATTTCAAGAACAAAATAAAACATGTCCAGAATAATTCTCCTGCTGCTTTAGTTTAGTGTAGATATACAGCATGCAAACAGGCCCGTCGGCCCACTAGCTTCATGCTGACCATGGATTACCCATTCACACTAGTTCTGTGTTATCCCGCACTCTCTACACACTAGGGGCAATTTACAGAGGCCAATTAACCTACAAACCGCATGTCTTTGGGATGTGGGAGGAATCTGGAGCCCCAGGAGGAAACCCATGTAGTTATAGGGAGAACGTGCAAACTCCACACAGACAGCACCTGAGGTCAGGTATCACAAAATGCTGGAGTAACTTAGCGGGTCAGGCGGCATCTCTGGAGAGAAGGAATGGGTGACATTTCGGGTCGAGACCCTTCTTCAGACTGAGGTCAGGATCGACCCGATTTTTCAGTGCTTGCCCTGGAATGTTCAAGGCTGGCTTAGATCAAAAAATTCAAAGGATCTTGATCCGAAACGTCACCCATTCCTTCTCTCCAGAGATGCTACTGGCTGAGTTACTCCAGCATTTTGTGTCTACCTTCGATTTAAACCAGCATCTGCAGTTCTTCCCTACAAATTGAAACATTAATGTTGACAACCCTCAGCTGAGTGAGAAAAGTACATCTTTCTTGATATTTCTCATTTTATCATAAATAATGTCACGGGTTTGTAGGAAGGAATCGCAGATGCTGGTTTAAACCAAAGATAGACACAAAAAACTGGAGTAACTCAGCGGGACAGGTGGCATCTCTGGAGAGAAGGAATGGGTGACGTTTCACTATCTTTAGCTTTTTATCTAGAATTAAACATATTGTTTCATTGGACAACAATACAACTGTTTCCTCAAGCCATTTTCATTTGCTATCTAATCCGGGCTTCTTGCAAACTGTAAACTTTGCCCAATTTAACATTTTTAATCGTCATGAAGAAGATAAACAGACCTGCAGATATTTCCTCAATGATACGTGCCATTTTGAAAATATAACGCAGAATATGCCAACCCACTGTGGCAAGGCCGTTTAGTTTAGTTTCGGGATACACCATGGAAATAGGCCCTTCGGCCCACCGAGTCCGTGCCGACCAGCGATTCCCAGACACTAGCATTATCCTGCACACACTCGGGCCAATTTACAATGATATCGCACCAATTAATCTACAATCTGTACGTCTTTGCAGAGTGGGAGGAAACGGGAAAAAACCCATGGAGACCACGGAGAACATACAAACTCCATACATGGCAACATGGAAAATAGGTGCAGGAGTAGGCCATTCAGCCCTTCTAGCCAGCATTGCCATTCAATATGATCATGGCCGATCATCCAAAATCAGTACCGTTGCTGCTTTCTCCCCATATCCCTTGATTCTGTACAAAAAGCAGCCGTAGTCTGGCACTGTGAGGTTGCACAACTTTACCGCTGTGCCACTGTGCCAATGTTGTTGTTGCCAATTTTTGTTAAACTTGATTTTCCTTTACCAAAAACTCCATTACTTTTATGTTTTCGCCATCTTTCCCCATTCTGGTCTGCCTGTTTACACAAACCTACTGCCAGGCCAGACACGGTCCTATACTGCCAACCTAGACCAGATGCTGCATAATTCATCTCACTGTGGAAGGGATGGTGCCTACCTAGCCTGATGCACCACAATTTACACTTATCCACATTATTCCCTTTATCCTGTATCTGCACGGCTCGATTATAATCATGTATTGTCTTTCCACTGACTGCTTAGCGCGCAACAAAAGCCTTTCACTGACAATAAACTAAACTCAACTCAAACTCAATCACAACAGAAGGCAGACACAAAATGCCGGAGTAACTCAGCGGGTCAGGCAGCATCTCAGGAGAGAAGGAATGGGTGACATTTCGGGTCGAGACCCTTCATCAGAGTTACTCCAGCATTTTGTGTCTACCTTCGATTTAAACCAGCATCTGCAGTTTTATTTTCCTCCTCAATCATAATAGATTTTAGTTTTAAAGATCTGTAAACTTCCAGTTTTGGATTTAGCAAGGGGGGTGCACGGGGAGGGGTCACCGAAAATGAAGGGAGGACCCGTGAGGGGGGGGAAGGGGAAAGTGAGGGTGTGGGGGCTGTTGCCACACATGGCACCAGGCAGCTGACAGGACTGTTCGATTAAATTTTGTAACTTTGTCAGAACCAAAATGTGGTGACACTTGCGTACTGCCTGAGTGAGGTGTGGTGTTTGATTTTACCGGGTTGTACGCAGAAACAAAGCATTTCACTGTACCTCGACACATGTGACAGTACAGTATATTTGAATCACTGAATAATAAACGAATTGAACATTCTGCAAAGAAACGGACTATCCAAAATAGTTCAAAGAAGGAACATTCATGCACAGCTGATGAGTTAAGCCTCAAAGCACTACTCTCCATCTAAGCAGGTCAGGCAGCATCTCCTGAGATGCTGCCTGACCTTCTCCTGACATCCTGCCTGACCTGTCTGAAGAATGGTCTCCAACCCGAAATGTCACCCATTCCTTCTCTCCTGAGATGCTGCCTGACCTGCTGAGTTACTCCAGCATTTTGTGAAATAAATACCTTCGATTTGTACCAGCATCTGCAGTTATTTTCTTACACTCTCCATCTAGGGATTGCTAGTAAGTACCTGATTTGGCACTAGCTGGAATAATTCTCATGGCCAATGCAGCACTGGTGAGATACAATAGAGGTCCACTACTCAAATACCTAAAACGTGACCCCTGGTGGCAGGAGCGAGCAACGCAGCGGCCATCAGAGGATGTGCTCTCAGGCTGACTGACTCATCCAACTCTCTCATCTAAACCAGGGCATGTGGGAGAGTTTGGGGATATAAAAAACTCTCCTTTGAAGCCTGCGACAAAGATGATCATTTTGGAACCATATCAAAAACAACTAAAGAGATCATGCCCATTGCAAAACAAAAAAACAACCCGATTTGATTCCAAAACAGAGCACAAAGACCAGTTGGTGACATTAGAAGGGTCTCGACCCGAAACATTACCCATTTCTTCTTCTCAGAGATGCTGCCTGCCCCGCTGAGCTCCCCCAGCTTTTTATTTTGTCAACCTTTAGTTGCATTACTTTCTGGCAATGAGCAGCTGGGAATCAAAAAAGCTAAATAATTTTCAGAATTGAAGAACCGTCCCCCAAATTAAGAGCGAGAAACACTGCACACAGTGGAAATCAAACCGGATAAAAGTTGATACCTGGATTGGATGATGCTGGCTAACAATAATTGCAGGAATTAGTACCGGAGATACAAGCGCAAGGGGCATTCAAACTTGAACAAATGGGAATAAATTGGGAAGGAGGGAATTGGAGTAAACTTCCACGTGAGAGATTAGAACTATCTGGACTCTTGTAACATAGAGTGAGCGAGTGGTCGCTGGGGCTGTAGGTTGTGGGGTGGGACTGTAGATTGTGGGGTGGGACTGTAGATTGTGGGGTGGGGCTGGACAACTCCATCTTAGAAGCTAACTGTGTCGATTGTAATTTTAAACTTCACGGTATTTCATTCCCAATTGCTCGTAAACTCACCATTAATTGAAAGAGGGATCTTTATTTTATTTTTTTTAAGGTTTAGGGTTTTTTTTTTGCACAGTATTAAAGCTCCTGCTTAAATCTTGCAACCTCAACACAACCACCATGTCCAGAGGGAGCGGCAACCACCAGACTTAAGACTCCCCACACTCAACCGTTCAAACAATCAATGCACATGGATGGTGGAAGAATATAGAAACATGCAACTACAAAAAGCAGCAAACGTGAGTTCCTCAGGCGGGTTTATATCCACAGATAACATATCTCGCCATCCTATCCTTACTTTATTTGAGTTGAATTTAAATGAATTTCCATTGATAAGACCATTAAACATTTAAAACGAGTCAAACACTCAATCCGAGTTTGAGAATTTATTGACAAAATCCAAACAATTTGATTTTATATTTAGTACAGGAATATTCATTCCCCTGGTGATTAAGTTGTGCAGAAAGTTCTCCAGGTGAATTGTCCAGCAACTCCCAAAACAGAATCATTTTCGGATGTGCCTCCGTTCGTCCTTGCTTGTTCCTCCACTGAATGTCTCAGATCGTTGACTTTTCCTACATCTACCACGTTTTCTAGGAGCCCGGGCTGTTGGGTTCGGTCCTTCCTCGCTCAGTCTCCTGTCCTTGGGCTCAGTCCGCCACCGCGATCCTCACGCCTTGCACATACACCGCCTCGCCTCCCCTCTCCTCGCCTCGCCTCCCCTCCCATGCCATCTCCCGGTAAGGTTCCCGCAACCCCGACCCTGCAACACTATCCATCCCATCTCAACATAAGCTGGGGTGTTGGCTCAACAGCCGTCTCTCTCCGCGCTGTAGAGGAGGTCTGGGAGCTGCAGATAGATGCTGGGTTAAACCGAAGCTAGGCACAGAAAGCTGGGCTAACTCAGGCAGTGCAGAGATACTGTGTGTGTGTGTGACCCGCTGAGCTACTCCAGCTTTCTGTGTCCACCCATCTCAACACAACAGGTTCCTTCCCACCAGCAGTCAGCATTGCACATGAAGCTTGAAACCTGAAACACACCGAGCGCAAGTCTAAATCTCCCCTCTCTGCAAACTAACAACATCTTTCCTATAAAATTCCACAGATTCCTGCAATTGGTTTTTTTTCTTCTCTCCCGGTCTAATTCGAGTCCTTTCCCGAAGTATGTGCAAAACGCTGGGAATCAGGACACCCGGAGACACCTGGATGCGAGAAGGTGCCTCCATCCCCCAGCCCATCCAGCGTCCCGGACCCCCCAGTCTCCCCCCTTACCTGGGATTGCCAGGACCAGTGTCACCAGGGTCGGGGTAAGCCACACGCTCCAGCTCGCCGCTGCCCGCTTTGCTTTCACCGCCGAAGACATGTTCCCACCTAGAGTCTGCACTGGAGAATGAGAGGCTAAGAGAGGCAGCGGCGCTACAGTGAAGCAAGGCGCTGGTTCCAAGCCAAACCCCACCCACCACAACACCAGCCCGCCTCCACTAGACACAGCCATCCCCAACCCCTCTCTCTCTCTCTGGGTGTGTTGGAACTGAGGAGCTGCAGATGCTGGTCTACACCCAAGATAGACACAGAAATGCTGCTCAAGCACCATGGTGATGGGATCATAAAAAAATATTCAAATGGCCGACAGATTTTACTCATTGATTCCCCCTTCCAATTTACAAAGTGTCGACTTAAAACAAACAAAAGCAGAAACAATTAAACATTGTACTCGTCAATGGTGCAGAAGATAGACACAAAAAGCTGAAGTAACTCAGCGGGTCAGGCAGCATCTCTGGAGAAAATGAATAGGTGACGTTTGGGCTCGGAACCCTTCTTCAGACTGAAAGATAATCAATGATGTTCCTTGTTTAACAACGAGAAACAATGAAGGCACCAACCTGAATTTTTGAACTAAGACCTCATCGCCAATCTAACCGACTGAAGAAGGGTCTCGACCTGAAACGTCACCTCTTCCTTGTCTCCAGAGATGCTGCCTGACCTGCTGAGTTACTCCTTATTTACATCGGCGAAACCAAGCGCAGGCTCGGCGATCGCTTCGCTGAACACCTTCGCTCAGTCCGCATTAACCAAACTGATCTCCCGGTGGCCGAGCACTTCAACTCCCCCTCCCATTCCCAGTCTGACCTTTCTGTCATGGGCCTCCTCCAGTGCCATAGTGAGGCTCACTGGAAATTGGAGGAACAGCGCCTCATATTTCGCCTGGGCAGTTTGCAGCCCAGCGGTATGAACATCGACTTCTCCAACTTTGGATAGTTCCTCTGTCCCTCTCTTCCCCTCCTCCTTCCCAGATCTCCCTCTATCTTCCTGTCTCCACCTATATCCTTCCTTTGTCCCGCCCCCCTGACATCAGTCTGAGGAAGGGTCTCGACCCAAAACGTCACCCATTCCTTCTCTCCTGAGATGCTGCCTGACCTGCTGAGTTACTCCAGTATGTTGTGCCTATCTTCCGCGTCTGCAGGACCTTCTTGCACTTACAGCATCATTGCCTGAACTGAGCTCCCAAGCAATAATCAGAGCCCCAAATTAAGAACAAACTGTCACATCTCTTACACCAAAGGAAACTCAAATCAAGTCCCAGTCTAGGTTTAACAAAAAAGTTTTTTGGATCAACACAGGCCAAGGTTGATATTTCATCCTGGCTAATACCCTACTATCTGTACCCTGTAAGTAACAGCTCCCTGCTTGGGCCATAATGTTCAAATTCATGTAAGTATTAAACTTCTGAAGAAGGGTTCTGACCCTAAAGGTCACCCATCCTTTTTCTCCAGAGATGTTGCCTGTTGGAGTTTCTCCAGCACTTTATGATTACCTTAAGCATTTAACTAAATGGGTTCAATTAACAGTGAGAATTCAAGTGCATGTGTCTGTATTTTTAAATAGAATCATTAACTGATGGGAAAGTTGGACGTGATAACATCATCCAAACTAGATCTTCCAAAGCCATCCATCAACTTAACAAGATTGGTTTTCCTGGACCTTCTGTTCATCAGGGCAGTCAGTCTTTGTTTATCTACACACACCCTCAGATGGTCTCTGTTGAAAGGAAATGCAATGAGTCACTATTCACAACTACACGGCTCAACTTAATCATCAGCTTCTCCTTTCAATTATTTTTCCTTTAGAGGTACCGCACGGAAACAGGCCCTTCGGCCCACCGAGTCCATGCCAACCAATGTTCATCCTATTCACTAGCATCATCCTACACACGAGGGACAATTTAAAATGTTTTACCAATGCCAATTTACCTACAAACCTTTGAATTGTGGAAGGAAACCGGAGCTCCCAGAGAAAATCCACAGGGCCACAGGTAGAGCACACAAACTCCACACAGACAGCACATGTGGTCAGGATCAAACCCGGGTCTGGTGCTGTAAGGCAGAAACTCTAACGCTGCGCCACCGTGCCGCACTTATACCCCATTCCTCTTATCGCTAAATTACTGGTCCCATCTATTCCACTGCAGCGGCTCCCTCTGTTTTCCATAGTTCCCTTGTACTATTGTAAATATATGGCATACCTTCACTTGTATGGTTCTTTCTACCAATGTTAATTGGCATTCACATCCAGAAAGAACACTATAAATAATATAAATCCTACCAATCAATCGGAGGACAAGATGATGAGTAGCCAATATCATAGATAATATTAGAAATGTTCACACTCTACACTCTCTCACACACTTTCCAAATGAGATAAATGCCATTTTCCCTACATTAAATCTCATCATTAATAAGCTGCTCTTTCCAAAAGAGACGATCTCACCCTCAGCCCTCTGCTACCTGAAATAGAAGTCTTATTATTAATCTGTCTTTTTGAAACCTCATTGTTTCACCAATCGACATGTTAGGACAAGAGTAGGACTAATGTGCTGCATTATTCTGAGAAATCATATATCAATGCTGATTGCTCTCTAATGATTCAGCAGCATGACTACAGGCAGCCTGCTCAGCTATCCAATGCACACTAAGTGAAATCATGTTGATATCCAGGAATCCATGAAAAAAGCGTGCGTCTCATACTACGATGGGAGGAAAATCCAATCTCATTTACAACACTGCAGTGCAGTGGACACTATTCAGATATGTACTTGGGCATTGGAATAGTTGAAATTCCAATCTCTTTGGGAATAGACAGAAAACAGAAAATGAAGAGGGAATGGGAGTTCTGCCTGCGGCCTGGCTAAGATGAACCTGTTAATTCATATTATTCAAAAGTAACGTACCTGATTGTTTTTATTCACAAAATGCTGGAGTAACTCAGCAGGTCAGGCAGCATCTCAGGAGAGAAGGAATGGGTGACGTTTCGGGTCGAGACCCTTCTTCAGACTGATGTCGTAGAGTAGGAGGGCAGGAGAAATCACAGAGGGGGAGCAGTGAGAGAGCATGTTGCTAAATGCTCGTCGAAGAGAGGAGGAGAACTTCTTCAAAGTGGACATACCTTGTGGAGAAATCGCAGTGGAGTGTACCTGAATGTTTAGTCTAGTTCAAAGATACAGCGTGGAAACAGGCCAACCGCGTCCAGGCCGACCAACGTTCACCCATACACTAGTTCTATGTTATCTCAATTTCGCATCCTACACACGAGGGGCAATCTACAGAAGCCAATTAACCTACAAACTATACATCTTTGGAATGTGGGAGGAAAAGGGGGCACCCGGAAAAAAACCCCACACGGTCACAGGGAGAACGTACAAACTCCGCACAGACAGCACCCGTAGTCAGAATCGAACCTAGATCCATGGCACTGTAAGGCAGCAACCCTACCACTGCACCAGCGTGCTGCCTCTATCATGAGTATTTGCAGTGGGTTATCTTATAGGTATTTGCAATGTGTTTCTGCCACAGGAGTTTGGGAGCATAGCGATTAATTTACTTTATTACAAAACTGAACTTTGGACTGTTGTTCCAGACATATGAGTTTGAATTGCACAAAGCTGGGGATTTTAATGTTAAGCAATTAAAGGAATATTAGCAGTAACCATGATACTACTAGGTTGTTGTAAAACCCCTAGTTTGCGGATGCAGTATTGATAAACAAAACAATGCCCAAAGCACTATTCAGGCAGATTACAACGTTTGAGCATGGAGGTGAAATCAGAAGGGCTGGTAAAACTTAGAGAAATGAAGAAACATTTAGAGGGGTACATGGATAGGATGGGTTTAGAGGGAGATGGGCCAAACGCAGGCAGTGGGACTAGTGCAGATGGGACACGATGGTCAGTGTGGGGAAATTGGGCTGAAGGGCCTGTTTTCTTGCTGTATGACTCTGTGACTCTAAATAGGGAGGGACTAATTTGTGGAATTGAATATCAGGCCAGGAATTTTAAAAATGAAGGATTGTTGCTCTGGGAGCTAATATAGGTTAGTGTCTCTAGAGTGGATGACAATGCATGCGAGTTAAGATTGATATATTTTAAAAAGGTTCATGACTCGTATGTTATTCTTGTAAATGACCCACATCATCCCATCACACTTTAGTGCAGCTTCTGACTCGGTGTGAGAAAAGACAGCGTTCAAAAGATGAAATTCACAGGTCACGATCCTAGGAATTACTCCCAAAATGTTCCCCATTTCTCATCGTTCATTCAACGGCCAATCTTAAATGAATTTGTGAGTGGAGAACACAAACACCTATCACAAGGCCAATATTTTTTTGCTCCTGAATATGTAACCTTGCTTCGAAAGATACCTTGTCCTAAACTAAGGATATAAGAATAGATACAGATCTACCTATTAGATCCATGCCTGATGCAAGGCCAGACCTTTTACCTGACTCTCTCCTGACTCTCAGTCTGAAAAGGGTCTCGACCCCAAACATCACCCATTCCTCCTCTCCAGAGATGCTGCCTGTCCTGCTGAGTTACTCCAGCATTTTGTGTCTATCTTTTACTTCTTTTCCCTTCATTGAGGGACTCAGTGAAACAGTGAATCACTTGCACTTCTTCCAATTTAATCTACTACATTCAGTGCTCATAATATCAAATATTTGAGGGCATAGCTTTAAGGTAGAGCTGGAGAGTTCAAAGAAGATGTGCAGGGCAAGTGGGGGTTCATGGTGGCTCAGTGGTAGAGATGCTGCCTTACAGCGCCAGAGACCAGTTCGATCATGACTATGGATGATATCTGTATGGAGTTTGTACATTCTCCCTGTGACCACGTAGGTTTTCTCCAGGTGCTCCAGTTTCCTCCCGCACTCCAAAGTTGTACAGGTTTGTAGGTTAATTGGTTTCGGTAAAGATGGTAAGTTGTCCCTAGTGTGTGTAGGATAGTGCTAGTGTGTGTAGGATAGTGCTAGTGTGCGTAGGATAGTGCTAGTGTGGGTAGGATAGTGCTAGTGTGTGTAGGATAGTGCTAGTGTGTGTGGGATAGTGCTAGTGCGTGTAGGATAGTGCTAGTGCGTGTAGGATAGTGCTAGTGTGCGTAGGATAGTGCTAGTGTGTGTAGGATAGTGCTAGTGTGCGTAGGATAGTGCTAGTGTGGGTAGGATAGTGCTAGTGTGCGTAGGATAGTGCTAGTGTACAGGGTGAACACTGGTTGGCACGAACTTGGTGGGACAAAGGACCTGTTTCCACGCTTTATCTCTACCCTAAACTAAACTAGACGCAAGGTTTTTACATGGAGACTGGTACTGTAGGTCTCTGGAACACTTTGCCTGGGATGGTGGTGGAAGCAGATATGATAGTGGCATTTAAGGGGCCCCCCAACAATGGGCCACTCTCTCCGTACCAGGCAGGGTGCAGCCCCAAAGCCCAGTTCTCAGTCACGGAGCTGGACTACCAGTTGCCCAACACCAGTCCACACATGCAGCCTCCCCACCCTCAGCTCTGGGCTGATTCATTCCTAGGTTTGTCTCAGGCTCTTGGCTCCCTGGTTACCAGCAGGGCAGTGATGACCAGTGGGGAGTTCAGTGTGTCACATCAGTTAGCCAGCACTGCAGCAATGCTAGTAACACATCTCATGTATAATGCCAGAGTTATCTGTTAAGGTACTGACTCCACTGTGTGTGGGAATGCATCCTGAATTACTGCAGTATCCATAAACTATATATCGGCGAGACCAAGCGCAGACTGGACGACTGCTTCACTGAACAACTACGCACAGTCCGCCTTGGTCCTCGTGATCGCCCGGTTGCCAAACATTTTAACTCCCCGTCCCACTCCCATACTGACCTTTTCGTCCTGGGCCTCCTCCACTGTCAGAGTCAGACCACACACAAATTGGAGGAACAGCACCTCATATTTTGCTTGGGCAGCTTACAACCCAGCAGCATGAATATTGATTCCTCTAACTTCAAGTAACCCTTGCATCCCCTCTCTCTCCACCCCTCCCCCACCCTAGTCCTCTTGCTAATTTCACTGTTTGTATCCCTTTATCACCTCAACCCCAGCCAGCAATGGACCATTGTGGGCTCCACTTTTCCCGAGTCATTGATGCAGGCTCTGCTTTGTTCTGCACCTTCCCAAACCTCCAGAGTCCCCCCTCCCTGACTCTCAGTCTGAAGAAGGGTCTCAACCCGAAATGTCACCTTTTCTTTTTCTCCGGAGATGCTGCCTGACCCGCTGAGCCACTCCAGCATTTTGTATCTACCCATAGACATAAGACTGGATGAGTTGATCCCTTGGGGGAATAAGGAGTTTTTGAATTAAATCCCAGCAAATAGAACGAGGGCCTTTGCAATACCAGATTGTGCTTGATGTTGCTGCCAGACTAAGAAAATATGTACAAAGTTTAATTTATTTCGACATTGCCGGGGATTCGTCTTTCAAGTAGAGGTGTGGGTACGCTGTATGCAAGCATTGTAGGTTGAAACAGAATCACAGCTGGTGTGTGCTCAGATTTCTAATTTATGCTGCTACAAGCAGTTGTGATTGGCAGCAAAATGTATCAGCCGTACCCCACTGTATCTATTGGACAGATCAGTGAAAGCGAGTGATAATCTGAAATTGCATTAAACCCTGACAGGCAGGTCACACACAATTCAGTCAAGTATTTCACGAATGGCTATGCACCCACCTCCGAGACTATTCACTGTTGTGGTGGAAGAAAGAATAATAAAAAGAGAATTTATTACTTGCAAGCCTAATTTCTGAAAGCTAGACATTCCTAATGATGTCTCTCCCAAGCTGGTTTCCACATATATGGACTTGCCATCTTTCGATCTGCTCTTATAAGCTCATGTAGACTTAGGCCATTCGGCCCATCAAGGCTACTCTGCCATTTAGTCGTGGCTGATCTATCTCTCCATCCTAACCCCATGCTCCTGCCTTCTCCCCATAACCCCCCGACACTTGTGAACCTACCGAGGAGGTCGTAGACAGGATACTCAGTTCATTCCTTTCCTTTCCTGGCACATGGATCCTGAAGCAAATTGCCCCAATGATTACAACCCAAAATTGAAAACAAAGGTCAGGGAAATTTCCAAATCTTAACCCTGTTGTCCAAGCAGCTGCCAGGTGAAATGTAATGAAGGGTCACTGACCTGTAATAACAACTGTGTTTCCCTCTCCACGGATACTGCTTGTTCTCCTCAGTGTTTCAAACAGTTTAAAAAAAATATGAGGGCAAGGTTTAGATAAGTTAAACACAAGTACTCGGGAGACTTGGTGTACTTCAAACATGCTATTTTTAATCCACAGTACCATTAGACTCATCTCTTGTACTGTTTAAGGAAAGTGTATCTTTCATTTTTCCCAATTAATTATATTTGTTTTTTATGTTTAATAGTGTATTCTGTGCATGATTGAGCATGAATCTATGTTGCCTATGTTGTTTGCTGCATCTCTCTGAGAGATCTGTAAGAAAATAACTGCAGATGCTGGTACAAATCGAAGGTATTTATTCACAAAATGCTGGAGTAACTCAGCAGGTCAGGCAGCATCTCAGGAGAGAAGGAATGGGTGACGTTTCGGGTCGAGACCCTTCTTCAGACTGATGTCAGAGGGGCGGGACAAAGGAAGGATATAGGTGGAGACAGGAAGACAAGTGGGAGATCTCGGAAGGGGGAGGGGAAGAGAGGGACAGAGAAACTATCTAAAGTTGGAGAAGTCAATGTTCATACCAGTGGCCCATTGTTCATGCTGAGTTACTCCAGCATTTTGTGAATAAATATCTCTGAGAGATCTCATCGCTCATCTCTCTGCATCAGAGGCAGCAATCTAATCCATCTGAAGTCCTGCTTTCCAACATCTTTCATAGCTCCTTTAAGTCTGCCTGAAAAATCCCCGCTCTTTCAATCTGTGTCATTTGGTACCAATGTGGACCACTATTTCTGGTTCAGAATAGAAGGAATGGGTGACATCTTCATTGTTCACCAAATCATTGTTCATACCATTGGGTTGTAAGCTGCCTGAGTGAAACACCTGCATGGGATGCTGTTCCTCCAAAGTTTAACACTGGTTGCAGAAGATGTTAATGTGAGCCCATGCACGAGAGATAATGAAAGATAAGTGTGGTTTCAGAAAGAAAGTGTGGGAGGAAGAGAGAGAGAGAGAGAGAGGGAGAGAAAGAGAGAGAGAGTAAAAATATCAATAAACAAACTATGAAAAAGGAATAGAATGAGAACAAACCACAAGAAATAAAATGCGAAATAGTAAAAACCAAAACAAACTCAGAAAAAAATTATCTTAAAAAAAGGAAACTAGATAAAAAGTAAGGGCAGACAAGGGACACAAAGGCAACATACACAGGAAATTAGAGAATAAATTCCAATAATGAAGGGTGTCAAGATTTTTTTCTGTGCATTTCCTCATGTTAGCCTTGGCGATTGCGAACATCCAGGTTTCGTGAGAAACTGAATTTTGGATTGAGTAAGTGTTGAACATGATAATCACAGTCAGATTGTACAACTGCTCCAGAAAGACAGATCTCAGAACTGAATATGAGTATAAATGAATTATGAAGGCCTAAAGTGCTGTTAAATAGGGACAATGATCAGGCATTCAGCAGGCACAATAAAAGATCTTGTCGAACTTGCAAAAACTTGGTCATAAGGAGGGCAGATTGTGTGTTCATTTTTAATCACCAATGTCTCTATATTCATATTAGTTGTCATAAATCAATGAATTGGTCCAGGTGTGCAGATTACAGTGAAAATGTTGTCGACGCTTCAAAACATAGTCGCATAAAGTTCCGAATATTTTCAAATGCTAACATCGATTATAAAATTAGTAAATCTTTGTCACTTTTGAAATGAAAGACTGGTACCACTTTATTCTGCAAAGGTGGGGAACAAAATAAGATGTAGGTGGGTGGAATGAGCGGAAGTACACATTTCTGCCATTTTGTTAATCGACTTCCATAAGCTCCCAACTAAGTAATTTGATATTTTCAGTGCTACTCTCCTTCACGAATTTGAGCAGACCAGAGCCAGGGCTTCACATGGATTGATTCAAATGTTCATTTCTACCAAGTATGATTTTCAAACACTTTTAGTTTAGTTTAGTTTAGAGATACAGCGTGGAAACAGGCCCTTTGGCCCACTGAGTCTGCACCAACCAACAATACCTGTACACTAGCACTATCCTACTCACTAGGGACAGTGTGCAATCTTTACCAAAGTTAATTAACCCACAAACCTTTATGTCTTTGGAAACGGGAGGAACTGGAGCACCCGGAGAAAACCCACGCAGGTCACAGAGAGAACGTACAACCGGCGGCACAGCGGTAGAGTTGCTGCCTTACAGCGAATGCAGCGCGGAGACTCAGGTTCGATCCTGACTACGGGCGCCGTCTGTACGGAGTTTGTACGTTCTCCCCGTGACCTGCATGGGTTTTCTTCGAGATCTTCGGTTTCCTCCCACACTCCAAAGACGTACAGGTGTGTAGGTTAATTGACTGGGTAAAATGTAAAAAATTGTCCCTAGTGTGTGTAGGATAGTGTTAATGTGTGGGGATCGCTGGGCGGTGCGGACTCGGTGGGCCGAAGGGCCTGTTTCTGCGCTGTATCTCTAAATCTAAAAAAAAATCTAAATCTAAACTCTGTACAGATAGCACCCGTAGTCAAGATCGAACCCAGGTCTCTGGCGCTGTGGGGCAGCAACTCTACTGTCACTGTGCTGTCCTAGTTTGATGTAATTACTCTTCCTGGTAACGTCATGCACTGCTGGACAAGAGTGCCTATGTTGAGAACGGTGCAATAAGCACATTTATGTCATTACACAGTTCTTCAATGTAATAATTCTCTGGATCCTTCAAAAAATTATTTGTTGGATTTATCTTAATACGTGGCACATGGTTGTAAGTGGAAATGTGCAAGTGGAAACGTCTTCTCCACAACTACCCTTTTATAGCCTTGTAGACTTCTGTTAGGTCATTTCTCAAAAATCAAAATGAAACTGCAGGTGCTAGAACTGTGAAAAAAGAAAAAGAAAATGCAGGAAATGCTCATTGCCTCAGGTAGCATCTGTGGAAAGAAACAGCGTGTTAATGCTTCAGGTTTGATACCCTTCGTCAGAACTTGGACATTTCTCTCTTCCAGATCAAAGAATTCCAACCCATTGAGACCTCCACAGGGTGCAATCTCTTTGCTCGGTATCATTTTAATACATTGTTTTGGATTTTCACAGCCCCTTCACATGCTTTTTTATAACATGGGGATCAGAACTGTTCACAGTACACACTTAATAGGAACCTGAGGGGTAGCTTTTTCATACAATGGGTGGTGTATGGAATAAGCTGCCAGAGGAGGTAGTTGATTGCAACGTTTAAGAAACATTCAGACCTGTACATGGACAGGACAGGTTTACAGAGATGTGGGCCAATCGCAGGCAGGTGGGACTAGTGCAGATGGGACACGCTGGTCGGCATGAGCAAGTTGGGCCAAAGGGCCTGTTTCCACACTGTATGATTACATGACTAGGGGGATATAGCCCAAATGGGGGCAAATGGGATTAGCTGAGGAAGGCACCTATTGGACTTGGACAAGTTGGGCCAAAGTTGGGCTTGTTTTTGTGCTGTATAACTCTGTGATTATCACAATAGGCTTGAGAGTTGCCTGATGCTATTGATGCTTCAATATTGATGCTCTGAAAGGAGATATATAGTGCTGGGAAATTTTCAATCATTTGATCGCACTAACTTAGCTAAAATGTTTCACCCACCCTATTTAAGGATATACTGTGAATGATCGGTATTGTGATATTTTGGCACAATTTTGAGATCATATTGGAAAATATAGCTAAAGAAAAATAACAATATTGAACAATGAGGGTGACTAAGCCTCATATTTGTGAATCCCTTGAATAAATCAATTATAAATGACTGTCTGACAGACCAACAGAGAGCAAAGACATGGCATATGGAATATCAGGATTACTTGCACTACAATGACTATTACATAGAACATCTGTTGTCTAAGATTTGTCATAGGAATATCCTCAACATGTGCAAGTCTCTTGGGGAAGACCTTGGTGACAGATGAGAGAGCTCTGTGTAAAATATAAAAAATCTGAAAATAAACCACGTCAGATGTACGTCTAAACTCCAGACACGGAGATTATGGAAAAATTAAACTCATGAAGAGAAGCATTGAGAAAGATCACAGTGTGAGAAGGGGAATGGGAGAGGAGGGGGAGGGGGGGCAGGGGGAAGGGTGGAGATTAGGAATGAAATGGAGACAGAAATCCAAAGCTGCACAAAGTTAATTGGAGAAACACAACAATGAAAGGAAGATGTAGAAAACAGGAGCAGCCAAAGGCAATGAGAATTCAGGAACACAGTCCCACTATGGGTTCAGGAACAAAGGGGGCGTGGCTGTGTTCTGCAGCTGCGGCTCACCGGCAGTCTCTCTGTTTTTGTTGTTGTTTTTTTGTCATTGTCGTCGTTAAATGTACGTTTTGTTTTATTTTTAACTCTGTGTATGTGGGGGGGTGGTGGGGGGGTTGGGGGAAACCTTTTTTCAAATCTCCTCCTCAACAGAGATGCGACCTTTACCGTGTCGTATCTCCGTTCGCGCTACGGCCTAACATCGTGGAGTCGGCGGCCTCCAGCTGGGATCGACCTCAAAGACTCCGGTTGCAGGGCCTGGACTTACCATCTCGGAGGCTTCGGCCGTGGGCCCTGCAGACCGCAACATCGGGAGCTCGCAGGTCCCTGGCTGGCGACCGGCTTTTGGGAGCTCCAGCCATAGCAGCTTCGACCGCCCCGAAGCGCGAGGTACGATCGACCCGCCCGCAGGCCCTTCATCGCCCTGCGTGGCTCGGCCGCAGCACTTTCCATCGCCCGGTGGGGGCTCAGGACCTTCCTCGGCCTGCTCGGCTCGGCTCGGCCCTGGGACTTTCCATCGCCTGGTGGGGGCTCAGGACTTTCATCGGCCTGCTCGGCTCGGCCCTGGGACTTTCCATCGCCCAGTGGGGGCTTCAAAAAGTTGGGAGCCTCGATCACCTCGTGGCGCCACGGGAGAAGAATGAGGAGGAGATAAGACTTTGCCTTCCATCACAGTGAGGGTATGCCTAGAGCAATCACTGTGATGGCTGTTTTGTGTAAACAATTATATCTGTGTGTCTTATGCTTTTTAATGTCTACTGCCGGACCCTGACGTGAGAGGACGCTGGCGTTGTGTATTCGCCGCTTTTCCGTCAGGATAGTTTGTCTGTTTGTTTCTATGTTAATTGTTTTTGTAAAGCGCTTTGAGCATGCGATAAGGCGCTATATAAAATAAATGAATTATTATTATTATTATTATAGTCCCACAAAAGTGGTGACAAAGGTGGACAGTCAGTGAAGAAGGCGTTTGGCAGACTTACCTTCATCAGTCAGAGTATTGAACTCAGGCATTGGGATGCTGTCTTACAGCTCTACAAGATGACAGTCAAGCCACATTTGGAGTAGTGTGCGGGTAAAGGTGGGTGGCACGCTGGCACAGTGGTTGAGTTGCTACCTTATTGCGCCAGAGAGCCGGGTTCAATCCTGACTATGGGTACTGTCTGTACGGAGTTGTACGTTCTCCCCGTGTCCACGTGGGTTTTCTCCGGGTGCTTCGGTTTCCTCCCACACTTCAAAGATGTACAGCTTTTGTTGGTTAATTAGAGCCATGTGGAACAGATACAGTGTGGAAACAGGCCCTTCGGCCCAACTTTTCCACACTGGCCAACATGTCCCATCTACACTTGTCCCACCTGCCTGCTTTTGGCCCATGTCCTTCTAAATCTGCCCTATCCAGTGCTGCTAGAACCAACCTGAAGAGAGGCATCAAGGATGCCAAAGCGTCCTACAAGAGGAAGATTGAAGACCACTTTACCAACAATGACCCACGGCGGGTATGGCAAGGCATCCAGCACATCACCAACTACAAGACCAGCAACCGCACGACTGCCGACGGCGACGCCTCGCTGGCAGAGGAACTTAACTGTTTCTTTGCTCGTTTCGAGGTGAAAGCTGCAGTTGTAGACATAACACCCTCTCCAGCACCTGACGGCAACACCTTCACTGTGCAGGAGTATGATGTTAAGCGCGTGCTCAGAGCAGTGAGAGCAGTGAATCCCAGGAAAGCTGCAGGCCTCGATGGTGTGACGGGAAGAGTGCTGAGGGAATGTGCAGACCAATTATCTGAGGTCTTCACAAAAATCTTCAACCTGTCCCTTTTAAAATCCACCATCCCTCCCTGCCTGAAGTCCGCCACAATCATCCCACTGCCGAAAAAGTCTGTCATCAGCGGCCTTAACGACTACCATCCGGTAGCTCTCACACCGGTCATCACAAAGTGCTTCGAGAGGCTGGTCCTGCAGCACATCAAAGCCAGCCTCCCACCCACCTTCGACCCATACCAGTTTGCCTACAGAGCAAATAGGTCTACAGGGGATGCCATCGCCACTGCTCTTCACACTGCACTGACCCACCTTGAACACCAGGGGAGCTATGTGAGGATGCTTTTCCTAGACTTCAGCTCTGCCTTTAACACAGTCATCCCGAGCAGACTGGTCACCAAACTTTCTGACCTTGGATTTTCCCAAACCATCTGCCAATGGATCAAGGACTTCCTGACCAACCGCCCCCAGACCGTCAAAATAGGCCCTCACCTCTCCTCCACCATTACACTGAGCACCGGCTCACCACAGGGCTGTGTGTTGAGCCCCATCCTTTACTCCCTCTACACTCACGACTGCGCCCCCACCCATCCCACCAACACCATCATCAAGTTCGCGGATGACACGACTGTGGTTGGACTCATCTCAGGAGGAGATGAGACAGCCTACAGGGATGAAATCCAAAGGCTGGCAGCATGGTGTTCAGTGAACAATCTTGTCCTGAACTCCTCCAAAACAAAGGAACTTATAATAGACTACAGGAAAACCAGTGCAGAACACGACCCACTCTACATCAATGGGGTCTGTGTGGAAAGGGTACCCGCTTTCAGGTTCCTGGGTACGCACATCGCAGAGGATCTTACCTGGTCTACCAACACCATTACCACAGTGAAGAAGGCACAGCAGAGACTCCACTTCCTGAGGATCCTCAGGAAGACCAACCTGCAGGAGAAGCTCATGATGTCCTTCTATCGCTGCTCCATCGAGGGTGTGCTGGCATACTGTATAACCACATGGTATGCCAGCTGCTCAGAAAAGGACAGGAAGGCCCTTCAGAGGGTCATCACGACGGCCCAGAAGATCATCGGCTGCTCACTGCCCTCCCTGGAGCACCTGTTCAGCCTACGCTGCCTCAGTAGAGCAGGCAAAATAATAAAAGATCCATCCCACCCCGGCCACCGTCTGTTTGTTCTTCTGCCCTCTGGTCGACGTTTCAGGTCGATCAAATCCCGAACAAACAGACTTAAGAACAATTTTTACCCCAGGGCCATACGAGAACTGAACACTACTTTCTGCACTAGGTCACACTGTTAAAACTTTTGTATTTAATATATTTGTATTTATTTGTTTTGCATTTATTGCATATATGTTTTTACGTACCGTCAGGATTGCTATTTTTTAATTTTGTTGTACTCGTTGCAACGACAATAAATGAATATTATTATATTATTATTATCTGTATGAGTCATTTAATTTTCATTCAATACTTCCTTAAAAGTGCTTGACAAGGGAGTGTAAAAGAAAGCTTTGAAATCCTTGAATTCAGTCAGTTCTGCATGTGAATTTTCATCCACTGTGTAACTCGAATCTTACATTTAGCTGACTAGGTCCAAGGATCTGGACCCTCCTAAACCTTCCCCTATCTCCGACTCTACGATGCCATCTCTTCTTGTTCTTTAAGATAATCCCTAATTGAACTTTGCCGATCAGGGTTTGGTTATTGGTTCCTGCTTTATATCATATCTGATTGGCAGCACAAAGTGACTGGGATGTTTTGCGGTGTTGAAAGGGCTTAGTAAACGCAAGCTGTTGTATCTAATCTTTGTTGTATCTGAATGTTTATCCACTGTCTCACTGGAATTCCCACATTCGACTGGCCTGGTTGTATCTGATGAAAGAGTGCATCTTGCAATGAAGTATCCCATTCAGCACAACCAACGTACTTTAATTTAGGGTAGAGAAGATGTCTCCAGTTATGGGACGATTATTGTTTAAAAGCTAGGTGTCACTACCACTCATACTCTCATCACCACCATTTGGTTTTGAGATGAGGTGAATTTCTTTCTTTTTTTTAGGTTTAGATTTAGAGATACCGCGCAGAAACAGGCCCTTCGGCCCACCGGGTCCGCGCCACCCAGCGATCCCCGCACATTAACACTATCCTACACCCACTAGGGACAATTTTTTAAAAACATTTGCCCAGACAATTAACCTACAAACCTGTACACCTTTGGAGTGTGGGAGGAAACCGAAGATCTCGGAGAAAACCCACGCAGGCCACGGGGAGAACGTACAAACTCCGTACAGACAGCACCCGTAGTCAGGATCGAACCTGAGTCTCCGGCGCTGCATTTGCTGTAAGGCAGCAACTCTACCGCTGCGCCACCGTGCCGCATAAGATTCTCATTGAGGATCTTGAGTGTTTGAAACAGGGAGCATTGGAGAGATACCCAGTACTATGGAGATGTGAAGAAGGGTCCCGACCCAAACCATCACCTACCCATGTTCTCAGAGATGCTGCCTGACCCACTGAGTTACTCCAGCACTCTGTGCCCACAATGGAGATGTCCTTGGATTGTACACAATATTCTGGCCCAATCTACCAGTTTTATTCTTCCAATATCAGAAGATTCCTACATTCAGATATCAACATCACGTTGGTACGGGATTTATATTGCATGACAATAAAATGTGTATTTTTCAGATACCTGTCTAGAATAAATAAAAATGAAGCTTCCAGTAAGAGAATCATATTAGAGTTTCAGAGAACTATAGATCGCCATGGAATTCAATTCTCAAAGCAGTAAGATAATCTAAGAATAGCATTCAATCGGATTTACAGTGGTTGAATGTCAATCATTGAGCTTGAATTTATCTTCTAAACCTTTGAACAACATCAACAATGAATGCTTATGCATTATAATCCATTGTTAATAACATCCACATCATTCACGGTGTAAAGTTGACATGTTAAGACTTGGACAACAATGTTATATTTGTAATGGGAAAGTGCCCTATATCTCAGCTATACCTCAGGTATAGCTCAGGCCTTCGAGTCCTGGCAACATCCCCGTAAATCTTCTCTGCACCCTTTTCAGATTAGGTAGCATCTGTAAAAAAGAGAGTCAGTGTTTCAGGGCAAAGATCCTACATCACTTTCCACAGATGCTGCCCGACCTGCTAAGTATTTCCAGTATTTTCTGTTTTTCATATTGTTAGAAAATAACATCTTACAAATTACCCAAGGACATTTCTCCATTAACATGAAGAGGGCGATGACAAGCCATGAGTCCCTCAATCCGATTTACAACTGATCAATGGTAGGGAAGCATATTAATTGTGCCCAAGGATTTTCTTAGCTTGAATGCCTTTTTGTGAACAGGGAGTATTCTAAACAATAAAGAGCAAACTTAGTTTGCAAACTAATGTTTGATGTTCCAGAACTAAACAAGTTTACTTGACATTAGATATAAAATATCCTTGTTTTCCAATTCACAACAGAAAACATGTACAAAATAAGACACAAAGTTCTGGAGTAACTCAATGGGCCAGGCAGCATCTCTGGAGAACATGGGCGAGTACTAAAGTCTTGTGCTACTCAGCTTGCTCCAGTGCTCACCACAATATTCAACCTCTCCTTGGCAAAGTCCGTGGTCCCTGCATGCTTCAAAAGATCCATCATTGTACCGGTGCCAAAGAATGCCTCTCCAGCGTGTTTAAATGACTACCGACCGGTGGCCCTCACCTCGGTTGTCATGAAATGCTTGGAGAGGCTAGTCAAGAAGCACATCTGCGCCCTCCTTCCTCGCAACATGGACCCACTACAGTTCGCATACCGTCCGAACAGGTCCACGGATGATGCGGTCTCCCAGGTTCTACACACCGCTCTCTCTCATCTGGACAGCCAGGGGGGCTATGTGAGGATGCTGTTCATTGACTTTAGTTCAGCATTCAACACAATAGTCCCCAGCAGACTGGTTGAAAAGCTGCTGGAACTGGGGCTTAGCACCCCTCTGTGTGCCTGGGTCCTGGACTTTCTCACTGCCAGGCCCCAAGTGGTCAGGATGGGGGAACACACATCTAGCTCCCTCACCCTGAACATAGGATCCCCCCAGGGCTGCGTCCTTAGCCCCCTACTGTACTCCCTGTACACACATGACTGTAGGGCCAGGTTCAGCTCAAACTCCATCATCAAGTTTGCTGATGACACTGTGGTGGTGGGCCGGATCTCCAACAACGATGAGAAGGCCTACCGGGAGGAGGTGGCTGATCTGGCACTCTGGTGTCAGGACAATAGCCTCCTCTTGAATGTCACTAAAACAAAGGAGCTGATTGTGGACTTCAGAAGGGCTAAACATCCAAGGACGTACACGCCACTGGAGATAAATGGGTCTATTGTGGATAGGGTGAGCAGTTTCAAATACTTGGGAGTCCGCATCGCAGAGGATCTGACGTGGGCAACGCACATTGCCGCACTGGTGGGTAAGGCTAAGCAGCGCCTTTACCACCTTAGACAACTGAGGAAATTCAGAGTGTCGCTGAAGATCCTTCATTGCTTCTACTCTGGGGCTGTAGAGAGCATCCTGTCCGGCAACATTACAGTCTGGTTTGGGAACAGCTCTGCCCAGGACAGGATGGCCCTGCAGAGAGTAGTGCGTTCGGCAGAACGCACCATGGGAACTACACTCATCCCCCTGCAGGACCTATACATCAGGAGGTGCAGATCCAGAGCAAGCAAGATCATGAGGGACCCCTGCCACCCCAGTAACGGACTGTTCCAGATGCTACGGTCAGGCAAACGCCTCCGCTGTCACGCTGTGAAAACGGAGAGGATGAGACGGAGCTTCTTCCCACAGGCCATCAGGACTGTCAACTTTGATAACCCCAGAGACTAAATTTTTGTCGACACTTTTTGTGCTATGTTTAGTAACTTATTAACTTTATTTATATGCTGTAACTGTAATTCTTTTTGTGCACAACCCGCAGGCATTGCCACTTTCATTTCACTGCACATCGAGTATGTGTATGTGACAAATAAATTTGACTTGACTTGACTTGACTAGGTGATGTTTCAGGTCAGAACCCTTCATCTGAATCTGAAGAAAGGTTCCAACACAAACCATCACCTAGGAATCTGAAGAATGAGTCCCGACCTGGAATGTCACCTA
Source organism: Rhinoraja longicauda (assembly GCF_053455715.1). NCBI lineage: Eukaryota > Metazoa > Chordata > Chondrichthyes > Rajiformes > Arhynchobatidae > Rhinoraja > Rhinoraja longicauda. The sequence continues at coordinate 4,808,884 of NC_135984.1, forward strand.
TCCATGTTCTCCAGAGGTGCTGCATGGCCCGCTAAGTTACTCTGGAACTTTGTGCCTTATTTGGTAAGTCAGCATCTGCAGTTTATCTGCAGCATCTGCAGAAAACAGGTACATTTTGATAAAATAAAATGTCGATTCATGAAAAATATTTTAAAGGAGGCATAAACTTCCGCAGTTAAAAGAGAAAAAATAATGTGTGGTGAATCTTTCACTTTGTAAGTAAAGTATGATGTAATAATGCAAACAATGCCAAACACATTATTGTGCTCCTGTTGACAGAAACAACGACTTGACTGGGCTTTATCTTGCACTAAACGTTATTCCCTTTATCATGTATCTATACACCGTGTGTGTATGTGCACACAGAGTTGATTCAAGATTCAAGATATCTTTATTTGTCATCCAAAAAACAAGTTTTTTGGACGAAATTTCGTCACCCACAGTCCAACAATAAGAGCAATAAAATAAGCAAATTACACAACCCCAACCAACACAAAACCCCCCAAAAAGAAACATCCATCACAGTGAGTCTCCTCCAGTCCCCTCCTCACTGTGATGGAAGGCCAGAATGTCTTTTCTCTTCCCCTGCCGTCTTCTCCTGCGGTCAGGCTGTTGTCGTTGCCATGTTCCAGGCTGCGCCGGATGGTGAAATGTCCGCAACGGGCTGACCCAAGCCCCGCTGCAAGTCGGGGCGGTCGGGGCTCCCGACATTGAAGCCCCCGCCGAGCAGAGAAAATTCCATGGCCTATTTCAGGCCGCGCCGGACGGTGTAATGTCCGCGGCGGGCCGACCCAAGCCCCGCGATCCGGGGCGGGCGAACACGCTGCCGCTGCCGGAGCTCCCGATGTCGGCATCCACGCGGCCCGAGCCTAAGGCGAGTCGCAGCCGCTCCCGCAGCCTCCGAGAACGGCCGGCTCCGCTGATGGTGAGTCTGGTCCGCGGGCTCTGCGAACCAGAGCCCTGGAGGCCGCCAGCTCCAGGAGTTTGGCCGATGGTAGGCCGCAGCAGGAACGGAGACCCGACCTAGAAAACAAAGGTCGGGTCTCCGTTCGGAAGGGACAAATATACAATTTTACAGTTCCTCCCTCCCCCCCACACACACACATAGTACACAACCACAAAAACACGACATCACATTTACAATTAAGACAAAATCCCCCAACAAAAACACAAAGACAAACGGACTGCAGGTAAGCCGCAGCTGCTAGGGCAGCGCCGCCATCTTCGGTTACATCTGAAGTTGATCCTTTGATTTTGTGTGATTCTTAGCTTATTTTGCTTATACGTACGAATAAAAGCTTTTCACTGTACCTTGCTACATGTGATAATAAACTAAAATAAATTAAACTAGAGTTCTCAATCCATCAAGTACCGAAGAAGGGTGCTGACCCGAAATGTTGCCTGCCCTTCCCTCCACAGAGGCTGCCTGACCCATTGAGTTCCTCCAGCACCTTGTGTTTAGTTCAAGATTCCAGGGTCTGCAGTTTCTTGTGTCTCCTCCAGTTCTTTGTTTGTCAGACAGTTAACAGGATCCTTTTCATTATTTCAGACTTGGCATCTTGTAGTCTGCGAATTGTCCAAATACTACTTTATCCTACAGGCAAATTGGGTAAAGACACCATTTAGACAGAGTGTCTGCTGAGTGGCATGCAGACTGGAAGGCTACATGGATGGGCCAGTGCTGAATTTGCTTAGTTGGGACAGAGCAATATTAAGGTCTGTGCGTTGCAGATGGAGCAAGGAAAATCAGCCAAGCTTCCCCTGCTACATGCTATCTAGTGACCGTAATTAGAACTTATACATGTGCAGAGAACAGTATTGACCTTGCTGTGATTCACGTCACCATGGAACTGCCTGATAACAGTTGTGGACATGAAATATTGAGCAAGGTAGCTGATGGCTTTCAAACTTTTGTATTTCGCCAAGAATCAGGCTGTCAGGAGAAAAATGGAGGACAAACTGAACATGTTTAACTAGTCCTTTCAGTAGGAGATAATTATACAGATATGAGCAAGAATACTGCATCCACATTTTTCATGAGGTGGCTGGAGAATTACCCCGAGATTTGAGATAGAGTTGAAGACCGGTGTCCAGCCAATTACTGTGAACTATGGATGTGGAGTAGCTGCTTCTGTGGCTCTTTGATAAGTGTTTCTATCTGATTCATAGTTCTGTTATTTGCATCCCTTGCTCTTACATAAATTACCAGCTCTCTCAAGTGACAAAGGCCATCGGTTGCCTCAGAGATTCCACTTATTCAATTAAGATTATTCATCGGGAAAAAAATGTGCTCGGGAACAAGACTCATTTATCCGCATGAGAGGCCAAGGCTAGAGGCTTTGCAGCACCTTCTGAAAATCTGTTCTGGACGATTACTACGAAGCATAAGATTATATCAGCTTTCTGACAGATGGAGATACCTTTTAGCATTCGAGTAAACCATGTCTCATTTCCCATTTCCTTTGATTGTACTTCTGGAATGTTTTTTCTTCCTTGGTTCTGCTATTTTAGTGCATGTTGGCACTGTCACCAAATATCACTACAATGATATCATCGGATGGCCGATGAATCTGATGTGAAAATAAGCTGTATGTTTGCATGTTGCACAGAGTGGAAGGAGCAGGCTTGCTGTGGACAAATTGGATCCTTTACTGTCATTACGCGGTAATAATTGGACAATTTAATGGGAATAAGAGGACTATCCATGAACAAGGAGTAGCTTTTCCAGAAATCATCCACAGCTGACAGGACAGAATGGTCAGTATGGGAGGGGGAGTTAAAGTGTTTAGCAGTAGACCCAGGCGGGCTGAGCGAAGGTGTTTGCCTGGGCCTGCATGATCTCCCGGTTGCCAAACACTAACTCCCCTCCCAATGCCATTACTGACTTGTCTGTCTTAGGCCTCCCCCACTGTCAGAGTGAGGCCAAACGTAAATTGAAGGAACAGCACCTCATATTGAGCAGCTTTCACCCCAACGGTATGACTATTGATTCCTCTAACTTCAAGTAACCCTTGCTTTCCCTCTCTCTCTGTCCCTCCCCCATCCTCGTTCTCAGATGAGTGTCACTGTCCTCATGATTAATTTTACTGTTTGTATGCCACACTGCCGTCTTCCCCTTCAGCCAACAATGAACTATTCTACATTTCCCTGACCATTGTCTGTTTTAATCTGTTGTTTCCATACCTTCCCCTTCCGCACATCTCTAGTTTCCCTCTACCCTGACTCTGTCTGAAGAAGGGTCTCGACCCAAAATGTCACCCATTCCTTCTCTCCAGAGATGCTGCCTGTCACGCTGAGTTACTCCAGCATTTTGTGTCAATCTTTGGTGTAAACCAGCATCTGCAGTTCCTTGCTGCACAATACCATTCTGAGTTTGGTATAGCTGTACCACATCAGTACCCAAGCCGTTAATGCTAGTTTAAGTAATATTTCTGCTGTGATTAATAGCTCTTCTCCCAAGTGAAAAATGTCACCATGGTGACTGGACACACAGCTCCTGTACACGCCGCCCCATCTGTGGGCCCATGGGACTTGGCTAATCTCTTTCCTCATTTTTGAGGTAGTTTGATGAGTCATGGCTTTGAAAAACATGTCAAATTAGATTTTGCTTATAAAGGATATAATTTCACTACACTGGGATTGGTATTGTTAGTTGTATACCTTCGATTTGTGCCAGCATCTGCAGTTATTTTCTTACTATACCCAACCATAGCATTCTTTGGTCAGAGGGCCTTGAATCTGTGGGAATTCATTACCATGGAGGGCCATGGAGGCAATAGACAATAGACAATAGGTGCAGGAGGCGGCCATTCGGCCCTTCGAGCCAGCACCGCCATTCAATGTGATCATGGCTGATCATTCTCAATCAGTACCCCATTCCTGCCTTCTCCCCATACCCCCTGACTCTGCTTAAGAGCTCTATCTAGCTCTCTCTTGAATGCATTCAGAGAATTGGCCTCCACTGCCTTCTGAGGCAGAGAATTCCACAGCCAACTCAATGGATATTTTTAAGGCAGAGATTGACAGATTTATGGTTAGTATTGGTGTCAGGGGTTATGGGGAGAAGGCAGGAGATTGAGATTAGGTGGAAGGGACAGATCAGCCATGATTGAATGGCGGTGCTTACTTAATGAGCCGAATGGCCTAATTCTGGTCCTAGAACTTATGATCATTGTTATAATAATAATAATAATGCATTACATTTATATAGCGCTTTTCAAACACTCAAAGACGCTTTACAGGGATTTCTAGAACATAGAGAAGTGAATAAATAGATAAATAAGTAAACGAACAGAGAAAGAGACAGAAGGTGAGGTGATCTTCAGTGGTTGAAGGCAGTGCTGAAGAGGTGAGACTTCAGTGATGTTTTGAATGTGGTGAGTGAGGAGGAGTCTCTGACGGTTTGGGGTAGTGAGTTCCATAGGGTGGGAGCAGCGATGGAGAAAGCCCTGTCCCCCCAGGATCTGAGTTTGGTCCGGATGGGGGGGGGGAGGGGACAGGAGATTGGCAGTAGCAGAGCGGAGGGTGTTTACCAGGCTTTGCCTATTGAGGTACCATGCAGTTATTGGATATAAAACAGGGTCGAAACATGAACTTATGAACAGCGGCTTTAGAGTTTCTGATTAAGAAAAAATCCAACAAAATATCATGTCAACATTGTTTTTTAAATTCATATACCATGAAATTTGAGAGGAAACCCCACTGGAATATGAATATCCTTTTAAGGAAACGGGTTCAAAATGCATTCTTCCATCTGGAGTTACTGATATAAATGGACACGCTGTGTCATTCCATGCCCCTGTTTTATTACTTGTATGTGGAGTAAACAGCATAGACCTATGAATCTTATGTTGCTGGAATACAAAGGGGAGGAAGTGACGCTCAGTTAAAAACAGCCATGGTCAGACCCTATCTGAGTCCTTGATGCAGCTTTGGGTTTCCCCAGTTCAGGAAGGATATAATGACCTAAAAGGGAAGTCAGCACAAACTCACCAGAATAAATTTGACATACAGGATGCCTTCCTTTATCAGTCAAGGTTTTGTTGAGCAGGAAACGTTAGTTCAGTTCTCAGTTTACTGTTAATGTATGGGGATCGCTGGTCGGCACGGACTCGGTGGGCCGAAGGTCCTGTTTCCATGCTGTATTTCTAAACTATACTAAACTAAACTAAACTAAAGGTCAGGCAACATCTCTGGAGAACATGGTTGGATAGGTGAGGTATAAGAAGATAACTGCAGATGCTGGTACAAATCAAAGGTATTTATTCACAAAATGCTGGAGTAACTCAGCAGGTCAGGCAGCATCTCAGGAGAGAAGGAATGGGTGACGTTTCGGGTCGAGACCCTTCTTCAGACTGATGTCAGGGGGGCGGGACAGAGGAAGGATATAGGTGGAGACAGGAAGATAGAGGGAGATCTGGGAAGGAGGAGGGGACGGGAAGGACAGAGGAACTATCTAAAGTTGGAGAAGTCGATGTTCATACCACTGGGCTGAGGTTTCAGGCTGAAGAAGTTCCCACCCCGAAACATCACCTATCCATGTTCTTTGGATAAGCTGCCTGAACCACTGCATCACTCCAGCACTTCGTGTCTTTCTTTAGTACAACCAGCACATGCAATTCCTTGTTACTATGAAGTGAAATGTTGTTCCCAAGTATCGAGGCATGCCTATACTTCTGGCAAAGATGTTCGAATATGTTTTCCCTCTCAGATCCCAAAACAGAGTACATAGCAAAACAGAGAGGGAGAGGCCTACCGGTGGGAAATACTGGGTAAAAAGTCCCAGTGCGTACTGATTTAGAGAAACATGCACGAGATTGGGCTACAAGATGGGATGTTAGAAGTAGTACTAGAGTTCTAAATTCAAAATAGATTGTCTTTTCTTTCTCCCCCAAGGCTGATTGTTCTGCGCATTTCCAACATTTTTGAAAAAAATATTGAGCATGTTTCATTATTTCTTATAGATAAAGGGACATTAGAAAATGTTTATTTCAAATAGAGTTATTTTCTTATGGAGAAAGGAACTGTAGATGCTGGTTTATACCGAAGATAGACACAAAATGCTGGAGTAACTCAGCGAGCCAGGCAGCATTATGGAGAAAAAGGATGGGTGACATTTCAGGTCGAGACCTTTCTTCAGACTGAAAGTAGAGGGGAGGGAACTGGAGGTCAGAAAAAAGTTATTTTCTTAACTTTTTGCTCTGTTCAGGGCTTTTTATGTTGAATCCTAATCCTTCCTGAGCTTCAGTAAACTACAGACCACTCTTGCACTGCCTTCAACTTGTGTTTTTTTTCTAACTATGATTTACACCAATATTTTGTTTTGTTCTGCAGTCTTCTCTCTTTAATGACTTTCAGAGTGCATGTGTAATTTATGCATGGTTTATGTTTTTATGTGTTGTCCGAGTCTCTGTGTCTGTGATGCTGGAACCATGATATTCATAGTACCAGCACCTAAACCTAAACCTGTGCATATGAGATGAAACTCAAATTATTATTATTCTGTCTCTTTTAGATCAAAATATTATTTTACATTATTTTACTTGACTCAGGGAGATTGCCAACTGCTGATTTAGATTTTAGATTTAGATTTAGAGATACAGCGCGGAAACAGGCCCTTCGGCCCACCGAGTCCGCGCCGCCCAGCGATCCCCGCACATTAACACTATCCTACACACACTAGGGACAATTTTTACATTTACCCAGTCAATTAACCTACATACCTGCACGTCTTTGGAGTGTGGGAGGAAATGGAAGATCTCGGCGAAAACCCACGCAGGTCACGGGGAGAACGTACAAACTCCGTACAGACGGCACCCGTAGTCAGGATCGAACCTGAGTCTCCGGCGCTGCATTCGCTGTAAGGCAGCAACTCTACCGCTGTGCCACCGTGCCGCAGAGATACTGCTGAGATGCGGGTATCATTTGCTTCAAATTATCTTCAACTGGTGAGAAGGAAAGACTAGAACACGTTTCAGGTGAGAAGGGAGAAATTTAAAGGGACAAGTTTTTCAGAGCTGAAATGAGCTGCCAGAGGTGGTGGAGGCATTTAGGAGATGTTTGGAATGTAGTAGGGATGGGAAAAGCTGAGAGGGATATGGGTCTTAATGCAGGAAAGTGGGATTAGCATCAGTAGGCATCACTGTTAGCACAGGCACGATGGATGAAATGTTTAATTCTGAGTCAAATGAGCTTCATTTGGAAGGGGGGCAGGAACAGAAAGATACAGGGCTAAGTTTGCCCGTTGCATTAAATGTGGCAGAACAGAATGAGAATGTGGTTAAAATATTCAGGATCCTGAGCATCATAAATTAATGCAGAGAGAGGGAGAGTAAGGAAGTCATGATGAACCTAAAACACTTTTTCCTGCAACTGAGGTATTGTATCCAATTATGGGCATTATACTTTAGGAAGGATGTAAACGTGAATAAGTGTTTTACTAAAAGGCTTCCAAGATGATGGGCCTCAGTTATGTAAATAGATGAAGGTGTTGGGACTGTTGTCCTTAGAACAGAGGAAATTGTGAGGGAATTTGATGGAGATATTTAAAATAATGAAGCCATCTAAATTATTGAATCATTGGACAGTGGAAAACGTGATGCTATTAACATTGACAAAAATGGCTCAGAAGGAATGGGATCATTGCTGTTGAAGTTCATCCCTGAGTTCATTAACATTAAGGACACTTGACATTTATTTGATTATTGGAGAAGATCAGTGCTCCTGAGAGGACTGGACACTTGAAACATAACCATGTCTGTGAAGAGTCTAGGTCATTTGTTAGTTTTCTTGGGGAAAAAATTGAGTCAAATCCAAATCTGGACACATTGAAAGGCCTGTTAAACCGATTCCCACCTTTGTTAAACTTCTTGAGTGTTCCTGATATGGCCTACAGTACAGGTGCTCCTCAACTTACGTTCCGATAAACCCATCGCAAACCGAAAATATCGTACGTCGAAATGCATTTAATACACCTGATCACGTGGCCGGAAGTCAAAATATCATAAGTCGAAGCATCGTTAGTCGGGGAGCACCTGTACTGAGGTTGTACTTTGAACAGCTGTGGCATAGGTTTAGTTTAGCTTAGTTTAGTTTAGAGATACAGCATGAAAACAGGCTCTTTAGCCCACCGAGTCTGCGTCGACCAGTGGTCCACGCACACTAACACTATCCTACACACACTAGGGACAATTTACAATCATACTAAGCCATTTAGCCAACAAACCTGTACGTCTTTGGAGTGTGGGAGGTAACCGGAGATCCCGGAGAAAACCCAGGCAGGTCACGGGGAGAATGTACAAACTCCGTACAGACAGCACCCGTAGTCAGGATTGAACCCAGGTCCCTGGCGGTGTAAAGCGGCAACTCTTCCGCTACGCCGCCGTGCCGTCTCAGTAACTGAGCTGGAGGTGGGTTGGGTGTTGAATGAACAAAGCAATTATTTTCCTGTCTGAAGAAGGCTCAGATAATTGCAGTTTTGCAGATCTGAAGGCCTCGTTTATCGGAGATCAGATTATTTACAGAATCAGAGAGCCAGACTGCACGGAAATAGATCTTACAGCCCAACTCCTGCATGCTGACCATAATGCCCGTCCAATGTGGAATGTCTGAGGAAATTATTATTGCATGAAGGATAAATCTGCATAATTGCATGAGGGCATACAAAGCTGTGACACTATCCAAAGCCAAACTAAAAGCATTGGATAACTCTCTGAAAGAGTACATGTAGTGAGGTTTAGTTCAGTTTATTGATACAGTGTGGAAACGGGTCCTTCGGCCCAATTACGCTTATGCTTATGACAATTAAACACTCTTAACTATTCTTAACTCTTAACTAGCAACATTCAGTCTTCTTCACCATGCAGTGAGATAGTATTTCAATGCACATTCAGCCCACCGAGTCCACCCTGACCATCAATCACGCCTGCACTTTACATACCAGTGGCAATTTACAGAAGCCAATTAATCTACAAAACTGCACATCTTTAGGATGTGGAAGGAAACCGGTGAACCTGGAGGAAACCCACGCGGTCACTGGGTGAACGTGCAAATTTCACACCGAGATCTGGATCGAGCCCGGGTCTCTGGCGCCACGAAGCAGCAACTCTACTGCTGTGTCACTGTGCTGCCAAACTAAAAGCATTGGATAACTACCTGAAAGACGTACATGTAGTAAAGCAAGAGAGAAAAGTTAGAACAAGGAACATGCAGGCAAGATAACATCTATGTTGCAAGTGCGATGGATAGCAACATGAGCAGCTGAGATAGATATGCCCCGCAGATGGGAAATATGTGTGGAATCTGCAGTGAAACATCATCTCAATGCATGGTGAATAGGACTGTGAATGTTATTCGTCAAAAGTCAATCATGTTTTCAATTGTTTATGTATAGTGTCGTCTGCAGCACAAACAGACCAGAATAATGACATTTGTATCGGAAGGAATTGCAGGTGCTGGTTTACACCGAAGATAGTCACAAAATACTGGAGCAACTCAGCGAGTCAGGCAGCATCTCTGGAGAAAAGGAATAGGTGAGGTTTCGGGTTGAGACCCTTCTTCAGACTCTTACTTACTTTTTTACTTGCTGCAGCTTTACAGCCCCAGTAATGCAGTAACACCACAAATAAATATAAAATAAACAACGATACAATAAATTAATGTTCAGTACTGTTAGGTAACCGCACCATTATGGTGCAGGCTGTGGTACATAGTACAACCTAAAGTTCATTGACAGCAAGGGTTTGCAGGGCAGGGAGATGGCCAGTGCAGGTTTAGAAACCCTTGGAGTATTTTGCAATACAGCTGCCCCAAGCATGGTCTTTTCACAGTGCAACGGATGAGACTGATTAAGGTACAGCATATGACAGGTCATGATTGTTTCAATGCAAGTAATCTCCTTACTCACACAGATAACAGCCAAGATTGTCCTGGTTGGGTTGCTCCTGGGCCTGGCCAAGCTGTCCATCTGCGAGTCACGGCACCAGGCGAAAGAGGGCTCTGCCCGAGCCAGCTGCCTGTCCCTTTTCCGAGGTTACGTCCGCGCCCGGGTAGTCTTGGAGAGGGACTATGTGCTGTCCACGGGTACCCTGGGGGATTTCTGGGCACTGCGGAGGGTTGGGTACATCCTGGGCAAGGATTGTAACATAGTTGTATAGTAGTTCATTTAGTATATTTGTGTGTCTTGTTTTATGGTGGTGGGTTCTGTTTTGTTTTATTGTATTGTAAATATTATTTTTAATAATTGAATACATTTTTTGATTTATAAAAAGCTGGCGACCCTCTGCCTGCTGGTCCCAGAAGTGGATCTGCAATCACTCATTACAATCGCTCCATTCTTTTGTCATCATGTATAGTTTTCCTTGACTGGATGACATGCAATGAAAAACTTTTCACCATACCTCGATCCATGTGACAAAATTAAACTTAACTAAACTCAACTCAACTAAACTAGGTACAATTGCAGGTGTTTTTCACAAATCAGGGGGAGGGCAAATAGCATCGAGTCCTACAGGAGAGAACGCAGCCAGCAACACCAAAGATAGACACAAAATGGTGGAGTAACTCAGCGGGACAGGCAGCATCTCTGGAGAGAAGGAATGGGTAACGTTTCGTGTCTAGACCTTTCTTCAGATGCAGCCAGTAACATGCCCACCAGGGTATGGTCCAATGGCTCTCAAACATTTAAAGGCTGAACAATTGTTTTGGATGCTTACTTTACTTTTTATCATTATTAAAGAAAAGAAGTAACGTTTTGTGATGCCTGTAAATTTGGGTGTATCCCCTTTTAAAATAGGTGCCTATAACCTAACATTTCTGACTGGTTCAAAAGAGTTGCTTATTTAGGTGAAGGCACACAGCTAAGAAATGCTTTGTCCGCTAAATTCTTTTGTCTGATAAAGGATTTTGTTAGCTTAATCTATCGGCCACTCTTTGACCAAGATACTGATGTAATCCCGTTGGCCTGTTATCACAGCGACCTTTTCACCCAGTTGCAGGGAGTAATACCATACTGCAGGACCTTTTAGTGATGTCAATACACCGATCAGCCAAAACATTATGACCTGATGAGCCAAAACATTATGACCACCTGCCTAATATGCTGTTGGTCCTCTGTGTGCAGCCCCATACGCAGCAGGGTGCGATGCACTGTGTATTGTGACACATTCATCCCGTGACCACCATTAAAATTTACTGTGACTTGTGCCACAGTAGACCTTCTGTCGGTTCGGACCAGACGGGATAGCCTTCGTTGTCCTCGCACATCGATGAGCCTTGGGTGCCCAACACCCTGTCGCCGGTTTGTGGTTTGTCCCTCTTCGGACCACTGTCGGTCGGTACTCACCACTGCTGACCGGGAGCACCCCACAAGCCTTGCCTTTTCAGAGATGCTCTGACCCAGTCGTCTGGCCATAACAATTTGGCCCTTGTCAAAGTCGCTCAGGTCTTTACTCCTGCCCATTTCTCCTGCATCCAACACATCAACTTCAAGAACTGACTGTTCACTTCCTGCCTAATATATCCCACCCCTTGACAGGCGCCATTGTAACAAGATAATTAATGTTATTCACTTTGCCTGTCAGTGGTCTAATGTTTTGGCTGAACTTTGTTCAGCCACATTGTAACTGAAGTACAATTAACTTTAATTTCAGGTCAGATTCAGCTTACTTCTGTTGCTTTATGCATAATCATTCACACATTTCCCACTTTGTGGCTTTCAAGGTTAACATGGGCATATATGCATTACTGTTAAGGACACAAAGTGCTGGAGTAACTCAGCAGGTCAGGCAGTATATCTGAAGAACATGAATAGGCGACGATATGTGATGTCTTCTTTATTCTGAAGAAGGGTCTCAACCCGAAAATTCACCTATTTGTGTTCTCCAGAGGTACTGCCTGACCTGCTGAATTACTCCAGCACTTTGTGCTCTTATGCATATTAACCAGTATCTGCAGTTCCTTGTTTCTACAGAATGGTTTACAGTTACTTCTATTTTAAACTGTTAACTAATTATATAATTGTCAGGCATCCAGTTTCTGTTTGGAGGCTATGGGAATTCCCACGCTGTCTCTGGTCTTCATAGAACCTCGGAATTCTTTAAAATTCCCAACTGGATACAATCCGCTGCCGTTTGTGTTCAGTGACAGACGTTCAGATCCCACTCCTCCTGTTCCAGACACTGAGCTCTCTCCAGCTCACATTTTTAAATCCGAAGCTTCCACCTCTTATTTCCCTTCTGCTCTTTCTTCACTTATTCCCCTCCTTTTACAGTAAGGAGATCATATTCTCAGGGGCCAAATACCAACAAAACAGATGCAGAATCAATATTTTTTGGCCCCATGTCAAGAATGGTAGGTTGTCAAATCTCCATTCTGTTGAGTTTTTTTTTTGATGAAGCAACACAATTACAAAATGAAGGTGTGCTTTGGCTCATTGGTGGGGTTTGATAAGGTTGTTTATTAATTTGGAGGTGGATTTGCCAAGCTGTGCACACCCAGCAATAGACAGTAGAGGTATGAGGTAGGATCAACACTCTAATATAACACGCTTTGCATTCCATTTCAGCATGGATCCCTCAGAAAGTGATTTAGTACAAATACTGTCTGTCACCATGGTGAAAGCTCAGCTTTGGCCAAGGCTGTGAGGCAGCAGTTGGTAAAGATGCTGCTGCCTCACAGCGCCAGAGACCAGGGTTCCATCCTAACCCCGGGTGTTGCCTGTGTGGAGTTTGCACGTTCTCCCTGTGACAATTTTCCTCCAGGTTCTCCGGTTTCCTCCCATATCCCAAAGATATGTGGGTATGTTCGTTAAGTGGCCTATGTAAATTGGCCCTAATTGGTAGAGAGTGGTAGCAAAAGTGGAATAACGTAGACTAGTATGAATGGGTGATTGATGGTCGGGCTTGGATTAAGTGGGCCCACAAGCCTGTTTCGATGCTGTATCTTTAACAAAAAAGAAGACAGCAGGGACAAGGCTTCATGTTTATGGATCAGTCTGAATTGTACAGAAAAATGAGATATTGCAAGTCTGTCACTGAAACAAGCTTTTTTTTTAACAATCACGGATAAACTGAGCTGATAAACACAGCATATATACCCTGGGAATATTGCAATAAAATATACAATCATACTAAATCTCTTTAAGGGATGGAGTTACTAATCAGGAAATTAGGTTGTGATTCATGAAACTCTATCTTCATATGTTTCAGATGATGAATTAAATGGCATGCAAAGCTCCAAAGTAATGAGCTGCTCGGCAATCACTGATGAGGAAACGCGGTGCTGGAAATCTGTTTCCGCACACACACGTAGTTTGAGATCTTGACACACCATCCCGATCTTTCACAGTCTCCTTTAATCTGCAGCTCTTCCACCAAAGTCAAAGCAGATGAATGGGAAATCCACCTTTATTATTATTTAACACAATCACCGACTGTTACTAAATTTGGACTGTAAATCCTGACACTCATGATTGCTTAAACCTTATTTCCTGACATCTGCTCACACCACTTGTACAATTTTCAGGAAATACAATCATTGCTCTTATTTTGTGCATAAACGGCTGTTAAATAGTTTAATCTACTCCTTTCCTGGATGGCAAATGCACTCCATCCATGCCCTACCAAGCTAAAGAAAGAAACAAGGCTCAGCATTTGAGGGAAATCATAAGGGTTAATTCATGTGCCACTTTTTAATGAAATCCGAAACAACTCACAACTTTACAGGCAGTGGTGCAGCGGTAGAGTTGGCGCCTTATAACACCAGAGAACCGGGTTCAATCCTGACTACGGGTGCTGTCTGTATAGAGTTTGTACCTTCTTCCTGTGACCGCATGGGTTTTATCCGGACACTCCGGTTTCCTCCCACATTCCAAAGACGTACACGTTTGTAGGTTAATTGGCTTCGGTAAAATTGTACGGGGAGCGTAGAATCGGTGGGCTGAAGGGCCAATTTCCATGCTATATCTCTAAAGTCTAAAGTAAAGTCTAAATGTAACGTGGTCCCTTTAAGAGTGCCCATCTCCACCCAAATATCCTACATTGGGAAGATCTGCTATTCTGAGTTCACATTGGTATTTTTCTGTTTGGGGAACTTGCAGATTTGAATGCAGTTTCCAGGGAGAAGTAGACAACCCCTATTGATGTTTACGAGAGGTTTACTTTGGCACAAGGAGAGGAATGATTAGTTTCACTATATATGGAAGTAAAACAGTCTACCTACCAAACTTCCTTGGTATGCAAGACGTCAGGGCAAATATTTCTCATGAATTCTACAGCTTTATCTGTTTTGCAAGAATGAAGCAAATACGACATGCCAATCAGATTTAAATGTTACCGGGAGAGGGGAAATGTGCACTTTACCCCATGGGTTTACAATCGCCTAAAACTCCCCCACCAGCTAGCAACACAGTGAAACAGAACAGTGCTGCATTTGCTTGCAGATTATTCTCCCTTAATGAAAATGATCTGTATTGTGCCAACTGTGAAAGTGGTCGGTACACTGCAATGTTTTAAACCTGCAATTAACTCGGAGATTGAAGTTCAGGCTGAAAGGAGTGATGGCCTTTTATAGAAACAATAAACCAAACAAATTTTATGTACTATTACTTTACTTAGTTGCACTGAGTTTAATGACTTGGAAAAGAAGCAGGTGAACCCAATGTGTTGAGGGAGAAACAGATATAATTGGTATGTGACAAGATAAACAAAGAGAGAGATAGAAGAAAGAAGTTCATTCCTTGTTGCTGTGGTAAGAATGAACCAAATGAAACATTCCTGAAAAGCACATGGCACTCGGTGCTCTGCTGTGATCCTACTGTCTAAGAGGCTGCTGGTGAAAGATAAGTTTTGTGATTTTTGTAATAGTCATCCAGATGACAACCGTGTCAGCGCCAGAGACCCGGGTTCGATCCTGACTACGGGTGCTTGTCTGTACAGAGTTTGTACCTGTGTCTGTTTTCCCCAGGGATCTCCGGTTTCCTCCCACACTCCAAAGACGTACAGGTTTGTAGGTTGATTGGCTTGGTAAAATTGTAAATTGTTCCTAGTGGTGTGTAGGATGGTGTAAGTGTTTGGGGATTGCTGGTTGGCGTGGACTCGGTGGGCCGCAGGGCCTATTTCTGCGTTGTAGCTCTAAACTAAACTAAACTGAACTATTTACAAAAATGTATCTGGATTAAAGCAAAATCGTGGCTCTACTGTTTTCTTTAATACTTTCATCAAACATAAGAATAGTACGGGCCCTTTGGCCCACAATTACAGAACAACTAAATTGTCTCAGCAAAGTTTCACAAAATGCTGGAGTAACTCAGCAGGTCAGGCAGCAGGGTCTTCCGAAGGGTCTCGACCCGAAAAGTCACCCATTCCCTCTCCTAGATGCTGCCTGACCTGCTGAGTTACTCCAGCATTTTGTGATACCTCTGATTTGTACCAGCACCTGCAGTTATTTTCCTACACAAATTGTCTCAGCACATCACTAAGTTTGCAGCCACTACTTTAATCCCCCTACTGATCTCTCATCCTTTTGGCAACCCCACCAAAAAAAACATAAGGCCTAACCGCACTCCCTGAGGCCTCATTTTCTAAATAATCTCACCCTCCCTCTCCCATGCTCACTGCCACTTACTTCACCATTGCCGCTAGTTCTTAGTCAATCATTGACCTGATCGTTTCTGCATCTTGGAGGTGATTCCTCGTTCTCAATCCTTCCTCCCACCTGCATTCAAGCTCGGTAAATACCAGTCCCCTTCCTTCATCTGCCTTCCCCCACCTCCCATCGTTCTGATAAACCACATGGCCATCTGAAGGTGACACCATTCTGAGCAGTATCACTTGGCTAAGGCTTTGAGGACCTGGCTTTGTACCCACTATTGTGTCTCCAGTCTCCACTCCGGCCCTTCCCTCCACTGTCTGCTGATTGAGTCTTTCAACTGTCATCTCCTCACATTTGTTCTCTCAAATGTAGATAAATCTCCTCATTCATGCCCCATCCCTGGTCTGAAAATGGCTCTAAACTAAACTAAACTGAACTATTTACAATCTTCCCCACCAGATGAAGGTGCGCAAGCTTTGACTGTTGCCAACAAAAAGTGCATTGCTGAATACCACATTACTGTAAACAGTAGGTTCATCTGATTGAGGCGAAGACCAAATGATACTGCATACAGGTAAATGGACACAAATGGTTCACATCAGTGCAAAACCAAGGATGCAAACAGGGTTGAGGGAGAATCATGTCCCAAATCTTGGGAAATTGGAGATAGAAAGAAAATGCTGGAGTAACTCAGCGGGACAGGCAGCATCTCGTGTTGGAAGGAATGTGTGATGTTTCTGGTCCAGACCCTTCTTCAGACTGGAGGTCAGAAATTGGAGATTTGGAGAGTTTTAATGTATCAAGAAACCAATGGAGAACTGCTATCAAGAACAGGCCCTGTCAGGGGTTGAAATGGCAAAAGTGTGACAAATATAGTGGGTATAACCCAAAGAAGAGTTAAAATATTTAAGTGAGAATCTGCATCATTTGTAGGTCATTAAATTATATATTTAAAAACAACTAAAAATGGATGTAAGGATACCAGTGCATCTCTTTGGACTTGTTTCACATCATTGCAGTCATGACCCAACAGCTGTGAGCATTGTTCTAGTTAAAGAAGGGGAAGATCCTGTGACTGGTGGGAAATACAGTACTTGCCTGTTCCAACTAAACCACAAGATGAAAACTTGACTTTTTGCTAAGAGGAGATCATTGATAATGGAGTAGTCGGGTGCAGTCAAGAACTAAACTTTTAATAACTGTATTATTAAGAATCCACCCTTTACCGATATGCACTGCATTCTGTTGTTAAGGAATGCTTGTGTGATCATAAATGAGCACTGCATTTTTTTAAATGTTAATTTTAGTAAAACAAAAATATATAATCCTTAAAACTACAACATTTCCTTTTTAAGAGAATTTTTCCCTCAGCTTTTCCCGAAGGCAGAGACGAAATAATTCAATCAAAAATCATTTCCTAATAGGGGTACAAACTAGTAGTTCACACTGGCACTGCAAGCAGCTATTTTATGGAGCACAGAATCAGCAATGAATAACATTGCAAGGAATGACATGGATTTAAATAGGTAGCAAGCAGATTTACATCAAGAAACCAAACAGACTCAGACCCTCTGAAATCGGTCAATCTTGCATGTCCTCGTGTTACTGACCACCCTGATTTATTATCAGACTCCGCTGAAAGCAACAACATTAAAAAATGTATCTGGATTAAAGCAAAATCGTGGCTCTACTGTTTTCTTTAATACTTTCATCAAACATAAGAATAGTACGGGCCCTTTGGCCCACAATTACAGAACAACTAAATTGTCTCAGCAAGGTTTCACAAAATGCTGGAGTAACTCAGCAGGTCAGGCAGCAGGGTCTTCCGAAGGGTCTCGACCCAAAAAGTCACCCATTCCCTCTCTCCTAGATGCTGCCTGACCTGCTGAGTTACTCCAGCATTTTGTGATACCTCTGATTTGTACCAGCACCTGCAGTTATTTTCCTACACAAATTGTCTCAGCACATCACTAAGTTTGCAGCCACTACTTTAATCCCCCTACTGGTCTCTTATCCTTTTGGCAACCCCACAAAAAAAACATAAGGCCTAACCGCACTCCCTGAGGCCTCATTTTCTAAATAATCTCACCCTCCCTCTCCCATGCTCACTGCCACTTACTTCACCATTGCCGCTAGTTCTTAGTCAATCATTGACCTGATCGTTTCTGCATCTTGAAGGTGATTCCTCGTTCTCAATCCTTCCTCCCACGTGCATTCAAGCACGGTAAATACCAGTCCCCTTCCTTCATCTGCCTTCCCCCACCTCCCATCGTTCTGATAAACCACATGGCCATCTGAAGGTGACACCATTCTGAGCAGTATCACTTGGCTAAGGCTTTGAGGACCTGGCTTTGTACCCACTACTGTGTCTCCAGTCTCTACTCCGGCCCTTCCCTCCACTGTCTGCTGATTGAGTCTTTCAACTGTCATCTCCTCACATTTGTTCTCTCAAATGTAGATAAATCTCCTCATTCATGCCCCATCCCTGGTCTGAAAATGGCTTTCTTGTCATGAGTGAAAGCTAGTTTTTAATACCTTTAATATACTTAATGCATTTTAACTCTAAGCCTTGGAGAACTTAAAATTGTTTTCTGAGTCATGGCCATATTCTTGGCAAGAGAACCTTTCTAAAAGTTGAATGTTTGGATGGCCAGTAACAGCTTTCTTGGCAGCAGGCCAGAAGCATTCTCTAAGTATCTTAAAGCACATAATGCATTCTATAATCTTTGCCAGTCTACAAGACCCAGCTTTCATTACTGCCGGATGTCCAGCGTAAGGCCTGAGCCATTTTGATGGTTGGGAATAGTTTATATCTGGTCGCTAAGCTGCAAATATTGAACCTTTGCTCACAGTTTGTAAGTAGGGATGGGCTAAGATTGGGAATCATCTTTAGTATGGGGGTATGGTAAGGAGGCAAGATTGGTGAATCAGGAGCTTTCATGTTCCTGTTGATTTCAAATTTCATTTTAACTTTAACCTTGCTGTTTCTGGGATAGCCTAAAGCTGTCCTTGTTTAACGCACTTACACGATGAGGATATTGCTAACAAGATTAATTCCTGGTCATTCTGGAGAAGATGACCTACTGTAGTTCTGCAGTGTATGTCTGAATGTAGTCTGGGTCTTGTTGTAGACAGGCATGGGCTACTTCATAACAAGGCAAATGGAGTGGAACTTTCATTTATAATGGAATGTAGGTCATTGGGGATGGTTAGGTTTGGGATACAGCCTTGAGAAGCTCTGCTGCATTGTTCCAGGCTGAGATGATGGACCTCCAAGCATCGCAACCATTCTTTTGCGGCATAATACACCACCCAGTGGAGTGATATCCCCTTGATTCATATTATCATATCATATATATACAGCCGGAAACAGGCCTTTTCGGCCCTCCAAGTCCGTGCCGCCCAGCGATCCCCGCACATTAACACTATCCTACACCCACTAGGGACAATTTTTACATTTACCCAGCCAATTAACCTACATACCTGTACGTCTTTGGAGTGTGGGAGGAAACCGAAGATCTCGGAGAAAACCCACGCAGGTCACGGGGAGAATGTACAAACTCCTTACAGTGCAGCACCCGTAGTCAGGATCGAACCTGAGTCTCCGGCGCTGCATTCGCTGTAAAGCAGCAACTCTACCGCTGCGCTACCGTGATTTCAGTATTACAGGGTTCCTTGACTCCATACTGAGAGCAAACCCGATGTTGTTAGCAGGAGCTGACACGGCAGCCTTGTACCTGGTCCAATATCCAACTTGGTCTGGTGTGAAGTGATTACAGTGAAACCCAGACTGTGCAATAAAACAACCATTAGTTCAAAACACAATTCGTAAACAAGTGCATGGTAGTGCAAGAGACGGTCCATAGTGTTTGGTTGATAGGTTTGGGTTAGGGTTATGTAGGCCTGTTCCAGAACTTGATGGTTGTGGCTCCTGAATCTGGTGGTGGACACAAAATGCTGGAGTAACTCAGCAGGACAGACAGCATTTCTGGAAAGAAGGAATGGGTGACATTTTGGGTCAAGACCCTTCTTGAGACTTGAATCAGACTGAATCTGGTGGTGTTAACTTCAGGCTTCTGTACCTCCTGCCCGCCAGTGGTCAATTAAGCAATTTAGTCAAGTAAACTATATAAAATGTCAGTGATTATTTGGATTGATTTTCCTTCTCAATCTCTTAATTTTTAAAAGCATCTTCTTCCGTGCAAAACTTTTCACTGGAGTCGTTAAATTTTTTTGCATCACCTTTTCCAGTTTTAAAGTTAAAACTTTAATTAACCCACCTCCTTTCCAGCAAGAATGAGCTCCAATTACTTTGCATTTCTTCATAATTTAAATTCACCAATTGTCTTGAGTCTAGTTGGTGAACGTTCAAATTCGTATTGGAATCATGTTGGTTTCCTTCCAAAGACAATAGTACCTGATTGAATGCATAGGACCAGGAGTAGTTGAAGAAGTCTGCATTAATGGTTCATAAGTTGTAAACAGTATTCTCCAGAACTTCTATAGGGCATTATCCACATTACAGAAAGCCTCCTGCATGCAGCATGTTCCAATAAAATTTTGGCCAATACATACTCACACAGTCATCTTCACAGGTCATTTTCAGTGGTTTTGGGCATTAACTTACTATTTGGGGCACTGTTGTGTTGCCTCAGTTATTGCTCAGCCATGTTCAGTTGTGACCCAGTTCTACCTCATATTGTCATAGATTTAGTTAACCGTACAGCATTGAACCAGGCCCTTCACCCCCACTACATCCATGATTCCCGTTGTATCTATCTACACTAATCTTATTTACCCGCCTTCTATACCTTGATGATTCAAGTACTTGTATAGATGCTTCTAAAAATGTTGTGAGATTATCTGCCTCCACCATTTCCTCAGTCAACACATTCCAGACTGTGAGGCGCTCTTGTCCAGTGGAATCACATCCTTTGTACAACATCTTGACCAGAATGGCGCAGTTTTCCAAGTGTGGCCTAACTAATGTTTTATAAAGTTGCAACGTGACTTCCCAACTCTTTTATTCTATGTCACAGCCAATTAAAGAGAGGAAGTGGAGAGGATGTTTCCAGTAGTCCAGGACCAGAGGGCATAGCCTCAGAATAAAGAGACGTACCATTAGAATGAAGCTGAGGAGGAATTTCTTCAGCCAGAGGGTGGTGAATCTGTGGAATCCATTGCCACAGATTGTAGTGGATGCAAGTCATTGCATAGTTTTAAAGCGGAGATTGGATAAACAGGTCCTTGATTGGTAAGGGTGTCAAAGGTTACGAGAAAGCAAGAGAATGGGGTTAAGAGGGAAAAATAGATCAGCCATGATTGAATGGCGGAGCAGACTCGATGGGTGGAATGGCCTAATTTTGCTCCTATGTCTTATGGTTATGCCATATGCTTTCTGTAACCCTTATCCACCTGTCCTGCCACTTTGGGGTTAATCTACTATATCTGGCTTTCATGCTACAAGCAGCAAACTTCCCAACTGCTGCTGAAAAGTGACGGGGCACCAGTTCTCCAACCTGCAGTCTGTGAGGCTTCTGTGACCAGTGTTGATCATATTGGTGGCAGTTTCAACAAGGACAATTAGGTCTACAGCTGCGACTCCTTCGGAAGAACAATCAGCTAGTGTGACTCACAGCAAAATTAGCAGGATGTTTGTCATGTTGACCCAAGTTCCGATTCAATCCAATTGTATGCAAGTCCTTCTTATACAAAAGTTCATTGTAATCAAGTTTCCATGATTGGAAAGAACAAAAATAACAGAAGAGGAAACAACGATTATTCTAAAAGAATGCAGTTTAAAAAAAAACCCTGCTCATCATAAATACATTTTCCCTTGAAGCCCCACAATGGCATTGAAAAATTCATCTCGGTCACTGAACAAGAAATGTGTCAGTGTTTGTCATCAAATGTGCCATATTTATCGAGCAAAAATCAGCATTTATTAACAATGATTCAATGTGGCTTTTGAATAGGCTCCGATTCAAAGATTGATGAATTAAATATAATTTACAATTTTTTTTAAAAAGGACTCTGCTTAGCAGTAGAGTTGCTCCCTTACAGCGCCGGAGACCCGGGTTCGATCCTGACTACAGGTACTGTCTGCACTGAGTTTGTACATTCTCCCCATGACCGCGCGGGTTTTCTCCGAGATCTTCGGTTTCCTCCCACACTCCAAAGACGCACAGGTATGTAGGTTAATTATATAACATATAACATATAACAACTACAGCATGGAAACAGGCCTGTCCGGCCCTACCAGTCCACGCCGACCATTCTCCCTGACCTAGTCTCATCTACCTGCACTCAGACCATAACCCTCCAATCCCCTCCTATCCATATACCTATCCAATTTACTCTTAAATAATAAAATCGAGCCAGCCTCCACCACTTCCACCGGAAGCCCATTCCATACAGCCACAACCCTCTGAGTAAAGAAGTTCCCCCTCATGTTACCCCTAAACCTTTGTCCCTCAATTCTGAAGCTATGTCCCCTTGTTGGAATCTTCCCCACTCTCAAAGGGAAAAGCCTACCCACGTCAACTCTGTCCGTCCCTCTCAAAATTTAAAAAACCTCTATCAAGTCCCCCCTCAACCTTCTACGCTCCAAAGAATAAAGACCCAACCTATTCAACCTCTCTCTGTAGCCTAAGTGCTGAAACCCAGGCAACATTCTAGTAAATCTCCTCTGTACCCTCTCCATTTTGTCGACATCCTTCCTATAATTTGGCGACCAGAACTGCACACCATACTCCAGATTCGGCCTCACCAATGCCCTGTACAATTTCAACATTACATCCCAACTTCTATACTCGATGCTCTGATTTATAAAGGCAAGCATACCAAACGCCTTCTTCACCACCCTATCCACATGAGATTCCACCTTCAGGGAACAATGCACAGTTATTCCCAGATCCCTCTGTTCCACTGCATTCCTCAATTCCCTACCATTTACCCTGTACGTCCTATTTTGATTTGTCCTACCAAAATGCAGCACCTCACACTTATCAGCATTAAACTCCATCTGCCATCTTTCAGCCCACCCTTCCAAAAGGCCCAAGTCTCTCTGTAGACTTTGAAAATCTACCTCACTATCAACTACTCCACCTATCTTAGTATCATCTGCATATTTACTAATCCAATTTGCCACACCATCATCCAGATCATTAATGTAAATGACAAACAACAGTGGACCCAACACAGATCCTTGGGGCACTCCACTAGACACTGGCCTCCAACCTGACATACAATTGTCAACCATTACCCTCTGGTATCTCCCATTCAGCCATTGTTGAATCCATCTTGCGACCTCACTATTAATACCCAACGATTTAACCTTCTTAATCAACCTTCCATGTGGAACCTTGTCAAATGCCTTACTGAAGTCCATATAGACAACATCCACAGCCTTGCCCTTATCAATTTCCCTGGTAACCTCTTCAAAAAATTCAAGAAGATTAGTCAAACATGACCTTCCAGGCACAAATCCATGTTGACTGTTTCTAATCAGGCCTTGATTATCCAAATAATTATATATATTGTCCCTAAGTATCTTTTCCATTAATTTTCCCACCACAGACGTCAAACTAATAGGTCTATAATTGCTAGGTTTACTTTTAGAACCTTTTTTAAACAAAGGCACAACATGCGCAATGCGCCAATCTTCCGGCACCATCCCTGTTTCTAATGACGTTTGAAATATTTCCGTCATAGCCCCTGCTATTTCTGCACTAACTTCCCTCAATGTCCTAGGGAATATCCTATCAGGACCTGGAGACTTATCCACTTTTATATTCTTCAAAAGTGTCCGTACCTCCTCTTCTTTAATCCTCCTAATTTCCATCACTATTCTACTTGTTTCGCTTACCTCACATAATTCAATATCCTTCTCCTCGGTAAATACCGAAGAAAAGAAATTGTTTAATATCTCCCCCATTTCTTCCGGCTCAGCACATAGCTGTCCACTCTGACTCTCTAATGGACCAATTTTATCCCTCACTATCCTTTTGCTATTGACATATCTGTAGAACCCCTTGGGGTTTACTTTTAGCTTGGTGTATATGTAAATATAAATTGTCCCTAGTGTGTGTAGGATAGTGTTAACGTGTGCAGGAATCGCTGGTCGGCGCGGACTCTTCAGATGAAGCTTGGGCAGAAAATGTGGTGCTGGGATTTAACTCAACACAAATATTCCCCAAATGTGTAGAAAGGATGCTGGTTTACACCAAAGATAGTCACAAAATGCTGGAGCAACTCAGCAGGTCAAGCAGCCTTTCTGGAGAAAAGGAATAGATGATGTTTCGGGTCACAACCCTTCAGACTGCTAGTACATCCCAAATATTTCCAAATTTAACAGATTTGCCTGGGATTGATACTCCAACCGCGGCCTGCGGACTTTAATATCAAGGAGCTCGCAGTCTCGGGTTGAGACCGAGGTCAGGAAGCTCCGAAGCCGCACAAAGTTCGACAAGCCCCGACCCGGTTCCGATCGCCTGGCGCGGGGGAGCTGAGATTCCCCCCCGCTGCAGGAGCTTGATCGCCCCGATAAGGAAGGCCCGATCGCCGGCTACAGGAGTAAGATCGTCCCGTCAACGGAAGGTTAGACACCCGACCGATGGAGGCCAAAGAAGGGAAGAGATTGAACTTTTTTTTGCCTTCCATCACAGTGAGGAATGCAGAGGCGTCACTGTGGTGGATGCTCATGTGAAAATGTATTTTGTGTGTTGCTTTTTATTGTTATGACTGTATGGCAAATGAAATTCCTTGTATGTTGCAAAACATACTTGGCTAATAAAGTATGATGATGATTATAATTATGATCTTCTTGAGCATTGCTTCAAAAAATGATTCACGACATCCCATGCTGATTACCTATGCTGATTATCCCCAATTAGTCCTTGTCTTTCCCGATTCATATTAGATCCTCACTCTTAAAATCTGAAATCACTTTTTCACCATTGATATTAAGCTCACTGGTCTGTAGTCCCCAGGCTTTTTCTTGCAGCCGTTTTTAAATTTAGTGTTTTGTGTTCATTTTCTTCCAAGTGTTAGAAATCCATTTGCGGAGAAGAAATAACAACTTGAATTTATTTAATTCCTTTTATTGTAGTAAAATCATGAGCAGGAGCCTTTCCAAACAAAATTTCACACGAGGCAAATAATGAACAGATATTTAGTGATATCTGGTAAAGGCTGCTGATGTTGGAATCTGGAGCAAAAATAACAAACCATTGGAGAAACTCAGCAGGTCGGGCAGCATCTGTTACATAATCAAGTTTCCAACTCTTCTACTGTGTGTCTCTTAATTAGTAAGTCAGAATATACTAATTAAGGGATACATAACAGATGGATGGATGGCTGTTGAAAAAAGTCAGAAAATAAGTAGATATTCAGTAAAGCAGTTACAAGTGAAGTTCAAGGAGGAAAATGGAAGGGCAAGAGAATGGGAGAGGAGAAGGGTTGGGAGAAGGGTGGAGATACAGATGTGAGGTGAGAACGAGGGAGAGGAGGGAACCAACACGGCAGAGAAAGAGATAAGATGGAGAAGGCTTAGACACCCTCCAAAGTTCCCGGGATGTTCTTCAATGGACATCAACCGTTTTGCAATAACTGTCTCATTATCGTTGTCCTAAATAGATATAGAAACAAGCAACTGCAGATGTCGGTTTACCAAGGTATAAATGCTGAAGTAACTCAGTGGGTCAGGGATAGGTGATGCTTCAAGCCGGCACCCCTAAATAGATGTGGCAAGCAACATGAGTAAGGAATCTGGGGATGAGCCAACCAGATGCCCATGCGGGTAAGAAGAACTGGGGTGGTAGATCAGTGGTTCATCATGGGATGGGATGGGGATGTGGTGAGGTAGAGGCAGGGACAGAAGTGACGATCATTGTGACACTAAGTGCTGAGAAGGCAGCATTTCTGGAGACCATGGACAGGCTCATTCGTTCAATGGTACTTACTACCAGGTACAGTAGTATTCTTTCATCTTGTATACAGTTCAGTTAGATCATGTATAGATCATGATCATGTTAGATCATGTATCATGTAGTATAAGGCGACGTTTCCAGTCTGGACCATGCTTCAGAAAGTTATTTGCCTCCCCACTGGGATACCCTACCCTCGCTGCTATCCTCCCAATGCAGTTAAAGAATAATAATAATAATAATAATAATAAAAATCAGTCAAATCGATATGTAACGTTGCTGCCGCCAATTTCACTGAAATCTATGAACTTTGATGTGAGGGTGAATATATTTCGGGGAGAAGCAGAGCTGCTTGCTGCACACGGTCTGGGCTACCTGATACTGCTGGCCGGCTCCCTGCAGCCGCCGGGCTGTCCGCTCCCGCCCCACACGGGCCGGGCTGTCCACTCCCGCCTCACACGGGCCGGGCTGTCCACTCCCCCCTCACACGGGCCGGGCTGTCCACTCCCGCCTCACACGGGCCGGGCTGTCCACTCCCGCCTCACACGGGCCGGGCTGTCCACTCCCGCCTCACACGGGCCGGGCTGTCCACTCCCGCCTCACACGGGCCGGGCTGTCCGCTCCCGCCCCACACGGGCCGGGCTACCTGATACTGCTGGCCGGCTCCCTGCAGCCGCCGGGCTGTCCACTCCCGCCTCACACGGGCCGGGTTGTACGCTATCACCGCCGCCGCCGCCGTCTCACACGGGCCGGGTCATCCATTCCCGCCACACTCGGCCCGGGCTGTCCGCTGTCGAAGCCGCCGCCTCACACGGGCCCGGGCTCCCCACTGGCGGCGCCGCTTCACCCGGGCCGGGCTGCCCGCCTCGCCTCACCCGGGCCGGGCTGTCCGCCTCGCCTCACCCGGGCCGGGCTGCCCGCTCCCCAGCTGTCCGCTCACCCGGGCCCGTCCCGTCCCGTCCTGTCCCCGCCTCCCCCGGGCCCGGGCTCCCCACACTGGCGGCGCCGCTTCACCTCACCTCAGGCCGGGTTGTCCGCTCCCCAGCGCCGCCTGGCGCGGATCGCCCCCGATTGGCTGCTCCGGGGCTGTGTTGATGTTTGAACGGCGCTGACGGTTGCGGCGGCGGGGCGGGGAGAGAGAGAGAGAGAGTGAGTGAGAGGTCGGGGCCGGGGCCGGGGTCCGGGGTCGCCACCGCCACTCACTGCGCTGCGGCTCTGCGCCTCTCCGCCCAGCGCCATGGCCGGCCTCCTGCTCGGCCTGCTCGGCGTCCTGGGCCGGGCCCTCAACCTGCTCGTCTTCTTGCTGGACCTCAACTTCTGGCTGGTGTCGACGGTGGTGTCCGCGGTGTCGGGGTTGCTGCACCTTCTAGTCACCGTCCCCGGCTCCGTCGGCTCGCTGCTCGGCCTGTGCTACAACCTGCTGAGTGTGCCGGTGCTGGAGGTCGCCGAGCTGGCCCACTGCGGCCTGCAGCTCGCCATCGGCCTGCTCTGCAACCTGCTGCGGGCGGTGTGCGGCCTGGCCGAGAGCATGAAGATGGTGGGGCACCTGCTGTCCTACCTGAGCCTGCGGGGACGCGAGGAGCTGCAGCACGGCCTCGCCACCACCTTCTGCTCCGGACACCACCTCCTCAAGCAGCTGTGGGACGCGGTGGGCATCCTGGCCAGTCTGGCCGCCTACCTGGTCAACACTCTCGTCAACATGTTCCTCATTGGGACCCAGAACGTGCTGTCGGCGGTCGGGGCGCTGGGCGACCCTTTGGTCAAGGCTGTGGAGGTTCTGGCATCAATTCTGACCTATTTGTCCAGCAGTGTCGTTGGGAATGTTATCCTTCTCTGGACCCCATGCCAGTTTGTGATCGAAGTCCTCATCTCCCTCTCCAGAGTCCTGGCCGACTTGTTTCTCCTTAACCTCTACGGCCTGACGATCACCTTTCTCTTCATATCCAGCGCAACAATCTATGCAAACCCAGAGATAATACTGAGAATCGTTAACCAACTGGCTCACCATTTGAATACTGTTCCAAACCTTAACCGGGTAAGAAGGGATGTCCTACATATCTGTAGGCTGATAGTGACCTATGTTCAGTTAATGGTCAACTCCGAGACTTGGAGGCGATTGTACAGTCAACAGCTGCAGAGACTTAACCCAGGGTATGTGAACTTCTGGCCACTTGACCAAATAAGGCGGATTCAAGTTTATCCTGAAAGGAACTTGGAGGACCAAACAGCTGTACATCAGCAACCAGTTAATCAGCTGGAACAAACCGATTCCAACCCAGTCCAAGGAGATAACAACACTACCAGGGAACAGCAGCTGGTTGCGGCCCAGAACTCTCTACCTGGAGAAACCGGCGATGCTCCTTTGAGACCAGCAGACACCAAGGACAAAAATGGCAATGTCCCTGTGGATAATGAACTCTGGAATCTCTTAAAGGAGCAAGAAGAAAGAAAGAAATGTGTCATCTGTCAGGACCAAGCAAAGTCTGTGTTGCTGCTTCCATGCAGACATCTGTGTCTCTGTCAAGGCTGCACGGGTATCCTCTTGCAACAGCATGTCTACCAACGCAATTGCCCACTTTGCCGACAAATGATTTTACAAACCCTGGATGTGTATTTCTGATCAATTGTTTGAAAAAACTTGGACAGTGGTAAGGCTGTTGTGTGTGGCAGATATATATTTTTTAAAAACAGCATAATGTTGCATTGGTCCAATCATTGGTGTGTTAGGCAATCTCAGATTCAAATTTCTATGCAAATTCTTAGCCATAGATGACACAATACTGATGTACTTTTTTCATCAATGAGTAAACCATGCACGGCTGTAAAGGAATGTTAATTTAAGAATTACTTATTACGAAGCAAAGGGAATACTGGCTGCTTCCCTTAATTTGGTTACTAGCCTAAACACCTGCAAAGATGTGAGCCATTTATTTTATTTGTCAAGGAGTTGGGATTTAAAAAAAGAAACAACCAATTTTGACAGGTTAGCTACACATGGTAAGGCCTCAATAATTCTGTATAGTACACTCTCTTTGTAATTTTGTTTTAAATGTGAATTTTTTGAGATTGCAGACATTTGGATTGTATTTGACACATTTTTGAAATATTAGGCATTTCATGTCCGTTTTGCTGTTTTAATGCTGTTCCACTACCAAAGCAGCATGTTTTATTTAACCTGGTGTTTGAAGTTTAGCTTTGCAAAAGCGACTGAGAGAATGAGTCCAATTTGGAGACAATGGGTCCAATGAGGAGGTGAGGTACCATGTGAAATATGTTTGTTTCTGTTAAGTTACCAAG
This sequence comes from Rhinoraja longicauda, assembly GCF_053455715.1. Taxonomy (NCBI): domain Eukaryota; kingdom Metazoa; phylum Chordata; class Chondrichthyes; order Rajiformes; family Arhynchobatidae; genus Rhinoraja; species Rhinoraja longicauda. Next base: position 4,837,695 of record NC_135984.1, read on the forward strand.
CTCCATCTTGCAACTTCCCTCATTAATTCTTAAGCAAGTCTGCATTACTGATCAGTTGGGTTTCAAGGAGAATTTTATTTGTCTGCTCTTTTTTTTTCATCGCTACTCACTAAAGAACAAGTGATGTATTTACTATACATATTTGAGGCACTGCTTATGAATTTAGTAACTTAATTTGGGACCCATTTGTATTTTATTTGAAAACAATTTCTTTGTCGTGGAATGGAAACTTGTGACCGAATTATTCCTGGGGCATTGATGCCTACATGTATTACATTAACTGGTAAATACATTTGCTAAATTAATAACAATTTATGTTTTCTTCAAGAATCAAATGTTTATCATTGCAGAAATTGGCTGAGTAATGCGTGCTTTCTGATGCATAAGTATGACCTTCCTGAGATGTCAAAGCAACATCTTTCATCTGCTGTAACTTAAATAGCAGCAAATGTTGTTTATGGCAGCATAACAGTGTTCCAGAATGACACCCAAAACAGTTTAACTATTTGCTTTCTTGTCTAGTGGATGGCAGGTCAAGCAAGCTACAGTCAACATTCTGGCAACTACTTTTGGAGATCTTTGACTGCAAATGATGATCAAGGTGGTTTTTTTTAACGTGGTTTTGCTTGGAACCCATTTTTGCAGTATAGTTGGGATTGGAAAGTCATTGAGTGGATCTATCCTGTCAAATACAATGCATTAGGTTTGGTTCTCTCTGATTATGGAATTTGAAGATGTGGTTGAAAGTTGTGGGCACAGCAGTGATTAGGGAGAAGAGACAGCAGCACACAATTCACTGTTAAGGAGGGATTCTATTTTGGCTCTTGGTCCTTGATTTTAAATCACATCCCTATGTGAGTACAACAAGCCAGTAAGGAGTTAATTGTTCAAATGTTTCAAAGGAAATTAGAGGGGAAATTAGAGGGGAAATTAGAGGGGAGGACAGGACAAATTAAATGATTGAGGACGATGGTCCACTGCTTGTTTCAAGCTCTCTCCAGCATATGAAACAAAGACCTGAAAGGCACCAAGGAGCCCATTATGTTTTATCTTCCATATTTCATTTTTCCTTGCAACATAGAGGGCACTTTGGCCCATCAAGTCTATGCCAGTCCTTGTAGCAATCACATTCTCAACCCTCTACCCTTATAATCTTTGCTGTAACCTATTCTCTCTACATTTCCATCAACTATTTTCCTACTACTCACCTACACACGAGGTGTAATTTGGATTGGGCAATTGACCTGCCAACCACGCATCTTTCAAAGGAAACCAGAACAGCTGAGGAATCCCATGCATTAACAGGGAGTGTGTGCAAACGTGACACAAATCAGAGGCCAGGGCCTTTGGTATTGGGTCGGCGGGTCTGTTAGACAGTAGCAATACTAGCTGCACCATTGTGCTGACCTTTACTTCTCCACGCCACAAGGGCAGAAGCAGTTCTTCCGCCTCTCCAGCGCACATATCTCGCTGATTGTGGTGAGATTTAGACCCCCGCCCCCCCCCCCCTTTCACTAAAATGCAATAAAATCACTGCCAACCAGGGGGTGCTGAGATCGTCTTTGTCTTTAAGGCCATAATTCTGCTCCTGTTCACAAAAGAGCAATGTATCTGGTCAGGAGTTAGTTCATTATTTATGACCCAGATATGCTCAGTTTGGCTGGGTGTGCAGTCCTCTTATTGACCTCTTCCTCGCCACCCCCCCCCCATTTAAAAATTGATGCCGTGGAATTGAGCCCATATTCTGCCCACGCTTACCATGAATTTAAATCAGTTTTAAAAGCAGAGAATCGGAATTATTGCAGTTTTTAGGCTTTATGCTTTTTTCCTTGGTGCTTAGACAGTGTAGCTACTTACAGCGTAACAGGTAAGCAAAACATCTTTAAGGTACTTGTGGCCCACTAGTATTAAATAACGTGTCCTGACCCTTGTTTAGGAATTAAAGGCAGTCGTATTACTTTTCCCCACCTGTGCTCCAAAGATAACTTCTCGGGTGAAGAAGCTAAGCCATGAAACAAGCCATGCTGACTGAAGGTTTTCAGTAATGGGGTTAAATGACACCATTTACGGGACATGTGCTAAAATTCTACTTTTGATATTATCCAGTAGTTCCTACTGAAAGTGGATATATATGAACACGGGGCAGAAAGAGTGATCATGCTTCCAAAACACACTTATCCAAGCAATTAAATGAATCTTTAAATAAGTTTAGGGGATTTTTTTTCTTTGTAAGTAAGTGACTTTTAAATTGGACAGTGCATTCGCCAAGAGAGCTATTGAGTTCAGAGTAGGTTATTTCATAAGTTCTAGGAGCAGAATTAGGCCATTTGGCCCATCAATGCTACTCTGCCATTCAATCATGGCTGATCTATTTTTCTCTCTCAATCCCATTCTCCTGCCTTCGCCCCATAACCCCTGACACCCTTACTAATCAATTCAATGCAGTTGTGGTTAACGTAATATTTGTTTTTTTAAAATAAAGTGAGTTAACAGAGATGTTCATTTGGTCAAAGATTTTCAACGCAGCACGAGGAGAGCTGGATCCATTGTGATATTCCTTTCCTCTGCTTAGTTACTGTTACTTGTTTCATTAGGTTGACTGGAACATGGCAGTGGAGGTTACTGAGCAATCCATTGCAATCAGCAGAGATCAATTGGTGCATGGGAAATGAACTTTTTTTTACAAATGATGTTGACAGTCTTTTTTAAACTGCTTTATGTTGTATTTTTGTATCAGCCATGAACATTGTTTGTGTTATTTGATCTGTAACTCTGATAGCTGCTGTTAAAATCAGCTTCACTGTGCTGCACTATGTTTAATTCAGTGAGCTGTATATGTAATTGTTTGAAAAATAAATTGTATTTTTCATTATTGATTAATTTTGTCCTTGTAACATCATTTGACATAATGCAATGTAAGACAGCTATGTAGTCTATTGGATGCTTCAGTCTTTCGCTTTAGCTTTGGCATCATGATAATGCTGTCACACACTGCTAACACAGCCTGACGTGTGGAGTGAGGAACTGCAGATGCTGGTTTAAACGAAAGACAGACCCAATAAGCTGGAGTAACTGAGCAGGTCAGGCTGCATCTCTGGAGAAAAGGAATAGGTGACACTTTGTGTTGAGACCCTTCAGCTTATTGTAAGCACCCAACTTTAAACATGGCATTGTGATTGATACATTTCTGATTGAATTTCCTGGCATCACGTGGAAGAAATTAATGTCTTCAATGCTCCTCGCCAAGAGTGGTATGGCAGCACCACCTCTGATCTTTTCTCTGGCAGTTTCTAAGCTCCCGAGAGCTTACTTTCTGGAGCAGCATGATAGGAAAAGGGGCCAACATGGTGAAGGAGACTTAAGGATGCTAGGAGAGGCAATAAATAGATTTATTATATGTTTAGATTCCAAGGCAGAGCTAGCTGAATTTAAAATAAACATTGGAGGTTGTAAACCAAGCTAAGACCAATAAAACTAATCCTGAGGTAAGGGTTATTTATTGCACCCCTTGATTAATTATTTCAAGAATTTAATATCTGTATGCAACCACTGAAACAGAATATAAGCGGCTGTGAATCTTTAAAACACTTTGGGTTCTTTCAAAGTTTTCCCAGTGTACTGTTAAGGTCTTGAATAAACTGAGTTAACTGACCCACTGCTCTATGATATGTTCTTTGTGTCTGTTCCCATCTGAGCTGTAATTAAGAGGGCAACTGGGCCCCACATGAAAACCGGATTCAAAGTACAGGTTAAATTCCCAACACTGGTGGCGCGGTCGAGTTGCTGCCTTACAGCGCCAAAGACCCGGGTTCGATCCTGACCATGGATGCTTGTTTGTATGGAGTTTGTATGTTATCCCCCTGACCTGTGCCGGTTTTCACTGGGATCTCCGGTTTCCTCCCACACTCCAAAGACGTACAGATTTGTAGGTTAATTGGCCTGGTTTAGTTGTAATTTGTGCCTAGTGTGTGTAGGATAGTGCTAGAGTGCGGGGATCACTGGTCGGCATGGACTCGGTGGGCCACAGGGCCTGTTTCCGCGCTGTACCTCTAAACTAAAAATTAAACTAAAAGTTAAACACTCTTCAATTCAGGGTAGAAGGTTTTACGACTGAAAGACAAAAAATCTGGGGAGAAGCTGAATTTCATTACTCCTTTGTAATGGTGATGACACCAGTGTTTAAGGCATTTTGGAGAAGCCTCAGGTGATGGGAGAACCAGCATGGACATGAAAAGGCCTGTCTGTCTATTTCTGACAAACCAAATTGAATTTTGTGAAGAAATAACTGACTCAGTTGACAGGTGATGGCTTTGAGTGTTATTTACATGTAGTCACCCAACAAAGTCCTTGTGATTTGGAATTACAGGCAGATTATTAGCCTAGTTAGGAGATTGTTTGAAAGGGCAGGGAGTAGAATAGGAATCAAAAGCAAGATGTGACTGGTGCTATCCAATGTTATAGCCATTGAAAGGGCGAAAGGTTTATTTTTTCATTGTATTTATCAATGAGTGAAATGAGAGGGCTGGAAGCTACAGTTACATAAATCAAAAAACTAGGTGTTGAAAATCTGACATAAAACAAAATGCTTGAAATACTCAACAGATTAGGCTGCATCTGTTGTAAGAAAAAAAAGAGTTCATGTTTTTGCTGTGGAACTACTTCCCATGTAACTTGCAACAAACGTTTTCTTCACTTCTCCAGCTCTGATGAAGAGTCATAAAGAGTCATAGGTCGGCACGGTGGCGCAGCAGTAGAGTTGCTGCCTTACAGCGAAAGCAGCGCCAGAGGCCCGGGTTCGATCCCGACTGTGGGTGCTGTCTGTACGGAGTTTGTATGTTCTCCCCGTGACCTGCGTGGGTTTCCTCCGAGATCTTCAATTTCCTCCCACACGCCAAAGAAGTACAGGTATGTAGGTTAATTGGCTTGGTAAAAGTAAAAATGGTCCCTCGTGGGTATAGGATAGTGTTAATGTGCGGGGATCGCTAGTCTGCACGGACCCGGTGGGCCGAAGGGCCTGTTTCCGCGCTGTATCTCTAAACTAAATTAACCTAGACGTTTATTCTGTACATTTCTCCCTTTCAGCTCCTGACTTGCTGGGTATTTCTAGCACTGACTGGCTTTAATTCATTAATATAGAGTTTGCCTGTTCCATAAGCAGTTTAAACTACAAGGAGATGTCAATAAACTAACGAAACAAAGGAAAATCTTTGGCAAAAGAAATAAAATGTGTAATGTTCTTAACGTAAATGTGTAGAATCAGTAGATAAGCAGTGAGTTGGGAATCTTGAGAACTTGCTGATCAACGGCACCCATCCATCATTTGGCCATCCCTTTACCTCCACAGATGCTGCTTGACCTGCTGAGTCCTTCCAGTAGTTTTCCACACTTTCTGCCATTTGCTTTTTACAAACTGCAGCTCAAACTCAGATTCACCATTATTTCATGAACTTGCTGGATTTGCATGTTAATTGCCCATTAAACTCCACGCAGGAACTTATTTAATGGACATAAATGTCTCTCTAACAATCTGATCAATATTAATTCAATGTCAGTCAATTTCTCCATCCAAGACAAATACGTTTGTTCTCATGATGTAACTTGATAGTGATTTCAAAACTATTCCAATTCTTCCCTTTCTTTTTGTATCTAGTTTAATCTAATCCAGCATCTATGTTCATCATTCTTCTGATTCTGTTTCAGTCTTTGGCTCATTGGCTTGGGAGATATAAAGACTGAAACAGATGTAATCATACTCACTGAGGTGTTGGATGCCTGTTATCTTCAGTGTGGAGTCATTTTATTTCCTAAAAGTTGTAGCACAAAAATATTTGAGTTAAACGGTACAGGGGAAAGTCTCACATTAGTGATAAGATTCTCTGTGAACAGTAAGATTCACCCCAGAGTACAGAACTAATCTGTCTTGTGATAGATACAAAATGCTGGAGTATTTTGCAGCATCTCTGGAGAGAAAGAATGGGTGATGTTTCGGGTCGAGAACCCTCTTTAGGCTAACCCAAATGCATGATCTGAAGAAGGGTCTCGACCCGAAATGCCATCCATTCCTTCTCTCCAGAGATACTGCCTGTCCCGCTGAGTTACTCCTACAATTTGTGTCTATCTTCGGTTTAAACCAGTTTCTCCCTACACATTTAATCTTTGTGATCTTGCTGTTTATCATAAACCATTTGTCAGAGGTTGGCGTTGCAAACATTGCAGTGATCTGACAGAACAGTTTGAATAACTTGCACTGGAGAAAACCAGCTGTAAAGAGCTTTGATTCAGATTGAATGTTCCATAAATGTTGTTATGTGGGAAACCCAAACTGTCACTGCATTAGACTGATGAAATTCCTGTACCTTCTGTCATTTTATGGAATGGAGATATGGAGGGGTTGTGGAGTTTTACCTCTTGACGCTTATGTAAAGCTCTTGGTCAGGAAGGCTAATAACATCTACCATGACAAATGTGATGAAGGCTGTAAATATAATCTGCAAGAAACCTCCACTTCCATCCAAACTACTCACTTAGACGACATGAAAGAGGTAAACCAAAGAAGAACCAAGGCATCAATGATTTGAGGCAGCAGAAGGCAATAGGCAGATGTGATTAATTTTTGATATGCTTTAATCACAGTCTCATTGCTTTTCTGGTTTTGATAATGTACTTGCTCCCTTGTATGTTGAGTAAGAAACCCTTTGATCTCCATGCTACAGTATTTAGCCCTCCATTTTATTAAACTTACTATGATTCATGTTCCTCTGCTTACCCCGTGTGTTCTTTTTAATCCCCAAATAGGTTTAAGGTGAGAGGGGAAAGATTTAATAGGAACCTAAGGGGCAACGTTTTTCCACAGAGGGTGGTTGGTGTATGGAATCAGTTGCTAGAGGATGTAATTGAGGCAGGTACCATTGCAACGCTTAAGAAACATTTGGACGGGTACATGGGTAGGATAGGTTTAATGGGATATGGGCCAAATGCAAGCAGGTGTGACTAGTGTAGATGGTCGGTGTGGGCAAGATGGGCCAAAGTGCCAGCATTTACATCAGCTCCTCTCAAACACTACCACACAGCCCCACACTAGAGGACCCTGAATCTCCAAATCATTCCGTCATGTCTATTCTCCAGCACTTTCAGTGTTAATAAGTCAATGTCCCCAGTAATGCTGTTTAGTATAACATGGCTGTTCCTAGTTCAGTTTAGTTTATTTAATTTAGTTTATTATTGTCACGTGTGCCAAGATATAGAACATTTGTTTGCTTGTTATCCAGTCAAAGAAAAGACTGCACATGAATACAATCAAACCCTCCATATGCACAGATAAAGGCTAAAGATAGACACAAAAAGTTGGAGTAACTCAGCGGGTCGGACAGCATCTCTTGAGAAAAGGCCCTAACACTCAGTCTGAAGAAGGGTCTCGGCCCGAAACGTCACTTATTTCTTTTCTCTGGATATGCTGCCTGACCCGCTGAGTTACTGCAGCTTTTTGTGTCTATCTTCGGTTTAAACCCACGGGTCTGTAGTTCCTTCCTACACTCAAAGAATAAAGGTACAACATTTAGTACAAGATATAACATTGTAGTCCAATAAAGTCTAAGTAAAGATAGTTCAAATGCGGGAGGTCAGGACTGCACTCTGGTTGATGAGAGGACCGTTCAGTTGCCTGATAACAGCTGGGAAGAAACTGTTCCTCGAAGATGTATGATTCATTTTGAAGAATGCAGGAGCTTGATCTGTGCGTTATGGTGAAAGCTGATCCACGCTCCGTAGCCTCGCATCAATGGGCAACAGTCCAGAGTATTTCCATTAATTAAACTTTAGACTAATCTACTATGCAATCAGAACACTCCTGTCTAAATCAGAAAAAAAAAGACTTTACCACAGGTTAATAATCTCTTCCCTTGACCAGACCAGCACAACACCCACACAATCCTTCTTCAGTCAGAACATTATCCCATAACCATTTTTAAGAGAGGGGTGAGATAAAATGTGTTGACATTGGTGTAAATGGGACAGAAGATGAAAATATTTCCGCACAGTCTGATAGATGATGTGCAGAGCAAAGTATGCACACATGATTCTTGTGCCAATTTTGTTTGGGTAATTGTCTCAATTGTCACTTTCATGTTTTGAGTAGTGTATACCATATAAAAGCTGCGGGCCTTAAAAATATTTGTTAAATCTTAGCTTATTTGGATTAATTAGCATTGCTTATCAAATAAACCAAGCCCTTTAAACTACAAAGTGGAAGACAGATGACTCCTTGCGTTGCTCACTTTCAAATTATGCAGGGAATGTTTTGCAGTCTGTATTCCAGGCACCTCATAGCTCATGTTAATGACTGTATCAAAGAGAAAGTGGTACAAAATAATTTGTAAATGGAAGTTGATCTCCTCCTACTTTACAAAACTGCAGCCAACAATTTATTAAGAGCAGGCCAATGTATTATAAGAAAATACTCCCATTCCCAGTCTGACCTTTCTGTCATGGGCCTCCTCCAGTGCCATAGTGAGGCCCACCGGAAATTGGAGGAACAGCACCTCATATTTCGCCTGGGCAGTTTGCAGCCCGGTGGTATGAACGTCGACTTCTCCAACTTTAGATAGCTCCTCTGTCCCTCCCTTCCCCATCTCCTTCCCAGATCTCCCTCTATCTTCCTGTCTCCACCTATATCCTTCCTTTGTCCCGCCCCCCTGACATCAGTCTGAAGAAGGGTCTCGACCCGAAACGTCACCCATTCCTTCTCTCCCGAGATGCTGCCTGACCTGCTGAGTTACTCCAGCATTTTGTGAATAGGCCAATGTATTACCCTGGTTTATGCAGCTCACCTTATTATTTTATGTGTTTACACTTTTTATGTCTACTTTTCCTTTGGTTTTTCACAAAGAGTCCAATCCCTTTCCCCACCACTCAGTAGGGTGTGAAGGGGCATATTAGTTAAAGACCAACGATGAGTGCATCATCTCCGGTGACCCTCCACTGGAGCTTTGAAGAGGTGCTGTATTTTGTCATTGGGGATTCCACCCAGGATATTAATCACAGGCTCTCTCTGTCATCTCAGGTGGTCAGTTCAGGTGGTCAGGGAAGAGCAGGGGAGTGCTCTCCTCAATGTCCTGGGCAATATTTATCCCTTAACCAAAACCTAAAAACAGATAGTGATACAAGGTGGAAACAGGCCCTTTGGCCCAACCTGCCCAGACTGGTCAACATGGCCCAGCTACACACGTCCCACCTGCCCGCGTTTGGTTCATATCCCTCCAAACCGGTCCTATCCATGTACCTGTCTAACTGTTTCTTAAACATTGGGATAGTCCCTGCCTCAACTACCTCCTCTGGCAGCTTGTTCCATACACCCACCACCCTTTGTGTGAAAAGGTTACCCCTTGGATTCCTATTAAATCTTTTCCTCTTCACCTTAAAGCTATGTCCTCTGGTCCTCGATTCACTTACTCTGGGCAAGAGACTCGAGTGCATCTACCCGATCTAATCTTCTCGTGATTTTATACACCTCATTTGTTGTTTGGTGTAGGAAGGAACTGCAGATGCTGGTTTATACCCATGGTAGACACAAAGTGCTGGAGTAACTCAGCAGGTTAGGCAGCATCTCTGGAGAAAAAGGATGGGTGATGTTTCAGGTCGAGACCCTTCTTCAGTTTTACTGCATGGCTGTTTGTGGGCGATTAGTACGCACAAACTGAAAGGAAGGTACTTCATTGGCTATAACTTGCTTTGAGATATCTTAAGGCAATATGGAGTTATTTTAATCAAAGGAATATCTAATTTCAACATTCTTTCTGAAATATGCCTATTTATTCTGGGGTATGTCATAGGAAATTAGACACTCCTACATACCTATCCTTTCATTTATACATAAGCTCGATTAATGATAGGTACATCTTCAGTTCAGATGAAAAAATAATGGAGAGACACATATTTAAAAAACATTTGGACAGATACATGAATGTGAAAGGTTTAGAGGGATATGAGCTAAATGCGTACAGGTGGGACTAGAGTAGCTGGGGCATCTTGGTCGGCATGGACAAGTTGGGATGAAGGTTCTGTTTCTGTGCTGTATGACTCTCAGACTCTATGTCAAGGAACCACAGATATTGGAATCTTGGAGGAAAACGCAAATTGCTGGAGGAATTCAGCAGGTCAGGCCACATCTGTGGAGGAGATGAACAAGGCTTTGGGTCGGCAGCGTTGTGGATCTGGACCCTCATTCGGATAAGAAATAATTGAGGTGGCTTCACTGCTGATTTGGTTGAAGATGGCCCATGTTTGAAGGTTGGTTGACATTTTGTTAAAAGTGACCTTGAGTTTATTTGAAAGCACAAAGCTTAATTGAACATGTTGATGATGTTCTTCAAATCGACACAGTGTGATCTGTTCATCAGCAATGATACTGTCCCACCCCTCAATAAATCCCTGGATTTGCTGCCACCATGATATGAGTACAAGGGGCTCACTGATACCTGGCATTCCTCTCTCCCTTGGGGGGGGGGATTGTCATGTTACTGACGTAATATAATGCATGGCCCAATGTGGTCAGCATCACAAGGGCAACAAGATGAAAGCAGAAATTAACAGTTTATGGATTGCTTTCATTCTTTCTCTGTTTTTTGGAGCAAAACATTTCTATTTTTGAAGCTGTCTAATGTTTGTCTCAGATCTATATTTATTCTGGGCAGTATCTGCAGCGTTTGAGTGATCTGCTGCCAGCAGTCTGCCCTCAAGGCTCTGAACTGTTCCTCAGACCCATGACAGGATGGAACAGGGATCCTGATTGTGTTTGTTCCTGTGGAATGTGAATGGCTTCCACTTCACACCGTCCCAGCCTGCCACAGTCGTTTAGTTTAGTTTGGAGATATAGCGGGGAAACAGGCTCTTCGGCACACCGAATCTGCGCTGACCACCAATCCCCAGACACTAGCCCTATCCTGTACACACTAGGGATAATTTGGAATTATACCAAGCCAATTAAACTACAAACCTGCACATCTTTGAAGTGTGGGAGAAAACTGGAGATCCTGGAGAGAACCCACACAGGTCTTGAGCGAACGTTCAAACTCCATACAGACAAGCATCCGCAGTCAGGATCGAACCCGGGTGTCTGGCGCTGTAAGCCATTGTGCCACCATGCCGCTCAGCAGATTTCATGTTTAAGAAGGAATGGAGGCCAACCCAGTATATGTATATTCTGCCCCAGTGGTTTTATAGGTAAACACACACAGAAACAAGGAACTGCGGATGCAGGTTTACAATAAAAGAAACAAAGTGCTGGAGTAACACTGTGGGGTCAGGCAGCATCACTGGAGATTACGGATAGGTGAAGTTTCAGGTCGGGATCCTTCTTCAGACTTGTAATCAACTTGTTCATTTTCAGAATGTGTAAGAAGGAACTGCAGGTGCTGGTTTACACCAAGGATAGATACAAAATGCTGGAGCAAGTCTGCGGGCCAGGCAGCATCTCTGGAGAAAAGGAATATGAGACTTAGTCTGATGGAGGGTCCTGACACGTCACCTATTCCTTTTTTCCAGAGATGCTGTCTGACCCGCTGAGTTACTCCTGCCCTATCATTCATTTTCAGAGCTCAGATCCTGGACCATGCTGAATTCACTCTAACGACCACACAGATATACTGAGCCGTGACTTTGCATAAACAAATATTTTTCTAATGCAAGAAAAATCGTAAATTGTCCAACACAGTCAGGAGAGACCAGTGCAGAAGAATTGGGGACACAAAACAAAGAGAATGGAATCACAGTGATTATTCTGAGCTCGGAAGTAATCAAATCCCACGTTTCTTGTTTATGGTCTATAGGATTACTCGAATTGGAAAGTTGGACTGTTTCGGTTTTTTGTTTAATTCCTCCCTTCTAAGAACCCTTTTTGCCGTGAAAGACGAGGTGCAAGGGAGTATGTGTGAAGTTTGCTCGTGATCTCGCCCTGAAGTGGGCTGAAGCAGGAAGTGTAAGGCAGGCACTGAGTAGATGCCAGGGAGACAATCAGTCCTGACACAAAATGCTGGAGTAACTCAGCGGGTCAGGCAGCATCTCGGGAGAGAAAGAATGGGTCTGAAGAAGGGTCTCGACCCGAAACGTCACCCATTCCTTCTCTCCCGAGATTGCTACCTGACCCGCTGAGTTACTCCAGCATTTTGTGTCTCCCTTCGATTTAAACCAGCATCTGCAGTTTTTTTCCTACACAATGAGTCCTGACGCTGAGCAGAAGAATCGATACCTGTGCAGTTGCAGCTTTATAAAGGACTAGACCAAGTGGACCTGTTGGGCCCAAACCTCTCCTGCATTGGTGCAGCACCCTGTGCTCCCCCCCTCTCCTCTCTCCTCAACCCCCCCTTCTTCCTTCTCCCCCACTCCCCCCTCCCCTCCCTCCCTCTCTCCTCCCCTCTCCCCCTCCCCCTCCCCTCCTTTTAAACTTAAAAATGTGAATAACTTAAAAAAATATAACACCGATTTCAATAAAACTACTTGCATTATCACTAAAGTGACAATGGTGAGTAAGGTGGGCCTAAAATTGTTGTGCTATCGTGTACCGTTTTGGCTGAAGTTCAGTCACAAACAAGATAACAAACGAGAGTTTTAGTATATAGATGTTTCACTACTTCTGAGTCAATGCCTACTGCTGATGTTGCGACTCTTGCTTTTCCATTCATCGCTACCGCTGCATCACAATCTACTGCTAGCTCTCAGGTACACAATATTTCAGCAGAGTACAAGGTAATAATACTTCTTGTGATCAAGGTCTTTAAAGTTAATTGGTTGTGGCAATTCTTGAAAGAAAATCCATGGCAATGTTTACTAAGAAATATCCACAAAAAAGAGTGCAAAAAGAAATCTTGAAGGTAAAATATTGGTAAGGCATGAAACCTACCATCAGATTGTTGGCGAAGCAAAATGCAAACAAATTATTGCTTCTATGTTTATAGTCATATTGCGTAAAAACAGGCCGACCCAACTTGCCCATACCGACCGACATGTCCGGTCTACACTAGTCCCACCTGCCTGCATTTGACCGATATCTCTCTAAACCTATCCTATCCATGTACCTATCTAAATGTTTCTTAAACGTTGCGATAGTACCTGCCTCAACCACGTCCTCTTATCAGCTCGTTCCATACACCCATCAACCTTTATGCAAAGTTACCCCTCAGCATTTGTCGCACTGGCTTTGTTGTAAATGTACACTGCTTCCATGCTAAATCTTACCTTGTATGGATTGTCATACATTCTGTTTCACACTTTGTAATTGTCTCCTAATCTTGCACACTTAACGCACAGAGTCTCTTGCCCAGGGTAGGGGACTTGAGAACCAGAGAACATAGGTGACAGATTTAATGGGAAGCCGAGGGGTACCGTTTTTACACAAAGGGTGGTGGGTGCATGGAACAAGCTGCTGGAGAAGGTAGTTGAGGCAGTACTATTGCAATGTTTAAGGAACATTTAGACAGGTACATGGATAGGGTAGGTTTAGAGAGATATGGGTCAAACGCAGGCAGGTGTGGCGAGTATACATGGGGCATGTTGGTGAGTGTGGGCAAGTTTGGGCCGAAGGACCTGTTTCCATGCAGTATGACTCTATGACTATAACATTCATTCTCTCTCTCTCTGTATTCTTTTTTCTTTATTTCTCACACTCTCTCTCCCACACATTGTCTTTTTCACTACGGGTCGTGTGCATTCGTCTGAGCACCAAACATTTGGCTGTTGAGGCACATTAGCTTGTTGCATGATTTATCTTAAAGGATGAGGCAGATCTAACCTTGAAACCACCAAAGTACATGATTGAATCATTTTCGATTCAGAAGTAGTTAAGAAACCTGAGTCATCCTACATACTGACAAGAGATAAAGTGATTATCAAGGGACTGTAATAAAGTAAAGTTGTTTTGCCATCAGTTCATCATTTTAATATGCAGATTTTAAATAGTCTCATTTTAAGATCTGTGTTCACTGTCTCAGACTAAGGGTGGAGAGGGGAGATATCTGCATTTAAACACAAATAAACAGTAATGGACAGTGGAGGCCAATTCTCTGAATGCATTCAAGAGAGAGCTAGATAGAGCTCTTAAGGTTAGCGGAGTCAGGGGGTATGGGGAGAAGGCAGGAACGGGGTACTGATTGAGAATGATCAGCCATGATCACATTGAATGGTGGTGCTGGCTCGAAGGGCCGAATGGCCTACTCCTGCACCTATTGTCTATTGTCTATTGACACATTCAAATAAAAGCACAAAATACAGATCCCTGGGTATCTGGGGGCATTCTACTTTAAGTCGCCCCTCTCCAAATCGGCTGATAGTTTGATTAGTTTCAAATGGAGCTGTGCCAAGCCTTGCGGCAGTGTTGTGCCTGATGTTGTTCTTGCAGGTAGCCAGGGAGTGGGAGTCGCTGTCTATATTGTTGTACTCTTCCTGATAAACTCCAGGCTTCTCCAGACAAATTCTGTATTTGCCTTGAAAGGATTTGAGTTCCATTTTGTAGAAGGCATTTAATTCTAATCTATGCTCTGGATGTAATTTTGGATTTGACAAGTGGAACATATCAATATTAACCCCCAGGACAGCATCATACGACAGAAGAAATGTTTTATTAAACACCAGCCTTTGCGGTCTGTTTTTTTCTCTCTCTGGTTAAATATAGTTGCTCGGCTGTGCATTAAAAGAACAATCTGCCATACTTCCTGGAATTGCATAGAGTCATAGAGAGATACAGTGTGGAAACAGGTCCTTCGGCCCAACTTACCCACACTGGCCAGCATGTCCCAGCTATACTAGTCCCACCTGCCTGCGTTTGGCCCATATCCCTCCAAACCTGTCCTATCTAACCTGTACCTGTCTAACTGTTTCTTAAATGTTGCATTTCCAATGATGGTCTTGAACAATTTGCATGTTAATGATGGATTGAAAAAAAGAATTCAGAGTAATTTACACAATCAGTGCTGGTTTTACTTTAGAGATACAGCGTGAAAACAGTCCCTTCGGCCCACCGAGTCCCCACCATCCACCGATCATCCCACATACTAGCACCATCCTACACACACTAGGGACAAGTTACAATTTTACAGAAACCAATTAACCTACAAACCTGCACGTCTTTGGAACGCGGGAGGAAACCGGAGCACCCGGAGAAAACGCACGCTGGCGTAAGGAGAACATACAAACTCCATACAGACAGCACCTGTAGTCGGGATCCAACCCGGGTCTCCGGTGCTGTAAGGCAGCAACTCTACCTTTGTGCCACTGTGCCGCCCACACCTGTCCTTAAAGCCGCAGTATTAACGTTGCTGGGGTTCAGTCAAGTTTCTGGTCAACTATGGCTCTAGGCTGATGATGGAAGACTCAGTGTTAGTAATGTCATTGATTGTCAAGGGTAGACACAAGAAAATAGCGTTGTGGGAATCTTCAGCAAATGATATGGTTGGACGTTCTCTTGGTGACATTGTCAAGGCATGGATCCTGGGTCATCTGCAGCCCCTCCCTGCATGATGCCCTGGCTTTGCTGCATGCAAGCATGGACTTCGTTTGCTGCTCCGTTATGAATGGAACTGGACCAACACACAAGTGTTAGTGAACATCCTCATTTCTCACATTATGAGGGAAGGAGTGTTAATAATGAAGCAGCTGAAAGCAGTGGCATCAGGATACTTCCATGAGGGACTCCTGACTTACAATGCTCTCCCTGTGACCGTGTGGGTTTCTTCCGGGTGCTCTGGTTTCCTCCTACGCTCCAAAGACGTGTGGATTTGTAGGTTATAAGGTCAGAAGGTCATAAGTAATAGGAGAAGACTTAGGCCATTCGGCCCATCAAGTTTACTCAACTATTCAATCATGACCTCTCTCTCTCTCTCCTAGCCCCATTCTTCTGTCTTCTCCCCATAACCCCTGACACCCGTACAGGTTAATTGGCTTCTGTAAATTGCCCTTGGTGTGTAGGGAGTGGATGAGAACATGCAATAACACAGAACTAGTGTGAATGGGTGATCGATGGCCGGCGTGGACTCGGCGGGCCATGTTGTATCCATGTTTCCACGTTTCCATGTTGTATCTCTAAACTAAACTAAACAACCACAGACATCTTCCATTCAGAGCACAATTACCCAGTCATTGGGGCATTGCTCTGTGCGCTTTGACTTTAATTCTACCACAACACTTGATGCTGCACCCTGTCAAATGTTGCTTTGATATCTAAGGCAGTCTATCTCTCGAACTCACCTCTTTTGTCCATATTTAGACAATGGGTGTGATGAGACCTGGACCGAAATGGTTCTAACACAATCCTACTGGCATCAGTGAGCAGATTATTATTGAGGCAGTGGATAACAATAGACAATAGACAATAGGTGCAGGAGTAGGCCATTCAGCCCTTCGAGCCAGCACCGCCATTCAATGCGATCATGGCTGATCACTCTCAATCAGTACCCCGTTCCTGCCTTCTCCCCATACCCCCTCACTCCGCTATCCTTAAGAGCTCTATCCAGCTCTCTCTTGAAAGCATCCAACGAACTGGCCTCCACTGCCTTCTGAGGCAGAGAATTCCACACCTTCACCACTCTCTGACTGAAAAAGTTCTTCCTCATCTCCGTTCTAAATGGCCTACCCCTTATTCTTAAACTGTGGCCCCTTGTTCTGGACTCCCCCAACATTGGGAACATGTTTCCTGCCTCTAATGTGTCCAATCCCCTAATTATCTTATATGTTTCAATAAGATCCCCCCTCATCCTTCTAAATTCCAGTGTATACAAGCCCAATCGCTCCAGCCTTTCAACATACGACAGTCCCGCTGGGATCTGATGCGCTACAATGCTGAGAACTGTATTCGGCACGTCAAGAGTGTTTTATTGTCATATGTTCCAGATAGAACAATGAACTTCTTACTTGGAGCAGCACAACACAATATGTAAACATAGTGCACTGTAAACAATATGATAAACAAGAAAAAATGTTCAGTGTGTGTATATGATAGAAGGTGAAAAAAAAGTTCAATCTCTCCCTTCTTTGTCCTCCAGCGGTCGGGGGCTCTAACCTTCCGTTGACGGGATGATCTTGACTCCCGTAGCCGGCGGCGAGCCTTCCTCGTCAGGGTGATCAAGCTCCTTCATGGGGGGAGATCTCAGCTCCCCCGCGCCGGCGATCTACCCCGGGTCGGGACCAGTCGAACCTCGTGCAGCTTTCGGAGCTCCCGACCGGTCTCAACCCGAGACTGCGAGCTCCTGATGTTAAAGTCCACAGGCTGCATTGGAGCGTCGATCCCAGGCAAGGGATCCCTTGCCTGGGATCGACACTCCAATGATTCACCCCCTGATGGCGGTGAAGCAGCGAATACAATATACCACGGTAAAACACAAATTCATAAGTCCTTGGAGCAGAATTAGGCCATTCAGCCCATCGGGCCTATGTCGCCATTCAATCATGGCTGATCTATCATTCCCTCTCTACCCCATTCCCTTGCCTTCTCCCCATAACCCTTTGATCAGCCATGGTCGGATGGTGGAGTAGACCTGCTGGGCTGCATGGCCTATCTCTGCTCCTATGGTTTATGGAATGAGCACCTTCTATTCCGCTTACAAACCAACAGTACGGACATTGAATTCTTGCATTTTCCAATTTCTAGCAATCCCCTTCCCCTCCCCCCCCTTTTTTTCTTCCCCCGAGCAGTTCCTTGTTCCTAATCAGAAAACATGCTGATTATTTCTTGGTCCAGTACCCTGAAAATGGTTTAATCAAAAGGAACTGAACTTGTTAGTTTATACCAAAGACAGACACAAAATGCTGGAGTAACTCAGTGGGTCGGGTAGCAGGGTCCTGACCTATCCGTGTTCCACGTCACCTATCCATGTTCTCCAGAGACGCTGCCTGACCTGCTGTCTAACTCCAGCATTTTGTGTCCATCTCTGAGGCTGGTTTAGAGTGCTAGAGGCTAACAAATTGATGCTGCCTGACCTACTGAGTAACTGCGGCATTTTCTGTTTTTATAATTTCAGGTTTTCAGCATCTGCAGGGTTGCGTTTAATCAGTGAACGTGATCGTTTTGTGACTGCCTGCCAAAGGGAACCTGCTTTCTCAGACACATCATGTCAAGCCCGCAAAGCTCAAGGTGTGGAAATGCATCCATCAGCAGTGCTGCATAATAGGCTGTAACAAACCAGAGCCTGGTTTATCTCTCACCCAGTTATATTTTATGTGAAGAAGGAACTGCAGATGCTGGTTTACACGGAAGATAGATACACAACGCTGGAGTAACTCAGCGGGTCAGGCAGCATCTCTGGAGAGAAGGGAATGGGTGACGTTTCGGGTCGAGTCATGATCAGCCATGATCACATTGAATGGTGGTGCTGGCTCGAAGGGCCGAATGGCCTACTCCTGCACCTATTGTCTATTGAGTCCCTTCTTCAGACTGAAAGTCAGGGGAGAGGGAGACACAGAGATAGGGAAGGGTAGGATGTGAAAACAAGATATCAAAGGGGACGAAGCTCAGGGAAAATGTAGAAGAGATCATTGGTAGCTAGAGGAAGGTGACACCGAGGGATATAAAGATTTTATATTAACTTTAATAGTCCTTGGGTAGAGTTTCAAGGGAATGTTGGCAGCCAGCATATAGCTGGGCCTTGAGGATACTCAATACACAAGCAAGTACGATAAGCCACAGAGCTACTTTTTATAGATAACATATCTTTACATTTCCCGTATCATTCTTGGTACTTGCATTACTATTGGTTTTATGCATCATTGGTTGAGGTTATGGACACAATACCTACGATTCACCAAAGCTGCCAACTATGCTAGTTAATGCTTGCAAGAATATTTTCAAGGTTCACGGGAAGAATCAGGTCTTAACATGTGTACTTATTTCCGAAACTATTTAACCTTAAGCATTAGTATTCACTGCCTGCTGCCCAAAAGTGATTGTGTTGATCATTTTGGCAGCTGCTATGCAAATCTCTTGCTGTTCCTGGGAAAAAAATTATTTTGTGGTCTCCTGTAACACAGCAGCAGCTGCATGTTGTATCCCAGACTGAAGGTTTCTCTTTGGAGAAACAGCGCAGAAACAGGCCCTTCGGCCCACCAGGTCCGTGCCGACCGGTGCTCACCTGCACACTAGTTCTATCCTAAACACAAGGGACAATTTACCGAAGAAAATTAACCTACAAACCTTCCGGCTTTGGAGTGTGGGAGGAAACCGGAGCACCCGGAGAAAACCCACGAGGTCACAGGGAGAACGTACAAAACTCCGTACAGGCAGCTCCCGTAGCCAGGATCGAACCCGGGTCCCTGGCGCTGTCAGGCAGCAGCTCTAACGCTGTGCCACCGTGCCACTGAGGTTTGGTTCCGTTGAAATATTTCAGAAGAGGATTGACATGGCACGGCAGGTCACATAAAGGGTGATGGTGTCTGGGACAAGCTGCCAGAGGATGCAGATGAGGCAGGTTCTAGAACATTTAAAAGACATTTGGATAGGTACATGGATAGGAAAGCTTTAGAGGGATATGGGCCAAACATGGGCAAGTGGGACTAGTGTAGATGGGGCATCTGGGTCAGCATATGCAAGTTGGACCTAAGGGCCTATTTCCATGCTGTATGTCTCTATGACTCTAAGTTGCATCATAGACAATAGACAATAGGTGCAGGAGTAGGCCATTCAGCCCTTCGAGCCAGCACCCCATTCAATGCGATCATGGCTGATCACTCTCAATCAGTACCCCGTTCCTGCCTTCTCCCCATACCCCCTCACTCCGCTATCCTTAAGAGCTCTATCCAGCTCTCTCTTGAAAGCATCCAACGAACTGGCCTCCACTGCCTTCTGAGGCAGAGAATTCCACACCTTCACCACTCTCTGACTGAAAAAGTTCTTCCTCATCTCCGTTCTAAATGGCCTACCCCTTATTCTTAAACTGTGGCCCCTTGTTCTGGACTCCCCCAACATTGGGAACATGTTTCCTGCCTCTAATGTGTCCAATCCCCTAATTATCTTATATGTTTCAATAAGATCCCCCCTCATCCTTCTAAATTCCAGTGTATACAAGCCCAATCGCTCCAGCCTTTCAACGTACGACAGTCCCGCTGGGATCTGATGCGCTACAATGCTGAGAACTGTATTCGGCACGTCAAGAGTGTTTTATTGTCATATGTTCCAGATAGAACAATGAACTTCTTACTTGGAGCAGCACAACACAATATGTAAACATAGTGCACTGTAAACAATATGATAAACAAGAAAAAATGTTCAGTGTGTGTATATATACACATAACCACTCGCGCACACACTGTCTCTCTCACACATTGTCACACACACACGCACACACGCACACACACACACACACACTCACACACACACACACACACACACACACACACACACACACACACACACACACACACACACACACACACACCCCCCCCCAAACAAGTGGGCCTGAACCTCTCCTGCATTGGTGCAGCACCCTCTCCTCCCCCCTAACCCCCTTTCCCTAACCCCCTCCATCACCCTCAATCCTCCCCCCTCCCTCTCTAGGAGATAGATTTAAACTTTAAAATGTGAATAACTTTAAAAATATAACAACGATTTCAATGGAACTTCTTCCATTAGCACCAAAGGGACGACGGTGAGTAAGGTGGGCCTAAAATGGTTGCGCTATCGTGTACCGTTTTGGCTGTAGTTCGGGAACAAACAAACAAACAAACGAGAGTTTAATATACACACACACACACACACACACACACACACACACACACACACACACACACACACACACACACACACACACACACGTACAGATTAAAAAACCCAAACAATAATCGTACAATAATAACAATAATAGTCTATGTAGTTCAGAGCCTATTGGAGGTTGCAGTGTTTAATAACCTGATGGCTGAAGGGAAGATGCTGCTCCTGAACCTGGATGTTACAGTTTTCAGGCCCTTTCTTCCACTTTGCTCTATCGATTGTACTTGAGTTTGAACCAAAGGCAGAGTCCAAAGAAGTTAATTGGTGCTGAGGTCAGTTTAGTTTTCATTTAGTTTAGAGATACAGTGCGCAAACATGCCTTTCGGCCCACCGAATCAATAGACAATAGACAATAGGTGCAGGAGGAGGCCATTCGGCCCTTCGAGCCAGTACCACCATTCAATGTGATCATGGCTGATTATTCTCAATCAGTACCCCGTTCCTGCCTTCTCCCCATACCCCCTGACTCCGCTATCCTTAAGAGCTCTATCTAGCTCTTCGATCTAGATTGTATCTATGTTTGGTATACATATATCATATACATATACAAATACCTGTTTGGATGGTTTGTAAAACAAGCTTTTCACTGTAGCCTGGTACATATGATAATAATAAATCTAAACCTAAACCCAAACTCTCCTCCCCCCTGCTGACAGCCTGGAAGTTTATATTTCTTGTGTAGGAAGGAACTGCAGATGCCGGTTTAAACCGAAGATAGACACAAAGTGCTGGAGTAACTCAGCGGGTCAGACAGCATCTCTGGAGAAAAGGAATCGGTGACTTTTCGGGTTACCTTGTCTGAAGAAGGGTCTCAACCCGAAACGTCACATATTCCTTTTCTCCAGCGATGCTGTCTGACTCACTTTTTGTGTCTATCTTCAGTATACATTTCTTGTGCTATTCCCATTTTAATGATCGGCATGTGCAGTGCCCCATGTAAACAAGACCCTCCACTGTCTACCGAACCAAAGAGATTCATATTTGTGACCGTGGTGTGAAAAATCAATTATTCATTGGTGACGGTTTAACATTTAACATTGCTCACAGCATTGAAAGGAATCTCACTTTAGGAAATGCATTCGCTGGCATAGCTCTCTGACATTGGATCCATATCCATTTCAGGATTAACTTGCATTTCCTAAAACAATAACCACTTTCAGACAGTTTATTTCGTTTTAGGC
Organism: Rhinoraja longicauda; assembly: GCF_053455715.1. Taxonomy (NCBI): domain Eukaryota; kingdom Metazoa; phylum Chordata; class Chondrichthyes; order Rajiformes; family Arhynchobatidae; genus Rhinoraja; species Rhinoraja longicauda. The sequence goes on from NC_135984.1 coordinate 4,859,616, forward strand.
TTTTCAGAACTTAAAAACAATTCGGCTAGCAGGGAACAAAAACTAAGATCCCTCGAGTCATATGGCAAGATCTTGGTCTTTGACTATGAAGCATTAGTCATGAAGTTACAGCTGTCCAATTGTGTCACATTACAGCATGTTGGACTATCAATGCACTTTGTAACTGAGCTCAGGACCTGAGATGACACCGATAACTGGCTGATCTTTAGTTTAGTTTGTAGTTTGGAGATACAGCGTGGAAACATGCCCTTCGGCCCACCGAGTCTGCACTGACCATCAGTCCCTGCACATTAACGCTGGTACACACACACACACACAAGGGACAAGTTACATTTATACCAAGCCAATTAACCTACAAACCTGTACTCCTTTGGAGTGTGGGAGGAAACCGAAGATCTCGGAGAAAACCCACGCAGGTCACAGGGAGAACGTACAACCTCCATACAGACGGCACCCGTAGTCAGGATGTAACCCGGGTCTCTGGCGCTGTAAGGCAGCAACTTTACCGCTGCGCCACCGTGCTGCCCTATCTCTGTGGACTATTCTCCTGTTCCGTACAGCTACTAGTATCAGTCTTGCTACTTTGGCAAGGAGGAGAATAATGTCAGATGAGGGAGGAAATACAGGGTAGAAAGAAACAGTAGTAAGCCAGTTAGATCCGGCATGCAATTATTTTATCATTATGATGTTTCCTTATTGTGTGGATTGTACTTGAGATAATTATTTGTAGAGAATTAAAGTAGGGGTAACTTTTTTACACAAAGGTGTTTGGAACAAGCTGCCGGAGGAGGTAGTTGAGGCAGGTACTATCACAACGTTTAAGAAACATTTTGACAGTTACATGGATAGGATAGGTTTAGATGGATATGGGCCAAATGCTGACAGGTAAGATTGGTGTAGATGGGACATGTTGGTAGGTGTATGCAGGTTTGGCTGAAGGGCTAGTTTCCACACTGTATGAAGTCTGTACGGAGTTTGTACGTTCTCCCCGTGACCTGCGTGGGTTTCTCCGAGATCTTCGGATCCAAGATCTTCGGCGCGGCCTGAAATATGCCGCGGGATTTTCCACCGCCCGGCGGGGGCTTCAATGTCAGGAGCCCCGACCGCCCCCAAAGTGGCAATTTCGATTGCCTGACCGCGGGAGAAGACAGCAGGGAAGAAAAAGACATTCTGGCCTTCCATCACAGTAAGGAGGGACTGGAGGAGAATCACTGTGGTGGGATGTTTTTTTGGTTTTATGTTGGTTTTTTGATTGTGTGTGTGTCTTTCTTTTTTTGTTGCCTCTCATTGTTGACTGTAGGTAGCGTAATTTCGTCCAAAAACATGTTTTTGGATGACAATAAAGGCTATTCTATTCTATTCTATTCTATTCTATTCTATTCCTCCCACACTCCAAAAATGTACAGGTTTGTAGGTTAATTGGCTTGGTATAAGTGTCAATTGTCACTAGTGTGTGTAGAATAATATGCGGGGATCGCTGGTCGGCGCGGACTCAGTGGGCCGAAGGGCCTGTTTCCACGCTGTATCTCTAAACTAAATTAAACTAAAAGCCTTCAGCGGAAAGACAATACATGATTCCAATTGAGCCGTTTACAGTGTATAGATACATGATAAGGGAATAATGTTTACTTTTTTTAAAATATCAAAAAATAGTTTATTCAAGTAATAAATATTTACAAAACATCTTCTTTTCAAAAACCCCGTCCAACATTTCTGGAGGCTACACATTCAATGCAGATATTCATTTCCAAATTTACACAGAATCCCTTATTTGGAGGGGCGTCTCCACCACACCCTGCCCCCCATGTCCAGCAGCAGAAGGACCCTAGACTGTGGTCCTCCCCCACTTTACTGAAAGGTAAAGCCAGCAAAGTCCGATCAAGGATTGTTCAAGGGTCACCAAGGTGGTAGATAGTAGTTCAGGACTGCTCTCTAGTTGTGGTAGGACGATTCAGTGCCTGATAACAGCTGGGAAGAAACTGTCCCTGAATCTGGTGGTGTGCGTTTTCATACTCATTTTACGCTCAGCCTCATTTTATAATTGTCAATTAATTCCGGTACAGAAGCATTCTGGAGCAGGTTCCATTATCCTGGCATCTCTTCTGCCCTCATGAGCCTAACACAAACCGTCTGCCTCTGCCAAGGGCTCACCTTCAGAAAGGAAAGGAAAGGTATCAGACAAAATGTACAGGAAGGAACTGCAGATGTTGGTTTAAAGCAAAGATAGACACAAATAGCTGGAGTAACTCAGGCAGCATCTCGGGAGTAAGAAGGATCTCGACCCGAAACGTCACCTATTCCTTTTCTCCAGAGATGCTGCCTGGCCCGCTGAGTTACTCCAGCTTTTTGTGTCTATCTTCGGAAAAGTATAAGATGTAGAGGTCTGGGCAACTGTGCCTCCTATCACCTGCTTCATGGCTGCAAAGATCATGACCTCCACTTCAAAGTTAAGTTAAGTTTAGTTTAGTTTAGAGATACAGCGCGGAAGCAGGCCCTTTGGCCCACTGAGTCCGCGCCGACCAGCGATCCCCGCACATTAGCACTATCCTGCACACACTAGGGACAACTTACAATTTTTACCAAAGCCAATGAACCTACAAACCCGTAAGTCTTTGAGGTGTGGGAGGAAACCGGAGCACCTGGAGAAACCCACGCAGTGATGGGGAGAATGTACAAACTCCGTACGGACAGCACCTGCAGTCAGGATCGATAGATTCTTTATTAGTACGGGTGTCAGGGGTTATGGGGAGAAGGCAGGAGAATGGGGTTGAGAGGGAAAGATAGATCAGCCATGATTGAATGATGGGATAGACTCGATGGGCCGAATGGCCTAATTCTGTCCCTACAATTTTTGAATTTCTGAAGAGATGTTGGTAATTATTAAGTTTGAAATGCAACCTTCGGTAGATCAAATGTTGGTTAATTCTGGTTCAGTGGCTTATGAATTTATCTTCCCTCGTGTGCTGTTAGCGAGGCAGTGCCTGGAGATTGTGTCTGGGTGCAGCAGGAGAGGGTAAAGTGGAGAGTAGGTGCAATCTTTCCCCGTCAGCTTCAGCTGTGCCTCGGCCAGTAATGCCAGTCCCGCTGGGTCCCTGAGGTGCTGGGAGCCTGACCCTAGCCGGTACCCGCCTGATTAACGCGCTGTGTAGGAAGCAACTGCAGATGCTGGTTTAAACCGAAGACAGACACAAAAAACTGGAGTAGCTCAGCAGGACAGGCAGCGTCTCTGGAGAGAAGGAATAAGTGAAGTTTCGAGTCGGGACCCTTCTCCACCTAGACCACAGCTAACAATGGCCCGTTTCCTTTATCATCGTTACTTTTTTTGCACATCTTTCATTCAGTTCTATATCTCTTTGTATCACCTTCTATATCTCTGGTTTCCCTTTCCCCTGACTCTCGGTCTGAAGAAGGGTCTCGACCAGAAACGTCACCCATTCCTTTTCTGCAGAGATCCTGCCTGAGTTACTCCAGCTTTTTGGTGTCTATCTTCGGTTTAAAGCAGCATCTGCAGTTCCTTCTTCCACATTTCGTCTGGTGATATTAACATGTGGGACAAAAAATAGTCAACTGCAAGAATCCCACCCCCCCTGAGCGGCAATGTAAAATAGGTTCAACCTCAGCCACTGCTCCTCCCCCTGGCAATTAATGTTGAGACGCAAGGAACTGCAGATGCTGGAATTAATGTTGAATATTGTAAGCATATTGGCAAGGGGGTTATCCATCATGTGGTCAGCAGTAGTCTGGGACACCGCTAATTAATGGCGTTGCCGACAGCGAGAGGTGGAGGAGGGGTCAGTAAATGACTGGGGTGCGATGAATGGCACGCCAGAATGGGAGCTTCCTGGTGTTATTGTTCTTGTACCGGGACCTGCAGCCAGCAGAATCTGACACACAATGCTGGAGTAACTCAGCGGGACAGGCAGCATCTCTGCAGAGAAGGAACACCTGGTCTTTGGGAATCGCCATCCTCGCTGAATGAATGAAACACCGGACAACCGCAGTTACAAAGAAGATAGACACAAAATGCTGGAGTAACTCAGCGGGCCAGGCAGAGTTACTCCAGCGTTTTGTGTCGAATATCTTCAGTGCAAACCGGCATCAGTAGTTTCTTCCCACACATGTCACTGAATGAAACACTGAGAAGGTTAATCAAGGACCAGAGGACATAGGTTTATGGTGAAGGGGAAAAGATTTAATAGGAATCTGAGTGGTAACTTTTTCACTCAAAGGGTGGTGGGTGTATGGAACAAGCTGCCGGAGGAGGTAGTTGAGGCTGGGACTATCCTCAATGACTGGCCGACATAGACTGCCTCCTTACTGAATCATGGCCAACAGCCTTTAGGTCAACTACTCTTCCAATTGTTCTTCCTTCTGACAGTTTTAGTTTAGTTTAGAGACACAGCATGGAAACAGGCCCCTTCTGCCCACCGAATCTGTGCTGACCAGTAATCCTCGTACACTAGCACTACCCTACACACACTAGGGACTATTTACATTTTTTAACCGAAGCCAATTAACCTATAAACCTGTACGTCTTTGGAAGTGTGGGAGGAAACCGGAGCACCCGGAGAAAACCGCATACGATCATGGGGAGAAGGTACAAACTCCGTACAGAGTCATCCGTGATCGGGATTGAACCCGGGTCTCCGGCGCTGTAAGGCAGCAATGGAACAGGAAGATGTGTAAATACAGAAATAGATGCAATGCTAAAAGGAAAAGTTTGAACCGAGACAGTATTTCTGTGTCTGAAGAAGGGTCTCGACCCGAAACGTCACCCATTCCTTCTCTCCCGAGATGCTGCCTGACCTGCTGAGTTACTCCAGCATTTTGTGAATAAATCGATTTGTACCAGCATCTGCAGTTATTTTCTTATACTTTCTGTGTATAATGAAGTTTTGTTCTCAGTGGCACATGCTTCACTGATCCAGCTTAGAGTTGCCAACAGGGATGTACAGATTGCAGCACATCACACACATATTCTGCTAATTTGTTCATTAAGACATGTAATTGGTCGAAACATTGCAAAGTCCTCAATAACTGATGTCCAGCCCACAGGGGTTGCAATGACCTGCTCCTGGAGGTGGTTTCAAGAAAGTAGTTGGTAGCATGTTCAATTAAACTAATGATCAACTGAATACTGGCGAGACTGAGGGAGACAAAAAAGACAATGGGATTACGTTATCTGCTCAATAATATCTCATTGTTTGTCTGAGGTTGCGTGTGCAAAAGTCGACTGCTGTTTTATTTTCACTCTGCGAGAGTTAATACATTATAACATCTATCTGAATGTCTGCAAAGCATTGTGGTTTATTTCAGATTAGTTTAGTTTAGTTTAGTTTAGAGATACAGTGTGGAAACAGGTCCTTCGGCCCACCGAGTCCACACCGAGCAGCGATCCCTGCACATTAACACTCTCCTGCACACACTAGGGACATTTTACACTTACACCAAGCCAATTAACCTACAAACCTGTACATCTTTGGAGTGTGCGAGGAAACCAAAGTTCTCGGAGAAAACCCATGCAAGTCACAGGGAGAATTTTCCCCTCCATGTAACGGACTCTCCATCCAGCTGTTCATTTACCTTTCCAATGATGGGGGAACTCAATGAAACTTACCAATTAGTGAAAGGCCGGGATAGAGTGGATGTGGAGAGGATGTTTCCACTAGTGGGAGAGTCTAGGACCAGATGACATTGCCTCAAAATAAAAGGACGTACCTTTGGAAAGGAGATGAGGAGGAAAGTCAGAGGCTGGTGAATCTGTGGAATTCCTTGCCACAGAAGACTGTGGAGGCCAAGTTAATGGATATTTTTAGGGCGGAGATTGATAGATTCTTGATTAGTCAGGGGTTCTGGGGAGAAGACTGGAGAATGGGGTTGATAAGGATAGATAGATCAGCTATGATTAAGTGGCAGAATAGACTTGATGGGCCAAATGGCCTAATTCTGCTCCGTTAACATATGAACATAACTTCGCACAGATGTCCCATATGGTACATCGATGTGCCCATTTTGGTTCCTATTTACTTTACTGAAGATATTGCCCCAAGTGTATCTGTCGACATTGTTTATTCCTGGTCCAGGGCAATATGAACAAGGGCAAAAACCCTGAAAGAGAGTGTAAGAAAATAACTGCAGAAGCTGGTACAAATCGAAGGTATTTATTCACAAAATGCTGGAGTAACTCAGCAGGTCAGGCAGCATCTCAGGAGAGAAAGAATGGGCGACGTTTCGGGTCTCGACCCGAAACATCGCCCATTCCTTCTCTCCTGAGATGCTGCCTGACCCGCTGAGTTACTCCAACCTGAAATAGAGGGAAGTAAGCAGAGTGATCACTCCCAGTAGGTAACCTGGACTTGATAGTGACTCCCTTGGCCAGGATCAGCAGCACACTCATGGCTTTGACATCCAACCTACTGACTTCCCACCAGGCCTGACGACCAATGTAGCTGGAAATGAAGGGATAAGACACATGGAGAACAGGCTGTGACATCTCATTATCTGTGCAATTGTGGAGCATACAGGCACAACAAGAATGCAGCAGACAACCTGGGAGCCGCGGAAAGAATTCATCATTTCTAGGAGCAGAATCAGGCCATTCGGCCCATCAAGTCTCCCTCACCGTTCAATTATGGCTGATCGATCTTGTGTATTATGATAAGAATCGACGAGTGAGACGGGTTAGCATACAACATATGGCCGCTTTACTTCAACACCACCAGGTATCCCACAATGCTTTATACCCGGAACTACGGCAAGACTCAGCTGCCAAAACACAAAAACTCAAATGGTAAATACACCACACTTCTCAACCCCATTCTCCTGCCTTCTCCCCATAACCCCTGACACCCAATTCAAGAAGCTTTGAAGTGTAAAGGTCCTCATGTCAGGTCCATACTTGATATCTAATGTGGTATGAGGGCCATTGGAGGGCATCTACAACACACGATGCCTCAGAAAAGCCACCAGCATCCACAAAGACTCTTCACACCCCTGCAACAGTCTGTTCGAACTCCTTCCATCGGGCAGACGATACAAGGCCTTCTACGCCCGCACCTCCAGACTCAGGAACAGCTTCATCCCCAGGGCCATAGCTGCTATGAACCGGTCCTGCTGAGCCGGATGGCCACAATGCATAGATCAACTTGCACTTTACCCTGTCTAAAAAACTGTTACAATTGTTTCGTTTCGTTGGGTTGCTGTTAATTACTTAAATTATTGCATCGTATGGGAGGCGCATTCCCAATCTCGTTGTACCCCTGGGTACAATGACAATAAAGATATATTGTATTGTATTGTATTGTATTGTATTGTATCTGATGCAAATATTCCAACGCCAACCGTTTTCAAATCCAATGGAGACAAACGCATCAGATGAGTGTAACAATTTCAAGATTTCAAGATTTTCAGATCAATTTTTTTTATTTTTAGAGATACAGCGCAGAAACAGGCCCTTCGGCCCACCGGGTCCGCGCCGCCCAGCGATCCCCGCACATTAACACTATCCTACACCCACTAGGGACAATTTTTTTAAACATTTGCCCAGCCAATTAACCTACATACCTGTACGTCTTTGGAGTGTGGGAGGAAACTGAAGATCTCGGAGAAAACCCACGCAGGTCACGGGGAGAACGTACAAACTCCGTACAGATGGCGCCCGTAGTTAGGATCGAACCTGAGTCTCCGGCGCTGCATTCACTGTAAGGCAGCAACTCTACCGCTGCGCCACCGTGCAGCCCAATTTATTGTCACATGCACCAATTAAGGTACGGTGAAATTTGAGTTACCATACAGCCATACTAAGTTAAAAGCAACAAAACACACAGCCACATAAAATAAAATTTAACAGAAACATCCCAATTTGAACCTCGACGAACAGATTAATAATCAGCCAATACCTCTCAGTGCTGTCTTTAGACTTTGGATTTTAACGAGCAGAACAATTCTTTAGACTTTACTTTAGAGACACAGCATTGAAACAGGCCCTTTGGCTTTGATCTCTGTCCCAGCCAACCACCAGCCCAATACCCTGTACAAAGCTGCAAAGCATCAGCACCCACCACAGCATCTAATGGGCGGCACGGTGGCGCAGCGGTAGAGTTGCTGCCTAACAGCGAATGCAGCGCCGGAGACTCAGGTTCGATCCTGACTACGGGCGCCGTCTGTACGGAGTTTGTACGTTCTTCCCGTGACCTGCGTGGGTTTTCTCCGAGATCTTCGGTTTCCTCCCACACTCCAAAGACGTACAGGTATGTAGGTTAATTGGCTGGGCAAATGTAAAAATTGTCCCTAGTGGGTGTAGGATAGTGTTAGTGTGCGGGGATCGCTGGGCGGCGCGGACCCGGTGGGCCAAAGGGCCTGTTTCTACGCTGTATCTCTAAATCTAAATCTAAAAATCTAAATCTAATAAAGCAATCTAGAGAATTTCAACTTTCGAGGAAACGAAAGGTCAAACATCGCCACTATACCCGCTCTCCCACAGCTTAAACCGTTCATCCTGTTAGGATCTAGTCTGATCAACACATGGCTCTATTTACATTCAAGACAATGAAGGAGAGGCAAACAAGTACTGCTTGTCAATATTGCAAATCTCCAAAGCAAATAAAGTAAAGAAAATCAATAAGTAACATTGAATGCAAACAGGGATTCTGCCTTCTGAGAATATGTATACAACTCGAGAGCTTGGGGCAGCCCAGAGGTCGAACTGCTGCCTCACAGCGCCAGAGACTCTGGTTCGATCCTGACTACGAGTGCTGTCTGTACAGAGTTTGTACGCTCTCCATGTGACCATGTGGGTTTCCTTCTGGTGCTCCGGCTTCCTCCCACACGCCACAGACGTGCAGATTTGCAGATTAATTGGCTCCTTTAAAATTGTAAATTGCCCCTAGTGTGTTGGATAGTGTTGGATCATTGGTCAGCCCGGACTCGGTGGGCCGAAGGGCCTGTTTTCACGCTGCGTTTCTAAAGTTTAAAGACCGTGTGGATTTCCATTTGCATCCTTCATCCGAAATGGTAGGTTAAGTGGCACTGTAAATTGCCCCAGTGGGCCAAAGGATGAGAGGGGATCTTATAGAATTCTTAAAGGATTGGACAAGCTAGATGCAGGAAATATGCCCCATGTTGGGGGAATCCAGAATCAGGGGTCACAGTTTAGGAATGAGGGAGAGGCCATTTAGGACTGAGATGAGGAAAAACTTCTTCACCCAGAGAGTTGTGAATCTGTGGAATTCTCTGCCACAGAAGGCAGTGGAGGCCAATTCACTGGGTGTTTTCAAGAGAGAGTTAGATTTAGCTCTCAGGGCTAAAGGAATCAAGGGATATGGGTAAAAGCAGGAACGAGGTACTGATTTTAGATGATCAGCCAAGATCATATTGAATGGCGGTGCTGGCTCGAAGGGCCGAATGGCCTACTCCTGGCACCTATTTTTCTAAGTTTCCATGTTTCCACACTGTATCTTTAAAGTAAAAAAATAAGAAGCAAGGCAGACAAATGCAATTTGGATGAAAAGCTATTCATTGTCGCCAGAAGTGTAAGACAAAAGGCCTGTCATCATGGCTGTGCAAGTCAGGCATCAAGCACCTGGCTGGTCTGTGCAGCACATGCATCTGATTCTCCTCCACGCTGCAGCCACGATTAGAATGCAAGACACAAGCAGATTACATCACCAGCACTACGCCACATATCCATTTAGTCCCAACCTTTAAAACTTGCATGAAGTGCAAGATTGATTTTAGTTCAGTCCAGTTCAGTTCAGAGATACAGCGCCGAAACAGGCCCCTTCGGCCCATCGAATCCGTGCCTACCAGCGATCCCTGCACATTAACACTACCCTACACACACCAGGGACAATTTTACATTTATACCAAGCCAATTAACCTACAAACCTGTACGTCTTTGGAGTGTGGGAGAAACCGAAGATCTCAGAGAAAACCCACGCAGGCCACGGGGAGAAACACACAGCACCCGTAGTCAGGATCGAACCCGGGTCTCTGGCGCTGTAAGGCAGGAACTCTACCGCGATGCCACCATGCCACCCTATTTGAAATTGGAAAATTTATCAAGCAACCTAAAACCTCTGTGTTTTTTAACTATTGTTCCACTTTCCACTTTTGCACTTTCCAAGGGCGGCACGGTAGCGCAGCGGTAGAGTTGCTGCTTTACAGCGAATGCAGCGCCGGAGACTCAGGTTCGATCCTGACTACGGGTGCTGCACTGTAAGGAGTTTGTACGTTCTCCCCGTGACCTGCGTGGGTTTTCTCCGAGATCTTCGGTTTCCTCCCACACTCCAAAGACGTACAGGTATGTAGGTTAATTGGCTGGGTAAATGTAAAAATTGTCCCTAGTGGGTGTAGGATAGTGTTAGTGTACGGGGATCGCTGGGCGGCACGGACTTGGTGGGCCGAAAAGGCCTGTTTCCGGCTGTATATATATGATATGATATACCTGGAGTATTGTGTGCAGTTTTGGTCTCCTAACCTGAGGAAAGACGTTCTTGCCTTAGAGGGAGTACAGAGAAGGTTCACCAGATTGATCCCTGGGATGGCGGGACTTACATATGAGGAAAGACTAGATAGACTGGGCTTGTACTCGCTGGAATTTAGAAGACTGAGGGGGGATCTTATAGAAACATATAAAATTCTTAAGGGGTTGGAGAGGCTAGATGCGGGAAAATTGTTCCCAATGTTGGGGGAGTCCAGAACCAGGGGTCACAGCTTAAGGATAAGGGGGAAGTCTTTTAGGACCGAGATGAGAAAACATTTCTTCACACAGAGAGTGGTGAGTCTGTGGAATTCTCTGCCACAGAAGGTAGTTGAGGCCAGTTCATTGGCTATATTTAAGAGGGAGTTAGATGTGGCCCTTTTTGCTAAAGGGATCAGGGGGTATGGAGAGAAGGCAGGTACAGGCTACTGAGCTGAATGATCAGCCATGATCATATTGAATGGCGGTGCAGGCTCGAAGGGCCGAATGGCCTACTCCTGCACCTATTTTCTATGTTTCTATGTTTCTATGATATGGGATAGAACTGAATCTACAAAATATTGCAATCATCATTCAAATTATATTGGTTCTTTAATTATAAACACCATATGCTCATCATTATTAGCTTGCAGACTGTAGGGGTTGTTTTTACATTAAATAACATTACAATGGAAACAGTCGAGAAGCTCTTGTCCAAATCTGCGGCAGCTTAAATAGATCTATTTGATGTATAACTTTCAGATGTGTTATTTAAAGATAGCATCTTGGCCAACATCAGAGCAGTTAAATTTGACATCTACAAAGAAGAATGATATTTAATATATTTCTGTTTATTTCTACCCTTTCTGTTGATTTAAAGTAATAGATTTTGTGTATATATAGTGAGATTTGATTACATCATTGGAAAGTATTTTTGAACTGAGTTCAAACTGCAACACATAGAAAGTAATTAACCCTACATTGCTCCTGAGCACCGCCTACCAAGCAGGTGAAATGGGTAGGAAGGACAATAGACAATAGACAATAGACAATAGACAATAGGTGCAGTAGTAGGCCATTAGGCCCTTCGAGCCAGCACCACCATTCAATGTGATCATGGCTGATCATTCTCAATCAGTACCCCGTTCCTGCCTTCTCCCCATACCCCATGACTCCGCTATCCTTAAGAGCTCTATCTAGCTCTCTCTTGAAAGCATTCAGAGAATTGGCCTCCACTGCCTTCTGAGGCAGAGAATTCCACAGATTCACAACTCTGACTGAAAAAGACCTGCAGATGCTGGTTTACACCAAAGATAGACACAAAATGCTGAATCTAGTGGTGTGCGTTTTCACACTCATTTTACACTCAGCCTCGTTTTATATTGACTCAGTCAATTGACTCAGGATCAGAAGCATTCTGGAGCAGGTTCCATTCTCCTGGCGTCCCTCCCTCCCCTCCTGACCTCTGCCATCTGAGTGGAGTTTGCTTGTTCTCCCTTCGGCTGTGTGGGTTTAATTTAGAGAGACAGCATGGAAACAGTGCCTTCGGCCCACTGAGTCACAGCGACCATCGATCACCTGTTCACACTTGTTCTGTTGTCCCATTTTCACATCCACCAGGGACAATTTTACATAGGCCAATTAACCTGCAGGTCTTTGGAATGTGGGTGGAAACCAGAGTACCTGGAGGAAGCTCACGTGGTCACAGGGAGAACATGCAAACTCCACACAGATAGTACCTGAGGTCAGGATCGAACCTGGGTCTCTGGAGCTGTGAGGCAGTAACTCTACCAACTGTGCCACCCTGTGTTAGTTTCATCTCACATCTTGTATTTGCTGGAGTTTGGAAGGATGAGAGGGGATCTTATAGAAACATATAACATTCTTAAAGGACTGGATAGGCTAGATGCAGGAAAAATGTTCCCTGTGTTGGGGGAGTCCTGAACCAGGGCTCACAGTTTAGGAATGAGGGTTAGGCTATTTGGGACTGAGATGAGGAGAAACTTCTTCACCCAGAGAGTTGTGAATCTGTGGAATTCTCTGCCACAGAAGGCAGTGGAAGCCAATCCACTGGATGTTTTCAAGAGAGAGTTAGATAGAGCTCTTAGGACTAACGGAATCAAGGGATCCAGGGAGAAAGCAGGAGCGGGATACTGATTCTGGATGATCAGCCATGATCATATTGAATGGTGGTGCTGGCTCGATGGGCCGAATGGCCTACTCCTGCACCTATTTTTTATGTTTCTGTTTCTATTGTTTGCTATAAATTGTGCCCATTGATAGAATCCATGAGGAGTTAAGAGGAAGAAAAGATTGGAATCAGCTTGGGATTAGTGTGAATGTGTGCTTGATGTTCAGTGTGGAATCAATGGACCAAAAGGCTTGTTTCCCTCTTCAGTAATTGCGTGACTCCGTGGTTTCCTACTGTCTATATTTCAGACTTTGGGCATCCCACATTAACTTCATCAGCCATTTCACAATCCATAGACGAAGATAGGCGCCTAATACTGGAGTAACTCAACGGGTCAGGCAGCATCTGTGGAGAAAAGGAATAGGCGACATTTCAGATCTGGACTCCTCTTCAAACTCGGAAGAATTCAGATTCCGTCTGAAGGAGGGTTTCCGACCAGAAACGTCACCCTTTCCTTGTCTCCAGAGATGTTGCCTGACCCGCTGAGTTACTCCAGCTTTTTGTGCCTATCTCCACCGGTAGAACTGGAGTGGAAGAAAGTCATCTTTTTAGTTTAGTTTAGTTTAGTTTAGAAATACAGCACAGAAACAGGCCCTTCGGCCCACCGAGTCTGCGCTACCAGCGATCCCAGCACATTAAAACTATCCTACACACACTAGGGACAATTTACACATGCACCAAGCCTCTTCACCTACAAACCTGCACGTCTTTGGAGTGCGGGAGGAAACCGAAGATCTCTGAGAATACCCACGAGGTCATGGGGAGAACGTACAAACTCCGTACAGACAGCACCCGTAGTCGGGATGGAACCCGGGACTCCGGCGCTGCAAGCGCTGCGAGGCAGCAACTCTACCGCTGCGCCACTGTGCCGCCCTCTCGAACCTTTGGAACTGGCTGAGGAGAGGAGAGGAGAGGCTGCGATCAAATGGTATCGCATTGCAAGCTGCAGTGATGCCATTCGAAAATAATCAAATTTCCTTAACCAGAGCTAATAAAAGACCTGTATTAATGTTGCACGTCGTATTATCTCAGGATGTTCCAAAGGGCATTGCGAGCAATTAGCTGCTCTTTGAAGTGCCGTTGAAATTGTTCCAAAGCAAACACTGCAGTCAATTCACGCACAGCGCCTCTCACAATTAATCAAGTGCTAATCACTGGAAAATCTGCCTACTATCAGTAACATTATCCCTTTTTAGTACCTCAAAACCCAGTTTTCCGTTTATACCCACATTTAGTGATGTTGGTTGAAGATTTAATAAGGGCGGCACGGTGGCGCAGCGGTAGAGTTGCTGCCTTACAGCAACAGAGACTCGGGTTCGATCCTGACCTCGGGCGCTGTCCATACGGAGTTTGTACGTTCTCCCCGTGACCGCGTGGGTTTTCTCCAGGTGCTCTGATTTCCTCACGCACTCCAGAGACGTATAGATTTGTAGGTTAAAAGTGAAGGAAGGAACTGCAACTGCTGGTTTAAACCGGAGATTGACACAAAAAGCTGGAGTAACTCAGAGGGTCTGACAGCATCTCTGGAGACAAGGAATGGGTGACGTTTCAGGTCGGATGAGGTGGAATGGGTTGCTCTTTCAGGACGTCTAACCGTCCATCGTACCTTTCTTCTTGCATTGCACAAAAATAATAGTCCCATTGAGGCAAGAGTAGAAGATGGAAGTAATACTTTAGCAGACAGTTAGTCTGCAGGGAGAATGTTACAGGAGAACTAAAGTGCAGAGTACGTTGCAATGAATATTCCAGTCTCAAAAGCCGTGCTAGTGGCAGACTTGCAATAAACACAGCAGAGACTTGAATAAACCAGGCTGTGTGCAGTGTGAGGATAAGCAGGTTCTGTTTACAGCTAGCCCCAAGCCCTCTTCAACAGGCCCCATGGCTGACTGCCAGCGCCGGCTTAGCAAAGTGTCAGAATCAGCAGCTAGGCTTCATCCATCAGCAAACGTTAAATAAACTAGCGCTGCAGTGACTGGCTGACACCAGTGTCGAGGCAGGGGCAGCAAAGGAGACTGTTAGCTCCATTGGACAAACTAAACTACAGCGCAGCATCGAAGAAAAATGGGAGAAGATATGAAGAATGAAGGGGTGAAGATGTGGGCGAACTAGAGGCGTGAGAGTGGGAGTCAAGAGGCAAGAGTGTTTCATTGTTACGTGTGGCAAAGTGGAACAATGAAATTCTTACTTGCAGCAGCACAACAGAATATATAAACATATTATTCTATAAACCCCACAATGGACAACAACAAGAGCGGCACGGTGGCGCAGCGGTAGAGTTGCTGCCTCACAGCGCCAGAGACCCGAGTTCCATCCTGACTATGGGTGCTGTCTGTACGTTGTGTGTACGTTCACCCCGTGACCTGCGTGGGTTTTCTCCAGGATATCCGGTTTCCTCCCACATTCTAAAGACGTCCAGGTTTGTAGGTTAATTGGCTCTGTATAATTAAGCTTCGGTTTCCTCCTACATCTCAAAGACGTACAGATTGGAAGGTTAATTGGCTTCAGTAAGAATTGTAAATTGTCCCTAGTGTGTGTAGGATAGTGTTAATGTGCGGGGATTGCTGGTCAACACAGACTCGGTGGGCCGAAGGGCCTGTTTCCATGCTGTATCTCTAAACTGTATGACGAGTTCCATCTGTGCCTGAGCCTGAGGAGGGTGGGCCTATTTAAACAGGAGCACAAAGGATTAGTTGGCATTTTCTGTCGGAGTCTTCCATGAATGAGCTCCGGTAATGATCAATTGCAGTTCAATAAAGGGGAAGCCAGGACTCTGGGGAAAACTCCACTCCTCTTTCTCAAAATAGTGCCGTGCAAGTTTGTATGTTTACCCAAGATCTCGGAGGAGCCTTGATTTAATATCCCAGTGTGCTGAAAGCAGGGCAGCACAGTGGCATAGACAATAGACAATAGACAATAGACAATAGGTGCAGGAGGAGGCCATTCAGCCCTTCGAGCCAGCACCGCCATTCAATGTGATCATGGCTGATCATTCTCAATCAGTACCCCGTTCCTGCCTTCTCCCCATACCCCCTGACTCCGCTATCCTTAAGAGCTCTATCTAGCTCTCTCTTGAATGTATTCAGAGAATTGGCCTCCACTGCCTTCTGAGGCAGAGAATTCCCCAGATTCACAACTCTCTGACTGAAAAAGTTTTTCCTCATCTCAGGCATAGTGGTAGATCTGCTGCCTTACAGCGCCAGAGACCTGGGTTTGATCCTGACAATGGGTGCAGTCTGTACTGAGTTTGTACATTCTCCCCGTGACCTCATGGGTTTTTGTCCGGGTGCTCTGCTTTCCTCCCACACTCCAAAGAAGGACAGGTTTGTAGGTTAATTGGCTTTAGTAAAAAATAATTATAAATTGTCCCTAGTGTGTAGGATAGTGCTAATGTATGGGGTGATTGTTGGCCTGCACGGACTCATTTGGCCGAAGGGCCTGTTTCCGTGCTGTAACTCTAAAGTCTAAAGTCTAAAAAAACATGCTGTTGCATGCAAACTCCACAGAGACCAGAGGTAGGATTGAACCCAGGTCACAGGAGCTGAGAGGCAGCAGCACTACCCTCTGTGCCACCTCACATTAGGCTAGCTCCATTTGTGGGTGATGAAGGGTCTCGACCCGAAACGTCACCTGTTCCTTTTCTCCAGAGATGCTGCCTGACCTGCTGACTTACTCCAGAATTTTGTGTCTGTCTTAACGTTGAGGTTAGGTTCGTGAGTATGGGCACTACAGAAAACAATGCACAAGTGGCTGTACACATGGAGAACACATCAGGGGAGGTAAATAGATAAGAGTAAGGTTCAGGAAGGATTGAGCTGATGTGTATGGCCAGTCAAGGATTAACAGAACAATGCTATGCGCAGTTTAAGCTGATGGAAGGAGTGTTGTAGTTTCTACTCCATCCTGAGAACCAGGAAATTCTCTAACGTAGACACAAAATGCTGGAGTAACTCAGTGGGTCAGGCAGTATCTCTGGAGAGAAGGAATGGGTGATGTTTCGAGTCGAGATCCTTCTTCAGATCAGTCTGAAGAAGGGTCCCAACCCGAAACGTCACCCATTCCTTCTCTCCAGAGATGCTGCCTGACCCGCTGAGTTACTCCAGCATTTTGTGTCTACCTTCGATTTAAACCAGCATCTGCAGTTTTGTTTTCCTGGGAAATTCTCTAATGTATGATCATTTCCAGTTGTGCACGTGATGGAAGATGTCAGTATTGGGAACTACAAGGGATGAAAGATCTGTTATTAAATATTTATAGGTTTTTCAGCAATGTTGAGACTCAGCCTGCCTGGAAACTATACAATGCCTTTCTGTCACATTGTAAGAGTGTGTCATAAAGCATGCAGAGAAAACGCCATGTTCCACATATGTAAAAGCTGATGATATCCGGCTTCCACAAATTAATTTGTCCTAAGGACCATTTCCTTCCACTGAGGTCCCTCCATGAAACAGACTTGCTATACATGGCCATTGTGTTGAAAGTAGTTTTGCCTTGAGCAAAAAACAAGCTGCTGGATGAACTCAGTGGGTCGAGCAGCATCTGTAGGGAGAGGGGGTGGGGGGGGAGGTGGGTTGTGGAAGGGAGAGAAATTGTCAACGTTTCGGAGTGAGACCCTGCATCAGGACGGAGAGTGGAGAGGAAGGTTTGCCAGTGTGAAGGGGAGTGGAGCATGTTTCAGTAGGTGATAGGTATGGAATTGAGAGGGTTGGTGGGCAGAAGGTGGAAGGTGGCAGGGGGAAGGTGGCAGGGGGAAGTGGTAGGGGTTAGGTGGGGTGGAGGTGGGACCGGGCAGATGGGCGATAGTGGAAGGAGACAAGGGACAGGGGTGGGAAGCTGGGGGATGGGTATGGGTCGTACAAGGACCAAACCGGGAGGGGGAAGGGAACAAAAGTGGACGATGGAAAGGAAAGATTTGGGAAAGGGAAGAAAAATAGGAGGATGGGGTGGATTAGAAGGAGAGAGAGAGAGAGAGAGAGAGAGAGAGGGATGGACACAAAAAGTTAAGTTTAGTCAGAGGGTGATCTGTGGAATTCCTTGCCACAGAAGGCTGAAGAGTAGGGTTGCCAACTTCGTCACTCCCAAATACGGGACAAGGTGACGTCACCGCCCGGCCCGGGCGGCCGCCATTGGTGGAGCGGGAGCACATGGCCGCTGGCTGGGTGAGGTCACGTGGGGCGCAGGGCGGTGACGTCACCCTTTGTCCCTTCTTTGGGAGTGAGGTAGTTGGCAACCCTACTAATACGGGACAAGGGCGGTCCCGTACGGGACAAACTAATTTAGCCCAAAATACGGGATGTCCCGGCTAATACGGAACAGTCGGCGACCCCACTGAGGAGGCCGTCAGTGGATATTTTTACGGCAGAGACAGATAGATTCTTGATTAGTACAGGTGTCAGAGGTTCTGGGGAGAGGGCAGGAGAATGGGGATAGGAGGGAAATTAGAAATGTAATCGTTCATACCATTTGAGTTGTAGACTAGACAGGCAGAATATGATATGTTGGTGTTCCACTTGTGTTGGGTTAACCCTGGTCGTGGGAGAAACTGCGAGCTGGTGTGGGATTGAGAAGGAACCTTGAGTCTAGTTGAGTTGTCGGTACATCGGCCAAACGGTTTAAATGTCCTATGTACCGACAACACAACAATGACATTCTTACTTCCAGCAGCTTAACATTCCAACAAATGCAATGCACACAGATCAATATGATAATCAAAAAAATCTATCAAATGAAAACCATAATACTGTGCAAAAAAACTGAAGTCCGTAGTGGAACCAAAGGCAGAGTCCAAGGAAGTTCATTGGTGCTGAGGTCAGTTTAGTTTTTATTTAGTTTAGACATACAGTGCGCAAACAGGCCTTTCGGCCCACCGAATCAATAGACAATAGACAATAGACAATAGGTGCAGGAGGAGGCCATTCGGCCCTTCGAGCCAGCACCGCCATTCAATGTGATCATGGCTGATCATTCTCAATCAGTACCCCGTTCCTGCCTTCTCCCCATACCCCCTGACTCCGCTATCCTTAAGAGCTCTATCTAGCTCTCTCTTGAATGCGTTCAGAGAATTGGCCTCCATTGCCTTCTGAGGCAGAGAATTCTACAGATTCACAACTCTCTGACTGAAAAAGTTTTTCATCATCTCAGTTCTAAATGGCCTACCCTTTATTCTTAAACTGTGGCCCCTGGTTCTGGACTCCCCCAACATTGGGAACATGTTTCCTGCCTCTAACGTGTCCAACCCCTTAATAATCTTATACGTTTTAATAAGATCCCCTCTCATCCTTCTAATCCGTGCCAACCAGCGATCCCCCGCTCACGATCACTATCAGACACACACTAGGGGCAATTTACAATTTTACCAAGCCATTTAACCTACAGACCTGTACGTCTTTGGAGTGTGGGAGGAAACCGGAGCAGAAAGTCAGTATCGACCCCGGCACTCTGGGGCTGTAAGGCAGCAACTCTACCGCTGTGCCACCATGCCGCGCATACGTCAGGCAGCAACTCTACCGCTGTGCCACCGTGCCGCGCATACGTCAGGCAGCAACTCTACCGCTGTGCCACCGTGCCGCGCATACGTCAGGCAGCATCTCTAGAAAACATGGACAGGGGACATTTCGGGGTGAGACCGAGACCTTCTATGTCCAGAAACGTCACCTACCCATGTTCTCCAGAGATGCTGAGTTACTCCAGCACTTCGCGAATGGTATGTTGGCATTCATAGCGAGGGGATTTGAGTATAGGAGCAGGGAGGTTCTGTTGCAGTTGAGACCACACCTGGAGTATTGCGTACAGATTTGGTCTCCTAATCTGAGGAAAGACATTCTTGCCATAGAGGGAGTACAGAGAAGGTTCATCAGATTGATTCCTGGGATGGCAGGACTTTCATATGAAGAAAGATTGGATAGACTCGGCTTGTACTTGCTGGAATTTAGAAGATTGAGGGGGGATCTTATAGAAACTTACAAAATTCTTAAGGGGTTGGACAGGCTAGATGCAGGAAGATTGTTCCCGATGTTGGGAAAGTTCAGAACAAGGGGTCACAGTTTAAGGATAAGGGGCAAGTCTTTTAGGACCGAGATGAGAAAGATTTTTTTCACACAGAGAGTGGTGAATCTGTGGAATTCTCTGCCACAGAAGGTAGTTGAGGCCAGTTCATTGGCTATATTTAAGAGGGAGTTAGATGTGGCCCTTGTGGCTAAAGGGATCAGGGGGTATGGAGAGAAGGCAGGTACGGGATACTGAGTTGGATGATCAGCCATGATCATATTGAATGGCGGTGCAGGCTCGAAGGGTCGAATGGCCTACTCCTGCACCTATTTTCTATGTTTCTATGTTTCTATGTTTAAACAGCATCAGCAGCTCTTTGTTTCGATGTGTTGGTGGGGATTGGCAGTAAAATGTCCTTGGCAGATATCGGGATGCTCGGTACGACAGTCAGCTGCAGGCCACGTCTCCCATCTGGCCAGATCCCACCCCCTGCCTAGCGGTGTCGATCGCTGTCAGCGAGGCGACCATGTTAATTAAAGGTGTCATCTCTCAATTAGCGCAGGGCATGGAGAGTGTGAGGAAATAACCAAGCACATAATAAACTGCTCTTTGGGACAGATGCTTGCACCAAGATACATCCTTCTCCATGTGCTGCTGAACACCCTGCCATTAAAATTAGACATATACTTGGAGAGCTCAAGTCTCACAGATTCCTCCCGACTCATTTGGAACCGAGAAGTGCAAAGATACCAACTGCAGTGACAGACTCACTACCAGTTAGGATTGAACAACACATCCATGTCTCAGTATCACCAGGCAAGAACACTAGTTAAAACTTGTGTGGGAAGGAACTGCAGATGCTGGTTTAATCCGAAGATAGACACAAAAAGTTGGAGTAACTCAGCGGAACAGGCAGCACCTCTGGAGAGAAGGAATTGGTGACGTTTCGGGTCGAGACCCTTATTGTGACTAGTGTTTCTGTGTATATATGTATCCATATGGTGCCTGTGTGTGTGTGTGTGTGTGTGTGTGTGTGTGTGTAAGTGTGTGTGTGTGTGTGTGTGTAAGTGTGTGTGTGTGTGTGTGTGTGTGTGTAAGTGTGTGTGTGTGTGTATGTGTGTGTGTGAGTGTGCCTGTGTGTGTGCGTGTGTGTGCGTGTGTGTGTGTGTGTGTGTGTGTGAGTGTGAGTGTGTGCCTGTGTGTGTGCCTGTGTTTATGTGTGTGTGCTTGTGCGTGTGTGCGTGTGTGTGTGTGTGTGTTTGGTGAGGCCACAATGTATTCGGTTTTGTGTTCCGTTTTGGGTACCATGTTATAAGAGAGATGTCGTCAAGCTGGAAAGGGTGCTGAGGAGATTTATGAGGAAGTTGCCAGGACTCGAGGGTCAGAGCTCTAGGGAGAGGTTGGACAGGCTGGGATTCTATTCCTTGGAGCGTAGGAAGACGAGGGGTGATCTTATAGCAGTGTATAAAATCATGAGAGGCGCAGAGTCTCTTGCCCAAAGTAGGGAATTGAGAACCAGAGGTGTCAGGTGAGGTGGGGGGGGGGGGGGGGGGGGGGGTGGGGGGAAGATTTAATACTAACCTGAGGGATAACTTTTTTACACCAAGGATGGTAGGTGTGTGGAAAGAGCTGCCGGAGGAGGTAGTTGAGCCAGGTACTATTGTAATTTTTTAGACAGGTACATGGATAGGACAGGTATAGTGGGCTATGGGTCAAATGCAGGCAGGTGGGACTAGTGTAGATGGGGCATGTTGATCGGTGTGAGCAAGTTGGGCCCTAGGTCTTGTTTCCATGCTGTGTGACTCCTTGACTCCTTGACTCCATGCCTCTGAATCCTTGACTCTGAGTGCATATCTAAATATTGACTTCCAGTAATGTAAGGGACCTGATATTAAAAGACGAGCTGTTTGCTGGACAGTGATGGGGTCCCTTGTTGAGTTGAGTATAGGAACAAAAAGGTCCTTCTGTAGTTGTACAGGGCCCTAGTGAGACCGCACCTGGAGTACTGTGTGCAGTTTTGGTCTCCAAATTTGAGGAAAGATATTCTTGCTATTGAGGGCGTGCAGCGTAGGTTTACTAGGTTAATTCCCGGAATGGCAGGACTGTCATATGTTGAAAGACTGGAGCGACTAGGCTTGTATACGCTGGAATTTAGAAGGATGAGAGGAAATCTTATCGAAACGTATAAGATTATTAAGGGGTTGGACACGTTAGAGGCAAGAGACATGTTCCCAATGTTGGGGGAGTCCAGAACAAGAGGCCACAGTTTAAGAATAAGGGGTAGGCCATTTAAAACTGAGATGAGGAAAAACTTTCTCAGTCAGAGAGTTGTGAATCTGTGGAATTCTCTGCCTCAGAAGGCAGTGGAGGCCAATTCTCTGAATGCATTCAAGAGAGAGCTAGATAGAGCTCTTAAGGATAGCGGAGTCATGGGGTATGGGGAGAAGGCAGGAACGGGGTACTGATTGAGAATGATCAGCCATGATCACATTGAATGGCGGTGCTGGCTCGAAGGGCCGAATGGCCTCCTCCTGCACCTATTATCTATTGTCTATTGTCTATTAACAGATGGTGTGCACACCCTACTGAATACATGGCGGTCACAATGTTATCAGGCCCAGTGCAGAGGATAATGGCCTAGGCAAATAAGTCAAAGGTCTGATGGAGAGCTCGTGACTGGATTTTTTATTAATATCACAGGGTTTTTGTGACACAGAATTTCAGTCACATTGTAATATCTAATCATCGGTTCCCTTTTCTCCTCCCCTCTTCTCTTCCTCTGATCTTGCCATCGAGTATGTTACTTAGCTAATCACTCAGCGTTGTGAGGGTGAGTGTCCGAGCCACCCCAAACAGTGTTTTCCCCCCAAGTTCATAGAAATGTTGTCAGAGATTGTCAATTGGGGCAACACAGTGGCACAGCGGTAGAGCCATTACAACGCCTGAGCCCCGGGTTCAATCTTGACCAAGGGTGCTGTCTTTATGGAGTTCTCCCCGTGACCACGTGGGATTTCTCCGGATGCTCCGGTTTCCTCTCATACTAGAAGCGTACAGGTTTGTAGGATAATTGGCTTTGGAAAAATTGTAAATTGTCCCTTGCGTGTAGGTTGATGCTCGTGTACGGGGGGGTCGCTGGTTGGCGCGGACTCGATGGGCTGTATCACTAATATCTAAATCTCTAAAAGGCATCAATGGTTACAGGGAGAAGACAGGAGAATGGGGTTGAGAGGGAATATTTGATCAGCCATGATTAACTGGCGGAGTAGAATCGATGGGACGAATGGCCTAATTCTGCTCCTATGCCTGATTCTATTCTATTCTATATTCATCTGCAGCTTTTTCCCATTTTCACCATTTAACTTTGCGCTGGATTTAACTTTGAGAGACAACCAACAAAACGAGTCAAAATGTTAAACTAAAATAATTCTTATTCCCTTGGTCATTTGCTAGGACTAATATAAACTGGGATTGGAATTGGTTTGGCAAAGGTTCAGATATTTCTACTGCCAAGTTTAAAATATTTAAAGAAAGGTGCTTTAGATAGATGACCTTTTGAGTTCAAGAAAAAATGCAATTCTCCTTTCCCAGTAACGCGCTTGGCCAAATTGGACACAATTCCCCAATGTAACAACATTCTTGGTTCCAGTTTGGAGATTGAGCACTAAACTGTAGACTGGGACTGGAGTGTTACACTGAGAGTTACTGATATTTTGCACGATATTCTGTTCCATTGACTCGATCTACACTTCACGCTGCCTTAGCGAGGCCACCAGCATAATCAAGGACTAGTGTTGCCCTGGGCATTCCCTCTTCTCCCCTACCCACCAACAGGGGAATGTAGACGAACAGGTGGGATTATGTGAACAACAGCAGGTGACTGTCCCCCACTGTCTGAACTAATAGAAACGTAGAAAATATATGCACCATTCATTGTGATCATGGCTGATCATCCACAATCAGTAACCCGTGCCTGCCTTCTCCCCATATCCCTTGATTCCCAAGAGCTCTATCTAATTTCATCCAGTGAATTGGCCTCTACTGCCTTTTGTGGCAGAGAATTCCATAAATTCACAACTATCTTAGTGAAAAGGTTCTTTCTCATCTCAGTTTTAAATGGTCTCCCCTTTATTCTTAGACTGTGGCCCCTGGTTCTGGAATATGAGAGGAATAGATCGGGTAGATGCTCAGAGTCTCTTGCACAGAGTAGGGGAGTCGAGGACCAGAGGACATAGGTTCAAGGTGAAGGGGGAAAAGATTTAATGGGAATCTGAGGGGCAACTTTTTCACACAAAGGGTGATGGGTGTACGGAACAAGCTGCCAGAGGAGGTAGTTGAGGCTGGGACTATCCCAATGTTTAAGAAACAGTTAGACAGGTACATGAATAGGATGGGTTTGGAGGGATATAGGCCAAACGTGGGCAGGTGGGACTAGTGTGGCTGGGACATTGTTGGCCTGTGTGAGCAAATTGGGCCGAAGGGCCTGTTTCCACTGTATCAATTTGACTGACTCTATAATATTCCTTCTGCAGCTGACATCTAAAAGCAGGTTGTCTGGCTATTATCATAATATTGCTTATGACAACTTGCTTTGTGTATAACTGTTTCCATGCAACTAAAATGACTGGTCTCTTTTGTATTATGTATACTGACAAACCCCGCCATGAGAGTTGGCCAAACTGCTGCTTTTATGTTCACGCGTATAATTTAGTTTAGAGATACAGCGCGGAAACGTGCCCTTCAGCCCATCGAGTCCGTGCCAACCAGCGATCCCCGCACATTAAAACTATCCTACATACACTCGGGACAATTTACAATTTTACCGAAGCCAATTAAACTACAAACCTTTATGTCTTTGGAGTGTGGGAGGAAATTGGAGTGCCTGGAGAAAACCCACGCAGACACTGAACGCCGTAAAGACAGCGCCCGTAGTCAGGATCGAACCCGGGACCCTTCCGCTGCGCCACAGTGACTTTTAGGGAATGTTATTTGTTAAAAGTCAAAATGCTTGAATGATTCAGAGAATTGTAAAGCATTTGCAAATACCTCAGCGTTTTAAACTTCACAGATTAATTTCTAGCTCTTCGGTATGGCACGTAAAGGAAAATTGCACTGATCACAGGTTTGTTTTAATGCATCAGCTTTGAATCCGATCATCATCTGATTCATTGCCTCTGTCTCAACAGAATCGATGTCCCATAGCCAATGTATCTGGGACCAGATCTGGGCAAGGTGATCAGGTCTCAGCCGGTTTAGTTTAGTTTAGAGATACAGCGCGAAAACAAGCCCTCTGGCCCATCAAGTCCGCACCATCAAACGATCCCCGCACGCTAACACTATCCTACACGCACTAGAGGACAATTTACACCAAGCCAATCAACCTACAAACCTGTACGTCTTCGGAGTGTGGGAGGAAACTGAAGATCTCGGCGAAAACCCACGCGGTTACGGGGAGAACGTACAAACTCCATACAGACGGCGCCCGTAGTCGGGATCAAACCCTGGTCTCTGGTGCTGTAAGGCAGCAACTCTACCGCTGCGCCACCGAGCCGCCCTGATACCATTTCCAAATTTGCCAAACTGATCGCAGGAGCACACGATTCACCAGTTAACGAGTCTGTGGTTACAAATGTGTGTTAGGAGTGCCTCGTAGTTCCTCAAACCCTTCCCATCACCTACAAAGTATATCAGAAGAATGATAGAATATTTTCCACTTGATTGGATGAGTGTCTCCAACAAAATGAAGTAGCCAGTGTCAACCGAGACGTTGCTCGGCACGGTGGTGCAGCGGTAGAGTTGTTGCCTTACAGCGGCACAGAGCCGGGGTTGATCCTGACTGGAGGTGCTGTCTGTAAGGAGTTTGTGCGTTCTCCCTGTGATCGCGTGGGTTTTCCCCCGGACGCTCCGGTTTCCCCCCACACTCCGAAGACGTACAAGCTTGTCGGTTAATTTGGCTCAGGTTAAAAATTCTAAATTGTCCCGCCTGAGGGATAGTGCTAGCGTACGGGGTGATCGCTGGTCGGCACGGAGTCAGTGGATTGGAGGGCCTGTTTCAGCGCTGTATCTCTAAACTAAACTGAAACTAAAGTGACTTGTTTGGCATCCCAGTCACCACTTTGAAGGGGTTGCCTTTTGCTGCCAGGTCTGGCTGGGCCATGTAGGACTATCCGTCTGCTCATCTGAGCCTCCCTGTATTCCAGGATCACCCTGAAATGTAGTGATAATCATTGACTCTTGGCGACCAACTTCATAAACCCCTTCAACCTCAAGTGCAACACGTTCTGGTATTCCTAGATTACTTTGTCATTAACACTGAGCAACTGGTTAATTCGCTTCCATTACTTTCCCGAGCCAAGCTGCCTGCCCTGGCTTTCAACTCGCATCTTCCCCTGCTTGCTATCTTATCTCATTTTGTTCCTTTTCCGTGAGACCCACCTATTGACCCCACAGCCTCATTCCCACTAATCTGACAACTCCACAACTTCCTGTATTAGCTGATGTGTTAATTGTTCCCTTTCAGCAAACCCTTCCTCTCCTTGAAACAAACTTTGATTGCTCCATTGTAGAAAACTACCGTCCCCACCTTCAAACTTCTTCGCTTTCAAATCCATATCAAATCTAATTTTTATAACGGTGTGGGAAGGAACTGCAGATGCTGGTTTAAACTGGCGATCGACACAAAAAGCTGGAGTAACTCAGCGGGACAGGCAACATCTCTGGAGAGAAGGAATGGGTGACGTTTCGGGTCGAGATTCTTCTTCAGACTGGAGGTCAGACTGATAAAGGAAATGTAGAATGGTTCATTGTTAGCAGAGGGGAAGGTGACAAAGAGGCACACAATCATAAAATTAATCAGGAGGACAGTGAAACCAGTCTTCAGATAGGGCCTGTTTCTCCAACATTTTGTCTCTATCTTTGGTGTAAGTCAGCATCTGCAGTTCCTTCCTACACAATGAGAAGCAATGATGGGTAGTGTTTAGTTTAGCTTAGTTTAGTGTGGAGATACAGCGCGGGAACAGGCCCTTCGGCCCACCGAGTCGGCCCCGACCAGCGATTCCCACACACTAACACTATCCTACACACACTAGGGACAATTTACACTTGCACCAAGCCAATTACCCTACAAACTTGTACGTCTTTGGAGTGTGGGAGGAAACCGAAGATCTTGGGGAAAACCCACGCGGTCACGGGGAGGATGTACAAACTCTGTACAGACGGCACCTGTAGTTGGGATTGACCCTGGGTCTCTGGTCTCGACCCGAAACGTCACCTATCCATTTTCTCCAGAGATGCTGCCTGGTCCGCTGAGTTATTCCAGCACTGTGTCTCCGTCTTCCCTTTCGAACTTTGTACGTTTCAGTAATACTGGAAATAGAATGCTGGTGATGCTCTTGTAATGGGTCCTGTGAGGTTATATTCATCCATCAGTGAAGATGGGAAAGGAACAACTGCACCTTGAGCATCACTGACAATGTGACTGGAGGAGCTGCAGTGTGATGTGAGCGGAACAATGAACAATGGAAGGAAAAGAATAAGTTTGCTGAAGTTATGTAGAAGAATTGTTGATGTCAAATCAGTGTGAACCGGGCAGCACTGGAATTATCCAATTGAAAATCAGGGGTGGCACGCAGTATTAACAATATTTATAAGCAAGTTATTGGTGATGAACAGTGGGCATTATGTGTGCTGCTTCCATTATGGATTGCTCTCTGTTCACTAATGGACATTAATGGGCAGCTGGGCTTATAATTGGCACAAATGGACGGAAACTAAGGTAAATAAAAGCCCTTGGCAAATCAGCGTCTCGCGTGCAATAGAACAAGCTTTATGAGGGCTTTGTTGTGCATTAGCGTTATTAGTGCTACTTAAGAAGCTTCTGTAATTAGACCGAATGCCGGAGATGGAGAATCAGCGGAGATCAGCAGACGGAGTGGGTGACTGATGGTGCAACTACACACACACACACCATCGGGGCAGTGAGCCATTGAACCCAGAGTGATCTCTCCACTGACTACTGCTTCCCTCGTGTTACGTTTACGGAGCGGTTTTGTTCGGGTCAGCTGACCGCGGCACGGTACCAAGTTTGTGACTATTTGCACCACCGTGATAGGCTTCCAAATCCTGGGCCTCTCCGACACTAAATGAAAACCAGATCCCACGCCAAACGCAGTCCAAGGAACAGGAACTGGGCAAAAGGCAAAGGACAGACGCATGTCCTAAATCCGTGTGGATTGAGGGGGTTATCGATAAGCTCACCCTACTGTGTAAGTGGGCGGTAGAACCTGTAGACGGGAATGACAAGAATATGGGAATTGTTTTAAAATGGGAATCGTAAGACCATGAGATCATAAGTGACAGGAGTAGAATTAGGCCATTTGGCCCATTTAGTCTACTCTGCCATTCAGTCATGGCTGATCTATCTCTCCATCTTAACTCTCGAGGATTAGTGTAAGGTAACGATGGTCAGCACAGGGCTGGATGGGCTGAAGGGCCTGTTTCCGTGTTGTCGTGTTCTGTTAGTCACAGTATGAACAATGGCCAAGAGAGGCCGAATGCATTTGCTTTGCACACGCTATGTAGAGTAGGAAGAATTGTGCCTAAACAGGATCGCATTCAGGGTCACAAAGTTTCAATGGTTCGACAGATTATTCATGCTGGTCACCAAGCTCAAAACGATGTTGGCCTTTCTTAGACTCAAGCCCACATTTCCCACAGAAATGGCCTCCAGAATGATGTGGCTGGACTTTGTCCTTCTTTGGTATAAATATGTTTATGACATTGAACGTCCGTGGATGCGTTATTGTGATTGTCGTATGAAAATGCCGACACAAATGTAGAATGGGTGGGTCAGGTTTGGAGGGATATGGGCCAAGCACAGGCAGGTGGGACTGGTGGGGGCATGTTGGCCGGTGTGGGCAAGTTGGGCCGAAGGGCCTGTTTCCACACTGGACCACTCTATGACTATAGGCTCACAGCGCCATCTGCAGGTGGTTGGTTATAATGCAGCCACTATCCTGATTTAAAATGAAAAATATTAATCAAAGTTAAACTGTCTTTACAATACAATACAATACATCTTTATTGTCATTGTACGGGAGTACAACGAGATTGGGAATGTGCCTCCCATACGATGCAATAAATTAATTAGCTAGTCAGTATTAATTTAAACAACAACAACCCAATGAAACAAATTAGAACAGTTTTAAACAGAATAAAGTGCAAGTAGATCTGTGCCAGTTCACTGTGCGATGTGACCATCCGGCTCAGCAGGACCGGTTCATAGCAGCTATCGCCCTGGGGATGAAGCTGTTCCTGAGTCTGGAGGTGCGGGCGTAGAAGGCCTTGTATCGTCTGCCCGATGGTAGAAGTTCGAACAGAGTGTTGCAGGGGTGTGAAGAGTCTTTGTGGATGCTGGTGGCTTTTCTGAGGCATCGTGTGTTGTAGATGCCCTCCAAGGCTGGTAGCTGTGTTCCGATGGTCCTCTGAGCTTTACTGAAACATGTTTCATGTGGCTTCTTAAATCCCTTCTGTCTCCTGGAGACTGCTCCTGGCATTACGCTGTGTGGTACTACTCCCACATCCACAAGCTCCCATCACTCACAAACATATCGAGAAAGAGTACCATGGGTTATCCAGTGGCAGAGCAAGAATCAAGGGTAAAGAGTGTTTATTGTCACATGTCCCAGATAGAACAATTAAACTTTTACTTGCAGCAGCACAACAGCATATGTAAACGTAGCTTACAGTGTAAACAATACAATAAATGAGAAAACAGGTTGTTTTCAAATGTAGGAAAGAACGAGATGAGAAAGTTTGTTTTCACACAGAGAGTGGTGAATCTGAGGAATTCTCTGCCACAGAAGGTAGTTGAGGCCAGTTCATTGGCTATATTTAAGAGGGAGTTAGATGTGGCCCTTGTGGCTAAAGGGATCAGGGGGTATGGAGAGAAGGCAGGTACGGGATACTGAGTTGGATGATCAGCCATGATCATATTGAATGGCGGTGCAGGCTCGAAGGGCCGAATGGCCTACTCCTGCACCTATTTTCTATGTTTCTATGTTTCTAACTGCAGATGCTGGTTTAAATCGAAGGTAGACACAAAATGTTGGAGTAACTCAGCGGGACAGGCAGCATCTCTGGAGAGAAGGAATGGGTGATGTTTCGGGTCGAGACCCTTCTTCAGATTGATATATATATATATATATACTAGACCAAGTGGACCCGTTGGGGTCCAACCTCTCCTACATTGGTGCAGCACCTTCTCCTCCCCCAGTCCCCTCTCCCTCCCTCCCTCCCCCTCCCCCGCCCTCCTCCCCTCCCCCCTCCCCTCCCCCTCCCTCTCCCTTCCCATCCATCACCCTCACTCCATCACCTTCAAAACCCCTTATCCTCCCTCCTCCCCCCTCCCTCCACCTCCCTCCCTAGGAGATAGATTTAAACTTTAAAATGTGAATAACTTTAAAAATATAACACCGATTTCAATGAAACCTCTTCCATTAGCACCCAAGGGACGATGGTGAGTAAGGTGGGCCTAAAATTGTCGCGCTATCATGTACCGTTTTAGCTGTAGTTCAGGAATAAACAAACAAACAAATGAGAGTTTTAGTATATAGATATATATATGTGTGTGTGTGTGTGTGTGTATATATACACGTGTGTTTATATGTGTGTGTATACATATACATATGTGTATGTATATACATATATGTGTATTTATATATGTGTATCTGTGTGTGTGCATATATATATATATACACACACACACACACACACACAGATATATATATATAAATGCGTGTGTGTGTGTGTATATATATATACACACAATCGAAACATATAAAAACAAACAATAATAGTGCAAAAAGACAAAGCCAATGCCCCCAAGTTTATGGTCTCTGTGCTGTAGTTCGGAGCTTCTATGTGGGCAGTGCCCAGTGCCATCCTCTTGCATTCTCACAGCATTGAATGGAACATGCTTTATTTCTCTGAGAAGAAGCACCTTGCAGATAACACTAGTCTCGTGGGAATGCAATAGTAGGAGAGAAGCCTAGAGTCATTGAGCACAGAAACAGGCCTTTCGGCCCAGTGTGCCCACACCGACCAAGCTGTTCCATCTATACTAGTCCCAACTCCCATGTGTGGCCCTCTAAACCTTTCCTGTCCTTGAATCTGTTCAGATGTCTTTTCAATGTAGTCATAGTATCTGCCGCAACTACCTCATGGAGTGGGTGAACATGGATAGGTGATGTTTGGGTTGGGACCCTTCATCAGAGTTAATTATTCTGAGTGAGTTGGGCATTCCAGACCAATGGTCTCTCCGGAACACTGGGAGCTGCGTACTATTGCACGTGCCGGACGGCCGGCCCTTCTGACCGACTGGCGTTCCGGGCCTTTGGACAGTTTGGACCATTGGACATTGCAGACCATCGGGCACTGTGTACTACTGGACCTGTCTGAGCAGTGGCATTACACAGCAAGGTTGATAGAAGGGTCCTGACCCGAAACATTACCTATCCGTGTTCTCCAGAGATACATAGAAACATAGAAAATAGGTGCAGGAAGAGGCCATTCGGCCCTTCGAGCCAGCACCGCCATTCATTGTGATCATGGCTGATCGTCCCCAATCAATACCCCGTGCCTGCCTTCTCCCCATATCCCTTGATTCCACTAGCCCCTAGAGCTCTGTCTAACTCTCTTTTAAATCCATCCAGTGATTTGGCTTCCACTGCCCTCTGTGGCAGAGAATTCCACAAATTCACAACTCTCTGGGTGAAAAAGGTTTTTCTCACCTCAGTTTTAAATGGCACCCCCTTTATTCTAAGACCGTGGCCCCTGGTTCTGGACTCGCCTGAACTGCTCAGTCACTCCGGCACTTTGTGCCTTTTGTTTTGTAAACCTGCATCTTGTTCACATCTCCAAGGGGTTATGGGGAGAAGGCAGGAAAATGGGATTAGGAGGCGGAGATCTGCCAGGATTGAATGGCGGAGTAGACCAGCGATGGGCCGAATGGCCTAATTCTGCTCCTATAACTTGTGAACTTGTGATCTTATTCCTACTTCTGGACAAGTACTTGAAAAGGAAAGGTTTAGAGGGATTGTGGCTTAGACGCAGGCAAGTGGGACTAGCTTAGATGGGTATCTTGCACAACATGGGTGAGTTGGGCAAAGGGTCTGTTTCTGTGCCCGATGACTATGAAGCAGACTGCCTTCTCTGAGAGGGTTGTGGGTCATTGTAACTCTGCCCCAAGTTATTGTGGGGGCCAAGTCCTCAAGTTTCCAATCATTAAGGGCATCAGGGTTATGCGGAAATGGTATGTAAGTGAGGTAAGGACCAGCTATGATCCTGTTGCCTGGCAGAAGGGACACTCAGGGCTGAATGTTGTATCTTGTAGACTGAGCTTGCATGTACATACTGTGAACACTGGGGGGCAGTATTGGCCACTGAAAAGATTTGGAGACTGTGCCAGATAAAGGTATTTATTCACAAAATGCTGGAGTAACTCAGCAGGTCAGGCAGCATCTCAGGAGAGAAGGAATGGGTGACCTTTCGGGTCGAGACCCTTCTTCAGACTGATGTCAGGGGGGCGGGACAGAGGAAGGATACAGGTGGAGACAGGAAGACAGTTCGAGATCTGGGAAGGGGGAGGGGAAGAGAGGGACAGAGGAACTATCTAAAGTTGGAGAAGTCAATGTTCATACCGCTGGGCTGCAAACTGCCCAGGCGAAATATGAGGTGATGTGCCAGATGAAAGTCGCAAGTCATTTACACCACCTCTGACATTAGTTCTTCCTAAACTTCATTGAACTGCACTGTGAGATGGTTGGAGTTTAATCTGAGCAAGTGCGAGGTGCTGCACTTTGGGAGGTCGAATGTAAGGGGAAAATATACAATTGATAAGACCCTTAACTGTATTGATATACAGGGAAATATTGGAATCCAAGTCCTTAACTCCTTGAAAGAGGCAACCTGAAGAAGGGTCTCGACCCGAAACATCACCCATTCCTTCTCTCCAGAGATGCTGCCTGACCCAATGAGTTACTCCAGCTCTTTGTGTCTATCGTTGGTTTAAACTAGTATCTGCAGTTCCTTCTACAGACAATAGACAATAGACAATAGGTGCAGGAGGAGGCCATTTGGCCCATCGAGCCAGCACCGCCATTCAATGTGATCATGGCTGATCACTCTCAATCAGTACCCCGTTTCTGCCTTCTCCCCATACCCCCTGACTCCGCTATCCTTAAGAGCTCTATCCAGCTCTCTCTTGAATGCATTCAGAGAATTGGCCTCCACTGCCTTCTGAGGCAGAGAATTCCACAGATTCACAACTCTCTGACTGAAAAAGTTTTACACAACACAACTAGATAGAGTGGTAAAGAAGGCATGTGGTTTGCTTACCTTCATTGGTTGGGGGCATTGTGTATAAGGGTCAGGAATTCATGATGCAACTTTGTTGGACTTTGGTTCGGCCTCATTTGGAATATTGCGTACAGTTCTGGTCACCCCATTGCAGGAAGGATGTGGAGGCTTTGGAAAAGGTGCAGAGGAGGTTTACCAGAATGATGGCTAGATGAGACTGTGTTAGTTACAGGGGGAGATTGGACACATTTGCATTGCTTGCTCTGGAGTGCCAGAGGTTGGGGACAGTCCTGAGAGAAATATATAAAATGAGGATAGGCATAGATAGGGTAGATAGTCAGAACCTTTCCCCAAGAATGGAGATATTAAATACCAGAGGGTATAGCTTTAAGGTGAGAGGGACAATATTTAAAAGAGATGTGAGGGGCAAGTTGTTTTAAAACAGAGGGTGGTGAGTGCCTGGAATAGACAATAGACAATAGACAATAGACAATAGGTGCAGGAGGAGGCCATTCGGCCCTTCGAACCAGCACCGCCATTCAATGTGATCATGGCTGATCATTCTCAATCAGTACCCCGTTCCTGCCTTCTCCCCATACCCCCTGACTCCGCTATCCTTAAGAGCTCTATCTAGCTCTCTCTTGAATGCATTCAGAGAATTGGCCTCCACTGCCCTCTGAGGCAGAGAATTCCACAGATTCACAACTCTCTGACTGAAAAAGTTTTTCCTCATCTCCGTTCTAAATGGCCTACCCCTTATTTTTAAACTGTGGCCCCTGGCTCTGGACTCCCCCAACATTGGGAACATGTTTCCTGCCTCTAACGTGTCTAACCCCTTAATAATCTTATACGTTTCGATAAGATCCCCTCTCATCCTTCTAGATTCCAGTGTATACAAGCCTGGGCTGCCAGGGCTGGTGGTGGAGTCAGATATGAGAGTGGCCTTTAAGGCCTGTTGCACAGGCACATGGATGTGGAGGGAATGGAGGGGTATGGATTATGTGCAGGTAGATAAGAGTTGGTAGACACACAATGCTGGAGTAACTCAGTGGGTCAGGCAGCATCTCGGGAGAGAAGGAATGGGTGACGTTTTGGTTCGAGACCCTTCTTCAGACTGATGTCAGGGGAGGGGGCGGGACCCGCACAGATCGCCTCACGGCCTGGTTCCATGTTCCATCACTCTCTCGTTCATCCTTCAGGTTTCAACGCTCTTAAAAATGTAGAGCCGTGACGGTCTTGGAGCCCGTGGTCGTGCTGGTGGCACTGGGTTGGGAGTGCACTTGGTCAGTCTGGCATTTAGTCATTTTTGTCAGATTCTGAAATAGTGTAGCATTGAAGGGAATCATTGTACCTCTATCGTTGCACTTTCTCAAGCCCAGAGTGGCTAAGATTCCCTGGTTTTAAAATAAAATGAATTTTTCTGCACAAAATCAGCCATGGTGAGTGAGAGTGAATGAGTGAGAGAGTGAGGAGAGAGAGAGTGAGAGAGGGTGTGAGAGAGAGAGTGAGAGAGAGAGAGTGAGAGTGAGAGAGAGAGTGAGAGAGAGAGTGAGAGAGAGAGTGAGTGAGAGTGAGAGAGAGAGAGTGAGAGAGGGTGTGAGAGAGAGAGAGTGAGAGAGAGAGAGTGAGAGCGAGAGTGACAGAGAGAGAGAGAGAGAGAGTGAGAGAGAGAGTGAGTGAGAGAGTGAGAGTGAGAGAGTGAGAGAGGGTGTGAGAGAGAGAGAGTGAGAGATAGAGAGAGTGAGTGAGAGAGTGAGAGTGAGAGAGAGAGAGAGAGAGAGGGTGAGAGAGAGAGGAGAGAGAGAGTGAGAGAGAGCATGAGAGAGTGAAAGAGAGAGTGAGAGCAAGAGTGAGAGTGAGAGAGAGACAGTGAGAGTGAGAGAGAGAGTGTGAGAGAGTGAGAGAGTGAGAGTGAGAGAGTGAAAGAGAGAGAGAGAGTGTGAGAGAGTGAGAGAGTGAGAGTGAGAGAGTGAGAGAGAGAGAGAGAGTGAGTGAGAGAGAGAGTGAGAGATTGAGAGAGAGAGTGAGAGAGAGAGTGTGAGAGAGAGTGAGAGAGAGAGTGAGAGAGAGAGTGAGAGAGAGAGAGAGAGAGAGAGTGAGAGAGAGAGAGAGAGAGAGAGTGAGAGAGAGAGAGAGTGAGAGAGAGAGTGTGAGAGAGAGAGTGAATGAGTGAGAGAGTGAGAGAGTGTGAGAATGGGTGAGACAGAGAGTGACTGAGATAGAGGAAAAGGGAGAGAATGAGTGAGAAAGAGAGAGAAACAAAGTGAGAGATAGAAATGGAAATATTGGGTAAGTGAGAAAGAGGAGAGAGAGAGAGAAAGAGAAATGAGGGAGAAAGAGTAAAACAAGAAACAGTAGTGGCAGCGAGAAGGAGGGAGAGTGCTCAACCGCTCTGTTGAAGGGGAGGGCAGGAATCGCCAGGGACCAGTGTTTGGGAGGAGCAGTCTGGAGTTGCTGAGGAACAGCGGGCTGGGAATGGCAGCGTGGGTAGGTGAGGTGTGTTGGCAGCCATGTTGAATGGAAGGTGGGATCAATGAGATGATAGATCGGAGCAATGATGTTAAATGACAAAAAAAACAAAATATTAATGCAAAACAAAATTAAACAATCTGAGGGGCTGCAATGAGTTAGATGGTAGCTCAGGACCACTCTCTAGTTGGTGATAGGACGGTTCAGGTGCCTGGCAACAGCCGGGAAGAAACCGCCCCTGAATCTGGAGGTGTGCGTTTTCGCACTTCTGTACCTCTTCACAGATGGGAGAGGGGGGGAAGAGGGAGTGGCCGGGGTGCGACTCGTCCTTGATGATGCTGCTTCATTATGCTTAGTGTCTCTGGTTATCTTGAAAGGCACAGTCGGCAAGGCAGTTATTGCAGGTGAAGGAGGCTCTCGGGGAGAGGGTCTGCACAGCTCTGTTGTGCGTGACCTTTTGTTCCTGGACCATCGATTACACCGCACCACACACCTGCACCTGCGTGCCGATTACACCGCACCACACACCTGCACCTGCGTGCCGATTACACCGCACCACACACCTGCACCTGCGTGCCAATTACACCGCACCACACACCTGCACCTGCGTGCCGATTACACCGCACCACACACCTGTACCTGCGTGCCGACTGTGGAGTTAGACAAAATATCATTTTCCAATATCAAAATATCAGTGACATTCAGCGACAGGCTGTGCCCTGAAGAAACATATTGGAATGGACACAAGGTATTTATTCACAAAAATGCTGGAGTAACTCAGCAGGTCAGGCAGCATCTCAGGAGAGAAGGAATGGGCGACGTTTCGGGTCGAGACCCTTCTTCAGACTGATGTCAGGGGGGCGGGACAAAGGAAAGATATAGGTGGGCACAGGAAGACAGTGGGAGATCTGGGAAGGGGGGGGGGGGGGAGAGAGGGACAGAGGAACTATCTATGTGGCTGTGGTAGCGAGTCTGGGTCAAAATGTGGTCGTGGAGCAGGAGGGCAGGAGATATCACAGAGGGGGAGCAGTGAGAGAGCATGTTGCTAAACTCTCGTCGAAGAGAGGAGGAGAACTTCTTCAAAGTGGACATACCTTGAGGAGAAATCGCAGTGGAGCAACGGGTAGTGTAAGAAAATAACTGCAGATGCTGGTACAAATCGAAGGTATTTATTCACAAAATGCTGGAGTAACTCAGCAGGTACACAAGCATCGCCGGTGAGTTTTGCATCCTGTGAGATGTCCCAGTTTTACAAAGTGCCCTTTAAATACTGAGCAGAGATCTCCCAGTTGGTCTGAGACTGTGGAGCATGTGGTGTATGCAGCTCTCATCACCAGTGTCTGTTGGAATGAAGACTTGCGAAGCACAATGATTATCAGACTTGGCTGCCTTCATCGTGCATTAAACGTCATTCCCTTATCATGTACCATGCATCTCAATGGCTTGGTTGTAATCATGTACTGTCTTTACTCTGACTGGATAGCACCCTACTAAAGCTTTTCACTGTACCTCTGTACACGTGACAATAAACTCAACTAAACTAAACTGATCTGAACCTGATCTTGTTAAGTGGCTGACGCTGGGAAAGGTTCACGTGAGCCAACAAGGGTCACCAGCAGAAGTGCTGATCCAATTTCCAGATTGTCGCGGCTTCACTCTAAAGTCTTCACTAATGCATTCACTCCAGGGCCATCATGTTGGATCATGTATGCCTGAGCAAAACAGGGCAATGCAGATTGGAGGAACAGCATCTCATATTTTGCTTGGGCAACTTGGAACCCACCCTCCCCTCTCTCCCAACCTCGTCATCCTTACCAGTTCCACTGGTCGCATCCATGGATCCCTCTTGTTATCACACCTTCCCCAGCCAACAATGGGCCGTTGTGGGCTCCACCTTTCCCTAGGTCATCTGCTGCCGGCCCTGATTTGTTCTGGCCTTTTCTTGCCTCCAGTTTATTCCTCCTCCATCCCCCCCCCCCCCCCACCCCCACCACCGCCCCAACCTCTACTTTCAGTCTGAAGAAGGGTTCTGACCCAAAACGTCTCCTTATTTTATTCTCCAGTCAGTAAAGTTAAATATGCTTTGAGGAGCAGCTGGATTTCAAAACCAAATTTCTAGAGTGCAATACAATGGAGTACATCTATAGCACACATATAGTGCATTAACTTGGGCTGCACTTCTGTGCCGTGTCTCCTTAAACGGTTTTAGTTTTGCAGTTTACTGTTATTATTCAATAACCCTACTCCATCTCTCTTTTTCCTTTTGTTCCTTTAGGGGCTGCACAGTGTCGCAGCGGTAGAGTTGCTGCCTTACAGAGGCAGAGACCCTGGTTCGATCCTGACTACGAGTGCTGTCTGTACCCAGTTTGTACGGCCTCCCCCTGACCCGCGTGGGTTTTCTCCGGGTGCTCCAGTTTCCTCCCACACTCCGAGGAAGTACAGGATTGTAGATTAATTGGCTTGGTATAAATGTATATTGTCCCCAGTGTGTGTAGGATGGTGTTCGAGTGCGGGGAATCGCTGGTAGGCGCGGACTCGGTGGGCCGAAGGGCCTGTTTCCACGCTGTATCTCTAAACTAAACCCTAAACTAAACTTTAAAATTAACTCTTGGGGTAGGCATGTGATCCATCGTCTAATTTTGACTGATCGTGTTCAATGGAGCTCATTGGGATGTGTTGCTGTATGTCAACCCAGTGCTACCTCCGTTGTGGAATGAAAATGCTGACAATTAGTCTTGTGTTTTGCCTCTGGTGTTTGAGCGCTTTTTCTTGGAAGCAGAGTTCGAGGTGTGGTCCACATGGGACATTCATTATTGCTCATTATCTAGTTTGACACATTCGACTGTTCTTTGGCTCTGTGGTTCAATTGACCTCAATAATTGCTGCTGTGTACATCACTGAGTCTATTAAATTTCTTGGAGGCAGTAAGGTATTCTCTTTCACATGTATTAAATGACGATGCGACACATCGTGAACACATTGTTCCCCACTTCTGAAATCAGGCTCCATTGAAGTCTTTGCCAGGGGCTGGCTTTGTCCACGTGCACTTTGTCCATGTGTACTTTGTCCATGTGTTTGAGGGAGATCTGCTCTCTCAGGTGTGAGAGTCACGGAGAATTTACCAATAATTTAATGCAACTGAGTTAGCTAGAAAGAAAAAAAAAAAGAGATGAACACTCCATTGAAATTCTACAGGTGTGCAGTAGAGGGATTGCTTAGGAAGGAACTGCAGATGCTGGTTTAAACCGAAGAGAGACACAACATGCTGGAGTAACTCAGCGGGACAGGCAGCATCTCTGGATAGAAGGAATGGGTGACGTTTCGGGGCGAGACCTTCTTCAGACTCTGTGACATCTCTCTTCAGAGATGCTCCCTGTCCAGAGGAAGGAACTCTGCCTGGTTGCATCATGGTCTTGTTCAGCAACTCAACTACCCAGGAGCGAAGGAGATTACAGAGTTAGGAGACACTGCCCGGCCGTCAGAGGCACAGACCTCTCCAATATCAAAGGGATTTATAGGAGGTGCTACCTCAAAAAGACAGCCAGCATCATCATAGACCCACACTCTCAATTTGCTCCTACCATCGGGAAGGCAGTTCAGGAGCTTTGAAACCGTGACTTCCAGACTTTAAACCACCATCAGGCTCTTGAACATGGTACAACAACAGCCTCAGTGACTAATAACTTCTATGGACTGTAGCAGCATGGAAATGCAGATGCTGGTTTACAAAAAAAAAATGCAGCGGTTCAGGCAGCATCTCTGGAGATCATGATCAGGTGATAGAAACATAAAAAATAGGTGCACGAGGAGGCCATTCGGCCCTTCGAGCCAGCACCGCCATTCATTGTGATCATGGCTGATGTTTTGGGTTGGGTCCTTTCTCCAGACTGCAGAAACTTGGAGGAACAGCACCTCATATTTCTCCTGGGCAGTTTGCAGCCCAGTGGTATGAACATCGACTTCTCCAACTTTAGATAGTTCCTCTGTCCCTCCCGTCCCCTCCTCCTTCCCAGATCTCCCTTATCTTCCTGTCTCCACCTATATCCTTCCTTTGTCCCGCCCCCCTGACATCAGTCTGAAGAAGGGTCTCGACCCGAAACGTCACCCATTCCTTCTCTCCCGAGATGCTGCCTGACCTGCTGAGTTACTCCAGCATTTTGTGCAGAAATATAAACTCGCGTAGGATTGCAACTTAGAAATATATATGTTTAGAGTTGAGAGAAACAGGCTCTTTGGCCCACCCAGTCCGCGCCGACCAGCAATCTAGCAACCAGTACACTAGCAGTATCCCACACATCAAGGATAATTTACAATGTTACCAAATCCCATTAACCTACAAACACTTTGGAGTGTGGGAGGACACTGGAGCACCCGGAGAAAACCCTCAGGGTCACAGGGAGAACGTGCAAACTCCGTACAGACAGCACCTGTAGTCAGGATTGAACCCGGGTCTCTGGCGTGGAGAGGCAGTGACAGGGCCACTGTGCTTCCCTTTACTTTGTTACTTACTGTTCTTACTTGATTGAGGAGGGTGGTTTCATCGAGATCAGATGTCCCCAACATTGGACTTCTTCATCCCGACCACTGACTGTCCACATGGCCACGGTTGTTGATGGAGACCAGGTGCATGCCTACAACAGGTTAATCCACGCAACATCTTCCCCTTTCATCCTTTAGTTGACCCAAGTCATAAAAGCTTTTCAGAATGCATTAGTCCAGAAATGATCTGTGGTTGCATTTATAAACAAACGAGTTCGAACTTCTTTCTCGTGAAACGAAACATAACCAAAAGTATTTGCATTACTTTTGAGCCAAACACATAGCTGACAATGCATACATTTACAGCAGGGGATGACAGCTATCAAATGGGACTGTGCTGTAGTTGTCTATTGTTTCCTCTTCTCATAGTAGAGTTCAAGTACAGTATTAGTAATTCATATTTAAAGAGCGCCTTAGGTAGTTAAAAACATCCTGAGGTGCCTCACTAGAGTGTCATCAAATCAAATTTGATGCCAAAAGGCTGAGGTGTTATAATGTCACGGTAATCATCTAAGGCTGGCTCGAAGGGCCGAATGGCCTACTCCTGCACCTTGTTTCTATGTTTCCAAAGGACTAGAGAGAAGGGGAGAGTTTAGAAAAAATAGAATTACTGCCCTAAATGCGTGGAAACTGCAGGCGTGACCATCAGTGTTGTGACGATGAACGTCTGCAAGGGACCTGGTTTGTAAAACCACAGAGATGTCTGAGGCTCCTGGGCTGAGTGGAGTACACAGAGGGAGAAAGGGCCACGTCATGGAGGAGTTTTGTGTACGGATAAAGAGGATCGCAGCATTGCTGTGCCACGAGATAGCACACTGCGCAGTGTGTGTACAGTATGCTGTTTATCTAACATGCTTTGAAGCTGTTTTGACCATAATGATCTGACTGACAGAGGTCTTGTATTGACGCGGTCAATCAGTTGCATTCAGATTCCTTGCAGCATGAGATTTGATTGTACTGGGTCGTGTAAAATGCCTCTGTGCGGCTTCAGTGACCTCTTCAGCACTGAAGGCAAACAGCCATCACGTTTACCCACACATTGGGTCTAAAGAAGGGTCGCGACCTGAAACGCCGGCTATTCCTTTTTCTCCAGGGATGCTGCTTGGCCCGCTGAGTTACTCCAGCTTTTTGTGGCTAACTTAGCCATCACTTTTAGTTCTGCGTGCAAATCTGGCAAGGAGAGATGATGAAATAACATAAATGCCGTTAAGTAAGGTGAGCATCTCTGGTCCATGGGGCCAAGTCTAAGTTTCCCATTGCCTCGCACTATAATTCTCCCTGATTGATTCGAGAGACTGAACCACATTCAATGAGGTGGTTTAGCAGGAAGAAAATTATGATATCAGGAGGAATCTGTTGTACCCTTTTTTAGCACTGACTTCACAACGGCACATTAAGACACCTTTTCCTGACAAATAAATTATAAATGTCTTCAACATTTCCTAAGAAATCAGAGACGATTGGAGGTTGTGCTGGAAGAGCAGTGCTCACCTCTGTCTCTCCATTTTGTTTCTTCCTCCACACTCGTCCATTGCTGGGGGGTAATTTTTTTAATGTTTGGACTTGGGCGCCTGCAAAAAAGAAGCCATCAACTTAATGGAGCGCCATGATTTGAGGAGAGATTTGCACAAAAACATGTCCCTTTTGTCCATGAACTTGTTCTTTTCTCCAGTGACGTGATAGCCAGACACAAGCAGATTAACCTGTTCGGTGCCACCCCCCCAAGGATGTTCGGGCCATGGCCAATAATGAAAAATAAAACTCGGCAGTGAACGGGTTAATGGCGTGGGTCAGGAACCTTCCTTTCCTAGTGCAATGCGTTTATTTTTAAAGAAACTAAAGGGCAGACAGTGAATCAGGCTAGCAGTGTTATTTTTATAGTCTACTAGACGACCTGTGAACCTGTTAGGTCCAAGCCTCTCCTGCGGGCCTGGCAACCGTCCCCCAACTGACGACCCGTGGACCCGTTGCTGGCCAAGGAGTCACCCCCGGGGCCGGGGGGGGGGGGGCGAGGCGGGAGAGGAAAGGGGAGAGGGAGCCACTCACCCCGGCCCCGGGCGGCCATCGCAGCGGCCAGCAGCAGGAGAGCGGCCGCAAGGCGCTGCCACATGTATGTCCTGCCGGCGGCCATCTTCTTTGACTCTCTGCCGCCACGCTGCACCATGGGAGGAAGGTCAGGTGTGGGGCACAGGAGGGGGAGCGCATTTATTAAAGTTTACAAAGTTAATTACTCTTAAAATGGAACAAAACTCGACACTGCACACCGCAGGCGAATGGTGAGTAAGGTGGGCTGAAAATTGTTGTGCTATCGTGTACCGTTTTGGGAACATACATACATACAAACAGATATATATCTATACATACATACAAGATTAGAGTTTTAGTTATATGTAAATAGTCTGAAGAAGAGTCTCAACTCCTTTCTCTAGAAATGTTGCCTGTCCCGCCAAGTTACTCCAGCTATTTTTGTCTCTACCTTCGGTTTAAACCAGCATCTGCAGTTCATTCTTACACAATGTTACACAATGTTATTTTTGTAACTGACAAGTGAAAGCTTAACTGTCTGGACTGTCTGGACAGGACAAGTAATTGTGAGTTAATGGAGAGTTGCCAACAAGTTATCCGCATCAAGTTATCCACATCAAAGAGCATTTGTGAATTGGATAATTTAACACTGGATAAGTCTTATTATAGTAGAATTCATTGCTGCAGAAGGCTGTGGAGGCCAAGTCAATTGATATTTTTAAGGCGGAGATAGATAGATTCTTGATTAGTGCGGGTGTCAGGGGTTATGGGTACAAGGCAGGAGAATGGGGTTAGGAGGGAGAGATAGATCAGCCGTGATTGAATGGCGGAGTAGACTTGATGGGCTGAATGGCCTAATTCTGCTCTTGTCCAAGTCCAAGTCAAGTCCAAGTCAAGTTTATTTGTCACATACACATACACGATGTGCAGTGAAATGAAAGTGGCAATGCCTGCGGATTGTGCACAAAAAAGAATTACAGTTACAGCATATAAATAAAGTTAATAAGTTACTATAGTGTAGACAAAAATTTAGTCTCTGGAGTTATAAAAGTTGACAGTCCTGATGGCCTGTGGGAAGAAACTCCGTCTCATCCTCTCTGTTTTCACAGCGTGACAGCGGAGGCGTTTGCCTGATCGTAGCATCTGGACAATCCGTTACTGGGGTGGTCGGGGTCCCTCATGATCTTGCTTGCTCTGGATCTGCACCTCCTGATGTATAGGTCCTGCAGGGGGACGAGTGTAGTTCCCCTGGTGCGTTCTGCCGAACGCACTACTCTCTGCAGGGCCTTCCTGTCCTGGGCAGAGCTGTTCCCAAACCAGACTGTAATGTTGCCAGACAGGATGCTCTCTACAGCCCCAGAGTAGAAGCATTGAAGGATCCTCAGAGACACTTATAATCATAAGACACTTATGATCTTATGAACTTATGCGTACAAACATTTGATATTGATGTACTATCATGTGAATCATTTCCATGTTCGAGAAGCAGAGACTTTAGTTTAGTTTAACGATACCACAATGGAAACAGGCACTCTGTGTGCACTTCACAGATGTGACAAGAAAAAGCACCATTGAACCATTGCTGTTGTCAAAGGTGGAGGGATTGCTGGGAGTGTGGGAATGTGGGGTGCATGGGTTAGTTCAGATATATCTTATCGAAACGTATAAGATTATTAAGGGGTTGGACACGTTAGAGGCAGGAAACATGTTCCCAATGTTGGGGAGAGTCCAGAACAAGGGGCCACAGTTTAAGAATAAGGGGTAGGCCATTTAGAACTGAGATGAGGAAAAACTTTTTCAGTCCGAGAGTGGTGAA
This sequence comes from Rhinoraja longicauda, assembly GCF_053455715.1. Lineage (NCBI taxonomy): Eukaryota > Metazoa > Chordata > Chondrichthyes > Rajiformes > Arhynchobatidae > Rhinoraja > Rhinoraja longicauda. The sequence goes on from NC_135984.1 coordinate 4,903,452, forward strand.
TCTGTGGAATTCTCTGCCTCAGAAGGCAGTGGAGGCCAATTCTCTGAATACATTCAAGAGAGAGCTAGATAGAGCTCTTAAGGATAGCGGAGTCAGGGGTATGGGGAGAAGGCAGGAACGGGGTCCTGATTGAGAATGATCAGCCATGATCACATTGAATGGCGGTGCTGGCTCGAAGGGCCGAATGGCCTCCTCCTGCACCTATTGTCTATTGTCTATTGTCTATATACAGGCCCTTTGGTTCACCGAGTCCACACCGACCATAGATGACCCGTACACCAGTTCCATGTTATCCCACTTTCGCACCCCGCACATTAGCGACAATTTACAGAAGCCAATTGACCCACAAACCTGCACACCTTTTGTTTAGTTTAGTTTATTATTGTCTGGTGTACGTTGGAGTGCGTGATGAAACTGGAGCTCCAGGAGAAAACCCACGCGGTCACAGGAGGGGGTACAGATCCTGTGTGAGCAGGTGAGATTAGTTTAGATTGGCTTCATGTTTGGCACAGACATGGTGTGCCGAAGGGCCTGTTCTGCCGCCATATGTTCTATGTTCTCATCCGCATTGAATATCTCCCTATAAATCTCACTGCCACTCTGCAGTTACTCAATTTCTTTCTCCAATTAAGTCTCAAGCCCAGTTTCTCAGGGACATCAGTGCCACCATTCACTAACTTGCTGAAACCTTATTCAGAATAAAAAATATATACCAAACAAGAACTGTGCAAAATCTCTTCCTACATTCTCAGCGGCTATACATACATTCATTAGCGCTGCCTTTAGTAGTGTCCACAGAGCACTGGGTGGCACAGCGGCCCAGCGGTAGAGTTACTGCCTCACAGCGCCAGAGACCCAGGTTCGATCCTGACCACGGGTGCTGTCTGTATGTAGTTTGTACGGTCTCCCCGTGACCTGCGTGGGTTTTCTTCTCTATCTCCGGTTACCTGCAAGGACGTACAGGTTTGGAGGCTAATTGGCTTCGGTATAATTGTAAATTATCCCTTGTGTGTGCAGGGTATTGTTAGTGCGCTGGGGATCGCTGTTCAGCATGGACTTGAAGGGCTGTATCTCTAAGCTAAACTAAGCTATGAATATACCAGGCACCCTTGCCACTCATGTGGCCCCCTGAGGTGAGATCCTTTCTCTGGGTTTGAGGGGCTTCACCAGACCCTGCACCCCCCCCCCTCCCCACCCCCCATTGTGCCAGCATGGAGCCCCATTAACAGGGAGTGGGGGTATGGTGAAGGAGGCAGGTGAGGGTGTGAACCGAGACACTGTGGTTGAACAAGTGTTGGTCATGTTGCGTGCCTCTGCTTGTCACAGCGGAGCTCCCACCTGCTGTACTTTGCGGCTGTCACTCCATTCCAATTCCTGGGGACATCAAGAGATGTAGATCTTTCACCAGCTTGAGACGCAGCTGGACACTGAGCGTGCACTAGGTGTGGCTTCCCATCGTGTGGAGGCTTGTGCGCTGAGTCCGCCTGTCAATTCCCCTCCACTTCCCACCACCACTCCCAGACTCCAGACAACAAATTGCAGAAAAAGTGTATGAAATACAACACTGGCGATTCCGTTAAAGTATTTGTACAAGAGAGGAACACCACCAGTGTGAACATCACCATCGGCGGTCACTCGAAGCGAACAACTTGCACCAAAATAATTAGGAAAGAAAACTGTAGATGCACCAATTGGAGGAACAGCACCTCATATTTCACTTGGGTAGTTTACACCCTAGCAGTATCAACATTGACTTCTCTAACTTCAGATAGTCTCTGCTTTCCCTCTCTTTCCCCTCCCCCTTCCCAGTTCTCCCACCAGTCTTCCTGTCTCCGGCTACATCCTATCTGTAATGTCCTCTGTAAGACCCTGTTGTGGCTAGCACAATGAATATACGCCCGACATCTTGTAAGAAGATTTTATTACTGATCCTTCACCAGGAAACTTCTAGAAGGTCCCCTGACCTCAGTCACAAGGCACAAGCCCATTGGCCAGCTTCTGCTCTTGGCCTCAAGGGGGCACTGGCATTTACATTACATATACATCACACTATCTTTGTCCCGCCCCCTCCCCCTGACATCAGTATGAAGAAGGGTCTCGACCCGAAACTTCACCCATTCCTTCTCTCCAGAGATCCTGCCTGACCCGCTGAGTTACTCCAGCATTTTGTGTCTACCTTGCGCCAAAATAAGCTAGTTAAATTTCTAATGTGGCCCAATTCAATGCACTCCAGCTTAATTCCAGAAAGAACTGCTGTTCCTATCTTTGTTTCTGTGAAATCCAGAGCTCCACATACAGATCAGTACACTGATTAACCTACACTGATCAGTTTAGCCTGTTATAGCCACCTGCAGTGAGGTACAGTGAAAAGCTTTTGTTTGCATTGTATCCAGCCAAGGAAAAGACCATCCACGTTATAATGGGGCCATGTACAGTGTACAAATAAAGGGTATGACATTTAGTGCAAGATAACGTCCTACAGTTTCAAATTAAAGATAGTTTATTTGAGTTTACTCTAAAGATATAGCGCGGAAGCAGGCCCTTTGGCCCACCGAGTCCACGCCAACCAGTGATCACACGTACACTATCCTACACACTAGGGACAATTTACAATTTTTACGGAAGCCAATTAATCTACATTAAATTGGATATTCATTTGAAATAAATGTCTTAAATATGTTTTTTTTCCTTAAAAGGTGCAATTAATGCATTACAGGGTGAATGACACATAAAGGAATACATGTTTAGTCACTTAATTTTTATGATGGGGATCAAGGAAAGATCTCATTTGGCAGCTGAAGACATCCTTTGCCATCCTGCCAGGTGACTAATACCCCTTGCACTGTAACTTCACATCATCTTTAGGTATTCTCTTTATAATTACCAGTTAATTGCACTAAGCCATGTAAATTAGTCAAAATCTCTGGGAGAATCTGGATTACTTGTGTATCTTTTACTTAATTCCATGTTGTTCAAACAATAAAAGAACATTTGTCAGACACCAAAAATGGAACTTTGCCAGAGTTGGCCTTGTTTCTCAGTCAGTGAAACACCTTGCCCTGAGTTATCAGAGGGATGTTTAGTTTGTTTAGTTTCGAGGTACAGTGGGGAAACAGGCCCTTCGGCCCACCGGGTCCGCGCCGACCAGCGATCCCCGCACATTAACACTATCCTACACACACACTAGGGACAATTTCTTTTTTTACATTTACCAAGCCAATTAACCTACAAACCTGTACGGCTTTGGAGTGTGGGAGGAAACCGAAGATCTCGGAGAAAACCCGCGCAGTTCGCAGGGAGAACGTACAAACTCTGTACAGGCAGCACCGACAACAGTAGTTGGGATGGAATCCGGGTCTCCGGTGCTGCAAGTGCTGTAAGGCAGCAACTCTACCGCTGCACCACCATGCCACCCTAGGTTTGCCAAAGTCCCGGCTTGTCAATGTCGAATTAGGTTTTTATTACAGAAGGTAAAATGCAGATTGCAGCACATCCTCCAGACTCAAGTACAATTTGAAACGCACACGCCTGGATGTAAGAAAACAAGAGCAAGAGTAAGCTATGTAGCCTCTCCAGAGCCTGCCCCACTATTCAATACCTCAGTGGCTGATGGAGTCATAGAGTCATAGTCATAGAGCGTGGAAACAGGCCCTTCAGCCCAACTTGCCCACACCAGCCAACAGGTTCCAGCTACTCTTGTCCCACCTGCCTGCATTTGGCCCATATCCCTCCAAATCTGTCCTATCCATGTACCTGTCTAACTGTTTTTTTTAACATTGGGATAGTCCCAGCCTTAACTACCTCCACTGGCAGCTTGTTTCATATACCTACCACCCTCTGTGTGAAAAAGTTACCCCTCAGATTCCTATTAACTCTTTTCCCCTTCACCTTAAACCTATGTCCACTGGTCGTCGATTCACCTACTCTGGGCAAGAGACTCTGTGCGTCTACCCAATCTATTCCTCTCATGATTTTATACACCTCTATAAGATCTCCCCTCATCCTCATGCGCTCCAAGGAATAAAGTGCCAGCCTACTCAACCTCTCCCTATAGCTCACACCCTCTAGCCCTGGCAACATCCTCGTAAATCTTCTCTGTACCCTTTCCAGCTTGATCTACCAAGTGATACCATTAAGCTTTCTGAATGGACACAAAATGCTGGAATAACTCAGCGGGGCAGGCAGCAACTCTGGAGAGAAGGAATGGGTGACATTTTGGGTCAAGACCCTTCTTCAGACTTACGAAACTCAATCCGAAATGTCACCCATTCCTTCTCTCCAAAGATGCTGCCTGAGTTACCCCAGAATTGTGTGTCTATCTCCGATTTAAACCAGCATCTGCAGTTCTTTCTTACACAGGCTTTCTAAATAACTATTTATTTCTTCCTTGTTTATGGACTTCAGCATCTTCCCAATGACAGGCAGTAACCGCTAATTGTCCCACGACTTTGATTTTCATCGCATACTTCATACTTAAACTGCAATTAATCATGTGAGACAGTGCTCTCTCCTCTACTCCCTTTTAAGCAACAAACCTCAAAGAGGAAAGACACATTTGTGCCGCCGAGATGACAAGATGTAACTTATAGCACTTAGCTATTTGCCGCAGGTGACAGGACTGTTTTGCAGCTGAAATCCCTGCAACCAACGCCATGGGCATACAGCCGAAATTAAATCATATTAGTTGAGTAAAGACCCATTTCTTTTCTAATGGCCGTGGGCAGGATCTCAAACTGGACATTGGACCACGAGCAATTTGGTGCCCAAATGTAGATTGGTTTCACTTCACCGAACCCTCATGCAAGGGTCGGCAAGTTGTAACGTTGTAAGAAAGAATATCGGCAGCCCAGGCAAATATGTATCTATTAACCAACATTATTAAAACAAGTTACCCGGCCCTGCATCAATTTGTTATTTTGGCAACTTAGTGTGAGAAAGTAAGTTGATGCGTTCTGTACACTACAACACCCATATGACGTAGGTAAGAATCAAAGGACTTTACGTTTTGATGCTCAGAACCCAGACTCTGTCGATCTGATCACCCCTTCAAAAATTCTCCTCATTACTGATTGTAATCATTTTGTTGTGTGACAGCACCCTCTCCCCCCTTCCTCCATCCCTCCCTCTCCTCCCCCCTCCACCCTCTCCCCCCTCCCTCCCTTCCCCCCCTCCCCCTCCCTCCATCCCTCCCTCCCCCTCCTCCACCCTCCATCCCTCCCTCCCCTCCCCCCCACCCCCTCCCTCCATCCCTTTCTCCCCTTCCTCCCCCCCCCTCCCGCCCCCTCCATCCCTCCCTCCCCTCCACCTCCCCCTCCCACCCCCTCCCTCCCCTCCACCTCCCTCCATCCCTCCCTCCCCTCCCCCCACCCCCTCCCTCCATCCCTTTCTCCCCTCCCCTTCCTCCCCTCCCCCCCTCCCGCCTCCTCCATCCCTCCCTCCCCTCCCCCTCCCCCTCCCACCCCCTCCCTCCCCTCCACCTCCCTCCATCCCTCCCTCCCCTCCCCCACTCCCCCCCACCACCTCCCTCCATCCCTTCCTCCCCTCCCCCTTCCTCCATCCCTCCCTCCCCTCCCCCTCCCCCACCCGCCTCCTCTCGCCCCCCTTCCTCCATCCCTCCTTCCCCTGGATTGTCACACAGCTGATGGTGTCAGTGCTGAGCTGATTGCTTAGTTTAGTTACAGCATGGAAACAGGCCCTTCAGCCCACCGAGTCTGCACCAACCAGCGATCCCAATGCATTAACACTATCCTACACACAAGAGGAACAATTGACCATTTTACCAAAGCCAATTAACCTACAAAACTGTACGTCTTTAGAGTGTGGGAGGAATGTGGAGAAAACCCACACAGGTCATGGAGAATGTATAAACTACGTACAGACAGCATCCATAGTTTGGATCAGACCCAGGTCTGTAACGCTGAAAGACAGCAACTCCACTGCCGCTCCATGGTGCCAACCTTCTTTGGATAACTTTCAAAGTCCTGCCACAGTTGATCAGATCAAGTCAAGTCAACTTTATTTGTCACATACATATACAAGATGTGCAGTGAAATGAAAGTGGCAACGCCTGCGGATCGTGTTAAACTACAAAACACAATAGAAAAAAAAAAATTAACACAAAAAGTAAATTAATACAGTAAATTAAATTAGTCCCTGGAGTTATAAAAGTTAACAGCCCTGATGGCCTGTGGGAAGAAACTCCGTCTCATCCTCTCTGTTTTCACAGCGTGACAGCGGAGGTGTTTGCCTGACCGTAGCAGCTGGAACAGTCCGTTGCTGGGGTGGTAGGGGTCTCCCATAATGTTGCTGGCTCTGGATCTGCACCTCCTGATGTATAGTCCTGCAGGGGGGTGTAGATGTGACCGTGTTTGCTATCAGAATTGCTGTGAATTTTAAATGGTGAAGAGATTACTTTGTCCCCCTCTGCTGTTGCCTGATCCTTAATGACAACATACAACGTTAAAGTGCTGTAGTGGTGCAGCGGGTGGAGCTGCTGCCTCACCGTGCCAGCGACCTGGCTTCCAACCTGACCTCGGGTTTCAAAGGTTCCAAAGGTCTTTTAATGTCACGTGTACCAATTAAGGTACAGTGATATTCGTATTACCATACAGCCATACTAAAAAAAGCAACAAGACACATAACTGCATAAAGGTTAACATAACCATCCACCACAGCAGATTCCACATTGCTCACTGTGATGGAAGGCAATAAAGTCTACTCTACTTCCCTCATTTTTCTCCCGTGGTCGGGGCAGGTGCACCATCCGTCGGGGCGATCGAAGCTCCCGCAGCCGGCGGTCGAAGCCCCCGCTTCGGGGCGACCGGTGCTCCTGCGTGGAGGCCGTTGAAGCTCCTGTGACTTGGAGCTCCCGAAGCCGGTCGCTAACCAGAGACCGCGAGCTCCACGATGTTAAAGTCCGCAGGCTCCCACAATTGGTGCTCCCGAAGTCGGTCTCCAGCAGAGGCCGCCAGCTCCGCGATGTTCGGCCGTAGTGTGGACGGAGACACGATATGGAAAAAAAATCGTATCTCCGTCGAGGTAAGAGATTTTTAAAAAACTTTCTCCGACCCACCCACCCACCCACCCACTACCCTCCACATAAAACAAGCTGAAGAACACTATAAACATACTTACTAAAGAAACAATGAAGGAAGGGACAGACAGACTGTTGGCGAGGCAGCCATTCCTGGCGCCACCCGGTGGTGTCGGAGTGGAGTTTGCGCGCTCTTTCTGTGACAGCGTGGGTTTTCTCCGGGGGCTCCGGTTTCCTCCCAAATCCAAAAGACATGCAGGTTTGTACATTAATTGGCCTCTGGAAATTGCCCTGAGTATGTGGGGGGTGTATGTGAGAGTGGTGTCACATACGAATGGGTGATCGATAGTCAGCATTGACTCGGTGGGTCAAAAGGCCATCTCCATGCTGTCACTTTTGTGTGTGTGAAAACCATTCCGAAAATTTTGGTAGCACAAAGAGTTGTTGTCCTTTGATGTGTCAAAGATATGTGGTAAAATACAGTAAAATGAATCAACCTGACATGTTGCTTGAGTTGCTACCCCTTGGGCTGATACTTCAAATCAGAAATGTAATTAAATGAATGATTTTAGTCTGTTCTCACCACTAGTTTCGTTGGCATCTGTCATTTCCATTTTTAAAAATTATTCTTTATTAAAGGGCCTGAAGGAAAAGGTTTGGATATTCGCAACGGTGATCCACACCAGTTGATCACCCAGTGCTTTTCCACTTCATTATTTTGTTTTATTTTCTGAAGGTTTCACAATTTGCTGCAAATTGGACTCTCCCGATGCTTTTGATGGTTCTTTATTGTTACAGCACAGTGGCGTTCTTTTGCACAATCCACAAAAGCACAGTAGCCATATTTTGGTGCGGTTTACCAAAGATAATTCTTAATTGTTAACTATATGTTTGTGTTGTCATTTGTGAGCGGAGCACCAAGGCACATTCCTTGTATATGCACATACTTGGCCAATAAACTTATTCATTCATTCATTCATTCATTCATTCATTCATTCATTCATTCATTCATTCATTCATTCATAAAGTCCAAAGTCCAGTCCTCATGCTGGAAATACTGGAGTGCTCCCGATCCAGGTAAGCCCAGGTAAGCCCAAGGGGCTGCTGGCCCGCGACCCAACGTCCCCCTCCTCGCCCGACCCCCACTGTGTCCCGGGGGAAACGCCTCCTGCAGTCGACCTTGAACGCGCTGGAGACAAGTCAAGTCAAGTCAAGTTTATTTGTCACATACACATACACGATGTGCAGTGAAATGAAAGTGGCAATGCCTGCGGATTGTGCAAAAAAAAAAAAAAAAAAGAATTGCAATTACAGCATATAAATTAAAGTTAATACAGAGAAGACAAAATTTAGTCCCTGGAGTTATAATAGTTAACAGTCCTGATGGCCTGTGGGAAGAAACTTCATCTCATCCTCTCCGTTTTCACAGCGTGACAGCGGAGGCGTTTGCCTGACCGTAGCAGCTGGAACAGTCCGTTACTGGGGTGGTAGGGGTCCCCCATAATCTTGCTTGCTCTCGATCTACACCTCCTGATGTATAGGTCCTGCAGGGGGGCGAGTGTAGTTCCCATGTTGCGTTCTGCCGAACGCACTACTCTCTGCAGGGCCTTCCTGTCCTGGGCAGAGCTGTTCCCAAACCAGATTGTGATGTTGCCGTACAAGATGCTCTCTACAGCCCAAGAGTAGAAGCACTGAAGGATCCTCAGAGACACTCTAAATTTCCTCAGCTGTCTAAGGTGATAAAGGCGCTGCTTTGACTTACCCACCAGTGCGGCAATGTGCGTTGTCCATGTCAGATCCTCTTTGATGTGGACTCCCAGGTATTTAAAGCTGCTCACCCTATCCACAGTAGACCCATTTATTTCCAGTGGCGTGTACGTCCTTGGATGTCGAGCCCTTCTAATACCCTGCTCCCTCCCCTACCGGCCCACTCCTCGAGTCTGTTGTCGCCAGCTGTCCCCTTCTCCTCCACTCTCCGGTCTCCAGGGTTTCCCAGCTTCCCCCTGCAGGTAGCGGCCCACCCTAGCGGAGTCACCGCAGCGGCCAACGAGGCCTATCGCCACAAATGGCCGCGGGCGAGCCAACGAGTCTCCGTACCAATAACAGAACTGGCCAAACGCCAAAGTGTTAGTGCGGATCGCAGGAAAGTAGTCTTGGAAATTAAATACAGGCAATTAAATTAATCTGGAATTTACAACAGTGGTTTCTGAGAAGCTGTTTGGATTGTTACAAAGATTCATCTGCTTCACTGATGCCAGAAATCTGTCTTCCTGAAACATTCTGATTCTTAATTGTGTTCTGAAATTGTACAGCTCTGGGGAGATTAGTTGTACCTGTGCAGAGTCCACTCAGGTGTTGTTGGTTGAGTCACTGACTCTGCTGCAGTGACCCAGATTCAACGCTGACCTTGTGCGCTGTCTGCGTGGAGTTTGCATGTCCACCCTGTGAGTGTGTGGGTTTTCTCTGGGTGTTGCCATTCTCCACAGGCAAATGGCAATTGAAAAGGAATAATTGTGTAGCCCCATATTCCCTCAGAATAGTCAAGTTTAGATTTCCAAACGGTAAGCAATTGGATGAAAGGTTACCGTGTGTATTTGAGAATATGGGTCAACATTTGAGAATATGAGGCCCACCGGAAATTGGAGGAACAGCACCTCATATTTCGATTGGGCAGCTTGCAGCCCAGCGGTATGAACATTGACTTCTCCAACTTTAGATAGTTCCTCTGTCCCTCTCTTCCCCTCCCCCTTCCCAGTTCTCCCTCCAGCTTCCGGTCTCCACCTATATCCTTCCTTTGTCCCGCCCCCCTGACATCAGTCTGAAGAAGGGTCTCGACCCGAAACGTCACCCATTCCTTCTCTCCTGAGATGCTGCCTGACCTGCTGAGTTACTCCAGCATTTTGTGAAATAAATGGGTCAACAACAATCTGCTAGAGGAACTTAGCGTGCCGAGCAGCATTCGTGGAGGGAAATGTTTAGTACGGGTATGGGTGTTATGGGGAGAAGGCAGGAGAATGGGATTAAAAGAGAAAGATAGATCAGCTATGATTGAATGGCAGCGTAGACTTGATGGGCTGAATGGTCTAATTCTGCTGCTGCCACTTATGAGGTTATGACAGTTGTTATTTTGTGTTGGGACTCTTCATCTGGACTGAACGAGCAGAGGAGAGATCTCAATATAAAGATCTTGGTGTCCACTGAAACCACCAGTCAAATCTGTGCTTTCTCATGGAAAGATATTACCAAGAGTAAAAGATAGAAGGCTATTCTCAAAGCCTCCTCCTTGAAAAAAATACAACACAATATAACATTGACTCAGAGAAATGCCTGACCCTGAGTCCATGCATCAGAAGCTTAAGCAGAGCATGAAGTTCACCACCCCATCCACTTGCCCCTCCAACCATCTCCTGCATTGTCTGTGGAAGACCCCATGGGTCCCACAATGGCCTGAACTCAACCGGGTGTAAGCAAGATGTTGGTTCACCTGGAGGACTGCCCGAGAATCAGACAAGGACCGGAGTAGAAGTGACATTGGAAGCTTTATCAGTGAAAAATGTTGAGGGGAATATAATAGGTAACTTGAGACTGGGTATCAAGTTCTAGAATAAAGGGAAAGACTTTGAGGGATGGAATTCAAGTCAATTTCCAAGTCATAAAGCACGACAATTGAAAGATTTCCCACTACTGATAATGTACAAGAGAGATAGCTTAATATGCAAATCCAGTTATAGTGTAAGTTACAAAATATTTAACCATTAACCATGTACTGTATGTAAATTAAAAACTACTTAAAGGTTGTTTTAGATTTTCTGGGACTTTCCTGATACAAAATGATGAGTGAGTGTAGCGTAGGTTCACGAGGTTAATTACTGGAATGGCGGGACTGTCGTATGTTGAAAGACTGGAGCGACTGGGCTTGTATACTCTGGAATTTAGAAGGATGAGAGGGGATCTTGTTGAAACATATAAGATTATTAAGGGATTGGACACGTTAGAGGCAGGAAACATGTTCCCAATGTTGGGGGAGTCCAGAACCAGGGGCCACAGTTTAAGAATAAGGGGTAAGCCATTTAGAATGGAGATGAGGAAAAACTTTTTCAGTCAGAGAGTTGTAAATCTGTGGAATTCAACACTGATAAAGCTGATGAATTTCTCTGATAAAGCTTCCAATGTCACTTCTACTCCGGTCCTTGTGCCTCAGAAGGCAGTGGAGGCCAATTCTCTGGATGCTTTGAAGAGAGAGCTGAATAGAGCGCTTAAAGATAGCGGAGTCAGGGGGTATGGGGAGAAGGCAGGAACGCGGTACTGATTGTGAATGATCAGCCATGATCACATTGAATGGCGGTGCTGGATCGAAAGGCCGAATGGCCTACTCCTGCACCTATTGTCTATTGTCTATTGAATGTTATTACAGTTTACTCACTGAGGATTTTTTATTGTGATATCACTTTCACAGGTTATTTAATTCTATCTCTGTGCATAAGAAGCTCAAACAGAGCTTTTCTGTAAAATACAGAGAGGATGCAGGGGGATCCCAAGGCACTAAGGCATCGATGGAGGTCAGAAGTCACTAGGGTTGACAACTGTCCCGTATTAGGCCCGTGGGCCGCTGTCAGTCCGGGCGGCCGCCATTGCTGGAGCGGGAGCACGTGGCTGCTCGCTGGGTGAGGTCCCATGGGGCGTGGGGCAGTGACGTCACCTTGTCCCGTATCTGGGAGTGAGATAGTTGGCACCCCTACAAGTCTCAGTTTTGTTGGAGGGTCTGGTATCTCCAGTGTCTTGTTTATAGAGGGCTGCCCGTGGAAATCTAGCACTGTGCTGGGCATTGCTGCAGGTTACAAAGGCAGGTCTGAGCAACAGATGCGTGAGATCACAATAAAAAAAATCACAATTAAAAACTTTATTAGCCAAGTATGTTTTGCAACATACGAGGAACTTCATTTGCCATACAGTCATAACAATAAAAAGCAACAGGACACACAAAATACATTTTAACATGAACATCCCCCACAGTGACTCCTCCACATTCCTCACTGTGATAGAAGGTGATCTTAATCCTGTAGCCGGCGGCGAGCCTTCCTCGTCAGGGTGATCAAGCTCCTTTATGGGACGGGGAACCTCAGCTCCCCCGCGCCGGCGATCTACCCCGGGTCGGGACCAGTCGAACCTCGTGCAGCTTTCGGAGCTCCCGACCGGTCACAACCCGAGACTGCGAGCTCCTGATGTTAAAGTCCACAGGCTGCATTGGAGCGTCGATCCCAGGCAAGGGATCCCTTGCCTTCGATGGACGCTCCAATGATTCACCCCCTGATGGCGGTGAAGCAGCGAATACAATATACCACGGTAAAACACAAATTCATAAGTCCTTGGAGCAGAATTAGGCCATTCAGCCCATCGGGCCTATGCCGCCATTCAATCGTGGCTGATCTATCATTCCCTCTCTACCCCATTCCCTTGCCTTCTCCCCATAACCCTTTGATCAGCCATGGTCGGATGGTGGAGTAGACCTGCTGGGCTGCATGGCCTATCTCTGCTCCTATGGTTTATGGAATGAGCACCTTCTATTCCGCTTACAAACCAACAGTACGGACATTGAATTCTTGCATTTTCCAATTTCTAGCAATCCCCTTCCCCCTCCCCTTTTTTTTTCTTCCCCCGAGCAGTTCCTTGTTCCTAATCAGAAAACATGCTGATTATTTCTTGGTCCAGTACCCTGAAAATGGTTTAATCAAAAGGAACTGAACTTGTTAGTTTATACCAAAGACAGACAAAAAATGCTGGAGTAACTCAGCGGGTCGGGTAGCAGGGTCCTGACCTATCCGTGTTCCACGTCACCTATCCATGTTCTCCAGAGACGCTGCCTGACCTGCTGTATAACTCCAGCATTTTGTGTCCATCTCTGAGGCTGGTTTAGAGTGCTAGAGGCTAACAAATTGATGCTGCCTGACCCACTGAGTAACTGCGGCATTTTCTGTTTTTTATTTCAGGTTTTCAGCATCTGCAGGGTTGCGTTTAATCAGTGAACGTGATCGTTTTGTGACTGCCTGCCAAAGGGAACCTGCTTTCTCAGACACATCATGTCAAGCCTGCAAAGCTCAAGGTGTGGAAATGCATCCATCAGCAGTGTTGCATAATAGGCTGTAACAAACCAGAGCCTGGTTTATCTCTCACCCAGTTATATTTTATGTGAAGAAGGAACTGCAGATGCTGGTTTACACGGAAGATAGATACACAACGCTGGAGTAACTCAGCGGGTCAGGCAGCATCTCTGGAGAGAAGGGAATGGGTGACGTTTCGGGTCGAGTCATGATCAGCCATGATCACATTGAATGGTGGTGCTGGCTCGAAGGGCCGAATGGCCTACTCCTGCACCTATTATCTATTGAGTCCCTTCTTCAGACTGAAAGTCAGGGGAGAGGGAGACACAGAGATAGGGAAGGGTAGGATGTGAAAACAAGATATCAAAGGGGACGAAGCTCAGGGAAAATGTAGAAGAGATCATTGGTAGCTAGAGGAAGGTGACACCGAGGGATATAAAGATTTTATATTAACTTTAATAGTCCTTGGGTAGAGTTTCAAGGGAATGTTGGCAGCCAGCATATAGCTGGGCCTTGAGGATACTCAATACACAAGCAAGTACGATAAGCCACAGAGCTACTTTTTATAGATAACATATCTTTACATTTCCCGTATCATTCTTGGTACTTGCATTACTATTGGTTTTATGCATCATTGGTTGAGGTTATGGACACAATACCTACGATTCACCAAAGCTGCCAACTATGCTAGTTAATGCTTGCAAGAATATTTTCAAGGTTCACGGGAAGAATCAGGTTTTAACATGTGTACTTATTTCCGAAACTATTTAACCTTAAGCATTAGTATTCACTGCCTGCTGCCCAAAAGTGATTGTGTTGATCATTTTGGCAGCTGCTATGTAAATCTCTTGCTGTTCCTGGGAAAAACATTATTTTGTGGTCTCCTGTAACACAGCAGCAGCAGCATGTTGTACCCCAGACTGAAGGTTTCTCTTTGGAGAAACAGCGCAGAAACAGGCCCTTCGGCCCACCAGGTCCGTGCCGACCGGTGCTCACCTGCACACTAGTTCTATCCTAAACACAAGGGACAATTTACCGAAGCCAATTAACCTACAAACCTGCCCGTCTTTGGAGTGTGGGAGGAAACCGGAGCACCCGTAGAAAACCCACGAGGTCACAGGGAGAACGTACAAACTCCGTACAGGCAGCTCCCGTAGCCAGGATCGAACCCGGGTCCCTGGCGCTGTTAGGCAGCAGCTCTACCGCTGCGTCACCTTGCCACTGAGGTTTGGTTCCGTTGAAATATTTCAGAAGAGGATTGACATGGCACGGCAGGTCACATAAAGGGTGATGGTGTCTGGGACAAGCTGCCAGAGGATGCAGATGAGGCAGGTTCTAGAACATTTAAAAGACATTTGGATAGGTACATGGATAGGAAAGCTTTAGAGGGATATGGGCCAAACATGGGCAAGTGGGACTAGTGTAGATGGGGCATCTGGGTCAGCATGTGCAAGTTGGACCTAAGGGCCTATTTCCATGCTGTATGTCTCTATGACTCTAAGTTGCATCATAGACAATAGACAATAGACAATAGACAATAGGTGCAGGAGTAGGCCATTCAGCCCTTCGAGCCAGCACCCCCATTCAATGCGATCATGGCTGATCACTCTCAATCAGTACCCCGTTCCTGCCTTCTCCCCATACCCCCTCACTCCGCTATCCTTAAGAGCTCTATCCAGCTCTCTCTTGAAAGCATCCAACGAACTGGCCTCCACTGCCTTCTGAGGCAGAGAATTCCACACCTTCACCACTCTCTGACTGAAAAAGTTCTTCCTCATCTCCGTTCTAAATGGCCTACCCCTTATTCTTAAACTGTGGCCCCTTGTTCTGGACTCCCCCAACATTGGGAACATGTTTCCTGCCTCTAATGTGTCCAATCCCCTAATTATCTTATATGTTTCAATAAGATCCCCCCTCATCCTTCTAAATTCCAGTGTATAAAAGCCCAATCGCTCCAGCCTTTCAACATACGACAGTCCCGCCATTCCGGGAATTAACCTAGTGAACCTACGCTGCACGCCCTCCATAACAAGAATATCCTTCCTCAAATTTGGAGACCAAAACTGCACACAGTACTCCAGGTGCGGTCTCACCAGGGCCCGGTACAACTGTTGAAGGACCTCTTTGCTCCTATACTCAACTCCTCTTGTTATGAAGGCCAACATTCCATTGGCTTTCTTCACTGCCTGCTGTACCTGCATGCTTCCTTTCATTGACTGATGCACTAGGACACCCAGATCTCGTTGAACTCCCCCTCCTCCTAACTTGACACCATTCAGATAATAATCTGCCTTTCTATTCTTACTTCCAAAGTGAATAACCTCACACTTATCTACATTAAACTGCATCTGCCATGTATCCGCCCACTCACACAACCTGTCCAAGTCACCCTGCAGCCTTATTGCATCTTCCTCACAATTCACACTACCCCCCAGCTTAGTATCATCTGCAAATTTGCTAATGGTACTTTTAATCCCTTCGTCTAAGTCATTAATGTATATCGTAAATAGCTGGGGTCCCAGCACCGAACCTTGCGGTACCCCACTGGTCACTGCCTGCCATTCCGAAAGGGACCCATTTATCCCCACTCTTTGCTTTCTGTCTGTCAACCAATTTATAAGGTCATAAGTGATAGCATTAGGCCATTAGGCCCATTTTCATTCAATCATGGTTGCTCTATATGTCCCGTACATCACCTTTAAACTTTGCCCCACTCACCTTAAAGCCCTGCCATTTATGACAAAGATTCTGACTGTCCACCTTATCTATTATTTCATATTCATTTCATAAGTGATAGGAGCAGAATTAGGCCATTCGGCCCATCAAGTCTGCTGCCCCACTCAATCATGGCTGATCTATCTTTCCCTCTCAACCCCATTCTCCTGCCCTCTCCACATAATCCCTGACACTTTCCACAATATTGCATGTTCAGAGGGATTAATAACAACATTTTCCCTCACAGACTATCCTTAATGTTCACTGAATCTCGAAGGCATTTCACAAGAAATTTAAGCTAGTCTATTTTGTAAATTATCAAAAGCTGTCGGCAATTTGGAGAAAGGAAGTTCCCACATATGACGATGCAATAATGATCGGTTTCTGACTGAGAGATGATAATGGAAAGATAAATACTGGTCTAGTCCCAACCCTCTTGTGAATGGGGCAAGGTGCTCAATTACCTGAGAAGCAGACAGGGCTGCTTGCGACAGGGCAATTGAGACTTGCACTTGAACAGAGTTCATGGTGCATTGAGCAATACAACACAGGAACGGACGAATTGGCCTCCATGTCTGTGCGAACACGAAGCCAAGATAAACTCATCTCACCCGCCTGTTCCAGATTCTGAGAAATGGAAGTTAATTATTATAGTAACATAGAAACATAGAAAATAGGTGCAGGAGGAGGCCATTCGGCCCTTTGAGCCAGCACCGCCAATCATTGTGATCATGGCTGATCGTCCCCAATCAATAACCCGTGCCTGCCTTCTCCCCATATCCCTTGATTCCACTAGCCTCTAGAGCTCTATCTAACAACATCCCCTCCGTATTCAATAGTGCAGAACCCTAGTCTACATTTCAGTGTTCATCCTCGAAAAAGGACTTGGAGAGAACTACCACATTTACAATCATTTAAATTTTAAAGTCTGAAGAAGGGGTCGAGACCCAAAACGTCACCCATTCCTTCTCTCCAGAGATGCTGCCTGACCCGCTGAGTTACTCCAGCACTCTGTGAAACGTCACCTATCCATGTTCTCCAGAGACGCTGCCTGACCCGCTGAGTTACTCCAGCACTCTGTGAAACGTCACCTATCCATGTTCTCCAGAGACGCTGCCTGACCCGCTGAATTACTCCAGCACTCTGTGAAACGTCACCTATCCATGTTCTCCAGAGATGCTGCCTGACCCGCTGAGTTACTCCAGCACTCTGTGAAACGTCACCTATCCATGTTCTCCAGAGATGCTGCCTGACCCGCTGAGTTACTCCAGCATTTTGTGTCTATCTTTGATTTCAACCAGCGTCTGCTGTTCCCTCCTACACATCCTGTGCAATAATTTAAACATAGATAAGAATGTGAAATAAAGATAGGGGATAAGGTATAAGATAAGGTAGAACGGTCGGAATCTTCTTCCTTGGGTGGAAAAGTCAAATAGTAAAGGGCAGAGCTTTAAGGTGAGAGGGGCAAAGTTTAAAGGAGATGTGGGGGGCAGGTTTTTCACACAGAGGGTGGGGGTGCCTGGAACCTGCTGCTGGGGGTGTTGGTTGAAGCAGTTGTGTTAGTGGCATTTAAAAGACTTTTGGTTAGGCATATGGATATGCAGGGAATGGAGGGATATGGGTTATGTGCAGGTAGATAAGTGATGGTCGTGACATCATGTCCGGCACAGACATTGTGGGCCGAAGGGCCTGTTCTTGTGCTGTACTGTTCTACGTTCTATGTTAATAGATTGAGAAACAGGGTGATAAATGGCATTGGGGTGTCAAGAGAGATGGAGCAGTCAAAACAGTTATTCTAACTGCTGACATTCTACAGTATACAAAGTAAACTCGCTCAGGAAACAAAATCTTTGTAAAGGTAACAGAAATAAGACATCTTTCCCTCAAGACATCTTTCCCTTAAAGAGCAGAGCGATACCTCCAGGATAGTTGTACAGAAATTACACGCATTAAATTAATCTCTTGTCACCAAATCAAAATAACCTGATCATTTCCACTCGAGTTTAGTTTAGTTTTTTTGGTTTAGAGATACAGCGCGGAAACAGGCCCTTCAGCCCACCGAGTCTGTGCCGACTAGCGATCCCCGCACACCAATACTATCCCACACACACTGGGGACAATTTACAATCATTACAAGACAATTAGTCAATAAACCTGCACATCTTTGGAGTGTGGGAGGAAACCCACGCAGGTCACGGGGAGAACTCGCTTGTACTCGTTGGAATTTAGAAGACTGAGGGGGGATCTTATAGAAACTTACAAAATTCTTAAGGGGTTGGACAGGCTAGATGCAGGAAGATTGTTCCCGATGTTGGGGAAGTCCAGAACAAGGGGTCACAGTTTAAGGATAAGGGGGAAGTCTTTTAGGACCAAGATGAGAAAGTTTTTTTTCACACAGAGAGTGGTGAATCTGTGGAATTCTCTGCCACAGAAGGTAGTTGAGGCCAGTTCATTGGCTATATTTAAGAGGGAGTTAGATGTGGCCCTTGTGGCTAAAGGGATCAGGGGGTATGGAGAGAAGGCAGGTACGGGATACTGAGTTGGATGATCAGCCATGATCATATTGAATGGCGGTGCAGGCTCGAAGGGCCGAATGGCCAAAAACATATGTTTCTATGTCTATGTTTCTAGAACGTACAAACTCCTTACAGACAGCACAGATAGTCAGGATCGAACCAGGGTCTCTGGCGCTGTTGGGCAGCAACTCTACCGCTGCGCCACGGTGCGCCCCAGTTTGCCAATATTGCAGCTTTGAAATATAATTCACCAGCTTGAATGTTGAAATGGTATCTTAAATAATGAGTCGGAACCAGTGCAGATGCTGGTTTAAACCGAAGATAGACTCAAAAAGCTGGAGTAGCTAAGCGGGGCAGGCATGAAGCGGATTAATGAAAGAAGTATACTGCCACTAACCTTCTAAACCACTTGTTGGAGAAGGTATTTAGACATCACTTTGTGCCCACTCAGTGTTATAGACAATAGATGCAGGAGTAGGCCATTCGGGCCTTCGAGCCAGCACTACCATTCAATGTGATCATGGCTGATCATTCTCAATCAGTACCCAGTTCCTGCCTTCTCCCCATACCCCCTGACTCCGCTATCCTTAAGAGCTCTATCTAGCTCTCTCTTGAATCCACTCAGAGAATTGGCCTCCACTGCCTTCTGAGGCAGTGAATTCCACAGATTCACAACTCTCTGACTGAAAAGGTTTTCCTCATCTCCGTTCCAAATGGCCTACCCCTTACTCTTAAACTGTGGCCCCTGGTTCTGGACTCCCCCAACATTGGGAACATGTTTCCTGCCTCTACTGTGTCCAACCCCTTAATAATCTTATATGTTTCGATAAGATCCCCTCTCATCCTTCTAAATTCCAGTGTATACAAGCCTAGCCGCTCCAGTCTTTCAACATACGACAGTCCCGCCATTCCGGGAATTAACCTAGTGAACCTACGCTGCATGCCCTCAATAGGAAGAATATCCTTCCTCAAATTTGGAGACCAAAACTGCAAACAGTACTCCAGGTGCGGTCTCACTCGGGCCCTGTACAACTGCAGAAGGACTGTTACAATGTGGTAAGAGTGCCTTGGGGAATCAACCTGGAGCAGCCATCTGCAGCAATCCCAGTTTGCCAACAGCGCACACACACAGGTTACTGCACATAAACTCCCCCAGACATTCCCACTTTACCAGCCTTATAAGTTATTTCCAAACAAGTATACACTCATTCTGATATGAAAAAGCAATGTAGGTAATGTTTACATTCCTAAAAGAAGTTGACAGTGCGTGTTCCCATCAGCGATGTTTGTGGACAAACACTGTGCATGTTGATACCAAGCTCTTCTCCACTTTCTCTTTAAGACGCTGTTAACCCTTGAAGGAGAGTTGGTTAACTCCAACGAATGAACTGAAAGACAACATATGAAAGCTCCATGGTGGCGGAGCGGTAGAGTTGCTGCCTTACAACGAATGCAGCGCCGGAGACTCAGGTTCGATCCTGACTTCGGGCGCCGTCTGTACGGCGTTTGTACGTTCTCCCCGTGACCTGCGTGGGTTTTCTCCGAGATCTTCGGTTTCCTCCCACACTCCAAAGACGTACAGGTATGTAGGTTAATTGGCTGGGCAAATGTAAAAATTATCCCTCGTGTGTGTAGGATAGTGTTAATGTGCGGGGATCGCTGGGCGGCACGGACTTGGTGGGCCGAAGGGCCTGTTTCCGCTCTGTATCTCTAAATCTAAAAAAATCTAAACTTGCAGGCTGAGTGTGAAAGTGGCAAATACATCATCAGGTCATCAGTGATAGCAGCAGAATTAGGCCATTCGGCCCATCAAGTCTACTCTGCCATTCAAGCATGGCTGATCTATCTTCCCCCCCCCAACCCCATTCTCCTGCCTTATCTCCATAACTCCTGACACCTGTGAATAGGCTTGCCAACTGTCCCGTATTAGCCGGGACATCCCGTATTTTGGGCTAAATCGGTTCGTCCCGCGCGGGACCGCCCTTGTCCCGTATTAGTAGGGTTGCCAACTTCCTCACTCCCGAATAAGAGACAAAGGGTGACGTCACCGCCCCGCGCGCCCACGTGACCTCACCCAGCCAGCGGCCACGCGCTCCCGCTCCACCAATGGCGGCCGCCATTGGTGGAGCGGGAGTGCGTGGCCGCTGGCTGGGCGAGGTCACGTGGGGCGCGGGGCGGTGACGTCACCATGCCCCGTATTTGGGAGTGAGGAAGTTGGCCACCCTACCGGTGAACGAATCTCACTTCAGGTAACACTGCACTGGTTTTCAAGTCAAAGGTTGGTGCTGTGTTTCTGAGGATGCTGCTCAGAAAGAGGATGAGGAATTGGTGGGGAATAAAGGAGGGTTTACACTATTTCGTTATCTCTAGCAGCTATTCTCACTTTAAGTTAGACACTATTTTGTCACATTCTGCAGGTTTTTGGTGAGCCGAGTATTATTTATTTCAGAGCCTTCCACGTATCTGCAGTCAGGTTCCTAATTGATGTGGAGCCTCTAATTGTACTGGCAAAAGCTGGCACAAGAGGGAGCACATCTTACATCGTTTTTATATTTGATCAGGGTATTCTGATTCTGTCACACGCTGGATTTTGTTGTCCGTGATCTCACTCTAGCCCTGCCTGGACAATTCAGAGGTGTTGTACGACTTAATGGTAGCGGAGTCAGGGGGTACGGGGAGAGGCTCAGGAACAGGGTACTGATTGTGCACGATCAGCCATGATCACATTGAATGGCAATGCTGGCCCGAAGGGCCGAATGGCCTACTCCTGCATCAATTGTCTATTGCCTATTGTCTATTGACTTGATGCAGTTGGCCAAATATGAAAGCACAATGGACTGCAGATGCCGGCTTACGAAAAAAGACACAAAATGCTGGAGTAACTCAGCGGGTCAGGCAGCATCTCTGGAGTACAAGAATAGACGATGTTTCATAAGATCATATGAGATAGGAGTAGAATTAGGCCATTCAGACATCAAGTTTACTCCGCCATTCAATCATGGCTGATCTATCTCTCCCTCCTAACCCCATTCTCCTGCCTTCTCCCCGTAACGTCTGACACCCGTACTAATCAAGAATCTATCTATCTCTGCCGTAAATATATTCACTGACTTGGCCTCCACAGCCGTCTGTGGCAAATAATTCCGCAGACTCACAGGTTCGTGTCGGATAAAGGGAATCCGAAACTAAACTTTGCCCATCCATGTCCTCCTGAGATGCTGCCTGGCCTGCTGAGTTACTTCAGCACTTTGTGTCTTTTTTTTGTTGCCAAATAGGAATCTGTTTCCCTCAACAATATTCCCTCATTTCCACAGTTGAAATTCTCCGTACAATCTTGTTGTGAATAAACAAAACCCATTGGAGAGTAACTGCTGTTGATTCAGTCAGAGGTTCAATATCTCCAATACAATGTTGTCTACCAAAATACTTGAAACTGTCCAATTTTGCACTGAAGACCTCAACGGCTTTGAGAACCTCTGTCAGAATCCCATTGCTCGGCTGTATGACTTGGCAGAGCTCACGGCCCCGATACAGCAGATTCTTCACTTTTGTTAAATCCGCTTTTTCTCCACAATGGCAATTCCTCCTGTTACCTGCTACAGCAAGTTTCAAAAGACAACTAGAGATGCACAGAGATGGGAAAGGTTTAGTGGGATATGGTCCAAATGCAGATAGATGGGACTATTGTGGATGGGGTATCTTGGAAGGCCTGGGCAAGTTGGACTGAAGGACCTGTCTCTGTGCTTTATGACTATGATTACAACTCTATCTGCCTTAAAGTCCAGCTGCTAAAGTCCAGCACCTTTAGCTTCTTCATCCTCCCGCTGCAGGTGGATAGAAGATAGAACATAGAGGAGTACCGCACAGGGAGAGGCCATTCGGCCCACAATGATTGCGCTGAATATGATGCCAAGAGCAACACAGCTGAACTGAAGAAAAGCAAGTGTGCCCTTTCTGGCCATCGTGCTGCATAACGACCGTGCGTTATCACATTGCAGTTGCCTTTATCTTGTATCTAGCCACATGGTCATTGCACCCCAGCCAAGCCCGTCAACGCAGGCTCTGTCCCTCCGAAAGTTCTCCGTGCTCTTTATTTGTCCTACAGCCATCCCATCCATGTAGCACCTCCCAATGCAGATCAGTGTCCCAGGAAAACAAACAAACTCGAAGCTGATATAAAACAAACGGAAAATGTTGGAAACACTCAGCGAGCCGGGCAATATCTGGGGAAAGAAAAATAACGTCAACGTCTAATATCCAGGACCAGTCATCACAACTGGGGTAAAAATAAATCTCACTCCTTCAATAAGGGGAGAAAGTTTGCAGACTAATTATCTATTTGTTGGTGGAAAGATTATCTACTGCCTCCAATCTTTTGAACCTTTTAACATTTTTGCATGATTTAATGTAGGAAAATAACTGCAGATGCTGGTACAAATCGAAGGTATCACAAAATGCTGGAGTAACTCAGCGGGTCAGGCAGCTGTGTGACCTGCTGAGTTACTCCAGCATTTTGAGATACCTTGCATGATTTAATTGTGTATTCATAGTTTCCTATTCATCCCCTAAACATGAAATCATCCCAGCTTTCCATTCATGTCGAACAGAATATTTATTTCCCTTTAATTCCTCTCATTTTCAATGTACAGGTGATTTTAACTGTCCTGCAAATTTTCTTTGAAACTCAAACATCTTAATTATTATTACTGAGTATTTCTACAGTCCTCTTGAAAACTATTGCAGCATGTATTAGATGGAATACTGCACAGCCCAGGTTTACTGATGAACCAGTGAACTATATGCCATTGAAAGAACCAGCTTCAACTTGCAGCGAAATGCCATTGAGATGATATGTGGATTTACTGATCAACAATGATTCCACATTAACTGGATACTTCCCATGAATGTAAGATGATTACATTTACATCCTTTTTCACTTTCCCAGCACACAGTCACCCATTGTGTGCTAATATTTCATGCCTTCCATTGTGGATGCACTAATTTGGATGCAGTTTTTTCTTGACAACAACTTTCACGGCCAGAACAGTACCACGCGAGAGGAGGCCATTTAGTTTGCCAGTGCAACCTCATTGAAACAGAATGATCCCAGAATGGAACAGAATGGCCACAGCCTCAGAGTTAAAGGACGTTCCTTTAGGAAGATGAGGAGGAATTTCTTTAGTCAGGCGGTGGTGAATCTGTGGTTTTCATTGCCACAGGAGGCTGTGGAGGCCATCAATTGATATTTTTAAGGCAGAGATGGATAGATTCTTCATTAGTACGGGAGTCAGGGGTTACGGGGAGTAGGGGGGAGAGATAAGTCAACCATGATTGAAAGGCAGAAGAAGGGTCAGTCTGAAGAAGGGTCTCGACCCGAAACGTCACCCATTCCTTCTCTCCCGAGATGCTGCCTGACCTGCTGAGTTACTCCAGCATTTTGTGAATAAAAAAAAGCGGTGGTTCATTTGCAACTTATAGAAATGCATGAATGCAGTTCTGGCATCATCTCTGCCAGCCTTGCAGAAAATGAATCATCTCAATGAACTCCTTTGATGTTGGACCAGCTTGAGAAAATTAGCCCGTAAATCCCTGCTCTAGGAAGGATGAAATTAAACTGGAAAGAGTGCCGAGAAGATTTAAAAGGATGTTGCCCGGACTCAAAGGCCTGAGCTATAGGGAGAGGTTAGACAAACTAGGACTTTATAACTTGGAGCATTGGAGGCTGAGGGTTAATCTTATAGAGATTAACCCTTATTCTTGATTTGTACGGGTGTCAGGGGTTACGGGGAGAAGGCAGGAGAATGGGGTTGAGAGGGAAAGATAGATCAGCCACGATTGAATGATGGAGTAGACTTGATGGGAATGAATGACCGAATTCCGACAGTCTGAAGAAGGGTCTCGACCCGAAACGTCACCCATTCCTTCTCTCCAGAGAGGCTGCCTGACCCGCTGAGTTACTCCAGCATTTTGTGCCTATCTTCGATGTAAACCAGCATCTGCAGTTTCCTTCCTGCCCAATTCCAAATGTGATTTGAAATCAGAGCTTTGCTACTATGGTTTAAGATTAACTTCAGTGGTGAGAGAGCACACATGACTGAGACAGACCATTAATTAAACAAAAAATCATAATGGTTCCACTGTTGTTCTTAACAATTTGTACATGAATGACAATTCATGGAATTTGAAAGACAATTCACTTCAAAAGGAAGAAGCTCTTTAAAAGCTCTTCACAAGAGGATAATTGGACAATTCGTGTATGAAACGTTTAAATAGATGCTCTCCCATTCTTCTGTTAGCTTTTTACACATTGTCGATCATTTGCAAGTTTGTAAGCTCTGCATTAGACAGCTGATGGAAGAGGCCATTTGCATATGTACATAATCCCATGACAAAAACGAGAAACTCTGTGGGAAGTTGAATCATCCACACAAACTATTAGTAGAAGTGTGGCAATATTTTCCTACACAAAGCACATTGGTATCAAAGCTGAGTCAGACACCTTTGTCTGGGCAGAATCTGACTCACCTGTAGCCCAGCAGCTATCAACAAACTGAAAGACATTTGTCGTTCAACGATGTGAGCTATTATTTTGCTTTTCAGGCTTTATAGACATCAATCCTGTTCCTTAGTGTGTTGGAAGGAACTGCAGATGCTGGTTTAAACCGAAGGCAGGCACAAAAAGCTGGAGTAACTCAGCGGGACAGGGCAGCATCTCTGGAACGAAGGAACGGGTGACGTTTCGGGTCGGGTGACATTTCTTCGGAAGTGTCTCAACCTGAAACGTCACCCATTCCTTTTCTCCAGCGATGCTGCCTGTCCCGCTGAGTTACTCCAGCTTTTTGTGTCTCTCTTCTAGTTCCTTAGGCTGGCTGGGACTTTAATTTTTAGGAGCGCAGGAGGATGAGGGGTGATCTTATAGAGGTGTATTAAACCTTGAGGGGAATAGGATAGGGTCAAAGCACAAATAAAGAAATGGCAGAGACTGAACAAATATTTTTTTCACCGCAGAAGAAATTGAATGTATCCCAGAATGGGAAATTGGGAGGTAAATGAGGAATTCAACATTATTTCTCGAAAAACAGTGTTTCAGCTAATAGACCCGCTGTCTCAAAGCGCCAACGAAATAGGTTCAATCATCACCTCTGTGCAGAGTTTGCACGTTCAGCCTGTGATAGTGTGGACTTCCTCTAGGCTCCTCTCAAAGACATGCACGTTGTTCGCTTAATTAGCCTCTGTGAATTGCTTTTAGCCTGTAGTTGACTAGTTGAGCCAGCAGGCGGCAGGATTAGTGTATGTATGGGATGAGGGGGGGGGATTGGTGTTGATGGTCAGCGTGGACATGGTGGGACTTGGGGTCTTCATCCAAACATGGAGAACCAGCTGCAGAGATAACGGATGTACTGATCGTGATCTACCAAAATGCCATGGATTCTGCAAGGGTCGCAAGCAGATTAGAAAGCTGCAAACGCGATGCCCCTCTTCCAGAAAGGAGAACGGGCAGAAAGCAGGAAACTACAGGACGTGCCGCTTGACATCTGGTCGGCACAGAAATGCTCAAATCCATTGAGAAAGAAGTAGCAGACGGACATTTTGCAAATCGTAACACAATGCAACCGAGTCAACAGAAATTAATGAAAGGAAAATCTTTGAGGATCGAGCAATCAAAGCAAACAGAAGGAAACTAATTGTGCATTTGGATTTCCAAAAGGCATTTGATCAGGTGCCACATAAAAGAATACTGGAGGAAAGTATTTGAGCAATGGGTGCAATATATTAGCATGGACAAAGGGATGGCTGACAGAATATAAAAGAGAAGGGGTAAACAGGCCATTTAATGGTTGGCATGCTCTAACTGGTACGGTCCCACAGGCTACAGTGATAGGGGCAAATATTTTCAATCCATATTAATGTCTTGGATGAAGGGACCAGGTGTACAGGAACCAAATATGCTTATTTAGTTTAGTTTAGGAATACAAGCCCTTCGGCCCATCGAGTCCGCCCCGACCAGCGATCCCCACACACTAACGCTATCCTACACACTAGGGACAATTTACGATTATACCAAGCCAATCAGCCTACCAAACCTGTACGTCTTTGGAGTGCTGTCTGTACGGAGTTTGTACGTTCTCCCTGTGACCGCGTGGGTTTTCTCAGAGGTGCTTTGGTTTCCTCCCACACTCCAAGACGTACAGCTTTGTAGGTTGATTGGCTTCCATAAATTGTCCCTACTGTGTGGCGTAGAACTAGTGTGTGGGTGATTGTTGGCTGGCGTGGACTCGGTGGGCCGGAAGGCCTGTTTCCACGTTGTATCTCCAAACTAAACTAAACTAAACTAGTTTATTGGAAAAGGAGAGTAGTTTAAAATGAAATCAATCTTAGTGATCTTGGAAAAGTCTACCACATCCGAGGTTCTTCCTGCTCTTCCAGTCTCCTTGTTTATGGACAGCTCTAGATCCATGAGAGGCAGTTCAGGCTGGGTTATCAAGTCAGTGCCCTACAATTATATAACTCAACCTCAATTAATAAATGGACCGTAATTCATGGGGATTAGCATAAACTGCAACTCCATATCTTCCACCAAAAGTGGCCCCCATACCAAGGAGAAGGCACATGTCCTTGTCTCCGATTGATAGATTATCTACTCCTCTGCCACCACTGCCGGTTTTGCACCCATACCCTCAGGTATCACGGCCCGTGGACACGACATGGTGGCCCATTGTTCAAGGTCTATCCTTCATGACCATCCGATAACAGAGGTCCTGGGTCTAGTAGTGCGCACCTTCATATCTCCGTATCTTCTGCCAGAGAGAAACAGGAAGAAGAAGGAATGACCGGGATGGGACAAGTCTTTGATTATGTTCACTGCGCTTCCGAGGCAGCGTGGTGTAGATGGAGTCAATGGTGGGAGGTCTGGTCTGTGTGATGGACTGGGCTACATCTATATTTTGTACGATTTGTCCTGGTCTTTTCTGGCTTCCAATCAGTCTGAAAAAGGGTCCTGATCAAAAACATCACCTGTTCATTTTCTCCAGAGACTCTGCCTGACCTGCTGAGTTACTACAGCATTTTGTGTCTGTCTTTGGGCTACATCTGCAACTCTCTATACTTTCACTTGCGTCAGTATAATAGTGGCCTTTTAACATAAACTGTGTCAAAATCTGGACATAGTTTCAATCTGTAATTTCCGCCTTATGGTTGAGGTCATAGCGTCATAGTCAAAGAGTCTTGCAGCGTGGAAACAGGCCCTTCGGCCCAACTTGCCCACTCTGGCCAACATGTCCCACCTACACTAGTCCCACCTGCCTGCATTTGGCCCATACCCCTCTAAACCTATCCTATCCATGTACCTGTCTAAATGTTTCTTAAACATTGCGATAGTACTTGGCTCAACTACCTCCTCCGGCAGCTCATTCCATTCACCTACCACCCTTTGCATGAAAAAGTTATTCCTCAGGTTCCTATTAAATCTTTCCTCCCTCACCTGATTGTGGATGATCAGCCATGATCACAGTGAATGGCGGTGCTAGCTCGAAGGCCGAATGGACTACACCTGCACCTATTGTCTATTGTCTGTTGTCTGAAGCCTATGTCCTCCGGTTCTCGATTGCCCTACTCTGGGCAAGAGACTCTGTGCGTCTATCTAATCCAATCTTCTCTTGATTTGATACACCTCTATAAGATTGCCCCTCATCCTCCTGCGCTCCAAGGAACAGAGCCCTAGCCTGCTCAACCTTCCTCTACAGCTCAGGCCCTCGAGTCCTGGCAACATTCTTCTCTGCACCCTTTCCAGCTTGAGGCCGATACCATTGAACTAAGCCTCATCTTCTTAAAGGTTCACTTAGCCTAGGAATCTCACCCAACAGATGAATCTTTGCCTTTAAGAACCCCCACCGCCGTGGGCAGCACGGTGGCGCAGCGGTAGAGTTGCTGCCTCACAGCGAATGCAGTGCTGGAGACTCAGGTTCGATTCTGACTACAGGTGCTGTCTGTACGGAGTTTGTACGTTCTCCCCATGACCTGCGTGGGTTTCCTCCGAGATCTTCGGTTTCCTCCCACACTCCAAAGACGTACAGGCTTGTAGGTTAATTGGCTGGGCAAATGTAAAAATTGTCCCTAGTGGGTGTAGGATAGTGTTAATGTGCGGGGATCGCTGGGCGGCGCGGACTCGGTGGGCCAAAGGGCCTGTTTCCGCGCAGTATCTCTAAATCTAAAAAAAAATCTAAAATGTCACCAGACTTTGCACAAGACACAATGTGTTATTCTAACCTAAATGCTCCTTATTTTACGAGCATTCGTAAATACTATCCATTCATATGTAAATTTTATGAGGTTTTTGTACTTTAATCCTTACAACCCAAAGTCAAATAGATTATCTTAATCCCCAGAGCTGTAATTTTCTCAGCACTCTACGCCAAGAAAGTTGTAAACACCAAAGTCCTCCTTGCACACGTCAGAATGAACAAGACTTGCTAGAAATGAACTTGTTAAAGGCTAAAGGTATTTTAATTAGCATTTTGAAGATTTGATGACCTCAATGGAACCGAATTTTATGATTTGGACTTGAATTCACACACAAATAATGCTTCACAATTCAGAGAACGAATATCAATTAGAAAAAGGGTTCTGGTCCAAAGTTTCACCTGCCCACTCCCTCCCCAGGTACTGCCTGACACTGAGTTCCTCCAGCACTTTGTGGTTTGAACAAACATCTACTCACCTGTCAGCAATAACAATAGAAACATTCTCCACCTATACTCTGAAACTTTCACTGTCAATATTGTGCAAATGATATGATTTTTACAATGAGCAAACATCCGCACCTAGCAGCGATCCCCGGACATTAACACTACCCTACACACACCAGGGACAATTTTACATTTATACCAAGGCAATTGTACGTCTTTGGAGTGTGGGAGGAAACCGAAGATCTCGGAGGAAACCCACGCAGGTCACAGGAGAACGTACAAACAGACAGCACCCATAGTCACGACCAAACCCGGGTCTCTGGCGCTGTAAGGCAGCAACTCTACCGCTGCGCCACCGATATTATTGCCAGTAATAACAATAAAAGCATTCTTCACAAATGCTCTGAAACTTTCACCATCAACACTGATGGTGCAAGTGACATGATTCTTATGATTATCGAAATAGAGAATGCTTGTGGTGTCTCGTGGTGTTCTTCATAAAACCTTGCTGATGATGATTAAATATTAATAATCTTTGACGACTAGTCCAATATTTTCACTCCTTTTGGAGAATCATAGTATCTGCCACGAATGCTTGACTCAATCAATCTTAGATATAGAAACATAGAAACATAGAAAATAGGTGCAGGAGTAGGCCATTCAATATGATCATGGCTGATCATCCAAAATCAGCACCCCGTTCCTGCTTTCTCCCCATATCCCTTGATTCTGTTAGCCCCAAGAGCTATATCTAACTCTCTCTTGAATACATGCATCACCTTATGTTGGAAACATGTTGGATTAACATCAATTATGTAATGTGAATTAAATCCTTAAGCTTCTCCCATATTTAACTGGAAATACCACATAGTTACTTCCCTCTAAAAATAATATCATTAAGGAAGCAAAGATTGGCCCTCTGAGCGACTAGGTGTGTGTGAGGTGGAGATAGTGTTGCTAAAGTAATTAATGTTAATGTAAACTCCCTTTTTTGAAGTTTGTTTATTTTGCTTATAATGTTCACGAATGTTTAACATGGGGTGGCCCTCGAATATTGAATGGTGAAACATTTGCATGCTTCATTGACCACTTAGTATCAACCATGCCCAAGCAAAGGCACATTGAAATAACCACTAACATACGTCTGAGTGCCACCGGGTCTCCGCCGACCAGCAATCACCCTTGTACACTTGCACTATAGCACTATCTTACACACTCGGGACAATTTACAATTTTACCAAAGTCAATTACCCGACAAAGCTGTACGCCTTTGGAGTGTGGGAGGAAACCGGAGCACCCGAAGAAAACCCACGCGCTCATGGAGAGAGCGTACAAACTCCGTACAGACAGCACCCATAGTCAGGATCGACCATAGTCTCTGGCGCTGTAAAGGCAGCAACTCTACCGCTGCGCCACCGTGCCGCACCTGATTTGTGGATGACTCTGCCTCTCTTGCTATGATGCTAATGCTACTCACCCATCACTATGTGCTCAGTCACAGCGCAACTCAACATTTAAGTTTGCTGATGATGCTGCTGTTGTTAGCCGGATCAATAGCCGTGCTGAGACAGGGTGTAGAAGGGCGATTGAGTGGGTTGTACCATGGTGTCAGGACAACATCCTAACCCTAAAGATAGACACAAAATGCTGGAGTATCTCAGTGGGGCAGGCAGCATATCTGGAGAAAAGAAATAGGTGATGTTTCGGGTCCTTCTTGTACGTCCTAACCCTGAACGTCAGCAAGGCAAAAGAGATAGGTTTACTTAAGGTAGTGAGGCTGTGAACACAAGCCTGTCCTCACCAACTATGCTGCTATAAACTCGGTTGATCGCTTCAAGTTTCTTGGCATCTTTATCACCTACCTAACCTGATCCCTTCACACTACAGTGATTGGGAAAGCACAAGAGCATATTTACATTCCTACGCATCTGGGACGATTTGGCAATGTCCAAGCCAAATCTCTCAGACTTTTATATAGATGTGCAATATTCTGCCTGGTGTCCCAGCCCGGTACGGCAATGGCCCTGCTCTAGGCCGCCTGAACCTGCAGACAGCGGTGAACACAGCCCAGTCCATCACAGGCTCGGCACTTCCTTCCACCCAGTCTGTTTCATTGCCAATGCTTCTCAGACGCTGAGGAAGGTAAATACGCTCTCGCGCTTCCCTTAGTCACAGCGGTGTGAAGGGATCAGGTTAGATTGGTGACACGATACCAAGAAATCTGAAGCGTTGCATCAAGAGGGGTGAAGGTTTCGGTGTAGATACCGGCTGTAGATTGTTTATTTCCTACTAACCAATTGTAGCTCTTGTTCGTAGTTGCTCCGCCTAATATGCGATATATATTACCAAGAGCCTGCTTACGTAGGGCAATGAGAGTAGCTGTTAGTCGCTGTGAAGTCTTGCAGATCTCTGCTGTAAGTGGACTGTAACAAATGCGTGTTGCATTACGACGTGTGTACGACTCCACTCATTACATGGTGTCAGAAATGGGATCCGAACCCACGCCTCCAATTGGAGACCCTGGAAATTCCCTTTTCTCCGTTACACCTGCTGGGAGCTTGAACGCCTGGATGCCCAGACTGAAGAGCAGATTCTTCCTCATGCCTCAAACTCCTCAACCATTTTCCTCACACCTCCTTCCCAGTGGTGCTGTCCCGGACTCCTGCTCTTCCCATCTCATTTGCTTAGTCCGTGATCGCACTTTAGTTTTGTTAAGCACTTTTCTGGTGCTACTTTAACCTTGCACCACAATATTATAAACCATTTGGCTGTCTTTGGCATTCGTTACTGTATGTATTGTGCATTTTATTGAATCTATTGTTCACTCTGCTGACTTCATGTAAACTAGGAAATTTCATTTCACCTTAGTGTAAATGACAATAAACTTATCTGAATCTAACACTGAACCTGGCTGGATTGCAGGGCTGATGACATGACTGAGTTATAATTTTACTTAGACTTTAGTGCATGCTGGCAATCTGTCACCATGTATGTCATGTGTTCAGCATGATGCTGTTATAACAATCTCACTGCACTTCCAGAGACACACCATTGTCAGACAAGTCTCACACTTATTTTAACAAAACATCTCTCTCTAGAATGTGATTACCAGATCCAAAGCCTTACTGGCCCGCACTGGTGAGGAGAGATTGGCAAGTAATTGAAGAATTCAGCAGTCCCAAAAATAGAATTGAAGAAATGTTTGTATATTATTCCTTTAAAATGGGATGACTTTCACGGAAATTGCCTGCTGTCTCCGTTACTATTTGCTTCTCTCTGTGAAATGTTGTAATTGAGCAGGAAAGTGGGTAAAAAGAATCATGTTGGAAATTGCACTTACTATTTACCGACTTCCTTATGTAACATTATATGCGATGATTTATGTCTAATGGGGCAGCATGATTTATCACAAAGGGGTGGGGTACCATTTGTTAATTTACCCTTTCAGAGGTCCTGGCAATTGCAGACAAAGCCAGTATCATCAATTCTAATTGTCACTAAAATTAATAGGCAGTAAAGAGTCAACCACAAGCCAGCAGCAGTCTACTCAATCACCTTCCTACCCCTGTCTCAGCGCTTTCATTGAACCAGCTGACAACAGCGGCAGCTCCAGGCGCTCCAGTTTCCTCCCACACTCCAAAGCCGTAAAGGTTGATTGGTTTGGTATAATGTGTGTCGGATCGTGCTAGTATGTGGGGATCGCTGGTCGGTGCGGACTCGGTGGGCTGAAGGGCCTGTTTTCTGCGCTGTATCTCTAAACTAAACTAAACATTGGTGTGGAGGAAGGAACTGCAGAGGCTGGTTTAAACCGAAGATGGACACAAAATGCTGGAGTAACTCAGCAAGACAGACCGTACTTCTGGAGAGAAGGAATGGGTGACGTTTCGGGTCACCTATCCATGTTCTCCAGAGATGCTGCCTTACCCGCTGAGTTACCCCAGCACCCTGTGTCCTTTTAATTTGGCTGCAGTCTGTTTAGGTTTTCTGACCTTCATCTACACAACGTACCAAGCTTTCTAAACCAGTATTCTCTGTAATGTTGAATCTCTCTTCTGCTATTCTGTAAGGCCCTTCCATAAGCTAGGCCGTTTTTCAATTCACCTCTTCCGAGTTATGGACATTGGATTTTGTTGATGAAACTGATGCACTACAATGCTGAGAACTATATTCTACACACTTTATCTTCCCCTTTGCTCTATCCATTGTACTCGAGTTTGATTGTATTGTATTGATGTGTAGTATTATCTGATCTAATTGGATAGCATGCGAAACAAAGCCTTTCACTGTACCTCGGTAAACGTACCAGTAGCATTGTGTTTTTTGTTCGGGGGTCTGGTATCTCCAGTGTCCCGTTTATAGCGGGCTGCCCTTGGAAATCTAGCACTGTGCTGGGCAAGAGTACAGTTACAAAGGCAAGTTTCAGCAGCAGAGGGGTGAGTTGGCTGAATCAGGGAATGCAATATACTACAGAAAACATAAATTCATGAGTTCTAGGAGCAGAATTAGGCCATTCGGCCTGTCATATCTACTCCACCAACCACTCATGGCTGATCTATCTCTCCCACTAAACCCCATTCTCCTGCCTTCCCCCCATAACCCCTAACACTAGTACTAGTCAAGAACAACATTGCTGGTTGCAAGCAGTTTCATTTCTTCTTTGTTTTTCGATTATCGAAATGGTGTTAGTGATGGTACAGGTTTGTAGTCCAAAGCTACATTCAGAGTAAGTTTAGTTTAGTTCAGAGACACAGCGCGGAAACAGGTCCTTCGGCCCACTGAGTCCGCGTTGACCAGCGATATCCGCACACTAACACTACCTTACACACACAAGGGACAATTTACATTTAACCTGTACGTCTTTGGAGTGTGGGAGGAAACTGAAGATCACGGAGAAAACCCACGCAGGTCACGGGGAGAACGTACAAACTCCGTGCAGACGGCGCCCGTAGTCGGGATTGAACCCGGGTCTCCGGCGCTGCAAGTGCTGTAAAGCAGCAACTCTACCGCTGCGCCACCGTGCCGCCCCTACGTTGTGACACCAAAGTTGCAAACCGAGTAGTCCAGCTGGCAGAAATATACCCTCCTTCTGGCAGCGATGAATAGTGGCTGAGGGGCAGTTTTGAAGATTAATGGTTTCGAATTTCCAAGTATTTATTTAAAGTCTGCATTCCATTCCCATAGATCTTGGTGCTCAGCCAACCGAGTAATAATTCTCCCTTCAAAAAATCAAAAAATTAAACAATAAGCACTTTACTTAAAGCTTGAGAATTAGTTCAACATTGTATTCCGAAATGGCAAGTACCAACAGATAGCAACCTCCCTGAAGCTATTTTGAGAGTCATTAGCCATTGCAAAAGCCAGGATTTATATCTAAGCCACATGCACAGTGCTTATGTGGTGAATTGTTAATTGGTCAGTTTCAACAGGGAGTCAGAGTACACCTATTGAATAAATGTAAAAAATATGTTTTCAGTTCTACATTTTAGAAAATATTAACTTCCAAGAGATGATAGTAAACACATTTACCTGATTATTGTCCCACAGTGTACAACACAGAACATGGACTAATACACAGGCACTCACAAAGCCCCAGTTCCAATATTGCACAGTGGTATGGGTCTGCAATCTTCTGGGATTAGTGATCGGAAGGTATGAGTTCATAATCCCACTATGACTGCTGGAGAATTTAAATGAAGCTAAGTGATTGATGCATATTGTAGATGCACAGATTCTCTTGCCCAGAGTAGGTGAATCGAGGACCGGAGGAGGTAGGTGGAGGGGAAAAGATTTAATAGGAATCTGAGGGGTAACTTTTTCACACAAAGGGTGGTGGGTGTATGGAACAAGCTGCCAGAGGAGGTAGTTGAGGCTGGGACTGTCCCAACATTTAAGAAACGGTTTGACTGTTACATGGATAGGACAGGTTTGGAGGGATATGGACCAAACATGTGCAGGTAGGACTAGTGGAGCTGGACGTTAGGCCGAAGGGCCTGTTTCCGCGCTGTATCGCTCTATGACTCTATAAGTAATTGGATTCAAGAGAGTGTATCAATGTAGTGATCATGAAACTTCTAATGTAAAGTGCTTTCCTGATCTTCAAAAACAACGTTTCACTGTCGTACCCTCTATAAAGTTCTAGCAAGTTGTCAGATTGGTATTGATTGATTATTATCACGTGCATCAAAATACAATGAAACACATCTGTTTACCTGCGATCCCATCAAATCAGACAGTGCATGAGTGCAGTCAAACCATGAACTAGTACACCAAGTAATGCACTAGTACACCAGGTAATGCACTAGTACACCAGGTAATGCACTAGTACACCAGGTAATGAACTAGTACACCAGGTAATGCACTAGTACACCAGGTAATGCACTAGTACACCAGGTAATGAACTCGTACACCAGGTAATGCACTAGTATACCAGGTAATGCACTAGTACACCAGGTAATGCACTAGTACACCAGGTAATGCACTAGTACACCAGGTAATGAACTAGTACACCAGGTAATGCACTAGTACACCAGGTAATGCACTAGTACACCAGGTAATGAACTCGTACACCAGGTAATGCACTAGTACACCAGGTAATGCACTAGTACACCAGGTAATGAACTCGTACACTAGGCAATGCACTAGTACACCAGGTAATGCACTAGTACACCAGGTAATGCACTAGTACACCAGGTAATGCACTAGTACACCAGGTAATGAACTAGTACACCAGGTAATGCACTAGTACACCAGGTAATGCACTAGTACTCCAGGTAATGCACTAGTACACCAGGTAATGCACTAGTACACCAGATAATGCACTACTACACCAGGTAATGAACTAGTACACCAGGTAATACACTAGTACACCAGGCAATGCACTAGTACACCAGGTAATGCACTAGTACACCAGGTAATGCACTAGTACACCAGGTAATGCAATGGGAAAAATAGCAGAGTGCAGAGTAGAGAGCTGTTCAGTTCATGGGAAACGCGGAGTGCTACCCTTGCCGATTATACACCTGTGAGTGAATTCATAAAAAGAGTTTTCCCGGGTGTAAAATCAAAATAGAAATTGTTACAGTTACAAGTGAAGAAAATTCCATGAAGGGTGGACGTCAGAGTTGGACCAGGGGATCAGCTTAGGGTTGGAACTGGGAATTAGTTTAGTTTACCGATACAACATGAAAATAGGCCCTTCGGCCCACTGAGTCCATGCTGACCATCCATCACCTGGTTCAATGGTTCTTTATTGTCATGTATGCACAGCACAGTGAAATTCTTTTGTACAACCCACAAATGCACAGTCACCATATTTTGGCGCCATTTACAAAGGAAACAAAACAGTCCAAAGTCCAAAGTCGGGTTCAATATTGGAAGTAATGGAGCGCCCCCAATCCAGGTGAACTCAGGTAAACCCAGGAAAATCGAGGTAAGCCCAGATAAGCCCAGGTAAACCTAGGTAAGCCCAGGTAAACCTAGGTAAGCCCAGGAAAATGCAGGTAAGCCCAGGTAAGCCCAGGTAAACCTAGGTAAGCCCAGGTAAGCCCAGGAAAATGCAGGTAAGCCCTGGTAAGCCCAGATAAACCTAGGTAAGCCCAGGTAAGCCCAGGTAAGCCCAGGTAAGCCCAGGTAAACCCCAGGCTGCTGCGTCCCTCTCCTCGTCTGACGGCCTCTGTGTCCCGGGGGCACCTCCTGTAGCCAACCTTGAAGGTGCTGGAGGCAATACCCCAGTCCCCTCCTCTTGCCCGTCATCACCAGCGGCTCCTCCCTCCTCCTCCACTCTCCGGTCTTCGGGGCTTCCGAGATTGTTCACGATACTTCTACGTTATCCCACTTCCTGAATTTTTACCGAGGCCAATGAACCTGCAAACACTCGAGTCTTTGGGATGGTCGGAGGAAACCAAAGTACCAGGAGGAGACTCACGTGGGAAGAGGGAGAACGTTCAAACTACTTCCCTATCTATTAATCTCTGTTCAGTAGCAACGTCCATATGGAATTTTTACTGAATATCCACGGGGACATTGCCATTGCTGTTCATGTTGAATGACTAAACCAGTGGCGATAGAAATTGGTGGTGGAGGCAGATACAATGGTGAAGTTGATGATGCTTTTTAGATATGCAGGGAATGTAATCATATCATATCATATCATATATATACAGCCGGAAACAGGCCTTTTCGGCCCTCCAAGTCCGTGCCGCCCAGCGACCCCCGTACATTAACACTATCCTACACCCACTAGGGACAACTTTTACATTTACCCAGCCAATTAACCTACATACCTGTACGTCTTTGGAGTGTGGGAGGAAACCGAAGATCTCGGAGAAAACCCACGCATGTCACGGGGAGAACGTACAAACTCCTTACAGTGCAGCACCTGTAGTCAGGATCGAACCTGAGTCTCCGGCGCTGCATTCGCTGTAAAGCAGCAACTCTACCGCTGTGCTACCGTGCCGATAATGACATGGATCAATGCAGACATGATCGAGTGAAGTGCCTGGTCTTGTGCTGTACTGTTCCATATTCTATGTTCGTTCTGTCAGATGTTCTACAGTATGCACAAGGATAATTGAAATAAAGCTTTGAATTCTGTTTTATAAGCAGAAGCAGAATCTTACATTTAGTGTAGTTTAGTTTAGTTTAGAGATACAGCGCGGAAACAGGCCCCTCGGCCCACCGTGTCCGCACCGACCAGCAATCCCCGCACACTAACACTATCCTACACACAAGGGACAATTTACACTGACACCAAGCCAATTAACCTACAAACCTGTACGTCTTTGGAGTGTGGGAGGAAACCGAAGATCTCGGAGAAAACCCACACGGTCACGGAGAGAACGTACAAACTCCGTACAGGCAGCACCCATAGTTGGGATCGAACCCGGGTCTCCGGCGCTGCATTCGCTGTAAGGCATCAACTCTACCGCTGCGCCACCGTGCCCCGCCCGTCTCCCATGTTTCTCAATTTTTTATCTTTTGCTAATGTATTTGTTCATGAGTTCATATGTTAAAGGAGCAGAATTAGGCCACTCGTCCTATCAAGTGTACCCTGCTGATCATGGCTGATCTATCTTTCCCTCTCAAACCCCATTCTCCTGCCTTCTCCCCATTACCTCTGACAACCAGACTAATCAAGGAACTATCTGGTTAATAAATAGAAGTCATGGCACAGAAAATACCATTTACAGTAAGTCAAGAGATCTATGATAACATTTATGGTCCCAGATTTCTCTCCCCATATTATTTGTTCTTACGCTTTCATAAGCATATTCTATTTATTTTCTTCTTTAAGTTTACTTAATTTTTGCTTAATCTTAGCAGTTCACACCAATCGCTCCTTTCAGTGAGTTCCACTGGCTAATCCATTTATTAATTAAGAAGGAGAGACACAAAATGCTTGAATAACTCAGCGGGTCAGGCATCATCTACAGATAACCTGGATAGGTGACTTTTCAAGTCGAGATCCCTCTTAATTAAGAAATTCATCTTGTATTCCTTCTTCACGGTGACCATCCTGTATACAGTGTGTGGCCCTTGTTGTGAATTCCTTGCACAACTTCACTACATCAAATGTGCAGGAAGGAACTGCAGATGCTGGTTTATACTGAAGATAGACACAAAATGCTGGAGTAACTCAGCAGGACAGGCAGCATCTCTGGAGAGAAGGAATGGGTGACGTTTCGGGTCAAGACTATTTGACCTGAAACGTAACCCATTCCTTCTCTCCAAGGACAATAGACAATAGACAATAGGTGCAGGAGGAGGCCATTTGGCCCTTCGAGCCAGCACCGCCATTCAATGTGATCATGACTGATCATTCTCAATCAGTACCCCGTTCCTGCCTTCTCCCCATACCCCCTGACACCGCTATCCTTAAGATCTCTATCTAGCTCTCTCTTGAATGCATTCAGAGAATTGGCCTCCACTGCCTTCTGAGGCTTAGAATTCCACAGATTCACAACTCTCTGACTGAAACGCTGAGTTACTCCAGAATTCTGTGTTTATCTTTCACTACATCAAAGCTATCAAATCCCTTCATAATTTTAAAGACCTTTATCAGAAATGTTATCCTGAACTAGGGTTGCCAACTGTCCCATATTAGCCGGGACATCCCGTATTTTGGGCTAAATTAGTTTGTCTCGTACGGGACCGCCCTTGTCCCGTATTAGTAGGGTTGCCAACTTCCTCGCTCCCAAATACGGGACAAAGGGTGACGTCAACGCCCCGCTAGCCCACGTGACCTCACCCAGCCAGCGCCCACGTGCTCCCGCTCCACCAATGGGGATCTTATAGAAACATAAAATTCTGAAGAAGGGTCTCGACCCGAAACGTCGCCCATTCCTTCTCTCCTGAGATGCTGCCTGACCTGCTGAGTTACTCCAGCATTTTGTGA
The DNA here is from genome assembly GCF_053455715.1 of Rhinoraja longicauda. Classification (NCBI taxonomy): domain Eukaryota; kingdom Metazoa; phylum Chordata; class Chondrichthyes; order Rajiformes; family Arhynchobatidae; genus Rhinoraja; species Rhinoraja longicauda. The sequence goes on from NC_135984.1 coordinate 4,942,892, forward strand.
ATAAAACCTGTGTAAGATCACTTACGTTCAAAGACTGTTGAAATGCATGGCATTTTATTATTAGTGTGAAGCATTTCTTACCATGTAATCCTATGTCATATTAATTCCTTTGTAATTTCTTGTAATACGTCATATTACATTGATTTCCCTTTTTCGCACCTTACCCTTCCATATCTCTGTGTCTCCCTCTCCCCTGACTCTCATTCTGAAGAAGGGTCTCGACCCGAGACGTCACCCATTCCTTCTCTCCAGAGATGCTGCCTGTCCCAGCCGAGTTACTCCAGCGTTTTGTGTCTATCTTCGATGTTGCATTAAGCGTTGCTTTTTGACATTATATCAGCTGTCGTGTTGCTTGACTTCCACAAAGTACACTGAGTTGTCTTGTCTCCCATATTAGCAGCCTGGTTAACGTTCAGTGATGGAGATGGCTTCAGGACCAAGCGCAGATGATAACTGTGTGGGAAGGCCATCTATAGAGGCAGACAATCATTTAGGATATGGACCTCCTCCTGCGACATTCCGTCATTGGGAGCGATGGAAAGGATGTTGTTTATTTTCGCGACAAAAATGTTCCCACCTGTGGCTGAAGCAGGTTAACAGGTCGTTGCATGCAACTTGCTTTCTCCTTGACCACAGCCTGTCTCCTTTATCATCATGACTTTTTTGCACATCTTTCATTCCTTTGCTCAATATCTCTCTATATCTATATACTAAAACTCTCGTTTGTTTGTTTATTTGTGATGTGACTACAGCCAAAACGGTACACGATAGCGTGACAAGTTTAGGCCCATCTTACTCACCGTCATCGGTTTAATGGTAAAGCAAGTAGTTTTATTGAAATCAGTGTTATATATTTAAAGTTATTCACATTTTAAAGTTTAAATCTATCTCCTAGGGAGGGAGGGGGGAGGGAGGGAGGGAGGGAGGGAGGGAGGGAGGTGGGGGGATGGGAGGGAGGAGGACGGTGGATAAGGGGGGTTGAGGGGGAGGGAGAGGGGGAAGGGGAAGTGGGGAGGGGAGGCGGAGGGGGAGGGGGAGGGGAGGGAGGGGGGAGAGGGGTAGGAGAGGATGCTGCACCAATGCAGGAGAGGTTTGGGCCCAACGGGTCCACTTGGTCTAGTCACCTTCGATATCTCTCATTTCCCTTTCCCCCGACTCTCAGTCTGAAGGGTCTCGACACGAAACGTCACCTATTCCTTTTCTCCAGAGATGCTGTCTGACCCGCTGAGTTACTCCAGCTTTTTGTGTCTAAGAGGTCAAGGGTTTGGGTAGTTAGGTAGCTGCTGGCCTAACCATGTATGGCTTTTACAGTTAACTGCCTGCGGCTGAGGGGGTTACTGTATGAAGGCGATAGATCAATACATACGTGAGCACAGTTATTAACGTGTCATGTAGTTCTGATAGATAGGATGTAATACAAACAAGATTGTAGGGTTGATACTCACTGGCTACAAGGACTGATGTGTGTCTAGCTTTCGTTTTAGAGATACAAACAGGCCCTTTCACCTGCCGAGTCTGTGCCGACCAGCGATCACCTATACACTAACACTATCCGACACATGAGGGACAACTAACAATCTTTACCAAAGCCAATCAAACCTGCACGTCTTTGGAGTGTAGGCGGAAACCGGAGCACAAGGGGAAAACCCACGCAGTCATGGGGAGAAGGTACAAACTCTGTACCGAAGCGCCCGTAATCAGCATCGAACAGGCCCTTCGGCCACCAAGTCCATGCCAACCACTGACTGCCCGCTCCCTGGTTCCATGTATTTCACATCCACACCCTACACATTAGGGGCAATTTACAGAGGCCAATTAACCTACAGACTGTTTGGCTTTGGAGTGTGGGAGGAAACCAGGGCACCCGGAGAAAACCCATGCGATTACAGGGAGAACGTTCAAACTCTGTACGGACAGCACCCATAGTCAGGATCGAACCCGGGTCTCTGGCGCTGTGAGGCAACAACTCTACCGCTGCACCACCGTGCCGCCCTGATGGGCTTGTGTAAATCTAAAATAATCTTGTGAGTGCAATCACGTCCAATTTATTTCAGACCTGTGTGGGTTAGTAATAGACCTGTGTCAGGCTTGTGTCCAACTCATATTGAGTCCCTGTGTATCAGTTTGGTCTTGGACTGTGCTATTCTGTGGTATTTTGACTGGGCTCATGCCTGGCCTTTGCTGGGCGTAAGTGCCTTGTGCAATACTGTAATCAGAAGTCAATTCACCCTATCTTCCTTTTATAAATCAGTGCCATTATCAATTCATTTAGTGACATAGAAACATAGAAACATAGAAAATAGGTGCAGGAGTAGGCCATTCGGCCCTTCGATCCTGCACCGCCATTCAATATGATCATGGCTGATCATCCAACTCATTATCCCGTACCTGCCTTCTCTCCATACCCCCTGATCCCTTTAGCCACAAGGGCCACATCTAACTCCCTCTTAAATATAGCCAATGAACTGGCCTCAACTACCTTCGGTGGCAGAGAATTCCACAGATTCACCACTCTCTGTGTGAAAAAAAACTTTCTCATCTCGGTCCTAAAAGACTTCCCCCTTATCCTTAAACTGTGACCCCTTGTTCTGGACTTCCCCAACATCGGGAACAATCTTCCTGCATCTAGCCTGTCCAACCCTTTAAGAATTTTGTAAATTTCTATAAGATCCCCCCTCAATCTTCTAAATTCCAGCGAGTACAAGCCGAGTCTATCCAGTCTTTCTTCATATGAAAGTCCTGCCATCCCAGGAATCAATCTGGTGAACCTTCTCTGTACTCCCTCTATGGCAAGAATGTCTTTCCTCAGATTAGGAGACCAAAACTGCATGCAATACTCCAGGTGTGGTCTCACCAATGCCCTGACAGTGACAGCTCAGTCATAAGTCTGTTTGCTCCTAAAACACGTCACTGTCAATTTTGTTAAATAATATGTTTGATGCCTATCTTTTTGAATATTGCAAAACTTTGTATCCAGCGCTATGTCAAACTGGATAGTTTAGTGAACAGTATTGATCCCTCTAAGGTCTCGTGTGCGGTTTGAGCCGGCCTTGAATTGGCTTTTGTTAGATGCAGACAGGTACCTGTTGGTTTGCGTCTGGCCCTTGTTGAGATCGCGCTGGACTTCTGTGGGGTCACGTTGGTCTCTGTCTAAGCTTAGCTCAGACAGCCAAGATTATTCAGGCAATCCCGAGCAAGACAGTTCAAAAATTTACATGACCAGAGGCAGGTGGCTGACAAGGCGCATGTATACACGCGTACATCTGTTTGTGTCCGTGAATTCATGATGGTATTTTTATTTAAATGATTATTGGCAGGATCTGCCCAAAATTACACTCACCTGTACTCTCCCCTGGACCAAGGTACCTGTGTGTGAATGGTTGTTTGTGTGTGGGTGATTATGTGCTGTGTGTATTCGTGCGCAAGTGTTTATGTGTTGAGTGTGTGTTTGTCTGAGTGTGCGCGCGTGTGTTTGTGTGTCGAGTGTGAGTGTGTGTGTGTGCATATGTGTTTGTATGTTGAGCTTGCGTGTGTGTGTGTGTGTGCACATGAGTGTGTGTGCATGTGCTTGCGTGTGCTCCTGATTAGAATGGGTGTCAAGGGACAAGGCAGGAAAATGGGATTAGGAGGCAGAGATCAGCCATGATTGAATGGCTGAGTGGACTCGATGGGCCGAATGGCCCAATTCTACTCCTATAACTTGTGAACGTATGTTGTGCATGTGGTTGTGTTACTACTGTAACCACCACTCATAACCTATCAGTCCCTAATGCTTCTCTCTCCCCCTCTCCCCTTCCTTCCCCAACAGGGAACCAGGGCACGCAAACAGAACCCAAAGACACAGTAATCGTGCTGCTGCCACTTTGCAACTCATTATTGGGAGCTCAGATCAAAGAAGTCTGATCTCATGTCGGGCGACATTTTTGAGAAATTGCAACCAAATCCGTCGTATTATTTATAACCACTTAGGATATTAAGCACTTCTTTAAAAGAAAATGTTCAGTCAAAACTGAAAAACTTTTCATCAAGTTGTTAACTGCTGCAAAATGTATTTCTTTTAAAGAAAGGAGCATTGCTAGTGAAAGTTTTCATATCAAACATTAGTTGTTTATATTTAACACAACAGAAATATAATAATATGATGCATGTTGGGACTCAACATGTTCCAGCGTTGCCAGGGATGTTATCACCTGCTGTCTATGTGCCCTCATGAGTTGTAATGAAATATTTTGCATTGCATTTGATTTTATTAATATTTCCATCTTGGACGCATGACCCCATTTCTTTCAAGATGCAGAGTACAAGTCACTAATGAGTAATGAAATATCTAGCTACCGATCAGAAACGCATCCTTACTTCATCAAAGAATGCTTGCCATTCAACTTGCTCCCACACACAGTAAAGAAAAATCTACTCCATCTATCTCTCTTTTATAAATCAGTTACATCATCAATTCCTTTAATGACAGCTCAGTCATAAGTCCGTTTGCTCATAAAACACTTCACTGTCAATTTTGTTAAATAATATGTTTGATGCTTATCTCGGTGAATTTTACAAAGCATTGTTTCTGAGACTAACTGTATCAAACTGTATCGTCTAGTGTACAGTATTGATTCCTCAAAGGTAGTTTGCTTGGTGATCATGGGGTTATTTGGGTAGTTGTGGGGCAAGTAGATATATATATCTTCTTGGAAGGAGTGAAATGGTGGTGTGGGCATGCAATGCAGATGATGCTAAAATTGCCATGGAGCCAGACGGCATGGTAACTGGCCCTCCAGCCCAATCTGCCCAATCTGCCCATGCCAACCAAGATGCCCCATCTACACCAGTCCTACCTGCCCACGTCTAGTTCATAGAAACATAGAAACATAGAAAATAGGTGCAGGAGTAGGCCATTCGGCCCTTCGAGCCTGCACCACCATTCAATATGATCATGGCTGATCATCCAACTCAGTATCCCGTACCTGCCTTCTCTCCATACCCCCTGATCCCTTTAGCCACAAGGGCCACATCTAACTCCCTCTTAAATATAGCCAATGAACTGGCCTCAACTACCTTCTGCGGCAGAGAATTCCACAGATTCACCACTCTCTGTGTGAAAAAAAACGTTCTCATCTCGGTCCTAAAAGACTTCCCCCTTATCCTTAAACTGTGACCCCTGGTTCTGGACTTCCCCAACATCGGGAACAATCTTCCTGCATCTAGCCTGTCCAACCCTTTAAGAATTTTGTAAGTTTCTATAAGATCCATTACAGTATAGCTTATTTCATGGAACTGAAGGAACAACAGAATTGTTTCTGAGCATGAGGCCATTCGGCCCACTAAGAGAATGCTGCAATTGGTCAATTCCATTTCCCAGTTCTTTCCCTGCAGTTCTGAATTCTCCTTTCCTCTGGCAAACATCCGACATCCTTTTGGAATGTAACGATTATATCTGTTTCCACCATCCCTATGGGCAGAAAAACTCAGATCAGGACAATTAAATATTTTATTGATATGCCCATCACAGGTTACGAGCAAAGATACTGGAGGAGCAAGATGAACCACTCCATTGAAATCGCCTGTACTGAAGTGCAGTACGCAAAGGAGCGTAATGTCCGCCATTTTAGTAAGCGAAACCCGTCGTTCGCTAGGCCTCTCGCGGTGTAATCAGTGTTTTGGGGGAACAGTATGTGTGATGATACCATTAAAATGCAGAATATATCTCATCAATCAATTCACAGATTTTTGTTATTTTTCTTTTAAAATGTTTCTGCAAGTTTCTGCCTACTAAAATGGCGCCATGACATACTAGGGTTTTTAGGGTCGAGTGGTCTATCTTGCTCTGCCCTGTTATCTTTGGTTACAAGGGTGGACCTGGGCACCTGAGTATTTGCATTCCCTTTTTTTAAATCAAAAATATTTATTCAAATATTAAAATAATATTTACAAGACAATAAACCAAAACAGGACCCACCACCATAATACAAGACAAACAATAAACTATTATACAACTATCTTACAGTCCTTGTCAAGGATGCGTTCAACCCCCTCCCCCCTGTGGTGTTCAGTGGTCCTATTTGCATACATTGAGTATGCAAGCAAAATAATTTCACTGTGATTTGTCACATGTGGCAATTAAAGGATCCAATTCAATTCAATCCAATCGCTGATTAAGAAGAATAAGCTTAAAGGCCATTCCCAGTCAAATACGTCTTCAATGTTTTGAGAAATGTACCTGAGCCAACAGAAGGAAGAAAAGGAATGAATTAATGGTGAAGTGCTAACAGTATTGTCAAACAATACAATCGAATAAGACAAACATATTATTAGTACAAAAGCACAGTTCACAAAAATGCAGAAAAAGCACTACTGTGTCAAGGTATTATCGGTTTAACATAATCACACACAGTGCGCTACAATAGGATTGAATATCCATGGTAAAAACACACTCCTCTCAACTATCAGAACAGGCAACAGAGACAAAACATGAAGTAACTCAATCCATCCTGGCAAAGCTATTGATCATTTGTTCAGAAGTGAAAATTTGGAAGAGATTGGTACCAAATTACACAGATTAAGATTTGCCCACTGGATAGACACAAAGTGCTGGAGTAAGTCAGCAAGTCAGGCAGCAACTCTGGGAAAAAAGGATGGGTGATGTTTCAAGGTCAGACCTCTTGTTCAGACTCAGACCAGCATCTGCAGTTCCTTCCCACACATCTTGTCTGCCCACTACATGAGTCTGTCAGGGTCGTGAGGAATAACAGAGACAAAGCACGTTATCTTGTTCATGTCGAGGCCCTTCTTCAGACCGAGAGTCAGGGGAAAGGGAAACGAGAGGGACCAGCGATCCCCGGCCACTAACACTTTCTGACATACGCTAGGGACAATTTGCCATTAACCTGCAAACCCTGTACATCTTTGGGCGTGTGGGAGGAAACCGTAGCACCCGGAGAAAACGCACGCAGGTGACGGGGAGAACGTACAAACTCCATACAGGTTGCCATGACATTTGGGGGAATGGGATGGGTCAGAGTCCTCTGGGATCTGAAATAGCCTCAATGGATCCACTGTTCTCTCCACTTGTAGCTAGGTAATGCGAGAACCCTGAGAAACCTTTGTACACCTTCAGGCACTTGGTCTTCTCCAAATCTAATCACCTCAGTGATTACTGCCAACTGTGTCACCCATTGCCAACATGGGAGGTTCGTGAATTCCTCCTCTCTACTCCTCTGCCAACTTACACATCTCCGCCTTAAATATGCCCCATTAAAACTTCCCCATGGATGAAGCATCTTGCCACCACGCCCCCTGCCAACCTAAAATCTCTTGATGCAGTCCGCCATTTAATTCCACAGTAACATTTCCATGACCCACTTGGGATTGGCTTTACTAACTTAAAAGAGTGTTATATAAATGCAAATTTTTGTTGACAATGTCAATAGACCATTTAAAAATCTGCTTGACATTTTGCAGGTGCTGCTAATTTCTGTTGATCCCATGACAGCTGATTGATTTGAAATTTAATGCTTATTTACTTCCCTTGATGATTTGACACTTTATAAAAGTTCGCTCCCTCGCTCAGCCATTAAGCCTTTCATTACCTTGAATTACACTCCAAAGCAATTTGTACTGATGAGTATTGTAACACTGAATTCTTTACAGATCGAGGGATTATGATGGAAACCATAACGTGTAAAATGTAAGTGTAGGAAGGAACTGCAGATGCCAAGATAGACAAAAAATACTGGAGTAACTCAGCAGGACAGGCAGCATTTTGGGAGAGAAGGAATGGGCGACGTTTCGGGGCGAGACCCTTCTTCAGACTGATGTCGGGGGGGCGGGACAAAGGAAGGATATAGGTGGAGACAGGAAGACAGTGGGAGATCTGGGAAAGGGGACGGGAAGAGAGGGACAGAGGAACTATCTAAAGTTGGAGAAGTCAATGTTCATACCACTGGGCTGCAAGCTGCCCGGGCGAAATATGAGGTGCTGTTCCTCCAATTTCCGGTGGGACTCACTGTGGCACTCCCGGTTGCAAAACACTTTAATTCCCTTTGCCCATTCCCACACTGACCTTTCTGTCCTCGGCCTCTTCCATTGCCAGAGTGAGGCCAAACGCAAATTGGAGGAACAGCATCTCATAATCAGCGTGGGCAGCTTACAGCCCAGTGGTATGACTTTTAATTTCTCTAACTTCAAGTAACCTTTGCATTCCCTCTCTCTCCGTCTCTCCCCCACTCAAGTCGTGCCACCTTCAAAGTCGTCTTGTTGAAGTCGTCTGTAAGCTGCCCACGCTGATTATGAGATGCTGTTCCTCCAATTTGTTGAGTCGTATTGTCTGTACTCGTTTCCACCTCGGCCACAGCTAACAAGGACCTGTTTCCTTTATCATCGTTATTTTTTTGCAAATCTTTCATTAATTTGTTCTATATCTCTCTACTTCACCATCTATATCTCTCATTTCCCTCCCCTGACTCTCAGTCTGAATAAGGGTCTCGACCCGAAACGTCACCTATTCCTTTTCTCCAGAGATGGTGGGTGTCTGACCCAGGCAGTTACTCCAGATTTTGTGTCAATCTTTGGTTTAAACCAGCATCAGCAGTTCCTTCCTACACATGAGTGGTTTTATCATGGCCTGGAAGGGTAACTTTTTTCACACAAAGGGCGGTGGGTGTATGGAACGAACTGCCAGAGGTGAGGAGGTACTATCGCAACATTTAAGAAGCACTTTGACAGTTACATGGATAATATAGGTTTAGAGGGTTATGGGCCAAATGCAGGCAGTTGGGACTAGTGTAGATGGGGGATGTTGTATGGACAGGTTGGGCCGAAGGGCCTGTTTCTCCGCTGTAAGACTGTGTGACTCTTTGACTCTAATTCCAATGTACAGGAATGTACAGGAGGCTGCAGAGAGTGGTGGACTCAGCCCGGTCCATCACGGACACAGTGCCCCACACCATCGAAGGTGCTCCCTCAAGAGGTCGGCATCTATCATCAAGCATCTTCACCATCCAGGCCTTTCCCTCTTCTCCCTGCTACCGTCGGGCAGGAGGTACAGAAGCCTGGAGTCCCCCACAATCCAGGCTCGGGAGCAATAGAGACACAATAAACCGCAGACACTGGAATCTTGAGTAAAAAAAACTAAAGTGCTGGCGGAATTCAATGGGTCAGGCGGCATCTGTGGATGTTAAATGGACAGACGATATTCAGACTGAAGAATGGTCCAGACCTAATACATCGTCTGTCCATTCCATTCCACAGATGCTGCCTGACCCACTGAGGTTCAGCAACAGCTACTTTCCTATAACTAGCAGGTTCTTACACCAACCTGCAAAACTCTAATCCCACCTGGGCAGCGGAACACTATGGACAGGGCCTTGCACGACCCGGGCCTTGTTTACTGATTGCGTTTTTGTCTGTTTTGCACAATCTTTCACTTTTCACTCATCATCATCGGCGGTCACTGGAAGCGAGTGTGACTGTCCTCTCCATAGGGTCGGACGCCTGTGCGTGACTTTGTTTATCGTGGGGAGACTGGTGCACAGACAGCCACCACACGGTCCTTGAGAGATCTGGGTCAGGATCCAGTGGCGTGGAGTCCAAGACGACCGGGGACCCTTTTCTGCTGCAGCCTTCATCCATCCGCCTTCCCAGCCGTTGTGACGCTCCACTAAAGTCAGCCGCCATCCTCCCTCCGCCTGTTCCACCATTGAGGTCTTGGTTGGATTGCTCTATGTCCGGGACCTCCCCCTTGACCTTACCGCCATGGGTGACCCTACCAGGAGCGTAGCTCCAGATGGCATCGCTCACAGGATCTCAGGGCCACACAAGCTTCTCCACCACGACAAGGTGACAACCCACGGAGAACCTTTCACTATCGTGCTGGATTTATGTCGAATTGATGAATAACTTGTTTTGTGTTTTGTCTGAGTTCGTGTGCCTGGAATGCTGCTGCAAGCAAGATTTCCATGGTACCTGCACCTCACCGTACATGAACCTAAGCTTGACTTGACTCAACTTGACTAGACTTCATCATGTGCTGTTCTGTGGTAAGCTTCAATAAAAATCGTTGGTGCAAAATTAAGTGAGGCATTTCATGATATTGCTTTAAATATTATTACTTCCAATCCCCTGCCCCCTTCCACCTGTAATCCCTCCCATTGGCTTTACGTTTCACTTCTCTTCTCTCCTTAGTGCGGCACGGTGGCGCAGCGGTAGAGTTGCTGCCTCACAGCGCCCGAGACCCGGGTTCCATCATGATCGCTGGTGCTGTCTGTGCCGAGTTCGTACGTTCTCCCCGTGACCGCGTGGGCTTTCTCCAGGTGGTCCAGCCTCCTCCCACATTCCAAAGACGTGCAGGTTTGGCTTTGTAAATTTTCCCTAGTTTGTTGGATGCGAGGGTGGGATCACGATGGTCAGCATGGACTCAGTGGGCCGAAGGGCCTGTTTCCACACTGTATCTCTGAACTAAACTAAACATCCCACAGCCTTTTGTCTCCTTTTATTCTCTAGCCTTCATCCACACATCTGCCAATCATTGCGATAGTACCTCCCTCAACTACCTCCTCCGACAGCTCGTTCCATCCACCCATCAACCTTTATGTGTGAAAGTTGCCCCTCAGGTCCCTATTAAATCTTTCCCCCCCTCACCTTAAACCTATGTCCTCTGGTTCTCGATTCCCCTACTCTGGACAAGAGACTCTGTGCGTCTACCCGATCAATTCCGACCTATTTTGTACACTTGTTACAAATGCTGATGAATTGAGATAAAGAGGCTTCAATTATGCCTCTGAATTATTTCCCCAGTTCTGATTCTAATTGGAGATACACTGTGAGTTTATGTGTACCACCCTTTCCTGACTGACTGCAGCTAATAGGGGCCACAGTTTAAGAATAAGGGGTAGGCCATTTAGAACTGAGATGAGGAAAAACTTTTTCAGTCAGAGAGTTGTGAATCTGTGGAATTCTCTGCCTCAGAAGGCAGTGGAGGACAATTCTCTGAATGCATTCAAGAGAGAGCTGGATAGAGCTCTTAAGGATAGCGGAGTCAGGGGGTATGGGGAGAAGGCAGGAACGGGGTACTGATTGAGAATGATCAGCCATGATCACATTGAATGGCGGTGCTGGCTCGAAGGGCCGAATGGCCTCCTCCTGCACCTATTGTCTATTGTCTAATAGGTTGTGTAAGAAAATAACTGCAGATGCAGGTACAAATCGAAGGTATTTATTTCACAAAATGCTGGAGTAACTCAGCAGGTCAGGCAGCATCTCAGGAGAGAAGGAATGGGTGACGTTTTGGGTCTCGACCTGCTGAGTTACTCCAGCATTTTGTAAAATAAGCAGATTCCCACCACCCAGGACCTTTGCAGATGCTCAGGTGAAGAATCCGATGTGACTATTGGGCATATTTTATGCAAATAGATCCTGCTGTCAAGTTTTTTCCCAATCACAAGCTGCAACTTGCCCAGAAACAATTGACAGATGCAATTCAAGTTACAGTTTAGCCAACAGGTAAGAAAATACCTATATTTATAAAGGTGAATTCTTGACCTGATCTATTTTCCACTGGCTGTGTGGTGGTTGCACATACTGGAAGCGGCAGTCAGCAAATGCTATGCCCAACGTCCCCATCCACTTGTGCAGCAAGGAAACGCAGATGCTGGTTTCAACCGAAGATAGGCACAAAAAGCTGGAGTAACTCAGCGGGTCAGGCAGCATCTCGGGAGAGAAGGAATGGGTGACGTTTCGGGTCGAGACCCTTCATCAGATTAACTAGCTGCATGTATTTCCAGTCAGGAGTGATGGGTAGGGGACCATGCAGAGGTGAGATGGTCCCATCTACGTTCTGTCCTTGTCCTTCCTAGCGATGGATGTCATGGGAATGGGATTGCTGTTGGAGTGGACTGGGTGCCTAACTGGTGTGCATTTTGTAGATTGTAAACATTGTAGCCTCTGTGCGGCGTTAATGGAGGGAATGGACGTTTAGAGTGCTGCAGTGGTTGCCTATCAAGAGGGCTTCTTTGACCTGGATGGAGATCTGAGGAACTGCAGATGCTGGTTTACAAAGAGCTTCTGTGACCTGGCTACAATCAGCAGGCATCTCAAGGCATTGGAAAGTAGTGCTATTTCTGCAAAACTTTCCAATTCCACTAGAAGGTGTGAACCAATGTCAAGGTCCTCTCGTTCGGAACAAGGAACTGCAGATGCTGGTTTACACAAAAGGACACAAAGTGCTGGAGTAACTCAACGCGTCAGGCAGCATCTCTGGAGACATGAACATGGATAGGTAATGTTTTGGGTCGGAACCCTCCTACCGACTGATTGAAATGGGGGGTGGGGGGAGAGAAAGCTGAATGAGAGGTGAGGGCAGATCACAGACTGGCCAGTGATAAGTGGATACAGGTGAGGGGGATGATAGGCATTTATTTCACAAAATGCTGGAGTAACTCAGCAGGTCAGGCAGTATCTCAGGAGAGAAGGAATGGGTGACGTTTCGGGTTGAGACCTTTCTTCAGACTGATGTCAGGGGGGCGGGACAAAGGAAGGATATAGGTGGAGACAGGAAGATAGAGGGAGAACTGGGAAGGGGGAGGGGAAGAGAGGGACAGAGGAACTATCTAAAGTTGGAAAAATCAATGTTCATACCGCTGGGCTGCAAGCTGCCCAAGCGAAATATGAGGTGCTGTTCCTCCAATTTCCAGTGGGCCTCACTATGGCACTGGAGGAGGCCCATGACAGAAAGGTCAGACTGGGAGTAGGAGGGGGAGTTGAAGTGCTCGGCCACCGGGAGATCAGGTTGGTTGAGGCGAACTGAGCGAAGGTGTTGAGTGAAACGATCGCCGAGCCGGCGTTTGGTTTCGCCGATGTAAATAAGTTGACATCTAGAGCAGCGGATACAATAGATGAGGTTGATAGGCAGATTGCTGGACAAAGACCAAGTGATAGGAGTAGAATTAGGCCACTCGGCCCATCAAGTCTACGTTATGGGGAGAAGGCAGGAGAATGGGGTTAGGAGAGAGAGATAGATTATCCATGATTGAATGGCGGAGTAGACGATGGGCCGAATGGCCTAATCCTATTCCTTATGACCTTATGACCCTGCTAACCCCATTCTCCTGCCTTTAGTTTAGTGTTTAGTTTAGAGATACAGCGTGCAAACAGGCCCTTCGGCCCACCGCGTCCGCAACGACCAGTGACCCCCGCGCGCTTACACTATCTTACACACACGAGGGACAATTTACATTTATAGAATGCCAATCAACCTACAAACCTGTATGTCTTTGGAGTGGGGGAGGAAACCGAAGATCTCGTAGAAAACCCACGCGGTCACGGGGAGAACGTACAAACTCCGTGCCGCCCTTCTCCCCATTACCCCTGACACCTGTACTAATCAGGCCAGTGGCCTTTCGAGTGTGGAATATCCTGGGGGATTTGGGAGGTGCGTGAATCACCGCATAAACCAAGCTGACTACTCATCTCTAATGGCCATCGGGGTTATGCAAATTTGCTCTTATGGAATTCACAAATCACTATCAAAAACTTTGAGGCGTACCTTTGAGATCACGCTCCCAGAATTTGTGTGGAATAAAATGTAAATAAATCAAAATGAAATTAATATACTTTTCAACTGGGGCTGCACGGTGGCGCAGCGGTAGAGTTGCTGCCTTACAACGCCAGAGACCCGGGTTCGATCCCAACTACGGGTGCTATAAGAAAAGAACTGCAGATGCTGGTACAAATCGAAGGTATATTAAGTCTGAAGAAGGGTCTCGACCCGAAACGTCTCCATTCCTTCTCTCCTGAGATGCTGCCTGACCCGCTGAGTTACTCCAGCATTTTGTGAATAAATATCTTTGACTACGGGCGCTGTCTGTACGGGGTTTGTACGTTCTCCCCGTGACCTGCGTGGGGTTTTCTCTGGGTGCTCCGATTTTCTCCCACTCTCCAAAGACGTGCAGGTTTGTAGGTTAATTGGCTTAGGTAAAAATTGTAAATTGTCCCTGGAGTGTGTAGGATAGTGCTAGTGTACGGGGTGATCGCTGGTCGGCACGGACTCAGTGGGCCGAAGGGCCTGTATCCAAACTGGTCTTTCTTTACATTTGCACAGATGACACCACTTCACAGTACGGGAGATTGTGATGCGGCCTGTTTTCTAGCAACAAAACCACCCAAAGCCGCGTGCATTTCTAAAAATAAATTTGCTAAAAATATATTGCCAGGAAGCTATTGCTCTGGTAGGAGTCATGTGACCCATCATGTTCTTAGATCCATAAAAAAAGTCAGAGTAATGCCACTACCCACTCTTTGGTTGGTAAGAACTGCTATTAATGGCACATCAGTTATGTATTAAATACATTCTCGCAATTCCAAACATACACTTTGTCGTGAAATCTTACTTTTAAAAAAGTAATCCTATTCCTATTTTTAAAACTATTTCTGATTTTAAAAACCTATTCTAATGATCTGCAGCTTGTGAGAATCCCTTTGATAATCATTTACCACTTGGGCTCCTAAAGCAATTAATTGCTTTAATTTAAGCCTTAATTTTTTTGTCATGTAAATATTGAGTTTTGATTTCTCAGTGTGGGAGTAATCTGAAAGACGACGAGCCTCGGGTGTCATTTGTTCACACATCCAGTGAGACTGAAAGAGAAATCGTGAATGGGAAATGTCCCGTTCAGTTAGAGCAGAACATTTGCGGGAAATGATGGCATCTCGGACAATCCAATAGTGAATGCGAGACTTATGTAGCAGCGGGAACATAGAGCACAGAACAGTACAGCTCAGGAACAGGCCCTTCAGCCCACAATGACTGTGCCGAACATGATGCCAAGATAACCTAATCTCCTCAGTTGGCACATTCCCGTCATCCCAGTGCTGGAGTTCCGGATTGAACCCGGGCTGGGGGCCAGTGTTGCCGGATCTCACGGAGCACAGCTCCGGCACCTCTGAAAACCCCCCCAAAATAAACAGAGGGGAATTTTAACCAGCGGGGAATTTACTAGCGACCGCTCTGGCACCAGTGACAGCTCCGGCACCTAAAGAATCAGCACTGCAACACTGAACCCGGGTCTCTGGGGCGGCACGGTGGCACAACGATAGAGTCGCTACCCTACAGCACCAGAGACCCGGGTTCGATCCTAACAACGGGTGCTGTCTGTATGGAGTTTGGACCTGTGACCGCATTGGTTTCCTTCCACACTCCAAAAACGTTCAAGTTTGTAGCTTAATTGGCTTTGGTAAGTCGTAAAATTGTCCCTACTGTGTGTAGGCTAGTGATCGGGGTGATCGCTGATCGGCGGGACTCGGTGGGCCGAAGGGCATGTTCCCCTGCTGTTCCTCCAAAGTCTAAAGTCTAAACGCACTCGTGTGCCGATCTACAAGCTTCTTGAATGCCACTATCTTCCCCCACCACCATTGAACTATTGATGAGAATACAATCAAATCTAACCAAATGTATTAGATCTTTAATACAAGAAATGAATTGCAGATGCTGGAATCTTGTGTCGAACACAGAGTGCTGGAGTTTCAACCGGTCAGGCAGCATCTCTGGAGGACATGGTTAGGTGATGCTTCAGGTCAAGACCATACTTCACTTTGAAGGAGAGTCTCCACCTGTCCATGTCCTCCAGTGATGCTGCCTGAACCGCTGAGTTACTCCAGAACATTATGTTCTATTACGATCAATGCAAGAAGATGGGCAGGAATGAGTGAAATTATAATTATCCACCGTCAGTTTCTCAGGTCACCAGGGAGGGTTTAATTCAGGTATGGGATCTCGCAAAGAAAATCTTCAGGGACAGTATATCAACTGCCAGACACTGTAAATGGCTGGGCAGGAAAAGCTGCCTCAACTCCTC